>NW_026137607.1:2407266-3610900 GCF_009805555.1 Andrographis paniculata | reverse complement strand
GCCGGCGTTCCATCTCGTCTCTTCGCGGCGGCCGACCGCCACGGCAGTACGTCAGGTTCGGCCGCGGGGGACTCTCCTTCCGTTGTCCTCACACTTACGGACGGAATTACTGCGCTACGCGGGACCCAGCCCCAGCCCGTGTCTCGGCGTCGAGAAATCAAAAGGTTATTCCTACCCTACGGGTAAAATAGGGCCGAGGCGTCTGAAAGTAAGAAACATAACCGCTCAAGCCCGGGGGCAAAAAAGAGGGGTGCACCACAGGACTTCCCAGTGGGTCACCCATCCTAGTACTACTCTCGACCAAGCTCGCCCAATGCACGCTTTCTCGGAGTTCTGATGGGATCCGGTGCGTTAGTGCTGGTATGATCGCACCCGCTAGGTAATGCGCGCCCAACCTAGTTATGGCGCCTCCCGCGGCCGCGTTCCATCTCGCCTTCTTTGCGGCGGCCGACGCGCCACGGTAGTCCACTCAGTTCGGCCGCGGGGGACTCTCCCTCCGTGTCCTCACACGTACGGACGGAATTACTGCGCTACGCGGACCCAGCCCCAGCCCGGGTCTCGGCGTCGAGAATCAAAACGTTATAGCCTACCCCCGACGGGTAAAAGTAGGGGCCGGGGCGTCTGAAAGTAAGACAGAACGCTCAAGCCCGGGGGCAAAAAGAGGGGTGCAACACGAGGACTCCCAGCGGTGCAACACTTACGGACGGAATTACTCTCGAACCGCTAGCGCTACGTAGGACCCAGCCCCAGCACCGGTCTCGGCGTCGAGAAATCGAAAAGGAATGCCTACCCTACGGGTAAATAGGGCCGAGAGATGGGATCCGTGCGTTCGTGTGCTGGTATGATCGCACCCGCTAGGGAATGCCCCCGCCCAAGCTAGTTACGCCGCCTCCCACGGCCGGCGTTCCATCTCGTCTTCTTCGCGGCGGCCGACCGCCACGGCAGTACGTCAGGTTTCGGCGCGGGGGACTCTCCTTTCCGTTGTCCTCACACTTACGGACGGATTATTACTGCGCTACACGCGGGACCCAGCCCCAGCCCGGGTCTCGGCGTCGAGAAATCAAAAGGTTATTCCTACCCTACGGGTAAAATAGGGCCGAGGCGTCTGAAAGTAAGAAACATAACGCTCAAGCCCGGGGGCAAAAAGAGGGGTGCAACACGAGGACTTCCCAGGGGGTCACCCATCCTAGTACTACTCTCGACCAAGCACGCTTAACTTCGGAGTTCTGATGGGATCCGGTGCGTTAGTGCTGGTATGATCGCACCCGCTAGGTAATGCGCGCCCAACCTAGTTATGGCGCCTCCCGCGGCCGGCGTTCCATCTCGCCTTCTTTGCGGCGGCCGACGCGCCACGGTAGTACCTCAGGTTCGGCCCGCGGGGGACTCTCCCTCCGTTGTCCTCACACGTACGGACGGAATTACTACTGCGCTACGCGGGACCCAGCCCCAGCCCGGGTCTCGGCGTCGAGAAATCAAAACGTTATAGCCTACCCGACGGTAAAGTAGGGCCGGGGCGTCTGAAAGTAAGGACAGAACGCTCAAGCCCGGGGGCAAAAAGAGGGTGCAACACGAGGACTTCCCAGCGGTGCAACACTTACGGACGGAATTACTCTCGAACGCGCTACGTAGGACCCAGCCCCAGCACCGGTCTCGGCGTCGAGAAATCGAAAAGGAATGCCTACCCTACGGGTAAATAGGGCCGAGAGATGGGATCCGGTGCGTTCGTGCTGGTATGATCGCACCCGCTAGGGAATGCCCCGCCCAAGCTAGTTACGCCGCCTCCCACGGCCGGCGTTCCATCTCGTCTTCTTCGCGGCGGCCGACCGCCACGGCAGTACGTCAGGTTCGGCCGCGGGGGACTCTCCTTCCGTTGTCCTCACACTTACGGACGGAATTACTCTGCGCTACGCGGGACCCAGCCCCAGCCCGGGTCTCGGCGTCGAGAAATCAAAAGGTTATTCCTACCCTACGGGTAAAATAGGGCCGAGGCGTCTGAAAGTAAGAAACATAACGCTCAAGCCCGGGGGCAAAAAAGAGGGTGGCAACACGAGGACTTCCCAGGGGGTCACCCATCCTAGTACTACTCTCGCCCAAGCACGCTAACTTACTTCGGAGTTCTGATGGGATCCGGTGCGTTAGTGCTGGTATGATCGCACCCGCTAGGTAATGCGCGCCCAACCTAGTTATGGCGCCTCCCGCGGCCGGCGTTCCATCTCGCCTTCTTTGCGGCGGCCGACGCGCCACGGTAGTACCCTCAGGTTCGGCCGCGGGGGACTCTCCCTCCGTTGTCCTCACACGTACGGACGGAATTACTCGCTCTACGCGGGACCCAGCCCCAGCCCGGGTCTCGGCGTCGAGAAATCAAAACGTTATAGCCTACCCGACGGGTAAGTAGGGCCGGGGCGTCTGAAAGTAAGGACAGAACGCTCAAGCCCGGGGGCAAAAAGAGGGGTGCAACACGAGGACTTCCCAGCGGTGCAACACTTACGGACGGAATTACTCTCGAACGCGCTACGTAGGACCCAGCCCCAGCACCGGTCTCGGCGTCGAGAAATCGAAAAGGAATGCCTACCCTACGGGTAAAATAGGGCCGAGAGATGGGATCCGGTGCGTTCGTGCTGGTATGATCGCACCCGCTAGGGAATGCCCGCCCAAGCTAGTTACGCCGCCTCCCACGGCCGGCGTTCCATCTCGTCTTCTTCGGCGGCCGACCGCCACGGCAGTACGTCAGGTTCGGCCGCGGGGGACTCTCCTTCCGTTGTCCTCACACTTACGGACGGAATTACTGCGCTACGCGGGACCCAGCCCAGCCCGGGTCTCGTCGCGTCGAGAAATCAAAAGGTTATTCCTACCCTACGGGTAAAATAGGGCCGAGGCGTCTGAAAGTAAGAAACATAACGCTCAAGCCCGGGGCAAAAAAAGGGGTGCAACACGAGGACTTCCCAGGGGGTCACCCATCCTAGTACTACTCTCGCCCAAGCACGCTTAACTTCGGAGTTCTGATGGATCCGGTGCGTTAGTGCTGGTATGATCGCACCCGCTAGGTAATGCGCGCCCAACCTAGTTATGGCGCCTCCCGCGGCCGGCGTTCCATCTCGCCTTCTTTGCGGCGGCCGACGCGCCACGGTAGTACCCTCAGGTTCGGCCGCGGGGGACTCTCCCTCCGTTGTCCTCACACGTACGGACGGAATTACTGCGCTACGCGGGACCCAGCCCCAGCCCGGGTCTCGGCGTCGAGAAATCAAACGTTATAGCCTACCCGACGGGTAAAGTAGGGCCGGGGCGTCTGAAAGTAAGGACAGAACGCTCAAGCCCGGGGGCAAAAAGAGGGGTGCAACACGAGGACTTCCCAGCGGTGCAACACTTACGGACGGAATTACTCTCGAACGCGCTACGTAGGACCCAGCCCCAGCACCGGTCTCGGCGTCGAGAAATCGAAAAGGAATGCCTACCCTACGGGTAAAATAGGGCCGAGAGATGGGATCCGGTGCGTTCGTGCTGGTATGATCGCACCACCTAGGGAATGCCCCCCCAAGCTAGTTACGCCGCCTCCCACGGCCGGCGTTCCATCTCTCGTCTTCTTCGCGGCGGCCGACCGCACGGCAGTACGTCAGGTTCGGCCGCGGGGGACTCTCCTTCCGTTGTCCTCACACTTACGGACGGAATTACTGCGCTACGCGGGACCCAGCCCCAGCCCGGGTCTCGGCGTCGAGAAATCAAAAGGTTATTCCTACCCTACGGGTAAAATAGGGCCGAGGCGTCTGAAAGTAAGAAACATAACGCTCAAGCCCGGGGGCAAAAAGAGGGGTGCAACACGAGGACTTCCCAGGGGGTCACCCATCCTAGTACTACTCTCGCCCAAGCACGCTTAACTTCGGAGTTCTGATGGGATCCGGTGCGTTAGTGCTGGTATGATCGCACCCGCTAGGTAATGCGCGCCCAACCTAGTTATGGCGCCTCCCGCGGCCGGCGTTCCATCTCGCCTTCTTTGCGGCGGCCGACGCGCCACGGTAGTACCTCAGGTTCGGCCGCGGGGGACTCTCCCTCCGTTGTCCTCACACGTACGGACGGAATTACTGCGCTAACGCGGGACCCAGCCCCAGCCCGGGTCTCGGCGTCGAGAAATCAAAACGTTATAGCCTACCCGACGGGTAAAGTAGGGCCGGGGCGTCTGAAAGTAAGGACAGAACGCTCAAGCCCGGGGCAAAAAGAGGGGTGCAACACGAGGACTTCCCAGCGGTGCAACACTTACGGACGGAATTACTCTCGAACGCGCTACGTAGGACCCAGCCCCAGCACCGGTCTCGGCGTCGAGAAATCGAAAAGGAATGCCTACCCTACGGGTAAAATAGGGCCGAGAGATGGGATCCGGTGCGTTCGTGCTGGTATGATCGCACCCGCTAGGGAATGCCCGCCCAAGCTAGTTACGCGCCGCCTCCCACGGCCGGCGTTCCATCTCGTCTTCTTCGCGGCGGCCGACCGCCACGGCAGTACGTCAGGTTCGGCCGCGGGGGACTCTCCTTCCGTTGTCCTCACACTTACGGACGGAATTACTACTGCGCTACGCGGGACCCAGCCCCAGCCCGGGTCTCGGCGTCGAGAAATCAAAAGGTTATTCCTACCCTACGGGTAAAATAGGGCCGAGGCGTCTGAAAGTAAGAAACATAACGCTCAAGCCCGGGGGCAAAAAAGAGGGGTGCAACACGAGGACTTCCCAGGGGGTCACCCATCCTAGTACTACTCTCGCCCAAGCACGCTTAACTTCGGAGTTCTGATGGGATCCGGTGCGTTAGTGCTGGTATGATCGCACCCGCTAGGTAATGCGCGCCCAACCTAGTTATGGCGCCTCCCGCGGCCGGCGTTCCATCTCGCCTTCTTTGCGGCGGCCGACGCGCCACGGTAGTACCTCAGGTTCGGCCGCGGGGGACTCTCCCTCCGTTGTCCTCACACGTACGGACGGAATTACTGCGCTACGCGGGACCCAGCCCCAGCCCGGGTCTCGGCGTCGAGAAATCAAAACGTTATAGCCTACCCGACGGGTAAAGTAGGGCCGGGGCGTCTGAAAGTAAGGACAGAACGCTCAAGCCCGGGGGCAAAAAGAGGGGTGCAACACGAGGACTTCCCAGCGGTGCAACACTTACGGACGGAATTACTCTCGAACGCGCTACGTAGGACCCAGCCCCAGCACCGGTCTCGGCGTCGAGAAATCGAAAAGGAATGCCTACCCTACGGGTAAAATAGGGCCGAGAGATGGGATCCGGTGCGTTCGTGCTGGTATGATCGCACCCGCTAGGGAATGCCCGCCCAAGCTAGTTACGCCGCCTCCCACGGCCGGCGTTCCATCTCGTCTTCTTCGCGGCGGCCGACCGCCACGGCAGTACGTCAGGTTCGGCCGCGGGGGACTCTCCTTCCGTTGTCCTCACACTTACGGACGGAATTACTGCGCTACGCGGGACCCAGCCCCAGCCCGGGTCTCGGCGTCGAGAAATCAAAAGGTTATTCCTACCCTACGGGTAAAATAGGGCCGAGGCGTCTGAAAGTAAGAAACATAACGCTCAAGCCCGGGGGCAAAAAAGAGGGGTGCAACACGAGGACTTCCCAGGGGGTCACCCATCCTAGTACTACTCTCGCCCAAGCACGCTTAACTTCGGAGTTCTGATGGGATCCGGTGCGTTAGTGCTGGTATGATCGCACCCGCTAGGTAATGCGCGCCCAACCTAGTTATGGCGCCTCCCGCGGCCGGCGTTCCATCTCGCCTTCTTTGCGGCGGCCGACGCGCCACGGTAGTACCTCAGGTTCGGCCGCGGGGGACTCTCCCTCCGTTGTCCTCACACGTACGGACGGAATTACTGCGCTACGCGGGACCCAGCCCCAGCCCGGGTCTCGGCGTCGAGAAATCAAAACGTTATAGCCTACCCGACGGGTAAAGTAGGGCCGGGGCGTCTGAAAGTAAGGACAGAACGCTCAAGCCCGGGGGCAAAAAGAGGGGTGCAACACGAGGACTTCCCAGCGGTGCAACACTTACGGACGGAATTACTCTCGAACGCGCTACGTAGGACCCAGCCCCAGCACCGGTCTCGGCGTCGAGAAATCGAAAAGGAATGCCTACCCTACGGGTAAAATAGGGCCGAGAGATGGGATCCGGTGCGTTCGTGCTGGTATGATCGCACCCGCTAGGGAATGCCCGCCCAAGCTAGTTACGCCGCCTCCCACGGCCGGCGTTCCATCTCGTCTTCTTCGCGGCGGCCGACCGCCACGGCAGTACGTCAGGTTCGGCCGCGGGGGACTCTCCTTCCGTTGTCCTCACACTTACGGACGGAATTACTGCGCTACGCGGGACCCAGCCCCAGCCCGGGTCTCGGCGTCGAGAAATCAAAAGGTTATTCCTACCCTACGGGTAAAATAGGGCCGAGGCGTCTGAAAGTAAGAAACATAACGCTCAAGCCCGGGGGCAAAAAAGAGGGGTGCAACACGAGGACTTCCCAGGGGGTCACCCATCCTAGTACTACTCTCGCCCAAGCACGCTTAACTTCGGAGTTCTGATGGGATCCGGTGCGTTAGTGCTGGTATGATCGCACCCGCTAGGTAATGCGCGCCCAACCTAGTTATGGCGCCTCCCGCGGCCGGCGTTCCATCTCGCCTTCTTTGCGGCGGCCGACGCGCCACGGTAGTACCTCAGGTTCGGCCGCGGGGGACTCTCCCTCCGTTGTCCTCACACGTACGGACGGAATTACTGCGCTACGCGGGACCCAGCCCCAGCCCGGGTCTCGGCGTCGAGAAATCAAAACGTTATAGCCTACCCGACGGGTAAAGTAGGGCCGGGGCGTCTGAAAGTAAGGACAGAACGCTCAAGCCCGGGGGCAAAAAGAGGGGTGCAACACGAGGACTTCCCAGCGGTGCAACACTTACGGACGGAATTACTCTCGAACGCGCTACGTAGGACCCAGCCCCAGCACCGGTCTCGGCGTCGAGAAATCGAAAAGGAATGCCTACCCTACGGGTAAAATAGGGCCGAGAGATGGGATCCGGTGCGTTCGTGCTGGTATGATCGCACCCGCTAGGGAATGCCCGCCCAAGCTAGTTACGCCGCCTCCCACGGCCGGCGTTCCATCTCGTCTTCTTCGCGGCGGCCGACCGCCACGGCAGTACGTCAGGTTCGGCCGCGGGGGACTCTCCTTCCGTTGTCCTCACACTTACGGACGGAATTACTGCGCTACGCGGGACCCAGCCCCAGCCCGGGTCTCGGCGTCGAGAAATCAAAAGGTTATTCCTACCCTACGGGTAAAATAGGGCCGAGGCGTCTGAAAGTAAGAAACATAACGCTCAAGCCCGGGGGCAAAAAAGAGGGGTGCAACACGAGGACTTCCCAGGGGGTCACCCATCCTAGTACTACTCTCGCCCAAGCACGCTTAACTTCGGAGTTCTGATGGGATCCGGTGCGTTAGTGCTGGTATGATCGCACCCGCTAGGTAATGCGCGCCCAACCTAGTTATGGCGCCTCCCGCGGCCGGCGTTCCATCTCGCCTTCTTTGCGGCGGCCGACGCGCCACGGTAGTACCTCAGGTTCGGCCGCGGGGGACTCTCCCTCCGTTGTCCTCACACGTACGGACGGAATTACTGCGCTACGCGGGACCCAGCCCCAGCCCGGGTCTCGGCGTCGAGAAATCAAAACGTTATAGCCTACCCGACGGGTAAAGTAGGGCCGGGGCGTCTGAAAGTAAGGACAGAACGCTCAAGCCCGGGGGCAAAAAGAGGGGTGCAACACGAGGACTTCCCAGCGGTGCAACACTTACGGACGGAATTACTCTCGAACGCGCTACGTAGGACCCAGCCCCAGCACCGGTCTCGGCGTCGAGAAATCGAAAAGGAATGCCTACCCTACGGGTAAAATAGGGCCGAGAGATGGGATCCGGTGCGTTCGTGCTGGTATGATCGCACCCGCTAGGGAATGCCCGCCCAAGCTAGTTACGCCGCCTCCCACGGCCGGCGTTCCATCTCGTCTTCTTCGCGGCGGCCGACCGCCACGGCAGTACGTCAGGTTCGGCCGCGGGGGACTCTCCTTCCGTTGTCCTCACACTTACGGACGGAATTACTGCGCTACGCGGGACCCAGCCCCAGCCCGGGTCTCGGCGTCGAGAAATCAAAAGGTTATTCCTACCCTACGGGTAAAATAGGGCCGAGGCGTCTGAAAGTAAGAAACATAACGCTCAAGCCCGGGGGCAAAAAAGAGGGGTGCAACACGAGGACTTCCCAGGGGGTCACCCATCCTAGTACTACTCTCGCCCAAGCACGCTTAACTTCGGAGTTCTGATGGGATCCGGTGCGTTAGTGCTGGTATGATCGCACCCGCTAGGTAATGCGCGCCCAACCTAGTTATGGCGCCTCCCGCGGCCGGCGTTCCATCTCGCCTTCTTTGCGGCGGCCGACGCGCCACGGTAGTACCTCAGGTTCGGCCGCGGGGGACTCTCCCTCCGTTGTCCTCACACGTACGGACGGAATTACTGCGCTACGCGGGACCCAGCCCCAGCCCGGGTCTCGGCGTCGAGAAATCAAAACGTTATAGCCTACCCGACGGGTAAAGTAGGGCCGGGGCGTCTGAAAGTAAGGACAGAACGCTCAAGCCCGGGGGCAAAAAGAGGGGTGCAACACGAGGACTTCCCAGCGGTGCAACACTTACGGACGGAATTACTCTCGAACGCGCTACGTAGGACCCAGCCCCAGCACCGGTCTCGGCGTCGAGAAATCGAAAAGGAATGCCTACCCTACGGGTAAAATAGGGCCGAGAGATGGGATCCGGTGCGTTCGTGCTGGTATGATCGCACCCGCTAGGGAATGCCCGCCCAAGCTAGTTACGCCGCCTCCCACGGCCGGCGTTCCATCTCGTCTTCTTCGCGGCGGCCGACCGCCACGGCAGTACGTCAGGTTCGGCCGCGGGGGACTCTCCTTCCGTTGTCCTCACACTTACGGACGGAATTACTGCGCTACGCGGGACCCAGCCCCAGCCCGGGTCTCGGCGTCGAGAAATCAAAAGGTTATTCCTACCCTACGGGTAAAATAGGGCCGAGGCGTCTGAAAGTAAGAAACATAACGCTCAAGCCCGGGGGCAAAAAAGAGGGGTGCAACACGAGGACTTCCCAGGGGGTCACCCATCCTAGTACTACTCTCGCCCAAGCACGCTTAACTTCGGAGTTCTGATGGGATCCGGTGCGTTAGTGCTGGTATGATCGCACCCGCTAGGTAATGCGCGCCCAACCTAGTTATGGCGCCTCCCGCGGCCGGCGTTCCATCTCGCCTTCTTTGCGGCGGCCGACGCGCCACGGTAGTACCTCAGGTTCGGCCGCGGGGGACTCTCCCTCCGTTGTCCTCACACGTACGGACGGAATTACTGCGCTACGCGGGACCCAGCCCCAGCCCGGGTCTCGGCGTCGAGAAATCAAAACGTTATAGCCTACCCGACGGGTAAAGTAGGGCCGGGGCGTCTGAAAGTAAGGACAGAACGCTCAAGCCCGGGGGCAAAAAGAGGGGTGCAACACGAGGACTTCCCAGCGGTGCAACACTTACGGACGGAATTACTCTCGAACGCGCTACGTAGGACCCAGCCCCAGCACCGGTCTCGGCGTCGAGAAATCGAAAAGGAATGCCTACCCTACGGGTAAAATAGGGCCGAGAGATGGGATCCGGTGCGTTCGTGCTGGTATGATCGCACCCGCTAGGGAATGCCCGCCCAAGCTAGTTACGCCGCCTCCCACGGCCGGCGTTCCATCTCGTCTTCTTCGCGGCGGCCGACCGCCACGGCAGTACGTCAGGTTCGGCCGCGGGGGACTCTCCTTCCGTTGTCCTCACACTTACGGACGGAATTACTGCGCTACGCGGGACCCAGCCCCAGCCCGGGTCTCGGCGTCGAGAAATCAAAAGGTTATTCCTACCCTACGGGTAAAATAGGGCCGAGGCGTCTGAAAGTAAGAAACATAACGCTCAAGCCCGGGGGCAAAAAAGAGGGGTGCAACACGAGGACTTCCCAGGGGGTCACCCATCCTAGTACTACTCTCGCCCAAGCACGCTTAACTTCGGAGTTCTGATGGGATCCGGTGCGTTAGTGCTGGTATGATCGCACCCGCTAGGTAATGCGCGCCCAACCTAGTTATGGCGCCTCCCGCGGCCGGCGTTCCATCTCGCCTTCTTTGCGGCGGCCGACGCGCCACGGTAGTACCTCAGGTTCGGCCGCGGGGGACTCTCCCTCCGTTGTCCTCACACGTACGGACGGAATTACTGCGCTACGCGGGACCCAGCCCCAGCCCGGGTCTCGGCGTCGAGAAATCAAAACGTTATAGCCTACCCGACGGGTAAAGTAGGGCCGGGGCGTCTGAAAGTAAGGACAGAACGCTCAAGCCCGGGGGCAAAAAGAGGGGTGCAACACGAGGACTTCCCAGCGGTGCAACACTTACGGACGGAATTACTCTCGAACGCGCTACGTAGGACCCAGCCCCAGCACCGGTCTCGGCGTCGAGAAATCGAAAAGGAATGCCTACCCTACGGGTAAAATAGGGCCGAGAGATGGGATCCGGTGCGTTCGTGCTGGTATGATCGCACCCGCTAGGGAATGCCCGCCCAAGCTAGTTACGCCGCCTCCCACGGCCGGCGTTCCATCTCGTCTTCTTCGCGGCGGCCGACCGCCACGGCAGTACGTCAGGTTCGGCCGCGGGGGACTCTCCTTCCGTTGTCCTCACACTTACGGACGGAATTACTGCGCTACGCGGGACCCAGCCCCAGCCCGGGTCTCGGCGTCGAGAAATCAAAAGGTTATTCCTACCCTACGGGTAAAATAGGGCCGAGGCGTCTGAAAGTAAGAAACATAACGCTCAAGCCCGGGGGCAAAAAAGAGGGGTGCAACACGAGGACTTCCCAGGGGGTCACCCATCCTAGTACTACTCTCGCCCAAGCACGCTTAACTTCGGAGTTCTGATGGGATCCGGTGCGTTAGTGCTGGTATGATCGCACCCGCTAGGTAATGCGCGCCCAACCTAGTTATGGCGCCTCCCGCGGCCGGCGTTCCATCTCGCCTTCTTTGCGGCGGCCGACGCGCCACGGTAGTACCTCAGGTTCGGCCGCGGGGGACTCTCCCTCCGTTGTCCTCACACGTACGGACGGAATTACTGCGCTACGCGGGACCCAGCCCCAGCCCGGGTCTCGGCGTCGAGAAATCAAAACGTTATAGCCTACCCGACGGGTAAAGTAGGGCCGGGGCGTCTGAAAGTAAGGACAGAACGCTCAAGCCCGGGGGCAAAAAGAGGGGTGCAACACGAGGACTTCCCAGCGGTGCAACACTTACGGACGGAATTACTCTCGAACGCGCTACGTAGGACCCAGCCCCAGCACCGGTCTCGGCGTCGAGAAATCGAAAAGGAATGCCTACCCTACGGGTAAAATAGGGCCGAGAGATGGGATCCGGTGCGTTCGTGCTGGTATGATCGCACCCGCTAGGGAATGCCCGCCCAAGCTAGTTACGCCGCCTCCCACGGCCGGCGTTCCATCTCGTCTTCTTCGCGGCGGCCGACCGCCACGGCAGTACGTCAGGTTCGGCCGCGGGGGACTCTCCTTCCGTTGTCCTCACACTTACGGACGGAATTACTGCGCTACGCGGGACCCAGCCCCAGCCCGGGTCTCGGCGTCGAGAAATCAAAAGGTTATTCCTACCCTACGGGTAAAATAGGGCCGAGGCGTCTGAAAGTAAGAAACATAACGCTCAAGCCCGGGGGCAAAAAAGAGGGGTGCAACACGAGGACTTCCCAGGGGGTCACCCATCCTAGTACTACTCTCGCCCAAGCACGCTTAACTTCGGAGTTCTGATGGGATCCGGTGCGTTAGTGCTGGTATGATCGCACCCGCTAGGTAATGCGCGCCCAACCTAGTTATGGCGCCTCCCGCGGCCGGCGTTCCATCTCGCCTTCTTTGCGGCGGCCGACGCGCCACGGTAGTACCTCAGGTTCGGCCGCGGGGGACTCTCCCTCCGTTGTCCTCACACGTACGGACGGAATTACTGCGCTACGCGGGACCCAGCCCCAGCCCGGGTCTCGGCGTCGAGAAATCAAAACGTTATAGCCTACCCGACGGGTAAAGTAGGGCCGGGGCGTCTGAAAGTAAGGACAGAACGCTCAAGCCCGGGGGCAAAAAGAGGGGTGCAACACGAGGACTTCCCAGCGGTGCAACACTTACGGACGGAATTACTCTCGAACGCGCTACGTAGGACCCAGCCCCAGCACCGGTCTCGGCGTCGAGAAATCGAAAAGGAATGCCTACCCTACGGGTAAAATAGGGCCGAGAGATGGGATCCGGTGCGTTCGTGCTGGTATGATCGCACCCGCTAGGGAATGCCCGCCCAAGCTAGTTACGCCGCCTCCCACGGCCGGCGTTCCATCTCGTCTTCTTCGCGGCGGCCGACCGCCACGGCAGTACGTCAGGTTCGGCCGCGGGGGACTCTCCTTCCGTTGTCCTCACACTTACGGACGGAATTACTGCGCTACGCGGGACCCAGCCCCAGCCCGGGTCTCGGCGTCGAGAAATCAAAAGGTTATTCCTACCCTACGGGTAAAATAGGGCCGAGGCGTCTGAAAGTAAGAAACATAACGCTCAAGCCCGGGGGCAAAAAAGAGGGGTGCAACACGAGGACTTCCCAGGGGGTCACCCATCCTAGTACTACTCTCGCCCAAGCACGCTTAACTTCGGAGTTCTGATGGGATCCGGTGCGTTAGTGCTGGTATGATCGCACCCGCTAGGTAATGCGCGCCCAACCTAGTTATGGCGCCTCCCGCGGCCGGCGTTCCATCTCGCCTTCTTTGCGGCGGCCGACGCGCCACGGTAGTACCTCAGGTTCGGCCGCGGGGGACTCTCCCTCCGTTGTCCTCACACGTACGGACGGAATTACTGCGCTACGCGGGACCCAGCCCCAGCCCGGGTCTCGGCGTCGAGAAATCAAAACGTTATAGCCTACCCGACGGGTAAAGTAGGGCCGGGGCGTCTGAAAGTAAGGACAGAACGCTCAAGCCCGGGGGCAAAAAGAGGGGTGCAACACGAGGACTTCCCAGCGGTGCAACACTTACGGACGGAATTACTCTCGAACGCGCTACGTAGGACCCAGCCCCAGCACCGGTCTCGGCGTCGAGAAATCGAAAAGGAATGCCTACCCTACGGGTAAAATAGGGCCGAGAGATGGGATCCGGTGCGTTCGTGCTGGTATGATCGCACCCGCTAGGGAATGCCCGCCCAAGCTAGTTACGCCGCCTCCCACGGCCGGCGTTCCATCTCGTCTTCTTCGCGGCGGCCGACCGCCACGGCAGTACGTCAGGTTCGGCCGCGGGGGACTCTCCTTCCGTTGTCCTCACACTTACGGACGGAATTACTGCGCTACGCGGGACCCAGCCCCAGCCCGGGTCTCGGCGTCGAGAAATCAAAAGGTTATTCCTACCCTACGGGTAAAATAGGGCCGAGGCGTCTGAAAGTAAGAAACATAACGCTCAAGCCCGGGGGCAAAAAAGAGGGGTGCAACACGAGGACTTCCCAGGGGGTCACCCATCCTAGTACTACTCTCGCCCAAGCACGCTTAACTTCGGAGTTCTGATGGGATCCGGTGCGTTAGTGCTGGTATGATCGCACCCGCTAGGTAATGCGCGCCCAACCTAGTTATGGCGCCTCCCGCGGCCGGCGTTCCATCTCGCCTTCTTTGCGGCGGCCGACGCGCCACGGTAGTACCTCAGGTTCGGCCGCGGGGGACTCTCCCTCCGTTGTCCTCACACGTACGGACGGAATTACTGCGCTACGCGGGACCCAGCCCCAGCCCGGGTCTCGGCGTCGAGAAATCAAAACGTTATAGCCTACCCGACGGGTAAAGTAGGGCCGGGGCGTCTGAAAGTAAGGACAGAACGCTCAAGCCCGGGGGCAAAAAGAGGGGTGCAACACGAGGACTTCCCAGCGGTGCAACACTTACGGACGGAATTACTCTCGAACGCGCTACGTAGGACCCAGCCCCAGCACCGGTCTCGGCGTCGAGAAATCGAAAAGGAATGCCTACCCTACGGGTAAAATAGGGCCGAGAGATGGGATCCGGTGCGTTCGTGCTGGTATGATCGCACCCGCTAGGGAATGCCCGCCCAAGCTAGTTACGCCGCCTCCCACGGCCGGCGTTCCATCTCGTCTTCTTCGCGGCGGCCGACCGCCACGGCAGTACGTCAGGTTCGGCCGCGGGGGACTCTCCTTCCGTTGTCCTCACACTTACGGACGGAATTACTGCGCTACGCGGGACCCAGCCCCAGCCCGGGTCTCGGCGTCGAGAAATCAAAAGGTTATTCCTACCCTACGGGTAAAATAGGGCCGAGGCGTCTGAAAGTAAGAAACATAACGCTCAAGCCCGGGGGCAAAAAAGAGGGGTGCAACACGAGGACTTCCCAGGGGGTCACCCATCCTAGTACTACTCTCGCCCAAGCACGCTTAACTTCGGAGTTCTGATGGGATCCGGTGCGTTAGTGCTGGTATGATCGCACCCGCTAGGTAATGCGCGCCCAACCTAGTTATGGCGCCTCCCGCGGCCGGCGTTCCATCTCGCCTTCTTTGCGGCGGCCGACGCGCCACGGTAGTACCTCAGGTTCGGCCGCGGGGGACTCTCCCTCCGTTGTCCTCACACGTACGGACGGAATTACTGCGCTACGCGGGACCCAGCCCCAGCCCGGGTCTCGGCGTCGAGAAATCAAAACGTTATAGCCTACCCGACGGGTAAAGTAGGGCCGGGGCGTCTGAAAG
Organism: Andrographis paniculata; assembly: GCF_009805555.1. Classification (NCBI taxonomy): domain Eukaryota; kingdom Viridiplantae; phylum Streptophyta; class Magnoliopsida; order Lamiales; family Acanthaceae; genus Andrographis; species Andrographis paniculata. The sequence continues at coordinate 3,596,110 of NW_026137607.1, read as the reverse complement.
TAAGGACAGAACGCTCAAGCCCGGGGGCAAAAAGAGGGGTGCAACACGAGGACTTCCCAGCGGTGCAACACTTACGGACGGAATTACTCTCGAACGCGCTACGTAGGACCCAGCCCCAGCACCGGTCTCGGCGTCGAGAAATCGAAAAGGAATGCCTACCCTACGGGTAAAATAGGGCCGAGAGATGGGATCCGGTGCGTTCGTGCTGGTATGATCGCACCCGCTAGGGAATGCCCGCCCAAGCTAGTTACGCCGCCTCCCACGGCCGGCGTTCCATCTCGTCTTCTTCGCGGCGGCCGACCGCCACGGCAGTACGTCAGGTTCGGCCGCGGGGGACTCTCCTTCCGTTGTCCTCACACTTACGGACGGAATTACTGCGCTACGCGGGACCCAGCCCCAGCCCGGGTCTCGGCGTCGAGAAATCAAAAGGTTATTCCTACCCTACGGGTAAAATAGGGCCGAGGCGTCTGAAAGTAAGAAACATAACGCTCAAGCCCGGGGGCAAAAAAGAGGGGTGCAACACGAGGACTTCCCAGGGGGTCACCCATCCTAGTACTACTCTCGCCCAAGCACGCTTAACTTCGGAGTTCTGATGGGATCCGGTGCGTTAGTGCTGGTATGATCGCACCCGCTAGGTAATGCGCGCCCAACCTAGTTATGGCGCCTCCCGCGGCCGGCGTTCCATCTCGCCTTCTTTGCGGCGGCCGACGCGCCACGGTAGTACCTCAGGTTCGGCCGCGGGGGACTCTCCCTCCGTTGTCCTCACACGTACGGACGGAATTACTGCGCTACGCGGGACCCAGCCCCAGCCCGGGTCTCGGCGTCGAGAAATCAAAACGTTATAGCCTACCCGACGGGTAAAGTAGGGCCGGGGCGTCTGAAAGTAAGGACAGAACGCTCAAGCCCGGGGGCAAAAAGAGGGGTGCAACACGAGGACTTCCCAGCGGTGCAACACTTACGGACGGAATTACTCTCGAACGCGCTACGTAGGACCCAGCCCCAGCACCGGTCTCGGCGTCGAGAAATCGAAAAGGAATGCCTACCCTACGGGTAAAATAGGGCCGAGAGATGGGATCCGGTGCGTTCGTGCTGGTATGATCGCACCCGCTAGGGAATGCCCGCCCAAGCTAGTTACGCCGCCTCCCACGGCCGGCGTTCCATCTCGTCTTCTTCGCGGCGGCCGACCGCCACGGCAGTACGTCAGGTTCGGCCGCGGGGGACTCTCCTTCCGTTGTCCTCACACTTACGGACGGAATTACTGCGCTACGCGGGACCCAGCCCCAGCCCGGGTCTCGGCGTCGAGAAATCAAAAGGTTATTCCTACCCTACGGGTAAAATAGGGCCGAGGCGTCTGAAAGTAAGAAACATAACGCTCAAGCCCGGGGGCAAAAAAGAGGGGTGCAACACGAGGACTTCCCAGGGGGTCACCCATCCTAGTACTACTCTCGCCCAAGCACGCTTAACTTCGGAGTTCTGATGGGATCCGGTGCGTTAGTGCTGGTATGATCGCACCCGCTAGGTAATGCGCGCCCAACCTAGTTATGGCGCCTCCCGCGGCCGGCGTTCCATCTCGCCTTCTTTGCGGCGGCCGACGCGCCACGGTAGTACCTCAGGTTCGGCCGCGGGGGACTCTCCCTCCGTTGTCCTCACACGTACGGACGGAATTACTGCGCTACGCGGGACCCAGCCCCAGCCCGGGTCTCGGCGTCGAGAAATCAAAACGTTATAGCCTACCCGACGGGTAAAGTAGGGCCGGGGCGTCTGAAAGTAAGGACAGAACGCTCAAGCCCGGGGGCAAAAAGAGGGGTGCAACACGAGGACTTCCCAGCGGTGCAACACTTACGGACGGAATTACTCTCGAACGCGCTACGTAGGACCCAGCCCCAGCACCGGTCTCGGCGTCGAGAAATCGAAAAGGAATGCCTACCCTACGGGTAAAATAGGGCCGAGAGATGGGATCCGGTGCGTTCGTGCTGGTATGATCGCACCCGCTAGGGAATGCCCGCCCAAGCTAGTTACGCCGCCTCCCACGGCCGGCGTTCCATCTCGTCTTCTTCGCGGCGGCCGACCGCCACGGCAGTACGTCAGGTTCGGCCGCGGGGGACTCTCCTTCCGTTGTCCTCACACTTACGGACGGAATTACTGCGCTACGCGGGACCCAGCCCCAGCCCGGGTCTCGGCGTCGAGAAATCAAAAGGTTATTCCTACCCTACGGGTAAAATAGGGCCGAGGCGTCTGAAAGTAAGAAACATAACGCTCAAGCCCGGGGGCAAAAAAGAGGGGTGCAACACGAGGACTTCCCAGGGGGTCACCCATCCTAGTACTACTCTCGCCCAAGCACGCTTAACTTCGGAGTTCTGATGGGATCCGGTGCGTTAGTGCTGGTATGATCGCACCCGCTAGGTAATGCGCGCCCAACCTAGTTATGGCGCCTCCCGCGGCCGGCGTTCCATCTCGCCTTCTTTGCGGCGGCCGACGCGCCACGGTAGTACCTCAGGTTCGGCCGCGGGGGACTCTCCCTCCGTTGTCCTCACACGTACGGACGGAATTACTGCGCTACGCGGGACCCAGCCCCAGCCCGGGTCTCGGCGTCGAGAAATCAAAACGTTATAGCCTACCCGACGGGTAAAGTAGGGCCGGGGCGTCTGAAAGTAAGGACAGAACGCTCAAGCCCGGGGGCAAAAAGAGGGGTGCAACACGAGGACTTCCCAGCGGTGCAACACTTACGGACGGAATTACTCTCGAACGCGCTACGTAGGACCCAGCCCCAGCACCGGTCTCGGCGTCGAGAAATCGAAAAGGAATGCCTACCCTACGGGTAAAATAGGGCCGAGAGATGGGATCCGGTGCGTTCGTGCTGGTATGATCGCACCCGCTAGGGAATGCCCGCCCAAGCTAGTTACGCCGCCTCCCACGGCCGGCGTTCCATCTCGTCTTCTTCGCGGCGGCCGACCGCCACGGCAGTACGTCAGGTTCGGCCGCGGGGGACTCTCCTTCCGTTGTCCTCACACTTACGGACGGAATTACTGCGCTACGCGGGACCCAGCCCCAGCCCGGGTCTCGGCGTCGAGAAATCAAAAGGTTATTCCTACCCTACGGGTAAAATAGGGCCGAGGCGTCTGAAAGTAAGAAACATAACGCTCAAGCCCGGGGGCAAAAAAGAGGGGTGCAACACGAGGACTTCCCAGGGGGTCACCCATCCTAGTACTACTCTCGCCCAAGCACGCTTAACTTCGGAGTTCTGATGGGATCCGGTGCGTTAGTGCTGGTATGATCGCACCCGCTAGGTAATGCGCGCCCAACCTAGTTATGGCGCCTCCCGCGGCCGGCGTTCCATCTCGCCTTCTTTGCGGCGGCCGACGCGCCACGGTAGTACCTCAGGTTCGGCCGCGGGGGACTCTCCCTCCGTTGTCCTCACACGTACGGACGGAATTACTGCGCTACGCGGGACCCAGCCCCAGCCCGGGTCTCGGCGTCGAGAAATCAAAACGTTATAGCCTACCCGACGGGTAAAGTAGGGCCGGGGCGTCTGAAAGTAAGGACAGAACGCTCAAGCCCGGGGGCAAAAAGAGGGGTGCAACACGAGGACTTCCCAGCGGTGCAACACTTACGGACGGAATTACTCTCGAACGCGCTACGTAGGACCCAGCCCCAGCACCGGTCTCGGCGTCGAGAAATCGAAAAGGAATGCCTACCCTACGGGTAAAATAGGGCCGAGAGATGGGATCCGGTGCGTTCGTGCTGGTATGATCGCACCCGCTAGGGAATGCCCGCCCAAGCTAGTTACGCCGCCTCCCACGGCCGGCGTTCCATCTCGTCTTCTTCGCGGCGGCCGACCGCCACGGCAGTACGTCAGGTTCGGCCGCGGGGGACTCTCCTTCCGTTGTCCTCACACTTACGGACGGAATTACTGCGCTACGCGGGACCCAGCCCCAGCCCGGGTCTCGGCGTCGAGAAATCAAAAGGTTATTCCTACCCTACGGGTAAAATAGGGCCGAGGCGTCTGAAAGTAAGAAACATAACGCTCAAGCCCGGGGGCAAAAAAGAGGGGTGCAACACGAGGACTTCCCAGGGGGTCACCCATCCTAGTACTACTCTCGCCCAAGCACGCTTAACTTCGGAGTTCTGATGGGATCCGGTGCGTTAGTGCTGGTATGATCGCACCCGCTAGGTAATGCGCGCCCAACCTAGTTATGGCGCCTCCCGCGGCCGGCGTTCCATCTCGCCTTCTTTGCGGCGGCCGACGCGCCACGGTAGTACCTCAGGTTCGGCCGCGGGGGACTCTCCCTCCGTTGTCCTCACACGTACGGACGGAATTACTGCGCTACGCGGGACCCAGCCCCAGCCCGGGTCTCGGCGTCGAGAAATCAAAACGTTATAGCCTACCCGACGGGTAAAGTAGGGCCGGGGCGTCTGAAAGTAAGGACAGAACGCTCAAGCCCGGGGGCAAAAAGAGGGGTGCAACACGAGGACTTCCCAGCGGTGCAACACTTACGGACGGAATTACTCTCGAACGCGCTACGTAGGACCCAGCCCCAGCACCGGTCTCGGCGTCGAGAAATCGAAAAGGAATGCCTACCCTACGGGTAAAATAGGGCCGAGAGATGGGATCCGGTGCGTTCGTGCTGGTATGATCGCACCCGCTAGGGAATGCCCGCCCAAGCTAGTTACGCCGCCTCCCACGGCCGGCGTTCCATCTCGTCTTCTTCGCGGCGGCCGACCGCCACGGCAGTACGTCAGGTTCGGCCGCGGGGGACTCTCCTTCCGTTGTCCTCACACTTACGGACGGAATTACTGCGCTACGCGGGACCCAGCCCCAGCCCGGGTCTCGGCGTCGAGAAATCAAAAGGTTATTCCTACCCTACGGGTAAAATAGGGCCGAGGCGTCTGAAAGTAAGAAACATAACGCTCAAGCCCGGGGGCAAAAAAGAGGGGTGCAACACGAGGACTTCCCAGGGGGTCACCCATCCTAGTACTACTCTCGCCCAAGCACGCTTAACTTCGGAGTTCTGATGGGATCCGGTGCGTTAGTGCTGGTATGATCGCACCCGCTAGGTAATGCGCGCCCAACCTAGTTATGGCGCCTCCCGCGGCCGGCGTTCCATCTCGCCTTCTTTGCGGCGGCCGACGCGCCACGGTAGTACCTCAGGTTCGGCCGCGGGGGACTCTCCCTCCGTTGTCCTCACACGTACGGACGGAATTACTGCGCTACGCGGGACCCAGCCCCAGCCCGGGTCTCGGCGTCGAGAAATCAAAACGTTATAGCCTACCCGACGGGTAAAGTAGGGCCGGGGCGTCTGAAAGTAAGGACAGAACGCTCAAGCCCGGGGGCAAAAAGAGGGGTGCAACACGAGGACTTCCCAGCGGTGCAACACTTACGGACGGAATTACTCTCGAACGCGCTACGTAGGACCCAGCCCCAGCACCGGTCTCGGCGTCGAGAAATCGAAAAGGAATGCCTACCCTACGGGTAAAATAGGGCCGAGAGATGGGATCCGGTGCGTTCGTGCTGGTATGATCGCACCCGCTAGGGAATGCCCGCCCAAGCTAGTTACGCCGCCTCCCACGGCCGGCGTTCCATCTCGTCTTCTTCGCGGCGGCCGACCGCCACGGCAGTACGTCAGGTTCGGCCGCGGGGGACTCTCCTTCCGTTGTCCTCACACTTACGGACGGAATTACTGCGCTACGCGGGACCCAGCCCCAGCCCGGGTCTCGGCGTCGAGAAATCAAAAGGTTATTCCTACCCTACGGGTAAAATAGGGCCGAGGCGTCTGAAAGTAAGAAACATAACGCTCAAGCCCGGGGGCAAAAAAGAGGGGTGCAACACGAGGACTTCCCAGGGGGTCACCCATCCTAGTACTACTCTCGCCCAAGCACGCTTAACTTCGGAGTTCTGATGGGATCCGGTGCGTTAGTGCTGGTATGATCGCACCCGCTAGGTAATGCGCGCCCAACCTAGTTATGGCGCCTCCCGCGGCCGGCGTTCCATCTCGCCTTCTTTGCGGCGGCCGACGCGCCACGGTAGTACCTCAGGTTCGGCCGCGGGGGACTCTCCCTCCGTTGTCCTCACACGTACGGACGGAATTACTGCGCTACGCGGGACCCAGCCCCAGCCCGGGTCTCGGCGTCGAGAAATCAAAACGTTATAGCCTACCCGACGGGTAAAGTAGGGCCGGGGCGTCTGAAAGTAAGGACAGAACGCTCAAGCCCGGGGGCAAAAAGAGGGGTGCAACACGAGGACTTCCCAGCGGTGCAACACTTACGGACGGAATTACTCTCGAACGCGCTACGTAGGACCCAGCCCCAGCACCGGTCTCGGCGTCGAGAAATCGAAAAGGAATGCCTACCCTACGGGTAAAATAGGGCCGAGAGATGGGATCCGGTGCGTTCGTGCTGGTATGATCGCACCCGCTAGGGAATGCCCGCCCAAGCTAGTTACGCCGCCTCCCACGGCCGGCGTTCCATCTCGTCTTCTTCGCGGCGGCCGACCGCCACGGCAGTACGTCAGGTTCGGCCGCGGGGGACTCTCCTTCCGTTGTCCTCACACTTACGGACGGAATTACTGCGCTACGCGGGACCCAGCCCCAGCCCGGGTCTCGGCGTCGAGAAATCAAAAGGTTATTCCTACCCTACGGGTAAAATAGGGCCGAGGCGTCTGAAAGTAAGAAACATAACGCTCAAGCCCGGGGGCAAAAAAGAGGGGTGCAACACGAGGACTTCCCAGGGGGTCACCCATCCTAGTACTACTCTCGCCCAAGCACGCTTAACTTCGGAGTTCTGATGGGATCCGGTGCGTTAGTGCTGGTATGATCGCACCCGCTAGGTAATGCGCGCCCAACCTAGTTATGGCGCCTCCCGCGGCCGGCGTTCCATCTCGCCTTCTTTGCGGCGGCCGACGCGCCACGGTAGTACCTCAGGTTCGGCCGCGGGGGACTCTCCCTCCGTTGTCCTCACACGTACGGACGGAATTACTGCGCTACGCGGGACCCAGCCCCAGCCCGGGTCTCGGCGTCGAGAAATCAAAACGTTATAGCCTACCCGACGGGTAAAGTAGGGCCGGGGCGTCTGAAAGTAAGGACAGAACGCTCAAGCCCGGGGGCAAAAAGAGGGGTGCAACACGAGGACTTCCCAGCGGTGCAACACTTACGGACGGAATTACTCTCGAACGCGCTACGTAGGACCCAGCCCCAGCACCGGTCTCGGCGTCGAGAAATCGAAAAGGAATGCCTACCCTACGGGTAAAATAGGGCCGAGAGATGGGATCCGGTGCGTTCGTGCTGGTATGATCGCACCCGCTAGGGAATGCCCGCCCAAGCTAGTTACGCCGCCTCCCACGGCCGGCGTTCCATCTCGTCTTCTTCGCGGCGGCCGACCGCCACGGCAGTACGTCAGGTTCGGCCGCGGGGGACTCTCCTTCCGTTGTCCTCACACTTACGGACGGAATTACTGCGCTACGCGGGACCCAGCCCCAGCCCGGGTCTCGGCGTCGAGAAATCAAAAGGTTATTCCTACCCTACGGGTAAAATAGGGCCGAGGCGTCTGAAAGTAAGAAACATAACGCTCAAGCCCGGGGGCAAAAAAGAGGGGTGCAACACGAGGACTTCCCAGGGGGTCACCCATCCTAGTACTACTCTCGCCCAAGCACGCTTAACTTCGGAGTTCTGATGGGATCCGGTGCGTTAGTGCTGGTATGATCGCACCCGCTAGGTAATGCGCGCCCAACCTAGTTATGGCGCCTCCCGCGGCCGGCGTTCCATCTCGCCTTCTTTGCGGCGGCCGACGCGCCACGGTAGTACCTCAGGTTCGGCCGCGGGGGACTCTCCCTCCGTTGTCCTCACACGTACGGACGGAATTACTGCGCTACGCGGGACCCAGCCCCAGCCCGGGTCTCGGCGTCGAGAAATCAAAACGTTATAGCCTACCCGACGGGTAAAGTAGGGCCGGGGCGTCTGAAAGTAAGGACAGAACGCTCAAGCCCGGGGGCAAAAAGAGGGGTGCAACACGAGGACTTCCCAGCGGTGCAACACTTACGGACGGAATTACTCTCGAACGCGCTACGTAGGACCCAGCCCCAGCACCGGTCTCGGCGTCGAGAAATCGAAAAGGAATGCCTACCCTACGGGTAAAATAGGGCCGAGAGATGGGATCCGGTGCGTTCGTGCTGGTATGATCGCACCCGCTAGGGAATGCCCGCCCAAGCTAGTTACGCCGCCTCCCACGGCCGGCGTTCCATCTCGTCTTCTTCGCGGCGGCCGACCGCCACGGCAGTACGTCAGGTTCGGCCGCGGGGGACTCTCCTTCCGTTGTCCTCACACTTACGGACGGAATTACTGCGCTACGCGGGACCCAGCCCCAGCCCGGGTCTCGGCGTCGAGAAATCAAAAGGTTATTCCTACCCTACGGGTAAAATAGGGCCGAGGCGTCTGAAAGTAAGAAACATAACGCTCAAGCCCGGGGGCAAAAAAGAGGGGTGCAACACGAGGACTTCCCAGGGGGTCACCCATCCTAGTACTACTCTCGCCCAAGCACGCTTAACTTCGGAGTTCTGATGGGATCCGGTGCGTTAGTGCTGGTATGATCGCACCCGCTAGGTAATGCGCGCCCAACCTAGTTATGGCGCCTCCCGCGGCCGGCGTTCCATCTCGCCTTCTTTGCGGCGGCCGACGCGCCACGGTAGTACCTCAGGTTCGGCCGCGGGGGACTCTCCCTCCGTTGTCCTCACACGTACGGACGGAATTACTGCGCTACGCGGGACCCAGCCCCAGCCCGGGTCTCGGCGTCGAGAAATCAAAACGTTATAGCCTACCCGACGGGTAAAGTAGGGCCGGGGCGTCTGAAAGTAAGGACAGAACGCTCAAGCCCGGGGGCAAAAAGAGGGGTGCAACACGAGGACTTCCCAGCGGTGCAACACTTACGGACGGAATTACTCTCGAACGCGCTACGTAGGACCCAGCCCCAGCACCGGTCTCGGCGTCGAGAAATCGAAAAGGAATGCCTACCCTACGGGTAAAATAGGGCCGAGAGATGGGATCCGGTGCGTTCGTGCTGGTATGATCGCACCCGCTAGGGAATGCCCGCCCAAGCTAGTTACGCCGCCTCCCACGGCCGGCGTTCCATCTCGTCTTCTTCGCGGCGGCCGACCGCCACGGCAGTACGTCAGGTTCGGCCGCGGGGGACTCTCCTTCCGTTGTCCTCACACTTACGGACGGAATTACTGCGCTACGCGGGACCCAGCCCCAGCCCGGGTCTCGGCGTCGAGAAATCAAAAGGTTATTCCTACCCTACGGGTAAAATAGGGCCGAGGCGTCTGAAAGTAAGAAACATAACGCTCAAGCCCGGGGGCAAAAAAGAGGGGTGCAACACGAGGACTTCCCAGGGGGTCACCCATCCTAGTACTACTCTCGCCCAAGCACGCTTAACTTCGGAGTTCTGATGGGATCCGGTGCGTTAGTGCTGGTATGATCGCACCCGCTAGGTAATGCGCGCCCAACCTAGTTATGGCGCCTCCCGCGGCCGGCGTTCCATCTCGCCTTCTTTGCGGCGGCCGACGCGCCACGGTAGTACCTCAGGTTCGGCCGCGGGGGACTCTCCCTCCGTTGTCCTCACACGTACGGACGGAATTACTGCGCTACGCGGGACCCAGCCCCAGCCCGGGTCTCGGCGTCGAGAAATCAAAACGTTATAGCCTACCCGACGGGTAAAGTAGGGCCGGGGCGTCTGAAAGTAAGGACAGAACGCTCAAGCCCGGGGGCAAAAAGAGGGGTGCAACACGAGGACTTCCCAGCGGTGCAACACTTACGGACGGAATTACTCTCGAACGCGCTACGTAGGACCCAGCCCCAGCACCGGTCTCGGCGTCGAGAAATCGAAAAGGAATGCCTACCCTACGGGTAAAATAGGGCCGAGAGATGGGATCCGGTGCGTTCGTGCTGGTATGATCGCACCCGCTAGGGAATGCCCGCCCAAGCTAGTTACGCCGCCTCCCACGGCCGGCGTTCCATCTCGTCTTCTTCGCGGCGGCCGACCGCCACGGCAGTACGTCAGGTTCGGCCGCGGGGGACTCTCCTTCCGTTGTCCTCACACTTACGGACGGAATTACTGCGCTACGCGGGACCCAGCCCCAGCCCGGGTCTCGGCGTCGAGAAATCAAAAGGTTATTCCTACCCTACGGGTAAAATAGGGCCGAGGCGTCTGAAAGTAAGAAACATAACGCTCAAGCCCGGGGGCAAAAAAGAGGGGTGCAACACGAGGACTTCCCAGGGGGTCACCCATCCTAGTACTACTCTCGCCCAAGCACGCTTAACTTCGGAGTTCTGATGGGATCCGGTGCGTTAGTGCTGGTATGATCGCACCCGCTAGGTAATGCGCGCCCAACCTAGTTATGGCGCCTCCCGCGGCCGGCGTTCCATCTCGCCTTCTTTGCGGCGGCCGACGCGCCACGGTAGTACCTCAGGTTCGGCCGCGGGGGACTCTCCCTCCGTTGTCCTCACACGTACGGACGGAATTACTGCGCTACGCGGGACCCAGCCCCAGCCCGGGTCTCGGCGTCGAGAAATCAAAACGTTATAGCCTACCCGACGGGTAAAGTAGGGCCGGGGCGTCTGAAAGTAAGGACAGAACGCTCAAGCCCGGGGGCAAAAAGAGGGGTGCAACACGAGGACTTCCCAGCGGTGCAACACTTACGGACGGAATTACTCTCGAACGCGCTACGTAGGACCCAGCCCCAGCACCGGTCTCGGCGTCGAGAAATCGAAAAGGAATGCCTACCCTACGGGTAAAATAGGGCCGAGAGATGGGATCCGGTGCGTTCGTGCTGGTATGATCGCACCCGCTAGGGAATGCCCGCCCAAGCTAGTTACGCCGCCTCCCACGGCCGGCGTTCCATCTCGTCTTCTTCGCGGCGGCCGACCGCCACGGCAGTACGTCAGGTTCGGCCGCGGGGGACTCTCCTTCCGTTGTCCTCACACTTACGGACGGAATTACTGCGCTACGCGGGACCCAGCCCCAGCCCGGGTCTCGGCGTCGAGAAATCAAAAGGTTATTCCTACCCTACGGGTAAAATAGGGCCGAGGCGTCTGAAAGTAAGAAACATAACGCTCAAGCCCGGGGGCAAAAAAGAGGGGTGCAACACGAGGACTTCCCAGGGGGTCACCCATCCTAGTACTACTCTCGCCCAAGCACGCTTAACTTCGGAGTTCTGATGGGATCCGGTGCGTTAGTGCTGGTATGATCGCACCCGCTAGGTAATGCGCGCCCAACCTAGTTATGGCGCCTCCCGCGGCCGGCGTTCCATCTCGCCTTCTTTGCGGCGGCCGACGCGCCACGGTAGTACCTCAGGTTCGGCCGCGGGGGACTCTCCCTCCGTTGTCCTCACACGTACGGACGGAATTACTGCGCTACGCGGGACCCAGCCCCAGCCCGGGTCTCGGCGTCGAGAAATCAAAACGTTATAGCCTACCCGACGGGTAAAGTAGGGCCGGGGCGTCTGAAAGTAAGGACAGAACGCTCAAGCCCGGGGGCAAAAAGAGGGGTGCAACACGAGGACTTCCCAGCGGTGCAACACTTACGGACGGAATTACTCTCGAACGCGCTACGTAGGACCCAGCCCCAGCACCGGTCTCGGCGTCGAGAAATCGAAAAGGAATGCCTACCCTACGGGTAAAATAGGGCCGAGAGATGGGATCCGGTGCGTTCGTGCTGGTATGATCGCACCCGCTAGGGAATGCCCGCCCAAGCTAGTTACGCCGCCTCCCACGGCCGGCGTTCCATCTCGTCTTCTTCGCGGCGGCCGACCGCCACGGCAGTACGTCAGGTTCGGCCGCGGGGGACTCTCCTTCCGTTGTCCTCACACTTACGGACGGAATTACTGCGCTACGCGGGACCCAGCCCCAGCCCGGGTCTCGGCGTCGAGAAATCAAAAGGTTATTCCTACCCTACGGGTAAAATAGGGCCGAGGCGTCTGAAAGTAAGAAACATAACGCTCAAGCCCGGGGGCAAAAAAGAGGGGTGCAACACGAGGACTTCCCAGGGGGTCACCCATCCTAGTACTACTCTCGCCCAAGCACGCTTAACTTCGGAGTTCTGATGGGATCCGGTGCGTTAGTGCTGGTATGATCGCACCCGCTAGGTAATGCGCGCCCAACCTAGTTATGGCGCCTCCCGCGGCCGGCGTTCCATCTCGCCTTCTTTGCGGCGGCCGACGCGCCACGGTAGTACCTCAGGTTCGGCCGCGGGGGACTCTCCCTCCGTTGTCCTCACACGTACGGACGGAATTACTGCGCTACGCGGGACCCAGCCCCAGCCCGGGTCTCGGCGTCGAGAAATCAAAACGTTATAGCCTACCCGACGGGTAAAGTAGGGCCGGGGCGTCTGAAAGTAAGGACAGAACGCTCAAGCCCGGGGGCAAAAAGAGGGGTGCAACACGAGGACTTCCCAGCGGTGCAACACTTACGGACGGAATTACTCTCGAACGCGCTACGTAGGACCCAGCCCCAGCACCGGTCTCGGCGTCGAGAAATCGAAAAGGAATGCCTACCCTACGGGTAAAATAGGGCCGAGAGATGGGATCCGGTGCGTTCGTGCTGGTATGATCGCACCCGCTAGGGAATGCCCGCCCAAGCTAGTTACGCCGCCTCCCACGGCCGGCGTTCCATCTCGTCTTCTTCGCGGCGGCCGACCGCCACGGCAGTACGTCAGGTTCGGCCGCGGGGGACTCTCCTTCCGTTGTCCTCACACTTACGGACGGAATTACTGCGCTACGCGGGACCCAGCCCCAGCCCGGGTCTCGGCGTCGAGAAATCAAAAGGTTATTCCTACCCTACGGGTAAAATAGGGCCGAGGCGTCTGAAAGTAAGAAACATAACGCTCAAGCCCGGGGGCAAAAAAGAGGGGTGCAACACGAGGACTTCCCAGGGGGTCACCCATCCTAGTACTACTCTCGCCCAAGCACGCTTAACTTCGGAGTTCTGATGGGATCCGGTGCGTTAGTGCTGGTATGATCGCACCCGCTAGGTAATGCGCGCCCAACCTAGTTATGGCGCCTCCCGCGGCCGGCGTTCCATCTCGCCTTCTTTGCGGCGGCCGACGCGCCACGGTAGTACCTCAGGTTCGGCCGCGGGGGACTCTCCCTCCGTTGTCCTCACACGTACGGACGGAATTACTGCGCTACGCGGGACCCAGCCCCAGCCCGGGTCTCGGCGTCGAGAAATCAAAACGTTATAGCCTACCCGACGGGTAAAGTAGGGCCGGGGCGTCTGAAAGTAAGGACAGAACGCTCAAGCCCGGGGGCAAAAAGAGGGGTGCAACACGAGGACTTCCCAGCGGTGCAACACTTACGGACGGAATTACTCTCGAACGCGCTACGTAGGACCCAGCCCCAGCACCGGTCTCGGCGTCGAGAAATCGAAAAGGAATGCCTACCCTACGGGTAAAATAGGGCCGAGAGATGGGATCCGGTGCGTTCGTGCTGGTATGATCGCACCCGCTAGGGAATGCCCGCCCAAGCTAGTTACGCCGCCTCCCACGGCCGGCGTTCCATCTCGTCTTCTTCGCGGCGGCCGACCGCCACGGCAGTACGTCAGGTTCGGCCGCGGGGGACTCTCCTTCCGTTGTCCTCACACTTACGGACGGAATTACTGCGCTACGCGGGACCCAGCCCCAGCCCGGGTCTCGGCGTCGAGAAATCAAAAGGTTATTCCTACCCTACGGGTAAAATAGGGCCGAGGCGTCTGAAAGTAAGAAACATAACGCTCAAGCCCGGGGGCAAAAAAGAGGGGTGCAACACGAGGACTTCCCAGGGGGTCACCCATCCTAGTACTACTCTCGCCCAAGCACGCTTAACTTCGGAGTTCTGATGGGATCCGGTGCGTTAGTGCTGGTATGATCGCACCCGCTAGGTAATGCGCGCCCAACCTAGTTATGGCGCCTCCCGCGGCCGGCGTTCCATCTCGCCTTCTTTGCGGCGGCCGACGCGCCACGGTAGTACCTCAGGTTCGGCCGCGGGGGACTCTCCCTCCGTTGTCCTCACACGTACGGACGGAATTACTGCGCTACGCGGGACCCAGCCCCAGCCCGGGTCTCGGCGTCGAGAAATCAAAACGTTATAGCCTACCCGACGGGTAAAGTAGGGCCGGGGCGTCTGAAAGTAAGGACAGAACGCTCAAGCCCGGGGGCAAAAAGAGGGGTGCAACACGAGGACTTCCCAGCGGTGCAACACTTACGGACGGAATTACTCTCGAACGCGCTACGTAGGACCCAGCCCCAGCACCGGTCTCGGCGTCGAGAAATCGAAAAGGAATGCCTACCCTACGGGTAAAATAGGGCCGAGAGATGGGATCCGGTGCGTTCGTGCTGGTATGATCGCACCCGCTAGGGAATGCCCGCCCAAGCTAGTTACGCCGCCTCCCACGGCCGGCGTTCCATCTCGTCTTCTTCGCGGCGGCCGACCGCCACGGCAGTACGTCAGGTTCGGCCGCGGGGGACTCTCCTTCCGTTGTCCTCACACTTACGGACGGAATTACTGCGCTACGCGGGACCCAGCCCCAGCCCGGGTCTCGGCGTCGAGAAATCAAAAGGTTATTCCTACCCTACGGGTAAAATAGGGCCGAGGCGTCTGAAAGTAAGAAACATAACGCTCAAGCCCGGGGGCAAAAAAGAGGGGTGCAACACGAGGACTTCCCAGGGGGTCACCCATCCTAGTACTACTCTCGCCCAAGCACGCTTAACTTCGGAGTTCTGATGGGATCCGGTGCGTTAGTGCTGGTATGATCGCACCCGCTAGGTAATGCGCGCCCAACCTAGTTATGGCGCCTCCCGCGGCCGGCGTTCCATCTCGCCTTCTTTGCGGCGGCCGACGCGCCACGGTAGTACCTCAGGTTCGGCCGCGGGGGACTCTCCCTCCGTTGTCCTCACACGTACGGACGGAATTACTGCGCTACGCGGGACCCAGCCCCAGCCCGGGTCTCGGCGTCGAGAAATCAAAACGTTATAGCCTACCCGACGGGTAAAGTAGGGCCGGGGCGTCTGAAAGTAAGGACAGAACGCTCAAGCCCGGGGGCAAAAAGAGGGGTGCAACACGAGGACTTCCCAGCGGTGCAACACTTACGGACGGAATTACTCTCGAACGCGCTACGTAGGACCCAGCCCCAGCACCGGTCTCGGCGTCGAGAAATCGAAAAGGAATGCCTACCCTACGGGTAAAATAGGGCCGAGAGATGGGATCCGGTGCGTTCGTGCTGGTATGATCGCACCCGCTAGGGAATGCCCGCCCAAGCTAGTTACGCCGCCTCCCACGGCCGGCGTTCCATCTCGTCTTCTTCGCGGCGGCCGACCGCCACGGCAGTACGTCAGGTTCGGCCGCGGGGGACTCTCCTTCCGTTGTCCTCACACTTACGGACGGAATTACTGCGCTACGCGGGACCCAGCCCCAGCCCGGGTCTCGGCGTCGAGAAATCAAAAGGTTATTCCTACCCTACGGGTAAAATAGGGCCGAGGCGTCTGAAAGTAAGAAACATAACGCTCAAGCCCGGGGGCAAAAAAGAGGGGTGCAACACGAGGACTTCCCAGGGGGTCACCCATCCTAGTACTACTCTCGCCCAAGCACGCTTAACTTCGGAGTTCTGATGGGATCCGGTGCGTTAGTGCTGGTATGATCGCACCCGCTAGGTAATGCGCGCCCAACCTAGTTATGGCGCCTCCCGCGGCCGGCGTTCCATCTCGCCTTCTTTGCGGCGGCCGACGCGCCACGGTAGTACCTCAGGTTCGGCCGCGGGGGACTCTCCCTCCGTTGTCCTCACACGTACGGACGGAATTACTGCGCTACGCGGGACCCAGCCCCAGCCCGGGTCTCGGCGTCGAGAAATCAAAACGTTATAGCCTACCCGACGGGTAAAGTAGGGCCGGGGCGTCTGAAAGTAAGGACAGAACGCTCAAGCCCGGGGGCAAAAAGAGGGGTGCAACACGAGGACTTCCCAGCGGTGCAACACTTACGGACGGAATTACTCTCGAACGCGCTACGTAGGACCCAGCCCCAGCACCGGTCTCGGCGTCGAGAAATCGAAAAGGAATGCCTACCCTACGGGTAAAATAGGGCCGAGAGATGGGATCCGGTGCGTTCGTGCTGGTATGATCGCACCCGCTAGGGAATGCCCGCCCAAGCTAGTTACGCCGCCTCCCACGGCCGGCGTTCCATCTCGTCTTCTTCGCGGCGGCCGACCGCCACGGCAGTACGTCAGGTTCGGCCGCGGGGGACTCTCCTTCCGTTGTCCTCACACTTACGGACGGAATTACTGCGCTACGCGGGACCCAGCCCCAGCCCGGGTCTCGGCGTCGAGAAATCAAAAGGTTATTCCTACCCTACGGGTAAAATAGGGCCGAGGCGTCTGAAAGTAAGAAACATAACGCTCAAGCCCGGGGGCAAAAAAGAGGGGTGCAACACGAGGACTTCCCAGGGGGTCACCCATCCTAGTACTACTCTCGCCCAAGCACGCTTAACTTCGGAGTTCTGATGGGATCCGGTGCGTTAGTGCTGGTATGATCGCACCCGCTAGGTAATGCGCGCCCAACCTAGTTATGGCGCCTCCCGCGGCCGGCGTTCCATCTCGCCTTCTTTGCGGCGGCCGACGCGCCACGGTAGTACCTCAGGTTCGGCCGCGGGGGACTCTCCCTCCGTTGTCCTCACACGTACGGACGGAATTACTGCGCTACGCGGGACCCAGCCCCAGCCCGGGTCTCGGCGTCGAGAAATCAAAACGTTATAGCCTACCCGACGGGTAAAGTAGGGCCGGGGCGTCTGAAGTAAGGACAGAACGCTCAAGCCCGTGGGCAAAAAGAGGGGTGCAACACGAGGACTTCCCAGCGGTGCAACACTTACGGACGGAATTACTCTCGAACGCGCTACGTAGGACCCCCCCAGCACCGTTCTCGGCGTCGAGAATCGAAAAGGAATGCCTACCCTACGGGTAAAATAGGGCCGAGAGATGGGATCCGTGCGTTCGTGCTGGTATGATCGCACCCGCTAGGAATGCCCGCCCAAGCTAGTTACGCCGCCGCCTCCCACGCGGCGTTCCATCTCGTCTTCTTCGCGGCGGCCGACCGCCACGGCAGTACGTCAGGTTCGGCCGCGGGGGACTCTCCTTCCGTTGTCCTCACACTTACGGACGGAATTACTGCTGCGCTACGCGGGACCCAGCCCCAGCCCGGGTCTCGCGTCGAGAAATCAAAAGGTTATTCCTACCCTACGGGTAAAATAGGCCGAGGCGTCTGAAAGTAAGAAACATAACGCTCAAGCCCGGGGCAAAAAAGGGGTGCAACACGAGGACTTCCCAGGGGGTCACCCATCCTAGTACTACTCTCGCCCAAGCACGCTTAACTTCGGAGTTCTGATGGGATCCGGTGCGTTAGTGCTGGTATGATCGCACCCGCTAGGTAATGCGCGCCCAACCTAGTTATGGCGCCCTCCCGCGGCCGGCGTTCCATCTCGCCTTCTTTGGCGGCGGCCGACGCGCCACGGTAGTACCTCAGGTTCGGCCCCGCGGGACTCTCCCTCCGTTGTCCTCACACGTACGGACGGAATTACTTACTACGGCGCTACGCGGGACCCAGCCCCAGCCCGGGTCTCGGCGTCGAGAAATCAAAACGTTATAGCCTACCCGACGGTTAAAGTAGGGCCGGGGCGTCTGAAAGTAAGGACAGAACGCTCAAGCCCGGGGGCAAAAGAGGGGTGCAACACGAGGACTTCCCAGCGTTGCAACACTTACGGACGGAATTACTCTCGAACGCGCTACGTAGGACCCAGCCCCAGCACCGTCTCGGCGTCGAGAAATCGAAAAGGAATGCCTACCCTACGGTAAAATAGGGCCGAGAGATGGGATCCGGTGCGTTCGTGCTGGTATGATCGCACCCGCTAGGGAATGCCCGCCCAAGCTAGTTACGCCGCCTCCCACGGCCGGCGTTCCATCTCGTCTTCTTCGCGCGGCCGACCGCCACGGCAGTACGTCAGGTTCGGCCGCGGGGACTCTCCTTCCGTTGTCCTCACACTTACGGACGGAATTACTGCGCTACGCGGGACCCAGCCCCAGCCCGGGTCTCGCGTCGAGAAATCAAAAGTTATTCCTACCCTACGGGTAAAATAGGGCCGAGGCGTCTGAAAGTAAGAAACATAACGCTCAAGCCCGGGGGCAAAAAGAGGGTGTGCAACACGAGGACTTCCCAGGGGGTCACCCATCCTAGTACTACTCTCGCCCAAGCACGCTTAACTTCGGAGTTCTGAGGGATCCGGTGCGTTAGTGCTGGTATGATCGCACCCGCTAGTAATGCGCGCCCAACCTAGTTTATGGCGCCTCCCGCGGCCGGCGTTCCATCTCGCCTTCTTTGCGGCGGCGCCGACGCGCCACGGTAGTACCTCAGGTTCGGCCGCGGGGGACTCTCCCTCCGTTGTCCTCACACGTACGGACGGAATTACTACTCGCTAAACGCGGGACCCAGCCCCAGCCCGGGTCTCGCGTCGAGAAATCAAAACGTTATAGCCTACCCGACGGGTAAAGTAGGGCCGGGGCGTCTGAAAGTAAGGACAGAACGCTCAAGCCCGGGGGCAAAAAGAGGGGTGCAACACGAGGACTTCCCAGCGGTGCAACACTTACGGACGGAATTACTCTCGAACGCGCTACGTAGGACCCAGCCCCAGCACCGTCTCTCGCGTCGAGAAATCGAAAAGGAATGCCTACCCTACGGGTAAAATAGGGCCGAGAGATGGGATCCGGTGCGTTCGTGCTGGTATGATCGCACCCGCTAGGGAATGCCCGCCCAAGCTAGTTACGCCGCCCCCCCACGGCCGGCGTTCCATCTCGTCTTCTTCGCGGCGGCCGACCGCCACGGCAGTACGTCAGGTTCGGCCGCGGGGGACTCTCCTTCCGTTGTCCTCACACTTACGGACGGAATTACTGCGCTACGCGGGACCCAGCCCCAGCCCGGGTCTCGGCGTCGAGAAATCAAAAGGTTATTCCTACCCTACGGGTAAAATAGGCCGAGGCGTCTGAAAGTAAGAAACATAACGCTCAAGCCCGGGGGCAAAAAAGAGGGGTGCAACACGAGGACTTCCCAGGGGGTCACCCATCCTAGTACTACTCTCGCCCAAGCACGCTTAACTTCGGAGTTCTGATGGGATCCGGTGCGTTAGTGCTGGTATGATCGCACCCGCTAGGTAATGCGCGCCCAACCTAGTTATGGGCGCCTCCCGCGGCCGGCGTTCCATCTCGCCTTCTTTGCGGCGGCCGACGCGCCACGGTAGTACCTCAGGTTCGGCCGCGGGGACTCTCCCTCCGTTGTCCTCACACGTACGGACGGAATTACTGCTGCGCTGCTCGACGCTGACCCAGCCCCGCCCGGGTCTCGGCGTCGAGAAATCAAAACGTTATAGCCTACCCGACGGGTAAAGTAGGGCCGGGGCGTCTGAAAGTAAGGACAAGAACGCTCAAGCCCGGGGGCAAAAAGAGGGGTGCAACACGAGGACTTCCCAGCGGTGCAACACTTACGGACGACGAATTACTCCTCGAACGCGCTACGTAGGACCCAGCCCCAGCACCGGTCTCGGCGTCGAGAAATCGAAAAGGAATGCCTACCCTACGGGTAAAATAGGGCCGAGAGATGGGATCCGTGCGTTCGTGCTGGTATGATCGCACCCGCTAGGGAATGCCCCGCCCAAGCTAGTTACGCCCGCCTCCCACGGCCGGCGTTCCATCTCGTCTTCTTCGCGGCGGCCGACCGCCACGGCAGTACGTCAGGTTCGGCCGCGGGGGACTCTCCTTCCGTTGTCCTCACACTTACGGACGGAATTACTGCGCTACGCGGGACCCAGCCCCAGCCCGGGTCTCGGCGTCGAGAAATCAAAAGGTTATTCCTACCCTACGGTAAAATAGGGCCGAGGCGTCTGAAAGTAAGAAACATAACGCTCAAGCCCGGGGGCAAAAGAGGGGTGCAACACGAGGACTTCCCAGGGGTCACCCATCCTAGTACTACTCTCGCCCCAACACGCTTAACTTCGGAGTTCTGATGGATCCGGTGCGTTAGTGCTGGTATGATCGCACCCGCTAGTAATGCGCGCCCAACCTAGTTATGGCGCCTCCCGCGGCCGGCGTTCCATCTCGCCTTCTTTGCGGCGGCCGACGCGCCACGGTAGTACCTCAGGTTCGGCCGCGGGGGACTCTCCCTCCGTTGTCCCTCACACGTACGGACGGAATTACTGCGCTACGCGGGACCCAGCCCCAGCCCGGGTCTCGGCGTCGAGAAATCAAAACGTTATAGCCTACCCGACGGGTAAAGTAGGGCCGGGGCGTCTGAAAGTAAGGACAGAACGCTCAAGCCCGGGGGCAAAAAGAGGGGTGCAACACGAGGACTTCCCAGCGGTGCAACACTTACGGACGGAATTACTCTCGAACGCGCTACGTAGGACCCCCCCAGCACCGGTCTCGGCGTCGAGAAATCGAAAAGGAATGCCTACCCTACGGTAAAATAGGGCCGAGAGATGGGATCCGGTGCGTTCGTGCTGGTATGATCGCACCCGCTAGGGAATGCCCCCCAAGCTAGTTACGCCGCCTCCCACGGCCGGCGTTCCATCTCGTCTTCTTCGCGGCGGCCGACCGCCACGGCAGTACGTCAGGTTCGGCGGGGGACTCTCCTTCCGTTGTCCTCACACTTACGGACGGAATTACTGCGCTAACGCGGGACCCAGCCCCAGCCCGGTCTCGGCGTCGAGAAATCAAAAGGTTATTCCTACCCTACGGGTAAAATAGGGCCGAGGCGTCTGAAAGTAAGAAACATAACGCTCAAGCCCGGGGCAAAAAAGGGTGCAACACGAGGACTTCCCAGGGGGTCACCCATCCTAGTACTACTCTCTCGCCCAAGCACGCTTAACTTCGGAGTTCTGATGGGATCCGGTGCGTTAGTGCTGGTATGATCGCACCCGCTAGGTAATGCGCGCCCAACCTAGTTATGTGCGCCTCCCGCGGCCGGCGTTCCATCTCGCCTTCTTTGCGGCGGCCGACGCGCCACGGTAGTACCTCAGGTTCGGCCGCGGGGGACTCTCCCTCCGTTGTCCTCACACGTACGGACGGAATTACTGCGCTACGCGGGACCCAGCCCCAGCCCGGGTCTCGGCGTCGAGAAATCAAAACGTTATAGCCTACCCGACGGGTAAAGTAGGGCCGGGGCGTCTGAAAGTAAGGACAGAACGCTCAAGCCCGGGGCAAAAAGAGGGGTGCAACACGAGGACTTCCCAGCGGTGCAACACTTACGGACGGAATTACTCTCGAACGCGCTACGTAGGACCCAGCCCCAGCACCGGTCTCGGCGTCGAGAAATCGAAAAGGAATGCCTACCCTACGGGTAAAATAGGCCGAGAGATGGGATCCGGTGCGTTCGTGCTGGTATGATCGCACCCGCTAGGGAATGCCCGCCCAAGCTAGTTACGCCGCCTCCCACGGCCGGCGTTCCATCTCGTCTTCTTCGCGGCGGCCGACCGCCACGGCAGTACGTCAGGTTCGGCCGCGGGGGACTCTCCTTCCGTTGTCCTCACACTTACGGACGGAATTACTGCGCTACGCGGGACCCAGCCCCAGCCCGGGTCTCGGCGTCGAGAAATCAAAAGGTTATTCCTACCCTACGGGTAAAATAGGGCCGAGGCGTCTGAAAGTAAGAAACATAACGCTCAAGCCCGGGGCAAAAAAGAGGGGTGCAACACGAGGACTTCCCAGGGGGTCACCCATCCTAGTACTACTCTCGCCCAAGCACGCTTAACTTCGGAGTTCTGATGGGATCCGGTGCGTTAGTGCTGGTATGATCGCACCCGCTAGGTAATGCGCGCCCAACCTAGTTATGGCGCCTCCCGCGGCCGGCGTTCCATCTCGCCTTCTTTGCGGCGGCCGACGCGCCACGGTAGTACCTCAGGTTCGGCCGCGGGGGACTCTCCCTCCCTGTTGTCCTCACACGTACGGACGGAATTACTAACTGCGCTACGCGGGACCCAGCCCCAGCCCGGGTCTCGGCGTCGAGAAATCAAAACGTTATAGCCTACCCGACGGGTAAAGTAGGGCCGGGCGTCTGAAAGTAAGGACAGAACGCTCAAGCCCGGGGGCAAAAAGAGGGGTGCAACACGAGGACTTCCCAGCGGTGCAACACTTACGGACGGAATTACTCCGAACGCGCTACGTAGGACCCAGCCCCAGCACCGGTCTCGGCGTCGAGAAATCGAAAAGGAATGCCTACCCTACGGGTAAAATAGGGCCGAGAGATGGGATCCGGTGCGTTCGTGCTGGTATGATCGCACCCGCTAGGGAATGCCCGCCCAAGCTAGTTACGCCGCCTCCCACGGCCGCGTTCCATCTCGTCTTCTTCGCGCGGCGGCCGACCGCCACGGCAGTACGTCAGGTTCGGCCGCGGGGGACTCTCCTTCCGTTGTCCTCACACTTACGGACGGAATTACTGCGCTAACGCGGACCCAGCCCCAGCCCGGGTCTCGGCGTCGAGAAATCAAAAGGTTATTCCTACCCTACGGGTAAAATAGGGCCGAGGCGTCTGAAAGTAAGAAACATAACGCTCAAGCCCGGGGGCAAAAAAGAGGGGTGCAACACGAGGACTTCCCAGGGGTCACCCATCCTAGTACTACTCTCTCGCCCAGCACGCTTAACTTCGGAGTTCTGATGGGATCCGGTGCGTTAGTGCTGGTATGATCGCACCCGCTAGGTAATGCGCGCCCAACCTAGTTATGGCGCCTCCCGCGGCCGGCGTTCCATCTCGCCTTCTTTGCGGCGGCCGACGCGCCACGGTAGTACCTCAGGTTCGGCCGCGGGGGACTCTCCCTCCGTTGTCCTCACACGTACGGACGGAATTACTGCGCTACGCGGGACCCAGCCCCAGCCCGGGTCTCGGCGTCGAGAAATCAAAACGTTATAGCCTACCCGACGGGTAAAGTAGGGCCGGGCGTCTGAAAGTAAGGACAGAACGCTCAAGCCCGGGGGCAAAAAGAGGGGTGCAACACGAGGACTTCCCAGCGGTGCAACACTTACGGACGGAATTACTCTCGAACGCGCTACGTAGGACCCAGCCCCAGCACCGGTCTCGGCGTCGAGAAATCGAAAAGGAATGCCTACCCTACGGGTAAAATAGGGCCGAGAGATGGGATCCGGTGCGTTCGTGCTGGTATGATCGCACCCGCTAGGGAATGCCCGCCCAAGCTAGTTACGCCGCCTCCCACGGCCGGCGTTCCATCTCGTCTTCTTCGCGGCGGCCGACCGCCACGGCAGTACGTCAGGTTCGGCCGCGGGGGACTCTCCTTCCGTTGTCCTCACACTTACGGACGGAATTACTGACTACTGCGCTACGCGGGACCCAGCCCCAGCCCGGGTCTCGGCGTCGAGAAATCAAAAGGTTATTCCTACCCTACGGGTAAAATAGGGCCGAGGCGTCTGAAAGTAAGAAACATAACGCTCA
Organism: Andrographis paniculata; assembly: GCF_009805555.1. NCBI lineage: Eukaryota > Viridiplantae > Streptophyta > Magnoliopsida > Lamiales > Acanthaceae > Andrographis > Andrographis paniculata. The sequence continues at coordinate 3,572,629 of NW_026137607.1, read as the reverse complement.
AGCCCGGGGGCAAAAAAGAGGGTGCAACACGAGGACTTCCCAGGGGGTCACCCATCCTAGTACTACTCTCGCCCAAGCACGCTTAACTTCGGAGTTCTGATGGGATCCGGTGCGTTAGTGCTGGTATGATCGCACCCGCTAGGTAATGCGCGCCCCAACCTAGTTTATGGCGCCTCCCGCGGCCGGCGTTCCATCTCGCCTTCTTTGCGGCGGCCGACGCGCCACGGTAGTACCTCAGGTTCGGCCGCGGGGACTCTCCCTCCGTTGTCCTCACACGTACGGACGGAATTACTGCGCTACGCGGGACCCAGCCCCAGCCCGGGTCTCGGCGTCGAGAAATCAAAACGTTATAGCCTACCCGACGGGTAAAGTAGGGCCGGGGCGTCTGAAAGTAAGGACAGAACGCTCAAGCCCGGGGGCAAAAAGAGGGGTGCAACACGAGGACTTCCCAGCGGTGCAACACTTACGGACGGAATTACTCTCGAACGCGCTACGTAGGACCCAGCCCCAGCACCGGTCTCGGCGTCGAGAAATCGAAAAGGAATGCCTACCCTACGGGTAAAATAGGGCCGAGAGATGGGATCCGGTGCGTTCGTGCTGGTATGATCGCACCCGCTAGGGAATGCCCGCCCAAGCTAGTTACGCCGCCTCCCACGGCCGGCGTTCCATCTCGTCTTCTTCGCGGCGGCCGACCGCCACGGCAGTACGTCAGGTTCGGCCGCGGGGGACTCTCCTTCCGTTGTCCTCACACTTACGGACGGAATTACTACTACTGCGCTACGCGGGACCCAGCCCCAGCCCGGGTCTCGGCGTCGAGAAATCAAAAGGTTATTCCTACCCTACGGGTAAAATAGGGCCGAGGCGTCTGAAAGTAAGAAACATAACGCTCAAGCCCGGGGCAAAAAGAGGGTGCAACACGAGGACTTCCCAGGGGGTCACCCATCCTAGTACTACTCTCGCCCAAGCACGCTTAACTTCGGAGTTCTGATGGGATCCGGTGCGTTAGTGCTGGTATGATCGCACCCGCTAGGTAATGCGCGCCCAACCTAGTTATGGCGCCTCCCGCGGCCGGCGTTCCATCTCTCGCCTTCTTTGCGGCGGCCGACGCGCCACGGTAGTACCTCAGGTTCGGCCGCGGGGGACTCTCCCTCCGTTGTCCTCACACGTACGGACGGAATTACTTACTGCGCTACGCGGGACCCAGCCCCAGCCCGGGTCTCGGCGTCGAGAAATCAAAACGTTATAGCCTACCCGACGGGTAAAGTAGGGCCGGGGCGTCTGAAAGTAAGGACAGAACGCTCAAGCCCGGGGGCAAAAAGAGGGGTGCAACACGAGGACTTCCCAGCGGTGCAACACTTACGGACGGAATTACTCTCGAACGCGCTACGTAGGACCCGCCCCAGCACCGGTCTCGGCGTCGAGAAATCGAAAGGATGCCTACCCTACGGGTAAAAAGGGCCGAGAGATGGGATCCGGTGCGTTCGTGCTGGTATGATCGCACCCGCTAGGGAATGCCCGCCCAAGCTAGTTACGCCGCCTCCCACGGCCGGCGTTCCATCTCGTCTTCTTCGCGGCGGCCGACCGCCACGGCAGTACGCAGGTCGGCCGCGGGGGACTCTCCTTCCGTTGTCCTCACACTTACGGACGGAATTACTGCGCTACGCGGGACCCAGCCCCAGCCGGGTCTCGGCGGTCGAGAAATCAAAAGGTTATTCCTACCCTACGGGTAAAATAGGCCGAGGCGTCTGAAAGTAAGAAACATAACGCTCAAGCCCGGGGCAAAAAGAGGGGGCAACACGGACTTCCCAGGGGTCACCATCCTAGTACTACTCTCGCCCAAGCACGCTAACTTCGGAGTTCTGATGGGATCCGTGCGTTAGTGCTGGTATGATCGCACCCGCTAGTAATGCGCCCCAACCTAGTTATGGCGCCTCCCGCGCCGCGTTCCATCTCGCCTTCTTTGCGGCGGCCGACGCGCCACGGTAGTACCTCAGGTTCGGCCGCGGGGGACTCTCCCTCCGTTGTCCTCACACGTACGGACGGAATTACTGCTACTGCGCGGGACCCAGCCCCAGCCCGGGTCTCGGCGTCGAGAAATCAAAACGTTATAGCCTACCCGACGGTAAAGTAGGGCCGGGGCGTCTGAAAGTAAGGACAGAACGCTCAAGCCCGGGGGCAAAAGAGGGGTGCAACACGAGGACTTCCCAGCGGTGCAACACTTACGGACGGAATTACTCTCGAACGCGCTACGTAGGACCCAGCCCCAGCACCGGTCTCGGCGTCGAGAAATCGAAAAGGAATGCCTACCCTACGGGTAAAATAGGGCCGAGAGATGGGATCCGGTGCGTTCGTGCTGGTATGATCGCACCCGCTAGGGAATGCCCGCCCAAGCTAGTTACGCGCCGCCTCCCACGGCCGGCGTTCCATCTCGTCTTCTTCGCGGCGGCCGACCGCCACGGCAGTACGTCAGGTTCGGCCGCGGGGGACTCTCCTTCCGTTGTCCTCACACTTACGGACGGAATTACTGCGCTACGCGGGACCCAGCCCCAGCCCGGGTCTCGGCGTCGAGAAATCAAAAGGTTATTCCTACCCTACGGGTAAAATAGGGCCGAGGCGTCTGAAAGTAAGAAACATAACGCTCAAGCCCGGGGGCAAAAAAGAGGGTGCAACACGAGGACTTCCCAGGGGGTCACCCATCCTAGTACTACTCTCTCCCAAGCACGCTTAACTTCGGAGTTCTGATGGGATCCGGTGCGTTAGTGCTGGTATGATCGCACCCGCTAGGTAATGCGCGCCCAACCTAGTTATGGCGCCTCCCGCGGCCGGCGTTCCATCTCGCCTTCTTTGCGGCGGCCGACGCGCCACGGTAGTACCTCAGGTTCGGCCGCGGGGGACTCTCCCTCCGTTGTCCTCACACGTACGGACGGAATTACTGCGCTACGCGGGACCCAGCCCCAGCCCGGGTCTCGGCGTCGAGAAATCAAAACGTTATAGCCTACCCGACGGGTAAAGTAGGGCCGGGGCGTCTGAAAGTAAGGACAGAACGCTCAAGCCCGGGGGCAAAAAGAGGGGTGCAACACGAGGACTTCCCAGCGGTGCAACACTTACGGACGGAATTACTCTCGAACGCGCTACGTAGGACCCAGCCCCAGCACCGGTCTCGGCGTCGAGAAATCGAAAAGGAATGCCTACCCTACGGGTAAAATAGGGCCGAGAGATGGGATCCGGTGCGTTCGTGCTGGTATGATCGCACCCGCTAGGGAATGCCCGCCCAAGCTAGTTACGCCGCCTCCCACGGCCGGCGTTCCATCTCGTCTTCTTCGCGGCGGCCGACCGCCACGGCAGTACGTCAGGTTCGGCCGCGGGGGACTCTCCTTCCGTTGTCCTCACACTTACGGACGGAATTACTGCGCTACGCGGGACCCAGCCCCAGCCCGGGTCTCGGCGTCGAGAAATCAAAAGGTTATTCCTACCCTACGGGTAAAATAGGCCGAGGCGTCTGAAAGTAAGAAACATAACGCTCAAGCCCGGGGGCAAAAAAAAGAGGGTGCAAAACGAGGACTTCCCAGGGGGTCACCCATCCTAGTACTACTCTCGCCCAAGCACGCTTAACTTCGGAGTTCTGATGGGATCCGGTGCGTTAGTGCTGGTATGATCGCACCCGCTAGGTAATGCGCGCCCAACCTAGTTATGGCGCCTCCCGCGGCCGGCGTTCCATCTCGCCTTCTTTGCGGCGGCCGACGCGCCACGGTAGTACCTCAGGTTCGGCCGCGGGGGACTCTCCCTCCGTTGTCCTCACACGTACGGACGGAATTACTGCGCTACGCGGGACCCAGCCCCAGCCCGGGTCTCGGCGTCGAGAAATCAAAACGTTATAGCCTACCCGAGGGTAAAGTAGGGCCGGGGCGTCTGAAGTAAGGACAGAACGCTCAAGCCCGGGGGCAAAAAGAGGGGGTGCAACACGAGGACTTCCCAGCGGTTGCAACACTTACGGACGGAATTACTCTCGAACGCGCTACGTAGGACCCAGCCCCAGCACCGGTCTCGGCGCGCGTCGAGAAATCGAAAAGGAATGCCTACCCTACGGGTTAAAATAGGGCCGAGAGATGGGATCCGGTGCGTTCGTGCTGGTATGATCGCACCCGCTAGGGAATGCCCGCCCAAGCTAGTTACGCCGCCTCCCACGGCCGGCGTTCCATCTCGTCTTCTTCGCGGCGGCCGACCGCCACGGCAGTACGTCAGGTTCGGCCGCGGGGGACTCTCCTTCCGTTGTCCTCACACTTACGGACGGAATTACTGCGCTACGCGGGACCCAGCCCCAGCCCGGGTCTCGGCGTCGAGAAATCAAAGGTTATTCCTACCCTACGGGTAAAATAGGGCCGAGGCGTCTGAAAGTAAGAAACATAACGCTCAAGCCCGGGGGCAAAAAAGAGGGGTGCAACACGAGGACTTCCCAGGGGGGTCACCCATCCTAGTACTACTCTCGCCCAAGCACGCTTAACTTCGGAGTTCTGATGGGATCCGGTGCGTTAGTGCTGGTATGATCGCACCCGCTAGGTAATGCGCGCCCAACCTAGTTATGGCGCCTCCCGCGGCCGGCGTTCCATCTCGCCTTCTTGCGGCGGCCGACGCGCCACGGTAGTACCTCAGGTTCGGCCGCGGGGGGACTCTCCCTCCGTTGTCCTCACACGTACGGACGGAAATACTGCGCTACGCGGGACCCAGCCCCAGCCCGGGTCTCGGCGTCGAGAAATCAAAACGTTATAGCCTACCCGACGGGTTAAAGTAGGGCCGGGGCGTCTGAAAGTAAGGACAGAACGCTCAAGCCCGGGGGCAAAAAGAGGGGTGCAACACGAGGACTTCCAGCGGGTGCAACACTTACGGACGGAATTACTCTCGAACGCGCTACGTAGGACCCAGCCCCAGCACCGGTCTCGGCGTCGAGAAATCGAAAAGGAATGCCTACCCTACGGGTAAAATAGGGCCGAGAGATGGGATCCGGTGCGTTCGTGCTGGTATGATCGCACCCGCTAGGGAATGCCCGCCCAAGCTAGTTACGCCGCCTCCCACGGCCGGCGTTCCATCTCGTCTTCTTCGCGGCGGCCGACCGCCACGGCAGTACGTCAGGTTCGGCCGCGGGGGACTCTCCTTCCGTTGTCCTCACACTTACGGACGGAATTACTGCGCTACGCGGGACCCAGCCCCAGCCCGGGTCTCGGCGTCGAGAAATCAAAAGGTTATTCCTACCCTACGGGTAAAATAGGGCCGAGGCGTCTGAAAGTAAGAAACATAACGCTCAAGCCCGGGGCAAAAAAGAGGGGTGCAACACGAGGACTTCCCAGGGGGTCACCCATCCTAGTACTACTCTCGCCCAAGCACGCTTAACTTCGGAGTTCTGATGGGATCCGGTGCGTTAGTGCTGGTATGATCGCACCCGCTAGGTAATGCGCGCCCAACCTAGTTATGGCGCCTCCCGCGGCCGGCGTTCCATCTCGCCTTCTTTGCGGCGGCCGACGCGCCACGGTAGTACCTCAGGTTCGGCCGCGGGGGACTCTCCCTCCGTTGTCCTCACACGTACGGACGGAATTACTGCGCTACGCGGGACCCAGCCCCAGCCCGGGTCTCGGCGTCGAGAAATCAAAACGTTATAGCCTACCCGACGGGTAAAGTAGGGCCGGGGCGTCTGAAAGTAAGGACAGAACGCTCAAGCCCGGGGGCAAAAAGAGGGGTGCAACACGAGGACTTCCCAGCGGTGAACACTTACGGACGGAATTACTCTCGAACGCGCTACGTAGGACCCAGCCCCAGCACCGGTCTCGGCGTCGAGAAATCGAAAAGGAATGCCTACCCTACGGGTAAAATAGGGCCGAGAGATGGGATCCGGTGCGTTCGTGCTGGTATGATCGCACCCGCTAGGGAATGCCCGCCCAAGCTAGTTACGCCGCCTCCCACGGCCGGCGTTCCATCTCGTCTTCTTCGCGGCGGCCGACCGCCACGGCAGTACGTCAGGTTCGGCCGCGGGGGACTCTCCTTCCGTTGTCCTCACACTTACGGACGGAATTACTGCGCTACGCGGGACCCAGCCCCAGCCCGGGTCTCGGCGTCGAGAAATCAAAAGGTTATTCCTACCCTACGGGTAAAATAGGGCCGAGGCGTCTGAAAGTAAGAAACATAACGCTCAAGCCCGGGGGCAAAAAAGAGGGGTGCAACACGAGGACTTCCCAGGGGGTCACCCATCCTAGTACTACTCTCGCCCAAGCACGCTTAACTTCGGAGTTCTGATGGGATCCGGTGCGTTAGTGCTGGTATGATCGCACCCGCTAGGTAATGCGCGCCCAACCTAGTTATGGCGCCTCCCGCGGCCGGCGTTCCATCTCGCCTTCTTTGCGGCGGCCGACGCGCCACGGTAGTACCTCAGGTTCGGCCGCGGGGGACTCTCCCTCCGTTGTCCTCACACGTACGGACGGAATTACTGCGCTACGCGGGACCCAGCCCCAGCCCGGGTCTCGGCGTCGAGAAATCAAAACGTTATAGCCTACCCGACGGGTAAAGTAGGGCCGGGGCGTCTGAAAGTAAGGACAGAACGCTCAAGCCCGGGGGCAAAAAGAGGGGTGCAACACGAGGACTTCCCAGCGGTTGCAACACTTACGGACGGAATTACTCTCGAACGCGCTACGTAGGACCCAGCCCCAGCACCGGTCTCGGCGTCGAGAAATCGAAAAGGAATGCCTACCCTACGGGTAAAATAGGGCCGAGAGATGGGATCCGGTGCGTTCGTGCTGGTATGATCGCACCCGCTAGGGAATGCCCGCCCAAGCTAGTTACGCCGCCTCCCACGGCCGGCGTTCCATCTCGTCTTCTTCGCGGCGGCCGACCGCCACGGCAGTACGTCAGGTTCGGCCGCGGGGGACTCTCCTTCCGTTGTCCTCACACTTACGGACGGAATTACTGCGCTACGCGGGACCCAGCCCCAGCCCGGGTCTCGGCGTCGAGAAATCAAAAGGTTATTCCTACCCTACGGGTAAAATAGGGCCGAGGCGTCTGAAAGTAAGAAACATAACGCTCAAGCCCGGGGGCAAAAAAAGAGGGGTGCAACACGAGGACTTCCCAGGGGGTCACCCATCCTAGTACTACTCTCGCCCAAGCACGCTTAACTTCGGAGTTCTGATGGGATCCGGTGCGTTAGTGCTGGTATGATCGCACCCGCTAGGTAATGCGCGCCCAACCTAGTTATGGCGCCTCCCGCGGCCGGCGTTCCATCTCGCCTTCTTTGCGGCGGCCGACGCGCCACGGTAGTACCTCAGGTTCGGCCGCGGGGGACTCTCCCTCCGTTGTCCTCACACGTACGGACGGAATTACTGCGCTACGCGGGACCCAGCCCCAGCCCGGGTCTCGGCGTCGAGAAATCAAAACGTTATAGCCTACCCGACGGGTAAGGACAGAACGCTCAAGCCCGGGGGCAAAAAGAGGGGTGCAACACGAGGACTTCCCAGCGGTGCAACACTTACGGACGGAATTACTCTCGAACGCGCTACGTAGGACCCAGCCCCAGCACCGGTCTCGGCGTCGAGAAATCGAAAAGGAATGCCTACCCTACGGGTAAAATAGGGCCGAGAGATGGGATCCGGTGCGTTCGTGCTGGTATGATCGCACCCGCTAGGGAATGCCCGCCCAAGCTAGTTACGCCGCCTCCCACGGCCGGCGTTCCATCTCGTCTTCTTCGCGGCGGCCGACCGCCACGGCAGTACGTCAGGTTCGGCCGCGGGGGACTCTCCTTCCGTTGTCCTCACACTTACGGACGGAATTACTGCGCTACGCGGGACCCAGCCCCAGCCCGGGTCTCGGCGTCGAGAAATCAAAAGGTTATTCCTACCCTACGGGTAAAAATAGGGCCGAGGCGTCTGAAAGTAAGAAACATAACGCTCAAGCCCGGGGGCAAAAAAGAGGGGTGCAACACGAGGACTTCCCAGGGGGTCACCCATCCTAGTACTACTCTCGCCCAAGCACGCTTAACTTCGGAGTTCTGATGGGATCCGGTGCGTTAGTGCTGGTATGATCGCACCCGCTAGGTAATGCGCGCCCAACCTAGTTATGGCGCCTCCCGCGGCCGGCGTTCCATCTCGCCTTCTTTGCGGCGGCCGACGCGCCACGGTAGTACCTCAGGTTCGGCCGCGGGGGACTCTCCCTCCGTTGTCCTCACACGTACGGACGGAATTACTGCGCTACGCGGGACCCAGCCCCAGCCCGGGTCTCGGCGTCGAGAAATCAAAACGTTATAGCCTACCCGACGGGGTAAAGTAGGGCCGGGGCGTCTGAAAGTAAGGACAGAACGCTCAAGCCCGGGGGCAAAAAGAGGGGTGCAACACGAGGACTTCCCAGCGGTGCAACACTTACGGACGGAATTACTCTCGAACGCGCTACGTAGGACCCAGCCCCAGCACCGGTCTCGGCGTCGAGAAATCGAAAAGGAATGCCTACCCTACGGGTAAAATAGGGCCGAGAGATGGGATCCGGTGCGTTCGTGCTGGTATGATCGCACCCGCTAGGGAATGCCCGCCCAAGCTAGTTACGCCGCCTCCCACGGCCGGCGTTCCATCTCGTCTTCTTCGCGGCGGCCGACCGCCACGGCAGTACGTCAGGTTCGGCCGCGGGGGACTCTCCTTCCGTTGTCCTCACACTTACGGACGGAATTACTGCGCTACGCGGGACCCAGCCCCAGCCCGGGTCTCGGCGTCGAGAAATCAAAAGGTTATTCCTACCCTACGGGTAAAATAGGGCCGAGGCGTCTGTCAAGAAAGTAAGAACATAACGCTCAAGCCCGGGGGCAAAAAAGAGGGGTGCAACACGAGGACTTCCCAGGGGGTCACCCATCCTAGTACTACTCTCGCCCAAGCACGCTTAACTTCGGAGTTCTGATGGGATCCGGTGCGTTAGTGCTGGTATGATCGCACCCGCTAGGTAATGCGCGCCCAACCTAGTTATGGCGCCTCCCGCGGCCGGCGTTCCATCTCGCCTTCTTTGCGGCGGCCGACGCGCCACGGTAGTACCTCAGGTTCGGCCGCGGGGGACTCTCCCTCCGTTGTCCTCACACGTACGGACGGAATTACTGCGCTACGCGGGACCCAGCCCCAGCCCGGGTCTCGGCGTCGAGAAATCAAAACGTTATAGCCTACCCGACGGGTAAAGTAGGGCCGGGGCGTCTGAAAGTAAGGACAGAACGCTCAAGCCGGGGGCAAAAAGAGGGGTGCAACACGAGGACTTCCCAGCGGTGTGCAACACTTACGGACGGAATTACTCTCGAACGCGCTACGTAGGACCCAGCCCCAGCACCGGTCTCGGCGTCGAGAAATCGAAAAGGAATGCCTACCCTACGGGTAAAATAGGGCCGAGAGATGGGATCCGGTGCGTTCGTGCTGGTATGATCGCACCCGCTAGGGAATGCCCGCCCAAGCTAGTTACGCCGCCTCCCACGGCCGGCGTTCCATCTCGTCTTCTTCGCGGCGGCCGACCGCCACGGCAGTACGTCAGGTTCGGCCGCGGGGGACTCTCCTTCCGTTGTCCTCACACTTACGGACGGAATTACTGCGCTACGCGGGACCCAGCCCCAGCCCGGGTCTCGGCGTCGAGAAATCAAAAGGTTATTCCTACCCTACGGGTAAAATAGGGCCGAGGCGTCTGAAAGTAAGAAACATAACGCTCAAGCCCGGGGGCAAAAAAGAGGGGTGCAACACGAGGACTTCCCAGGGGGTCACCCATCCTAGTACTACTCTCGCCCAAGCACGCTTAACTTCGGAGTTCTGATGGGATCCGGTGCGTTAGTGCTGGTATGATCGCACCCGCTAGGTAATGCGCGCCCAACCTAGTTATGGCGCCTCCCGCGGCCGGCGTTCCATCTCGCCTTCTTTGCGGCGGCCGACGCGCCACGGTAGTACCTCAGGTTCGGCCGCGGGGGACTCTCCCTCCGTTGTCCTCACACGTACGGACGGAATTACTGCGCTACGCGGGACCCAGCCCCAGCCCGGGTCTCGGCGTCGAGAAATCAAAACGTTATAGCCTACCCGACGGGTAAAGTAGGGCCGGGGCGTCTGAAAGTAAGGACAGAACGCTCAAGCCCGGGGGCAAAAAGAGGGGTGCAACACGAGGACTTCCCAGCGGTTGCAACACTTACGGACGGAATTACTCTCGAACGCGCTACGTAGGACCCAGCCCCAGCACCGGTCTCGGCGTCGAGAAATCGAAAAGGAATGCCTACCCTACGGGTAAAATAGGGCCGAGAGATGGGATCCGGGTGCGTTCGTGCTGGTATGATCGCACCCGCTAGGGAATGCCCGCCCAAGCTAGTTACGCCGCCTCCCACGGCCGGCGTTCCATCTCGTCTTCTTCGCGGCGGCCGACCGCCACGGCAGTACGTCAGGTTCGGCCGCGGGGGACTCTCCTTCCGTTGTCCTCACACTTACGGACGGAATTACTGCGCTACGCGGGACCCAGCCCCAGCCCGGGTCTCGGCGTCGAGAAATCAAAAGGTTATTCCTACCCTACGGGTAAAATAGGGCCGAGGCGTCTGAAAGTAAGAAACATAACGCTCAAGCCCGGGGGCAAAAAAAGAGGGGTGCAACACGAGGACTTCCCAGGGGGTCACCCATCCTAGTACTACTCTCGCCCAAGCACGCTTAACTTCGGAGTTCTGATGGGATCCGGTGCGTTAGTGCTGGTATGATCGCACCCGCTAGGTAATGCGCGCCCAACCTAGTTATGGCGCCTCCCGCGGCCGGCGTTCCATCTCGCCTTCTTTGCGGCGGCCGACGCGCCACGGTAGTACCTCAGGTTCGGCCGCGGGGGACTCTCCCTCCGTTGTCCTCACACGTACGGACGGAATTACTGCGCTACGCGGGACCCAGCCCCAGCCCGGGTCTCGGCGTCGGAGAAATCAAAACGTTATAGCCTACCCGACGGGTAAAGTAGGGCCGGGGCGTCTGAAAGTAAGGACAGAACGCTCAAGCCCGGGGGCAAAAAGAGGGGTGCAACACGAGGACTTCCCAGCGGTGCAACACTTACGGACGGAATTACTCTCGAACGCGCTACGTAGGACCCAGCCCCAGCACCGGTCTCGGCGTCGAGAAATCGAAAAGGAATGCCTACCCTACGGGTAAAATAGGGCCGAGAGATGGGATCCGGTGCGTTCGTGCTGGTATGATCGCACCCGCTAGGGAATGCCCGCCCAAGCTAGTTACGCCGCCTCCCACGGCCGGCGTTCCATCTCGTCTTCTTCGCGGCGGCCGACCGCCACGGCAGTACGTCAGGTTCGGCCGCGGGGGACTCTCCTTCCGTTGTCCTCACACTTACGGACGGAATTACTGCGCTACGCGGGACCCAGCCCCAGCCCGGGTCTCGGCGTCGAGAAATCAAAAGGTTATTCCTACCCTACGGGTAAAATAGGGCCGAGGCGTCTGAAAGTAAGAAACATAACGCTCAAGCCCGGGGGCAAAAAAGAGGGGTGCAACACGAGGACTTCCCAGGGGGTCACCCATCCTAGTACTACTCTCGCCCAAGCACGCTTAACTTCGGAGTTCTGATGGGATCCGGTGCGTTAGTGCTGGTATGATCGCACCCGCTAGGTAATGCGCGCCCAACCTAGTTATGGCGCCTCCCGCGGCCGGCGTTCCATCTCGCCTTCTTTGCGGCGGCCGACGCGCCACGGTAGTACCTCAGGTTCGGCCGCGGGGGACTCTCCCTCCGTTGTCCTCACACGTACGGACGGAATTACTGCGCTACGCGGGACCCAGCCCCAGCCCGGGTCTCGGCGTCGAGAAATCAAAACGTTATAGCCTACCCGACGGGTAAAGTAGGGCCGGGGGCGTCTGAAAGTAAGGACAGAACGCTCAAGCCCGGGGGCAAAAAGAGGGGTGCAACACGAGGACTTCCCAGCGGTGCAACACTTACGGACGGAATTACTCTCGAACGCGCTACGTAGGACCCAGCCCCAGCACCGGTCTCGGCGTCGAGAAATCGAAAAGGAATGCCTACCCTACGGGTTAAAATAGGGCCGAGAGATGGGATCCGGTGCGTTCGTGCTGGTATGATCGCACCCGCTAGGGAATGCCCGCCCAAGCTAGTTACGCCGCCTCCCACGGCCGGCGTTCCATCTCGTCTTCTTCGCGGCGGCCGACCGCCACGGCAGTACGTCAGGTTCGGCCGCGGGGGACTCTCCTTCCGTTGTCCTCACACTTACGGACGGAATTACTGCGCTACGCGGGACCCAGCCCCAGCCCGGGTCTCGGCGTCGAGAAATCAAAAGGTTATTCCTACCCTACGGGTAAAATAGGGCCGAGGCGTCTGAAAGTAAGAAACATAACGCTCAAGCCCGGGGCAAAAAAGAGGGGTGCAACACGAGGACTTCCCAGGGGGTCACCCATCCTAGTACTACTCTCGCCCAAGCACGCTTAACTTCGGAGTTCTGATGGGATCCGGTGCGTTAGTGCTGGTATGATCGCACCCGCTAGGTAATGCGCGCCCAACCTAGTTATGGCGCCTCCCGCGGCCGGCGTTCCATCTCGCCTTCTTTGCGGCGGCCGACGCGCCACGGGTAGTACCTCAGGTTCGGCCGCGGGGGACTCTCCCTCCGTTGTCCTCACACGTACGGACGGAATTACTGCGCTACGCGGGACCCAGCCCCAGCCCGGGTCTCGGCGTCGAGAAATCAAAACGTTATAGCCTACCCGACGGGTAAAGTAGGGCCGGGGCGTCTGAAAGTAAGGACAGAACGCTCAAGCCCGGGGGCAAAAAGAGGGGTGCAACACGAGGACTTCCCAGCGGTGCAACACTTACGGACGGAATTACTCTCGAACGCGCTACGTAGGACCCAGCCCCAGCACCGGTCTCGGCGTCGAGAAATCGAAAAGGAATGCCTACCCTACGGGTAAAATAGGGCCGAGAGATGGGATCCGGTGCGTTCGTGCTGGTATGATCGCACCCGCTAGGGAATGCCCGCCCAAGCTAGTTACGCCGCCTCCCACGGCCGGCGTTCCATCTCGTCTTCTTCGCGGCGGCCGACCGCCACGGCAGTACGTCAGGTTCGGCCGCGGGGGACTCTCCTTCCGTTGTCCTCACACTTACGGACGGAATTACTGCGCTACGCGGGACCCAGCCCCAGCCCGGGTCTCGGCGTCGAGAAATCAAAAGGTTATTCCTACCCTACGGGTAAAATAAAATAGGCCGAGGCGTCTGAAAGTAAGAAACATAACGCTCAAGCCCGGGGGCAAAAAAGAGGGGTGCAACACGAGGACTTCCCAGGGGGTCACCCATCCTAGTACTACTCTCGCCCAAGCACGCTTAACTTCGGAGTTCTGATGGGATCCGGTGCGTTAGTGCTGGTATGATCGCACCCGCTAGGTAATGCGCGCCCAACCTAGTTATGGCGCCTCCCGCGGCCGGCGTTCCATCTCGCCTTCTTTGCGGCGGCCGACGCGCCACGGTAGTACCTCAGGTTCGGCCGCGGGGGACTCTCCCTCCGTTGTCCTCACACGTACGGACGGAATTACTGCGCTACGCGGGACCCAGCCCCAGCCCGGGTCTCGGCGTCGAGAAATCAAAACGTTATAGCCTACCCGACGGGTAAAGTAGGGCCGGGGCGTCTGAAAGTAAGGACAGAACGCTCAAGCCCGGGGGCAAAAAGAGGGGTGCAACACGAGGACTTCCCAGCGGTGCAACACTTACGGACGGAATTACTCTCGAACGCGCTACGTAGGACCCAGCCCCAGCACCGGTCTCGGCGTCGAGAAATCGAAAAGGAATGCCTACCCTACGGGTAAAATAGGGCCGAGAGATGGGATCCGGGTGCGTTCGTGCTGGTATGATCGCACCCGCTAGGGAATGCCCGCCCAAGCTAGTTACGCCGCCTCCCACGGCCGGCGTTCCATCTCGTCTTCTTCGCGGCGGCCGACCGCCACGGCAGTACGTCAGGTTCGGCCGCGGGGGACTCTCCTTCCGTTGTCCTCACACTTACGGACGGAATTACTGCGCTACGCGGGACCCAGCCCCAGCCGGGTCTCGGCGTCGAGAAATCAAAAGGTTATTCCTACCCTACGGGTAAAATAGGGCCGAGGCGTCTGAAAGTAAGAAACATAACGCTCAAGCCCGGGGGCAAAAAAGAGGGGTGCAACACGAGGACTTCCCAGGGGGTCACCCATCCTAGTACTACTCTCGCCCAAGCACGCTTAACTTCGGAGTTCTGATGGGATCCGGTGCGTTAGTGCTGGTATGATCGCACCCGCTAGGTAATGCGCGCCCAACCTAGTTATGGCGCCTCCCGCGGCCGGCGTTCCATCTCGCCTTCTTTGCGGCGGCCGACGCGCCACGGTAGTACCTCAGGTTCGGCCGCGGGGGACTCTCCCTCCGTTGTCCTCACACGTACGGACGGAATTACTGCGCTACGCGGGACCCAGCCCCAGCCCGGGTCTCGGCGTCGAGAAATCAAAACGTTATAGCCTACCCGACGGGTAAAGTAGGGCCGGGGCGTCTGAAAGTAAGGACAGAACGCTCAAGCCCGGGGGCAAAAAGAGGGGTGCAACACGAGGACTTCCCAGCGGTGCAACACTTACGGACGGAATTACTCTCGAACGCGCTACGTAGGACCCAGCCCCAGCACCGGTCTCGGCGTCGAGAAATCGAAAAGGAATGCCTACCCTACGGGTAAAATAGGGCCGAGAGATGGGATCCGGTGCGTTCGTGCTGGTATGATCGCACCCGCTAGGGAATGCCCGCCCAAGCTAGTTACGCCGCCTCCCACGGCCGGCGTTCCATCTCGTCTTCTTCGCGGCGGCCGACCGCCACGGCAGTACGTCAGGTTCGGCCGCGGGGGACTCTCCTTCCGTTGTCCTCACACTTACGGACGGAATTACTGCGCTACGCGGGACCCAGCCCCAGCCCGGGTCTCGGCGTCGAGAAATCAAAAGGTTATTCCTACCCTACGGGTAAAATAGGGCCGAGGCGTCTGAAAGTAAGAAACATAACGCTCAAGCCCGGGGGCAAAAAAAGAGGGGTGCAACACGAGGACTTCCCAGGGGGTCACCCATCCTAGTACTACTCTCGCCCAAGCACGCTTAACTTCGGAGTTCTGATGGGATCCGGTGCGTTAGTGCTGGTATGATCGCACCCGCTAGGTAATGCGCGCCCAACCTAGTTATGGCGCCTCCCGCGGCCGGCGTTCCATCTCGCCTTCTTTGCGGCGGCCGACGCGCCACGGTAGTACCTCAGGTTCGGCCGCGGGGGACTCTCCCTCCGTTGTCCTCACACGTACGGACGGAATTACTGCGCTACGCGGGACCCAGCCCCAGCCCGGGTCTCGGCGTCGAGAAATCAAAACGTTATAGCCTACCCGACGGGTAAAGTAGGGCCGGGGCGTCTGAAAGTAAGGACAGAACGCTCAAGCCCGGGGGCAAAAAGAGGGGTGCAACACGAGGACTTCCCAGCGGGTGTGCAACACTTACGGACGGAATTACTCTCGAACGCGCTACGTAGGACCCAGCCCCAGCACCGGTCTCGGCGTCGAGAAATCGAAAAGGAATGCCTACCCTACGGGTAAAATAGGGCCGAGAGATGGGATCCGGTGCGTTCGTGCTGGTATGATCGCACCCGCTAGGGAATGCCCGCCCAAGCTAGTTACGCCGCCTCCCACGGCCGGCGTTCCATCTCGTCTTCTTCGCGGCGGCCGACCGCCACGGCAGTACGTCAGGTTCGGCCGCGGGGGACTCTCCTTCCGTTGTCCTCACACTTACGGACGGAATTACTGCGCTACGCGGGACCCAGCCCCAGCCGGGTCTCGGCGTCGAGAAATCAAAAGGTTATTCCTACCCTACGGGTAAAATAGGGCCGAGGCGTCTGAAAGTAAGAAACATAACGCTCAAGCCCGGGGGCAAAAGAGGGGGTGCAACACGAGGACTTCCCAGGGGGTCACCCATCCTAGTACTACTCTCGCCCAAGCACGCTTAACTTCGGAGTTCTGATGGGATCCGGTGCGTTAGTGCTGGTATGATCGCACCCGCTAGGTAATGCGCGCCCAACCTAGTTATGGCGCCTCCCGCGGCCGGCGTTCCATCTCGCCTTCTTTGCGGCGGCCGACGCGCCACGGTAGTACCTCAGGTTCGGCCGCGGGGGACTCTCCCTCCGTTGTCCTCACACGTACGGACGGAATTACTGCGCTACGCGGGACCCAGCCCCAGCCCGGGTCTCGGCGTCGAGAAATCAAAACGTTATAGCCTACCCGACGGGTTAAAGTAGGGCCGGGGCGTCTGAAAGTAAGGACAGAACGCTCAAGCCCGGGGGCAAAAAGAGGGGTGCAACACGAGGACTTCCCAGCGGTGCAACACTTACGGACGGAATTACTCTCGAACGCGCTACGTAGGACCCAGCCCCAGCACCGGTCTCGGCGTCGGATCGAGAAATCGAAAAGGAATGCCTACCCTACGGGTAAAATAGGGCCGAGAGATGGGATCCGGTGCGTTCGTGCTGGTATGATCGCACCCGCTAGGGAATGCCCGCCCAAAGCTAGTTACGCCGCCTCCCACGGCCGGCGTTCCATCTCGTCTTCTTCGCGGCGGCCGACCGCCACGGCAGTACGTCAGGTTCGGCCGCGGGGGACTCTCCTTCCGTTGTCCTCACACTTACGGACGGAATTACTGCGCTACGCGGGACCCAGCCCCAGCCCGGGTCTCGGCGTCGAGAAATCAAAAGGTTATTCCTACCCTACGGGTAAAATAGGGCCGAGGCGTCTGAAAGTAAGAAACATAACGCTCAAGCCCGGGGGCAAAAAAGAGGGGTGCAACACGAGGACTTCCCAGGGGGTCACCCATCCTAGTACTACTCTCGCCCAAGCACGCTTAACTTCGGAGTTCTGATGGGATCCGGTGCGTTAGTGCTGGTATGATCGCACCCGCTAGGTAATGCGCGCCCAACCTAGTTATGGCGCCTCCCGCGGCCGGCGTTCCATCTCGCCTTCTTTGCGGCGGCCGACGCGCCACGGTAGTACCTCAGGTTCGGCCGCGGGGGACTCTCCCTCCGTTGTCCTCACACGTACGGACGGAATTACTGCGCTACGCGGGACCCAGCCCCAGCCCGGGTCTCGGCGTCGAGAAATCAAAACGTTATAGCCTACCCGACGGGTAAAGTAGGGCCGGGGCGTCTGAAAGTAAGGACAGAACGCTCAAGCCCGGGGGCAAAAAGAGGGGTGCAACACGAGGACTTCCCAGCGGTGCTGCAACACTTACGGACGGAATTACTCTCGAACGCGCTACGTAGGACCCAGCCCCAGCACCGGTCTCGGCGTCGAGAAATCGAAAAGGAATGCCTACCCTACGGGTAAAATAGGGCCGAGAGATGGGATCCGGTGCGTTCGTGCTGGTATGATCGCACCCGCTAGGGAATGCCCGCCCAAGCTAGTTACGCCGCCTCCCACGGCCGGCGTTCCATCTCGTCTTCTTCGCGGCGGCCGACCGCCACGGCAGTACGTCAGGTTCGGCCGCGGGGGACTCTCCTTCCGTTGTCCTCACACTTACGGACGGAATTACTGCGCTACGCGGGACCCAGCCCCAGCCCGGGTCTCGGCGTCGAGAAATCAAAAGGTTATTCCTACCCTACGGGTAAAATAGGGCCGAGGCGTCTGAAAGTAAGAAACATAACGCTCAAGCCCGGGGGCAAAAAAGAGGGGTGCAACACGAGGACTTCCCAGGGGGTCACCCATCCTAGTACTACTCTCGCCCAAGCACGCTTAACTTCGGAGTTCTGATGGGATCCGGTGCGTTAGTGCTGGTATGATCGCACCCGCTAGGTAATGCGCGCCCAACCTAGTTATGGCGCCTCCCGCGGCCGGCGTTCCATCTCGCCTTCTTTGCGGCGGCCGACGCGCCACGGTAGTACCTCAGGTTCGGCCGCGGGGGACTCTCCCTCCGTTGTCCTCACACGTACGGACGGAATTACTGCGCTACGCGGGACCCAGCCCCAGCCCGGGTCTCGGCGTCGAGAAATCAAAACGTTATAGCCTACCCGACGGGTAAAGTAGGGCCGGGGCGTCTGAAAGTAAGGACAGAACGCTCAAGCCCGGGGGCAAAAAGAGGGGTGCAACACGAGGACTTCCCAGCGGTGCAACACTTACGGACGGAATTACTCTCGAACGCGCTACGTAGGACCCAGCCCCAGCACCGGTCTCGGCGTCGAGAAATCGAAAAGGAATGCCTACCCTACGGGTAAAATAGGGCCGAGAGATGGGATCCGGTGCGTTCGTGCTGGTATGATCGCACCCGCTAGGGAATGCCCGCCCAAGCTAGTTACGCCGCCTCCCACGGCCGGCGTTCCATCTCGTCTTCTTCGCGGCGGCCGACCGCCACGGCAGTACGTCAGGTTCGGCCGCGGGGGACTCTCCTTCCGTTGTCCTCACACTTACGGACGGAATTACTGCGCTACGCGGGACCCAGCCCCAGCCCGGGTCTCGGCGTCGAGAAATCAAAAGGTTATTCCTACCCTACGGGTAAAATAGGGCCGAGGCGTCTGAAAGTAAGAAACATAACGCTCAAGCCCGGGGGCAAAAAAGAGGGGTGCAACACGAGGACTTCCCAGGGGGTCACCCATCCTAGTACTACTCTCGCCCAAGCACGCTTAACTTCGGAGTTCTGATGGGATCCGGTGCGTTAGTGCTGGTATGATCGCACCCGCTAGGTAGGTAATGCGCGCCCAACCTAGTTATGGCGCCTCCCGCGGCCGGCGTTCCATCTCGCCTT
This sequence comes from Andrographis paniculata, assembly GCF_009805555.1. Lineage (NCBI taxonomy): Eukaryota > Viridiplantae > Streptophyta > Magnoliopsida > Lamiales > Acanthaceae > Andrographis > Andrographis paniculata. The sequence goes on along the minus strand of NW_026137607.1, from coordinate 3,553,862 downwards.
CTTTGCGGCGGCCGACGCGCCACGGTAGTACCTCAGGTTCGGCCGCGGGGGACTCTCCCTCCGTTGTCCTCACACGTACGGACGGAATTACTGCGCTACGCGGGACCAGCCCCAGCCCGGGTCTCGGCGTCGAGAGAAATCAAAACGTTATAGCCTACCCGACGGGTAAAGTAGGGCCGGGGCGTCTGAAAGTAAGGACAGAACGCTCAAGCCCGGGGGCAAAAAGAGGGGTGCAAACGAGGACTTCCCAGCGGTTGCAACACTTACGGACGGAATTACTCTCGAACGCGCTACGTAGGACCCAGCCCCAGCACCGGTCTCGGCGTCGAGAAATCGAAAAGGAATGCCTACCCTACGGGTAAAATAGGGCCGAGAGATGGGATCCGGTGCGTTCGTGCTGGTATGATCGCACCCGCTAGGGAATGCCCGCCCAAGCTAGTTACGCCGCCTCCCACGGCCGGCGTTCCATCTCGTCTTCTTCGCGGCGGCCGACCGCCACGGCAGTACGTCAGGTTCGGCCGCGGGGGACTCTCCTTCCGTTGTCCTCACACTTACGGACGGAATTACTGCGCTACGCGGGACCCAGCCCCAGCCCGGGTCTCGGCGTCGAGAAATCAAAAGGTTATTCCTACCCTACGGGTAAAATAGGGCCGAGGCGTCTGAAAGTAAGAAACATAACGCTCAAGCCCGGGGGCAAAAAAGAGGGGTGCAAACACGAGGACTTCCCAGGGGGTCACCCATCCTAGTACTACTCTCGCCCAAGCACGCTTAACTTCGGAGTTCTGATGGGATCCGGTGCGTTAGTGCTGGTATGATCGCACCCGCTAGGTAATGCGCGCCCAACCTAGTTATGGCGCCTCCCGCGGCCGGCGTTCCATCTCGCCTTCTTTGCGGCGGCCGACGCGCCACGGTAGTACCTCAGGTTCGGCCGCGGGGGACTCTCCCTCCGTTGTCCTCACACGTACGGACGGAATTACTGCGCTACGCGGGACCCAGCCCCAGCCCGGGTCTCGGCGTCGAGAAATCAAAACGTTATAGCCTACCCGACGGGTAAAGTAGGGCCGGGGCGTCTGAAAGTAAGGACAGAACGCTCAAGCCCGGGGGCAAAAAGAGGGGTGCAACACGAGGACTTCCCAGCGGTGCAACACTTACGGACGGAATTACTCTCGAACGCGCTACGTAGGACCCAGCCCCAGCACCGGTCTCGGCGTCGAGAAATCGAAAAGGAATGCCTACCCTACGGGTAAAATAGGGCCGAGAGATGGGATCCGGTGCGTTCGTGCTGGTATGATCGCACCCGCTAGGGAATGCCCGCCCAAGCTAGTTACGCCGCCTCCCACGGCCGGCGTTCCATCTCGTCTTCTTCGCGGCGGCCGACCGCCACGGCAGTACGTCAGGTTCGGCCGCGGGGGACTCTCCTTCCGTTGTCCTCACACTTACGGACGGAATTACTGCGCTACGCGGGACCCAGCCCCAGCCCGGGTCTCGGCGTCGAGAAATCAAAAGGTTATTCCTACCCTACGGGTAAAATAGGGCCGAGGCGTCTGAAAGTAAGAAACATAACGCTCAAGCCCGGGGGCAAAAAAGAGGGGTGCAACACGAGGACTTCCCAGGGGGTCACCCATCCTAGTACTACTCTCGCCCAAGCACGCTTAACTTCGGAGTTCTGATGGGATCCGGTGCGTTAGTGCTGGTATGATCGCACCCGCTAGGTAATGCGCGCCAACCTAGTTATGGCGCCTCCCGCGGCCGGCGTTCCATCTCGCCTTCTTTGCGGCGGCCGACGCGCCACGGTAGTACCTCAGGTTCGGCCGCGGGGGACTCTCCCTCCGTTGTCCTCACACGTACGGACGGAATTACTGCGCTACGCGGGACCCAGCCCCAGCCCGGGTCTCGGCGTCGAGAAATCAAAACGTTATAGCCTACCCGACGGGGTAAAGTAGGGCCGGGGCGTCTGAAAGTAAGGACAGAACGCTCAAGCCCGGGGGCAAAAAGAGGGGTGCAACACGAGGACTTCCCAGCGGTGCAACACTTACGGACGGAATTACTCTCGAACGCGCTACGTAGGACCCAGCCCCAGCACCGGTCTCGGCGTCGAGAAATCGAAAAGGAATGCCTACCCTACGGGTAAAATAGGGCCGAGAGATGGGATCCGGTGCGTTCGTGCTGGTATGATCGCACCCGCTAGGGAATGCCCGCCCAAGCTAGTTACGCCGCCTCCCACGGCCGGCGTTCCATCTCGTCTTCTTCGCGGCGGCCGACCGCCACGGCAGTACGTCAGGTTCGGCCGCGGGGGACTCTCCTTCCGTTGTCCTCACACTTACGGACGGAATTACTGCGCTACGCGGGACCCAGCCCCAGCCCGGGTCTCGGCGTCGAGAAATCAAAAGGTTATTCCTACCCTACGGGTAAAATAGGGCCGAGGGTCTGAGTGAAAGTAAGAAACATAACGCTCAAGCCCGGGGGCAAAAAGAGGGGTGCAACACGAGGACTTCCCAGGGGGTCACCCATCCTAGTACTACTCTCGCCCAAGCACGCTTAACTTCGGAGTTCTGATGGGATCCGGTGCGTTAGTGCTGGTATGATCGCACCCGCTAGGTAATGCGCGCCCAACCTAGTTATGGCGCCTCCCGCGGCCGGCGTTCCATCTCGCCTTCTTTGCGGCGGCCGACGCGCCACGGTAGTACCTCAGGTTCGGCCGCGGGGGACTCTCCCTCCGTTGTCCTCACACGTACGGACGGAATTACTGCGCTACGCGGGACCCAGCCCCAGCCCGGGTCTCGGCGTCGAGAAATCAAAACGTTATAGCCTACCCGACGGGGGTAAAGTAGGGCCGGGGCGTCTGAAAGTAAGGACAGAACGCTCAAGCCCGGGGGCAAAAAGAGGGGTGCAACACGAGGACTTCCCAGCGCGGTGCAACACTTACGGACGGAATTACTCTCGAACGCGCTACGTAGGACCCAGCCCCAGCACCGGTCTCGGCGTCGAGAAATCGAAAAGGAATGCCTACCCTACGGGTAAAATAGGGCCGAGAGATGGGATCCGGTGCGTTCGTGCTGGTATGATCGCACCCGCTAGGGAATGCCCGCCCAAGCTAGTTACGCCGCCTCCCACGGCCGGCGTTCCATCTCGTCTTCTTCGCGGCGGCCGACCGCCACGGCAGTACGTCAGGTTCGGCCGCGGGGGACTCTCCTTCCGTTGTCCTCACACTTACGGACGGAATTACTGCGCTACGCGGGACCCAGCCCCAGCCCGGGTCTCGGCGTCGAGAAATCAAAAGGTTATTCCTACCCTACGGGTAAAATAGGGCCGAGGCGTCTGAAAGTAAGAAACATAACGCTCAAGCCGGGGGCGCAAAAAGAGGGGTGCAACACGAGGACTTCCCAGGGGGTCACCCATCCTAGTACTACTCTCGCCCAAGCACGCTTAACTTCGGAGTTCTGATGGGATCCGGTGCGTTAGTGCTGGTATGATCGCACCCGCTAGGTAATGCGCGCCCAACCTAGTTATGGCGCCTCCCGCGGCCGGCGTTCCATCTCGCCTTCTTTGCGGCGGCCGACGCGCCACGGTAGTACCTCAGGTTCGGCCGCGGGGGACTCTCCCTCCGTTGTCCTCACACGTACGGACGGAATTACTGCGCTACGCGGGACCCAGCCCCAGCCCGGGTCTCGGCGTCGAGAAATCAAAACGTTATAGCCTACCCGACGGGTAAAGTAGGGCCGGGGCGTCTGAAAGTAAGGACAGAACGCTCAAGCCCGGGGGCAAAAAGAGGGGTGTGCAACACGAGGACTTCCCAGCGGTGCAACACTTACGGACGGAATTACTCTCGAACGCGCTACGTAGGACCCAGCCCCAGCACCGGTCTCGGCGTCGAGAAATCGAAAAGGAATGCCTACCCTACGGGTAAAATAGGGCCGAGAGATGGGATCCGGTGCGTTCGTGCTGGTATGATCGCACCCGCTAGGGAATGCCCGCCCAAGCTAGTTACGCCGCCTCCCACGGCCGGCGTTCCATCTCGTCTTCTTCGCGGCGGCCGACCGCCACGGCAGTACGTCAGGTTCGGCCGCGGGGGACTCTCCTTCCGTTGTCCTCACACTTACGGACGGAATTACTGCGCTACGCGGGACCCAGCCCCAGCCCGGGTCTCGGCGTCGAGAAATCAAAAGGTTATTCCTACCCTACGGGTAAAATAGGGCCGAGGCGTCTGAAAGTAAGAAACATAACGCTCAAGCCCGGGGGCAAAAAAGAGGGGTGCAACACGAGGACTTCCCAGGGGGTCACCCATCCTAGTACTACTCTCGCCCAAGCACGCTTAACTTCGGAGTTCTGATGGGATCCGGTGCGTTAGTGCTGGTATGATCGCACCCGCTAGGTAATGCGCGCCCAACCTAGTTATGGCGCCTCCCGCGGCCGGCGTTCCATCTCGCCTTCTTTGCGGCGGCCGACGCGCCACGGTAGTACCTCAGGTTCGGCCGCGGGGGACTCTCCCTCCGTTGTCCTCACACGTACGGACGGAATTACTGCGCTACGCGGGACCCAGCCCCAGCCCGGGTCTCGGCGTCGAGAAATCAAAACGTTATAGCCTACCCGACGGGTAAAGTAGGGCCGGGGCGTCTGAAAGTAAGGACAGAACGCTCAAGCCCGGGGGCAAAAAGAGGGGTGCAACACGAGGACTTCCCAGCGGTGCAACACTTACGGACGGAATTACTCTCGAACGCGCTACGTAGGACCCAGCCCCAGCACCGGTCTCGGCGTCGAGAAATCGAAAAGGAATGCCTACCCTACGGGTAAAATAGGGCCGAGAGATGGGATCCGGTGCGTTCGTGCTGGTATGATCGCACCCGCTAGGGAATGCCCGCCCAAGCTAGTTACGCCGCCTCCCACGGCCGGCGTTCCATCTCGTCTTCTTCGCGGCGGCCGACCGCCACGGCAGTACGTCAGGTTCGGCCGCGGGGACTCTCCTTCCGTTGTCCTCACACTTACGGACGGAATTACTGCGCTACGCGGGACCCAGCCCCAGCCCGGGTCTCGGCGTCGAGAAATCAAAAGGTTATTCCTACCCTACGGGTAAAATAGGGCCGAGGCGTCTGAAAGTAAGAAACATAACGCTCAAGCCGGGGGCAAAAAAGAGGGGTGCAACACGAGGACTTCCCAGGGGGTCACCCATCCTAGTACTACTCTCGCCCAAGCACGCTTAACTTCGGAGTTCTGATGGGATCCGGTGCGTTAGTGCTGGTATGATCGCACCCGCTAGGTAATGCGCGCCCAACCTAGTTATGGCGCCTCCCGCGGCCGGCGTTCCATCTCGCCTTCTTTGCGGCGGCCGACGCGCCACGGTAGTACCTCAGGTTCGGCGCGGGGGACTCTCCCTCCGTTGTCCTCACACGTACGGACGGAATTACTGCGCTACGCGGGACCCAGCCCCAGCCCGGGTCTCGGCGTCGAGAAATCAAAACGTTATAGCCTACCCGACGGGTAAAGTAGGGCCGGGGCGTCTGAAAGTAAGGACAGAACGCTCAAGCCCGGGGGCAAAAAGAGGGGTGCAACACGAGGACTTCCCAGCGGTGCAACACTTACGGACGGAATTACTCTCGAACGCGCTACGTAGGACCCAGCCCCAGCACCGGTCTCGGCGTCGAGAAATCGAAAAGGAATGCCTACCCTACGGGTAAAATAGGGCCGAGAGATGGGATCCGGTGCGTTCGTGCTGGTATGATCGCACCCGCTAGGGAATGCCCGCCCAAGCTAGTTACGCCGCCTCCCACGGCCGGCGTTCCATCTCGTCTTCTTCGCGGCGGCCGACCGCCACGGCAGTACGTCAGGTTCGGCCGCGGGGGACTCTCCTTCCGTTGTCCTCACACTTACGGACGGAATTACTGCGCTACGCGGGACCCAGCCCCAGCCCGGGTCTCGGCGTCGAGAAATCAAAAGGTTATTCCTACCCTACGGGTAAAATAGGGCCGAGGCGTCTGAAAGTAAGAAAACATAACGCTCAAGCCCGGGGGCAAAAAAGAGGGGTGCAACACGAGGACTTCCCAGGGGGTCACCCATCCTAGTACTACTCTCGCCCAAGCACGCTTAACTTCGGAGTTCTGATGGGATCCGGTGCGTTAGTGCTGGTATGATCGCACCCGCTAGGTAATGCGCGCCCAACCTAGTTATGGCGCCTCCCGCGGCCGGCGTTCCATCTCGCCTTCTTTGCGGCGGCCGACGCGCCACGGTAGTACCTCAGGTTCGGCCGCGGGGGACTCTCCCTCCGTTGTCCTCACACGTACGGACGGAATTACTGCGCTACGCGGGACCCAGCCCCAGCCCGGGTCTCGGCGTCGAGAAATCAAAACGTTATAGCCTACCCGAGGGGGTAAAGTAGGGCCGGGGCGTCTGAAAGTAAGGACAGAACGCTCAAGCCCGGGGGCAAAAAGAGGGGTGCAACACGAGGACTTCCCAGCGGTGCAACACTTACGGACGGAATTACTCTCGAACGCGCTACGTAGGACCCAGCCCCAGCACCGGTCTCGGCGTCGAGAAATCGAAAAGGAATGCCTACCCTACGGGTAAAATAGGGCCGAGAGATGGGATCCGGTGCGTTCGTGCTGGTATGATCGCACCCGCTAGGGAATGCCCGCCCAAGCTAGTTACGGCCGCCTCCCACGGCCGGCGTTCCATCTCGTCTCTTCGGCGGGGCCGGACCGCCACGGCAGTACGTCAGGTTCGGGGGGGGGGGACTCTCCTTCCGTTGTCCTCACACTTACGGACGGAATTACTGCGCTACGCGGGAAAAACCAGCTCCACCCGGGTATCTGGGCGTCGGAACTCAAAAGGTTATTCCTAACTACTGGGAAATGTTTTTTAAAGGCCGGGGCGTCTGAAAGTAAGGACAGAACGCTCAAGCCCGGGGGCAAAAAGAGGGGTGCAACACGAGGACTTCCCAGCGGTTGCAACACTTACGGACGGAATTACTCTCGAACGCGCTACGTAGGACCCAGCCCCAGCACCGGTCTCGGCGTCGAGAAATCGAAAAGGAATGCCTACCCTACGGGTAAAATAGGGCCGAGAGATGGGATCCGGTGCGTTCGTGCTGGTATGATCGCACCCGCTAGGGAATGCCCGCCCAAGCTAGTTACGCCGCCTCCCACGGCCGGCGTTCCATCTCGTCTTCTTCGCGGCGGCCGACCGCCACGGCAGTACGTCAGGTTCGGCCGCGGGGGACTCTCCTTCCGTTGTCCTCACACTTACGGACGGAATTACTGCGCTACGCGGGACCCAGCCCCAGCCCGGGTCTCGGCGTCGAGAAATCAAAAGGTTATTCCTACCCTACGGGTAAAATAGGGCCGAGGCGTCTGAAAGTAAGAAACATAACGCTCAAGCCCGGGGGCAAAAAAGAGGGGTGCAACACGAGGACTTCCCAGGGGGTCACCCATCCTAGTACTACTCTCGCCCAAGCACGCTTAACTTCGGAGTTCTGATGGGATCCGGTGCGTTAGTGCTGGTATGATCGCACCCGCTAGGTAATGCGCGCCCAACCTAGTTATGGCGCCTCCCGCGGCCGGCGTTCCATCTCGCCTTCTTTGCGGCGGCCGACGCGCCACGGTAGTACCTCAGGTTCGGCCGCGGGGGACTCTCCCTCCGTTGTCCTCACACGTACGGACGGAATTACTGCGCTACGCGGGACCCAGCCCCAGCCCGGGTCTCGGCGTCGAGAAATCAAAACGTTATAGCCTACCCGACGGGTAAAGTAGGGCCGGGGCGTCTGAAAGTAAGGACAGAACGCTCAAGCCCGGGGGCAAAAAGAGGGGTGCAACACGAGGACTTCCCAGCGGTGCAACACTTACGGACGGAATTACTCTCGAACGCGCTACGTAGGACCCAGCCCCAGCACCGGTCTCGGCGTCGAGAAATCGAAAAGGAATGCCTACCCTACGGGTAAAATAGGGCCGAGAGATGGGATCCGGTGCGTTCGTGCTGGTATGATCGCACCCGCTAGGGAATGCCCGCCCAAGCTAGTTACGCCGCCTCCCACGGCCGGCGTTCCATCTCGTCTTCTTCGCGGCGGCCGACCGCCACGGCAGTACGTCAGGTTCGGCCGCGGGGGACTCTCCTTCCGTTGTCCTCACACTTACGGACGGAATTACTGCGCTACGCGGGACCCAGCCCCAGCCCGGGTCTCGGCGTCGAGAAATCAAAAGGTTATTCCTACCCTACGGGTAAAATAGGGCCGAGGCGTCTGAAAGTAAGAAACATAACGCTCAAGCCCGGGGGCAAAAAAGAGGGGGGTGCAACACGAGGACTTCCCAGGGGGTCACCCATCCTAGTACTACTCTCGCCCAAGCACGCTTAACTTCGGAGTTCTGATGGGATCCGGTGCGTTAGTGCTGGTATGATCGCACCCGCTAGGTAATGCGCGCCCAACCTAGTTATGGCGCCTCCCGCGGCCGGCGTTCCATCTCGCCTTCTTTGCGGCGGCCGACGCGCCACGGTAGTACCTCAGGTTCGGCCGCGGGGGACTCTCCCTCCGTTGTCCTCACACGTACGGACGGAATTACTGCGCTACGCGGGACCCAGCCCCAGCCGGGTCTCGGCGTCGAGAAATCAAAACGTTATAGCCTACCCGACGGGTAAAGTAGGGCCGGGGCGTCTGAAAGTAAGGACAGAACGCTCAAGCCCGGGGGCAAAAAGAGGGGTGCAACACGAGGACTTCCCAGCGGTTGCGGTTTGCAACACTTACGGACGGAATTACTCTCGAACGCGCTACGTAGGACCCAGCCCCAGCACCGGTCTCGGCGTCGAGAAATCGAAAAGGAATGCCTACCCTACGGGGTAAAATAGGGCCGAGAGATGGGATCCGGTGCGTTCGTGCTGGTATGATCGCACCCGCTAGGGAATGCCCGCCCAAGCTAGTTACGCCGCCTCCCACGGCCGGCGTTCCATCTCGTCTTCTTCGCGGCGGCCGACCGCCACGGCAGTACGTCAGGTTCGGCCGCGGGGGACTCTCCTTCCGTTGTCCTCACACTTACGGACGGAATTACTGCGCTACGCGGGACCCAGCCCCAGCCCGGGTCTCGGCGTCGAGAAATCAAAAGGTTATTCCTACCCTACGGGTAAAATAGGGCCGAGGCGTCTGAAAGTAAGAAACATAACGCTCAAGCCCGGGGGCAAAAAAGAGGGGTGCAACACGAGGACTTCCCAGGGGGTCACCCATCCTAGTACTACTCTCGCCCAAGCACGCTTAACTTCGGAGTTCTGATGGGATCCGGTGCGTTAGTGCTGGTATGATCGCACCCGCTAGGTAATGCGCGCCCAACCTAGTTATGGCGCCTCCCGCGGCCGGCGTTCCATCTCGCCTTCTTTGCGGCGGCCGACGCGCCACGGTAGTACCTCAGGTTCGGCGCGGGGGACTCTCCCTCCGTTGTCCTCACACGTACGGACGGAATTACTGCGCTACGCGGGACCCAGCCCCAGCCCGGGTCTCGGCGTCGAGAAATCAAAACGTTATAGCCTACCCGACGGGTAAAGTAGGGCCGGGGCGTCTGAAAGTAAGGACAGAACGCTCAAGCCCGGGGGCAAAAAGAGGGGTGCAACACGAGGACTTCCCAGCGGTGCAACACTTACGGACGGAATTACTCTCGAACGCGCTACGTAGGACCCAGCCCCAGCACCGGTCTCGGCGTCGAGAAATCGAAAAGGAATGCCTACCCTACGGGTAAAATAGGGCCGAGAGATGGGATCCGGTGCGTTCGTGCTGGTATGATCGCACCCGCTAGGGAATGCCCGCCCAAGCTAGTTACGCCGCCTCCCACGGCCGGCGTTCCATCTCGTCTTCTTCGCGGCGGCCGACCGCCACGGCAGTACGTCAGGTTCGGCGCGGGGGACTCTCCTTCCGTTGTCCTCACACTTACGGACGGAATTACTGCGCTACGCGGGACCCAGCCCCAGCCCGGGTCTCGGCGTCGAGAAATCAAAAGGTTATTCCTACCCTACGGGTAAAATAGGGCCGAGGCGTCTGAAAGTAAGAAACATAACGCTCAAGCCCGGGGGCAAAAAAGAGGGGTGCAACACGAGGACTTCCCAGGGGGTCACCCATCCTAGTACTACTCTCGCCCAAGCACGCTTAACTTCGGAGTTCTGATGGGATCCGGTGCGTTAGTGCTGGTATGATCGCACCCGCTAGGTAATGCGCGCCCAACCTAGTTATGGCGCCTCCCGCGGCCGGCGTTCCATCTCGCCTTCTTTGCGGCGGCCGACGCGCCACGGTAGTACCTCAGGTTCGGCCGCGGGGGACTCTCCCTCCGTTGTCCTCACACGTACGGACGGAATTACTGCGCTACGCGGGACCCAGCCCCAGCCCGGGTCTCGGCGTCGAGAAATCAAAACGTTATAGCCTACCCGACGGGTAAAGTAGGGCCGGGGCGTCTGAAAGTAAGGACAGAACGCTCAAGCCCGGGGGCAAAAAGAGGGGTGCAACACGAGGACTTCCCAGCTGCAACACTTACGGACGGAATTACTCTCGAACGCGCTACGTAGGACCCAGCCCCAGCACCGGTCTCGGCGTCGAGAAATCGAAAAGGAATGCCTACCCTACGGGTAAAATAGGGCCGAGAGATGGGATCCGGTGCGTTCGTGCTGGTATGATCGCACCCGCTAGGGAATGCCCGCCCAAGCTAGTTACGCCGCCTCCCACGGCCGGCGTTCCATCTCGTCTTCTTCGCGGCGGGCCGACCGCCACGGCAGTACGTCAGGTTCGGCCGCGGGGGACTCTCCTTCCGTTGTCCTCACACTTACGGACGGAATTACTGCGCTACGCGGGACCCAGCCCCCGGGGTCTCGGCGTCGAGAAATCAAAAGGTTATTCCTACCCTACGGGTAAAATAGGGCCGAGGCGTCTGAAAGTAAGAAACATAACGCTCAAGCCCGGGGGCAAAAAAGAGGGGTGCAACACGAGGACTTCCCAGGGGGTCACCCATCCTAGTACTACTCTCGCCCAAGCACGCTTAACTTCGGAGTTCTGATGGGATCCGGTGCGTTAGTGCTGGTATGATCGCACCCGCTAGGTAATGCGCGCCCAACCTAGTTATGGCGCCTCCCGCGGCCGGCGTTCCATCTCGCCTTCTTTGCGGCGGCCGACGCGCCACGGTAGTACCTCAGGTTCGGCCGCGGGGGACTCTCCCTCCGTTGTCCTCACACGTACGGACGGAATTACTGCGCTACGCGGGACCCAGCCCCAGCCCGGGTCTCGGCGTCGAGAAATCAAAACGTTATAGCCTACCCGACGGGTAAAGTAGGGCCGGGGCGTCTGAAAGTAAGGACAGAACGCTCAAGCCCGGGGGCAAAAAGAGGGGTGCAACACGAGGACTTCCCAGCGGTGCAACACTTACGGACGGAATTACTCTCGAACGCGCTACGTAGGACCCAGCCCCAGCACCGGTCTCGGCGTCGAGAAATCGAAAAGGAATGCCTACCCTACGGGTAAAATAGGGCCGAGAGATGGGATCCGGTGCGTTCGTGCTGGTATGATCGCACCCGCTAGGGAATGCCCGCCCAAGCTAGTTACGCCGCCTCCCACGGCCGGCGTTCCATCTCGTCTTCTTCGCGGCGGCCGACCGCCACGGCAGTACGTCAGGTTCGGCCGCGGGGGACTCTCCTTCCGTTGTCCTCACACTTACGGACGGAATTACTGCGCTACGCGGGACCCAGCCCCAGCCCGGGTCTCGGCGTCGAGAAATCAAAAGGTTATTCCTACCCTACGGGTAAAATAGGGCCGAGGCGTCTGAAAGTAAGAAACATAACGCTCAAGCCCGGGGGCAAAAAAGAGGGGTGCAACACGAGGACTTCCCAGGGGGTCACCCATCCTAGTACTACTCTCGCCCAAGCACGCTTAACTTCGGAGTTCTGATGGGATCCGGTGCGTTAGTGCTGGTATGATCGCACCCGCTAGGTAATGCGCGCCCAACCTAGTTATGGCGCCTCCCGCGGCCGGCGTTCCATCTCGCCTTCTTTGCGGCGGCCGACGCGCCACGGTAGTACCTCAGGTTCGGCCGCGGGGGACTCTCCCTCCGTTGTCCTCACACGTACGGACGGAATTACTGCGCTACGCGGGACCCAGCCCCAGCCCGGGTCTCGGCGTCGAGAAATCAAAACGTTATAGCCTACCCGACGGGTAAAGTAGGGCCGGGGCGTCTGAAAGTAAGGACAGAACGCTCAAGCCCGGGGCAAAAAGAGGGGTGCAACACGAGGACTTCCCAGCGGTGCAACACTTACGGACGGAATTACTCTCGAACGCGCTACGTAGGACCCAGCCCCAGCACCGGTCTCGGCGTCGAGAAATCGAAAAGGAATGCCTACCCTACGGGTAAAATAGGGCCGAGAGATGGGATCCGGTGCGTTCGTGCTGGTATGATCGCACCCGCTAGGGAATGCCCGCCCAAGCTAGTTACGCCGCCTCCCACGGCCGGCGTTCCATCTCGTCTTCTTCGCGGCGGCCGACCGCCACGGCAGTACGTCAGGTTCGGCCGCGGGGGACTCTCCTTCCGTTGTCCTCACACTTACGGACGGAATTACTGCGCTACGCGGGACCCAGCCCCAGCCGGGTCTCGGCGTCGAGAAATCAAAAGGTTATTCCTACCCTACGGGTAAAATAGGGCCGAGGCGTCTGAAAGAAGAACATAACGCTCAAGCCCGGGGGCAAAAAAGAGGGGTGCAACACGAGGACTTCCCAGGGGGTCACCCATCCTAGTACTACTCTCGCCCAAGCACGCTTAACTTCGGAGTTCTGATGGGATCCGGTGCGTTAGTGCTGGTATGATCGCACCCGCTAGGTAATGCGCGCCCAACCTAGTTATGGCGCCTCCCGCGGCCGGCGTTCCATCTCGCTTCTTTGCGGCGGCCGACGCGCCACGGTAGTACCTCAGGTTCGGCCGCGGGGGACTCTCCCTCCGTTGTCCTCACACGTACGGACGGAATTACTGCGCTACGCGGGACCCAGCCCCAGCCCGGGTCTCGGCGTCGAGAAATCAAAACGTTATAGCCTACCCGACGGGGTAAAGTAGGGCCGGGGCGTCTGAAAGTAAGGACAGAACGCTCAAGCCCGGGGGCAAAAAGAGGGGTGCAACACGAGGACTTCCCAGCGGTGCAACACTTACGGACGGAATTACTCTCGAACGCGCTACGTAGGACCCAGCCCCAGCACCGGTCTCGGCGTCGAGAAATCGAAAAGGAATGCCTACCCTACGGGTAAAATAGGGCCGAGAGATGGGATCCGGTGCGTTCGTGCTGGTATGATCGCACCCGCTAGGGAATGCCCGCCCAAGCTAGTTACGCCGCCTCCCACGGCCGGCGTTCCATCTCGTCTTCTTCGCGGCGGCCGACCGCCACGGCAGTACGTCAGGTTCGGCCGCGGGGGACTCTCCTTCCGTTGTCCTCACACTTACGGACGGAATTACTGCGCTACGCGGGACCCAGCCCCAGCCCGGGTCTCGGCGTCGAGAAATCAAAAGGTTATTCCTACCCTAGGGGTAAAATAGGGCCGAGGCGTCTGAAAGTAAGAAACATAACGCTCAAGCCCGGGGGCAAAAAAGAGGGGTGCAACACGAGGACTTCCCAGGGGGTCACCCATCCTAGTACTACTCTCGCCCAAGCACGCTTAACTTCGGAGTTCTGATGGGATCCGGTGCGTTAGTGCTGGTATGATCGCACCCGCTAGGTAATGCGCGCCCAACCTAGTTATGGCGCCTCCCGCGGCCGGCGTTCCATCTCGCCTTCTTTGCGGCGGCCGACGCGCCACGGTAGTACCTCAGGTTCGGCCGGGGGACTCTCCCTCCGTTGTCCTCACACGTACGGACGGAATTACTGCGCTACGCGGGACCCAGCCCCAGCCGGGTCTCGGCGTCGAGAAATCAAAACGTTATAGCCTACCCGACGGGTAAAGTAGGGCCGGGGCGTCTGAAAGTAAGGACAGAACGCTCAAGCCCGGGGGCAAAAAGAGGGGTGCAACACGAGGACTTCCCAGCGGGGTGCAACACTTACGGACGGAATTACTCTCGAACGCGCTACGTAGGACCCAGCCCCAGCACCGGTCTCGGCGTCGAGAAATCGAAAAGGAATGCCTACCCTACGGGTAAAATAGGGCCGAGAGATGGGATCCGGTGCGTTCGTGTGCTGGTATGATCGCACCCGCTAGGGAATGCCCGCCCAAGCTAGTTACGCCGCCTCCCACGGCCGGCGTTCCATCTCGTCTTCTTCGCGGCGGCCGACCGCCACGGCAGTACGTCAGGTTCGGCCGCGGGGGACTCTCCTTCCGTTGTCCTCACACTTACGGACGGAATTACTGCGCTACGCGGGACCCAGCCCCAGCCCGGGTCTCGGCGTCGAGAAATCAAAAGGTTATTCCTACCCTACGGGTAAAATAGGGCCGAGGCGTCTGAAAGTAAGAACATAACGCTCAAGCCCGGGGGCAAAAAAGAGGGGTGCAACACGAGGACTTCCCAGGGGGTCACCCATCCTAGTACTACTCTCGCCCAAGCACGCTTAACTTCGGAGTTCTGATGGGATCCGGTGCGTTAGTGCTGGTATGATCGCACCCGCTAGGTAATGCGCGCCCAACCTAGTTATGGCGCCTCCCGCGGCCGGCGTTCCATCTCGCCTTCTTTGCGGCGGCCGACGCGCCACGGTAGTACCTCAGGTTCGGCCGCGGGGGACTCTCCCTCCGTTGTCCTCACACGTACGGACGGAATTACTGCGCTACGCGGGACCCAGCCCCAGCCCGGGTCTCGGCGTCGAGAAATCAAAACGTTATAGCCTACCCGACGGGTAAAGTAGGGCCGGGGCGTCTGAAAGTAAGGACAGAACGCTCAAGCCCGGGGGCAAAAAGAGGGGTGCAACACGAGGACTTCCCAGCGGTGCAACACTTACGGACGGAATTACTCTCGAACGCGCTACGTAGGACCCAGCCCCAGCACCGGTCTCGGCGTCGAGAAATCGAAAAGGAATGCCTACCCTACGGGTAAAATAGGGCCGAGAGATGGGATCCGGTGCGTTCGTGCTGGTATGATCGCACCCGCTAGGGAATGCCCGCCCAAGCTAGTTACGCCGCCTCCCACGGCCGGCGTTCCATCTCGTCTTCTTCGCGGCGGCCGACCGCCACGGCAGTACGTCAGGTTCGGCCGCGGGGGACTCTCCTTCCGTTGTCCTCACACTTACGGACGGAATTACTGCGCTACGCGGGACCCAGCCCCAGCCCGGGTCTCGGCGTCGAGAAATCAAAAGGTTATTCCTACCCTACGGGTAAAATAGGGCCGAGGCGTCTGAAAGTAAGAACATAACGCTCAAGCCCGGGGGCAAAAAAGAGGGGTGCAACACGAGGACTTCCCAGGGGGTCACCCATCCTAGTACTACTCTCGCCCAAGCACGCTTAACTTCGGAGTTCTGATGGGATCCGGTGCGTTAGTGCTGGTATGATCGCACCCGCTAGGTAATGCGCGCCCAACCTAGTTATGGCGCCTCCCGCGGCCGGCGTTCCATCTCGCCTTCTTTGCGGCGGCCGACGCGCCACGGTAGTACCTCAGGTTCGGCCGCGGGGGACTCTCCCTCCGTTGTCCTCACACGTACGGACGGAATTACTGCGCTACGCGGGACCCAGCCCCAGCCCGGGTCTCGGCGTCGAGAAATCAAAACGTTATAGCCTACCCGACGGGTAAAGTAGGGCCGGGGCGTCTGAAAGTAAGGACAGAACGCTCAAGCCCGGGGGCAAAAAGAGGGGTGCAACACGGACTTCCCAGCGGTGCAACACTTACGGACGGAATTACTCTCGAACGCGCTACGTAGGACCAGCCCCAGCACCGGTCTCGGCGTCGAGAAATCGAAAAGGAATGCCTACCCTACGGGTAAAATAGGGCCGAGAGATGGGATCCGGTGCGTTAGTGCTGGTATGATCGCACCCGCTAGGTAATGCGCGCCCAACCTAGTTATGGCGCCTCCCGCGGCCGGCGTTCCATCTCGCCTTCTTTGCGGCGGCCGACGCGCCACGGTAGTACCTCAGTTTCGGCCGCGGGGGACTCTCCCTCCGTTGTCCTCACACGTACGGACGGAATTACTGCGCTACGCGGACCCAGCCCCAGCCCGGGTCTCGGCGTCGAGAAATCAAACGTTATAGCCTATACCCGACGGTAAGTAGGGCCGGGCGTCTGAAAGTAAGGACAGAACGCTCAAGCCCCGGGGCAAAAAGAGGGGTGCAACACGAGGACTTCCCAGCGGTGCAACACTTACGACGGAATTACTCTCGAACGCGCTACGTAGGACCCAGCCCAGCACCGGTCTCGGCGTCGAGAAATCGAAAAGAATGCCTACCCTACGGTAAAATAGGGCCGAGAGATGGGATCCGGTGCGTTCGTGCTGGTATGATCGCACCCGCTAGGGAATGCCCGCCCAAGCTAGTTACCCGCCTCCCACGGCCGGCGTTCCCATCTCGTCTTCTTCGCGCGGCGGCCGACCGCACGGCAGTACGTCAGTTCGGCCGCGGGGGACTCTCCTTCCGTTGTCCTCACACTTACGGACGGAATTACTGCGCTACGCGGGACCCAGCCCCAGCCCGGGTCTCGGCGTCGAGAAATCAAAAGGTTATTCCTACCCTACGGGTAAAATAGGGCCGAGGCGTCTGAAAGTAAGACATAACGCTCAAGCCCGGGGCAAAAAAGAGGGGTGCAACACGAGGACTTCCCAGGGGTCACCCATCCTAGTACTACTCTCGCCAAGCACGCTTAACTTCGGAGTTCTGATGGGATCCGGTGCGTTAGTGCTGGTATGATCGCACCCCGCTAGGTAATGCGCGCCCAACCTAGTTATGGCGCCTCCCGCGGCCGCGTTCCATCTCGCCTTCTTTGCGGCGGCCGACGCGCCACGGTAGTACCTCAGGTTCGGCCGCGGGGACTCTCCCTCCGTTGTCCTCACACGTACGGACGGAATTACTGCGCTACGCGGGACCCAGCCCCAGCCCGGGTCTCGGCGTCGAGAAATCAAAACGTTATAGCCTACCCGACGGGTAAAGTAGGGCCGGGGCGTCTGAAAGTAAGGACAGAACGCTCAAGCCCGGGGCAAAAAGAGGGGTGCAACACGAGGACTTCCCAGCGGTGCAACACTTACGGACGGAATTACTCTCGAACGCGCTACGTAGGACCCAGCCCCAGCACCGGTCTCGCGTCGAGAAATCGAAAAGAATGCCTACCCTACGGGTAAATAGGGCCGAGAGATGGGATCCGGTGCGTTCGTGCTGTATGATCGCACCCGCTAGGGAATGCCCGCCCAAGCTAGTTACGCCGCCTCCCACGGCCGGCGTTCCATCTCGTCTTCTTCGCGGCGGCCGACCGCCACGGCAGTACGTCAGGTTCGGCCGCGGGGGACTCTCCTTCCGTTGTCCTCACACTTACGGACGGAATTACTGCGCTACGCGGGACCCAGCCCCAGCCCGGGTCTCGGCGTCGAGAAATCAAAAGGTTATTCCTACCCTACGGGTAAAATAGGGCCGAGGCGTCTGAAAGTAAGAAACATAACGCTCAAGCCCGGGGCAAAAAGAGGGGTGCAACACGAGGACTTCCCAGGGGGTCACCCATCCTAGTACTACTCTCGACCAAGCACGCTTAACTTCGGAGTTCTGATGGGATCCGGTGCGTTAGTGCTGGTATGATCGCACCCGCTAGGTAATGCGCGCCCAACCTAGTTATGGCGCCTCCCGCGGCCGGCGTTCCATCTCGCCTTCTTTGCGGCGGCCGACGCGCCACGGTAGTACCTCAGGTTCGGCCGCGGGGGACTCTCCCTCCGTTGTCCTCACACGTACGGACGGAATTACTGCGCTACGCGGGACCCAGCCCCAGCCCGGGTCTCGGCGTCGAGAAATCAAAACGTTATAGCCTACCCGACGGGTAAAGTAGGGCCGGGCGTCTGAAAGTAAGGACAGAACGCTCAAGCCCGGGGGCAAAAAGAGGGGTGCAACACGAGGACTTCCCAGCGTTGCAACACTTACGGACGGAATTACTCTCGAACGCGCTACGTAGGACCCAGCCCCAGCACCGGTCTCGGCGTCGAGAAATCGAAAAGGAATGCCTACCCTACGGGTAAAATAGGGCCGAGAGATGGGATCCGGTGCGTTCGTGCTGGTATGATCGCACCCGCTAGGGAATGCCCGCCCAAGCTAGTTACGCCGCCTCCCACGGCCGGCGTTCCATCTCGTCTTCTTCGCGGCGGCCGACCGCCACGGCAGTACGTCAGGTTCGGCCGCGGGGGACTCTCCTTCCGTTGTCCTCACACTTACGGACGGAATTACTGCGCTACGCGGGACCCAGCCCCAGCCCGGGTCTCGGCGTCGAGAAATCAAAAGGTTATTCCTACCCTACGGGTAAAATAGGGCCGAGGCGTCTGAAAGTAAGAAACATAACGCTCAAGCCCGGGGGCAAAAAAGAGGGGTGCAACACGAGGACTTCCCAGGGGGTCACCCATCCTAGTACTACTCTCGACCAAGCACGCTTAACTTCGGAGTTCTGATGGGATCCGGTGCGTTAGTGCTGGTATGATCGCACCCGCTCGGTAATGCGCGCCCAACCTAGTTATGGCGCCTCCCGCGGCCGGCGTTCCATCTCGCCTTCTTTGCGGCGGCCGACGCGCCACGGTAGTACCTCAGGTTCGGCCGCGGGGGACTCTCCCTCCGTTGTCCTCACACGTACGGACGGAATTACTGCGCTACGCGGGACCCAGCCCCAGCCCGGGTCTCGGCGTCGAGAAATCAAAACGTTATAGCCTACCCGACGGGTAAAGTAGGGCCGGGGCGTCTGAAAGTAAGGACAGAACGCTCAAGCCCGGGGGCAAAAAGAGGGGTGCAACACGAGGACTTCCCAGCGGTGCAACACTTACGGACGGAATTACTCTCGAACGCGCTACGTAGGACCCAGCCCCAGCACCGGTCTCGGCGTCGAGAAATCGAAAAGGAATGCCTACCCTACGGGTAAAATAGGGCCGAGAGATGGGATCCGGTGCGTTCGTGCTGGTATGATCGCACCCGCTAGGGAATGCCCGCCCAAGCTAGTTACGCCGCCTCCCACGGCCGGCGTTCCATCTCGTCTTCTTCGCGGCGGCCGACCGCCACGGCAGTACGTCAGGTTCGGCCGCGGGGGACTCTCCTTCCGTTGTCCTCACACTTACGGACGGAATTACTGCGCTACGCGGGACCCAGCCCCAGCCCGGGTCTCGGCGTCGAGAAATCAAAAGGTTATTCCTACCCTACGGGTAAAATAGGGCCGAGGCGTCTGAAAGTAAGAAACATAACGCTCAAGCCCGGGGGCAAAAAAGAGGGGTGCAACACGAGGACTTCCCAGGGGGTCACCCATCCTAGTACTACTCTCGACCAAGCACGCTTAACTTCGGAGTTCTGATGGGATCCGGTGCGTTAGTGCTGGTATGATCGCACCCGCTAGGTAATGCGCGCCCAACCTAGTTATGGCGCCTCCCGCGGCCGGCGTTCCATCTCGCCTTCTTTGCGGCGGCCGACGCGCCACGGTAGTACCTCAGGTTCGGCCGCGGGGGACTCTCCCTCCGTTGTCCTCACACGTACGGACGGAATTACTGCGCTACGCGGGACCCAGCCCCAGCCCGGGTCTCGGCGTCGAGAAATCAAAACGTTATAGCCTACCCGACGGGTAAAGTAGGGCCGGGGCGTCTGAAAGTAAGGACAGAACGCTCAAGCCCGGGGGCAAAAAGAGGGGTGCAACACGAGGACTTCCCAGCGGTGCAACACTTACGGACGGAATTACTCTCGAACGCGCTACGTAGGACCCAGCCCCAGCACCGGTCTCGGCGTCGAGAAATCGAAAAGGAATGCCTACCCTACGGGTAAAATAGGGCCGAGAGATGGGATCCGGTGCGTTCGTGCTGGTATGATCGCACCCGCTAGGGAATGCCCGCCCAAGCTAGTTACGCCGCCTCCCACGGCCGGCGTTCCATCTCGTCTTCTTCGCGGCGGCCGACCGCCACGGCAGTACGTCAGGTTCGGCCGCGGGGGACTCTCCTTCCGTTGTCCTCACACTTACGGACGGAATTACTGCGCTACGCGGGACCCAGCCCCAGCCCGGGTCTCGGCGTCGAGAAATCAAAAGGTTATTCCTACCCTACGGGTAAAATAGGGCCGAGGCGTCTGAAAGTAAGAAACATAACGCTCAAGCCCGGGGGCAAAAAAGAGGGGTGCAACACGAGGACTTCCCAGGGGGTCACCCATCCTAGTACTACTCTCGACCAAGCACGCTTAACTTCGGAGTTCTGATGGGATCCGGTGCGTTAGTGCTGGTATGATCGCACCCGCTAGGTAATGCGCGCCCAACCTAGTTATGGCGCCTCCCGCGGCCGGCGTTCCATCTCGCCTTCTTTGCGGCGGCCGACGCGCCACGGTAGTACCTCAGGTTCGGCCGCGGGGGACTCTCCCTCCGTTGTCCTCACACGTACGGACGGAATTACTGCGCTACGCGGGACCCAGCCCCAGCCCGGGTCTCGGCGTCGAGAAATCAAAACGTTATAGCCTACCCGACGGGTAAAGTAGGGCCGGGGCGTCTGAAAGTAAGGACAGAACGCTCAAGCCCGGGGGCAAAAAGAGGGGTGCAACACGAGGACTTCCCAGCGGTGCAACACTTACGGACGGAATTACTCTCGAACGCGCTACGTAGGACCCAGCCCCAGCACCGGTCTCGGCGTCGAGAAATCGAAAAGGAATGCCTACCCTACGGGTAAAATAGGGCCGAGAGATGGGATCCGGTGCGTTCGTGCTGGTATGATCGCACCCGCTAGGGAATGCCCGCCCAAGCTAGTTACGCCGCCTCCCACGGCCGGCGTTCCATCTCGTCTTCTTCGCGGCGGCCGACCGCCACGGCAGTACGTCAGGTTCGGCCGCGGGGGACTCTCCTTCCGTTGTCCTCACACTTACGGACGGAATTACTGCGCTACGCGGGACCCAGCCCCAGCCCGGGTCTCGGCGTCGAGAAATCAAAAGGTTATTCCTACCCTACGGGTAAAATAGGGCCGAGGCGTCTGAAAGTAAGAAACATAACGCTCAAGCCCGGGGGCAAAAAAGAGGGGTGCAACACGAGGACTTCCCAGGGGGTCACCCATCCTAGTACTACTCTCGACCAAGCACGCTTAACTTCGGAGTTCTGATGGGATCCGGTGCGTTAGTGCTGGTATGATCGCACCCGCTAGGTAATGCGCGCCCAACCTAGTTATGGCGCCTCCCGCGGCCGGCGTTCCATCTCGCCTTCTTTGCGGCGGCCGACGCGCCACGGTAGTACCTCAGGTTCGGCCGCGGGGGACTCTCCCTCCGTTGTCCTCACACGTACGGACGGAATTACTGCGCTACGCGGGACCCAGCCCCAGCCCGGGTCTCGGCGTCGAGAAATCAAAACGTTATAGCCTACCCGACGGGTAAAGTAGGGCCGGGGCGTCTGAAAGTAAGGACAGAACGCTCAAGCCCGGGGGCAAAAAGAGGGGTGCAACACGAGGACTTCCCAGCGGTGCAACACTTACGGACGGAATTACTCTCGAACGCGCTACGTAGGACCCAGCCCCAGCACCGGTCTCGGCGTCGAGAAATCGAAAAGGAATGCCTACCCTACGGGTAAAATAGGGCCGAGAGATGGGATCCGGTGCGTTCGTGCTGGTATGATCGCACCCGCTAGGGAATGCCCGCCCAAGCTAGTTACGCCGCCTCCCACGGCCGGCGTTCCATCTCGTCTTCTTCGCGGCGGCCGACCGCCACGGCAGTACGTCAGGTTCGGCCGCGGGGGACTCTCCTTCCGTTGTCCTCACACTTACGGACGGAATTACTGCGCTACGCGGGACCCAGCCCCAGCCCGGGTCTCGGCGTCGAGAAATCAAAAGGTTATTCCTACCCTACGGGTAAAATAGGGCCGAGGCGTCTGAAAGTAAGAAACATAACGCTCAAGCCCGGGGGCAAAAAAGAGGGGTGCAACACGAGGACTTCCCAGGGGGTCACCCATCCTAGTACTACTCTCGACCAAGCACGCTTAACTTCGGAGTTCTGATGGGATCCGGTGCGTTAGTGCTGGTATGATCGCACCCGCTAGGTAATGCGCGCCCAACCTAGTTATGGCGCCTCCCGCGGCCGGCGTTCCATCTCGCCTTCTTTGCGGCGGCCGACGCGCCACGGTAGTACCTCAGGTTCGGCCGCGGGGGACTCTCCCTCCGTTGTCCTCACACGTACGGACGGAATTACTGCGCTACGCGGGACCCAGCCCCAGCCCGGGTCTCGGCGTCGAGAAATCAAAACGTTATAGCCTACCCGACGGGTAAAGTAGGGCCGGGGCGTCTGAAAGTAAGGACAGAACGCTCAAGCCCGGGGGCAAAAAGAGGGGTGCAACACGAGGACTTCCCAGCGGTGCAACACTTACGGACGGAATTACTCTCGAACGCGCTACGTAGGACCCAGCCCCAGCACCGGTCTCGGCGTCGAGAAATCGAAAAGGAATGCCTACCCTACGGGTAAAATAGGGCCGAGAGATGGGATCCGGTGCGTTCGTGCTGGTATGATCGCACCCGCTAGGGAATGCCCGCCCAAGCTAGTTACGCCGCCTCCCACGGCCGGCGTTCCATCTCGTCTTCTTCGCGGCGGCCGACCGCCACGGCAGTACGTCAGGTTCGGCCGCGGGGGACTCTCCTTCCGTTGTCCTCACACTTACGGACGGAATTACTGCGCTACGCGGGACCCAGCCCCAGCCCGGGTCTCGGCGTCGAGAAATCAAAAGGTTATTCCTACCCTACGGGTAAAATAGGGCCGAGGCGTCTGAAAGTAAGAAACATAACGCTCAAGCCCGGGGGCAAAAAAGAGGGGTGCAACACGAGGACTTCCCAGGGGGTCACCCATCCTAGTACTACTCTCGACCAAGCACGCTTAACTTCGGAGTTCTGATGGGATCCGGTGCGTTAGTGCTGGTATGATCGCACCCGCTAGGTAATGCGCGCCCAACCTAGTTATGGCGCCTCCCGCGGCCGGCGTTCCATCTCGCCTTCTTTGCGGCGGCCGACGCGCCACGGTAGTACCTCAGGTTCGGCCGCGGGGGACTCTCCCTCCGTTGTCCTCACACGTACGGACGGAATTACTGCGCTACGCGGGACCCAGCCCCAGCCCGGGTCTCGGCGTCGAGAAATCAAAACGTTATAGCCTACCCGACGGGTAAAGTAGGGCCGGGGCGTCTGAAAGTAAGGACAGAACGCTCAAGCCCGGGGGCAAAAAGAGGGGTGCAACACGAGGACTTCCCAGCGGTGCAACACTTACGGACGGAATTACTCTCGAACGCGCTACGTAGGACCCAGCCCCAGCACCGGTCTCGGCGTCGAGAAATCGAAAAGGAATGCCTACCCTACGGGTAAAATAGGGCCGAGAGATGGGATCCGGTGCGTTCGTGCTGGTATGATCGCACCCGCTAGGGAATGCCCGCCCAAGCTAGTTACGCCGCCTCCCACGGCCGGCGTTCCATCTCGTCTTCTTCGCGGCGGCCGACCGCCACGGCAGTACGTCAGGTTCGGCCGCGGGGGACTCTCCTTCCGTTGTCCTCACACTTACGGACGGAATTACTGCGCTACGCGGGACCCAGCCCCAGCCCGGGTCTCGGCGTCGAGAAATCAAAAGGTTATTCCTACCCTACGGGTAAAATAGGGCCGAGGCGTCTGAAAGTAAGAACATAACGCTCAAGCCCGGGGGCAAAAAAGAGGGGTGCAACACGAGGACTTCCCAGGGGGTCACCCATCCTAGTACTACTCTCGCCCAAGCACGCTTAACTTCGGAGTTCTGATGGGATCCGGTGCGTTAGTGCTGGTATGATCGCACCCGCTAGGTAATGCGCGCCCAACCTAGTTATGGCGCCTCCCGCGGCCGGCGTTCCATCTCGCCTTCTTTGCGGCGGCCGACGCGCCACGGTAGTACCTCAGGTTCGGCCGCGGGGGACTCTCCCTCCGTTGTCCTCACACGTACGGACGGAATTACTGCGCTACGCGGGACCCAGCCCCAGCCCGGGTCTCGGCGTCGAGAAATCAAAACGTTATAGCCTACCCGACGGGTAAAGTAGGGCCGGGGCGTCTGAAAGTAAGGACAGAACGCTCAAGCCCGGGGGCAAAAAGAGGGGTGCAACACGAGGACTTCCCAGCGGTGCAACACTTACGGACGGAATTACTCTCGAACGCGCTACGTAGGACCCAGCCCCAGCACCGGTCTCGGCGTCGAGAAATCGAAAAGGAATGCCTACCCTACGGGTAAAATAGGGCCGAGAGATGGGATCCGGTGCGTTCGTGCTGGTATGATCGCACCCGCTAGGGAATGCCCGCCCAAGCTAGTTACGCCGCCTCCCACGGCCGGCGTTCCATCTCGTCTTCTTCGCGGCGGCCGACCGCCACGGCAGTACGTCAGGTTCGGCCGCGGGGGACTCTCCTTCCGTTGTCCTCACACTTACGGACGGAATTACTGCGCTACGCGGGACCCAGCCCCAGCCCGGGTCTCGGCGTCGAGAAATCAAAAGGTTATTCCTACCCTACGGGTAAAATAGGGCCGAGGCGTCTGAAAGTAAGAAACATAACGCTCAAGCCCGGGGGCAAAAAAGAGGGGTGCAACACGAGGACTTCCCAGGGGGTCACCCATCCTAGTACTACTCTCGACCAAGCACGCTTAACTTCGGAGTTCTGATGGGATCCGGTGCGTTAGTGCTGGTATGATCGCACCCGCTAGGTAATGCGCGCCCAACCTAGTTATGGCGCCTCCCGCGGCCGGCGTTCCATCTCGCCTTCTTTGCGGCGGCCGACGCGCCACGGTAGTACCTCAGGTTCGGCCGCGGGGGACTCTCCCTCCGTTGTCCTCACACGTACGGACGGAATTACTGCGCTACGCGGGACCCAGCCCCAGCCCGGGTCTCGGCGTCGAGAAATCAAAACGTTATAGCCTACCCGACGGGTAAAGTAGGGCCGGGGCGTCTGAAAGTAAGGACAGAACGCTCAAGCCCGGGGGCAAAAAGAGGGGTGCAACACGAGGACTTCCCAGCGGTGCAACACTTACGGACGGAATTACTCTCGAACGCGCTACGTAGGACCCAGCCCCAGCACCGGTCTCGGCGTCGAGAAATCGAAAAGGAATGCCTACCCTACGGGTAAAATAGGGCCGAGAGATGGGATCCGGTGCGTTCGTGCTGGTATGATCGCACCCGCTAGGGAATGCCCGCCCAAGCTAGTTACGCCGCCTCCCACGGCCGGCGTTCCATCTCGTCTTCTTCGCGGCGGCCGACCGCCACGGCAGTACGTCAGGTTCGGCCGCGGGGGACTCTCCTTCCGTTGTCCTCACACTTACGGACGGAATTACTGCGCTACGCGGGACCCAGCCCCAGCCCGGGTCTCGGCGTCGAGAAATCAAAAGGTTATTCCTACCCTACGGGTAAAATAGGGCCGAGGCGTCTGAAAGTAAGAACATAACGCTCAAGCCCGGGGGCAAAAAAGAGGGGTGCAACACGAGGACTTCCCAGGGGGTCACCCATCCTAGTACTACTCTCGCCCAAGCACGCTTAACTTCGGAGTTCTGATGGGATCCGGTGCGTTAGTGCTGGTATGATCGCACCCGCTAGGTAATGCGCGCCCAACCTAGTTATGGCGCCTCCCGCGGCCGGCGTTCCATCTCGCCTTCTTTGCGGCGGCCGACGCGCCACGGTAGTACCTCAGGTTCGGCCGCGGGGGACTCTCCCTCCGTTGTCCTCACACGTACGGACGGAATTACTGCGCTACGCGGGACCCAGCCCCAGCCCGGGTCTCGGCGTCGAGAAATCAAAACGTTATAGCCTACCCGACGGGTAAAGTAGGGCCGGGGCGTCTGAAAGTAAGGACAGAACGCTCAAGCCCGGGGGCAAAAAGAGGGGTGCAACACGAGGACTTCCCAGCGGTGCAACACTTACGGACGGAATTACTCTCGAACGCGCTACGTAGGACCCAGCCCCAGCACCGGTCTCGGCGTCGAGAAATCGAAAAGGAATGCCTACCCTACGGGTAAAATAGGGCCGAGAGATGGGATCCGGTGCGTTCGTGCTGGTATGATCGCACCCGCTAGGGAATGCCCGCCCAAGCTAGTTACGCCGCCTCCCACGGCCGGCGTTCCATCTCGTCTTCTTCGCGGCGGCCGACCGCCACGGCAGTACGTCAGGTTCGGCCGCGGGGGACTCTCCTTCCGTTGTCCTCACACTTACGGACGGAATTACTGCGCTACGCGGGACCCAGCCCCAGCCCGGGTCTCGGCGTCGAGAAATCAAAAGGTTATTCCTACCCTACGGGTAAAATAGGGCCGAGGCGTCTGAAAGTAAGAACATAACGCTCAAGCCCGGGGGCAAAAAAGAGGGGTGCAACACGAGGACTTCCCAGGGGGTCACCCATCCTAGTACTACTCTCGCCCAAGCACGCTTAACTTCGGAGTTCTGATGGGATCCGGTGCGTTAGTGCTGGTATGATCGCACCCGCTAGGTAATGCGCGCCCAACCTAGTTATGGCGCCTCCCGCGGCCGGCGTTCCATCTCGCCTTCTTTGCGGCGGCCGACGCGCCACGGTAGTACCTCAGGTTCGGCCGCGGGGGACTCTCCCTCCGTTGTCCTCACACGTACGGACGGAATTACTGCGCTACGCGGGACCCAGCCCCAGCCCGGGTCTCGGCGTCGAGAAATCAAAACGTTATAGCCTACCCGACGGGTAAAGTAGGGCCGGGGCGTCTGAAAGTAAGGACAGAACGCTCAAGCCCGGGGGCAAAAAGAGGGGTGCAACACGAGGACTTCCCAGCGGTGCAACACTTACGGACGGAATTACTCTCGAACGCGCTACGTAGGACCCAGCCCCAGCACCGGTCTCGGCGTCGAGAAATCGAAAAGGAATGCCTACCCTACGGGTAAAATAGGGCCGAGAGATGGGATCCGGTGCGTTCGTGCTGGTATGATCGCACCCGCTAGGGAATGCCCGCCCAAGCTAGTTACGCCGCCTCCCACGGCCGGCGTTCCATCTCGTCTTCTTCGCGGCGGCCGACCGCCACGGCAGTACGTCAGGTTCGGCCGCGGGGGACTCTCCTTCCGTTGTCCTCACACTTACGGACGGAATTACTGCGCTACGCGGGACCCAGCCCCAGCCCGGGTCTCGGCGTCGAGAAATCAAAAGGTTATTCCTACCCTACGGGTAAAATAGGGCCGAGGCGTCTGAAAGTAAGAACATAACGCTCAATCCCGGGGGCAAAAAAGAGGGGTGCAACACGAGGACTTCCCAGGGGGTCACCCATCCTAGTACTACTCTCGCCCAAGCACGCTTAACTTCGGAGTTCTGATGGGATCCGGTGCGTTAGTGCTGGTATGATCGCACCCGCTAGGTAACGTGCCACGATTTTGTGGGCTGCAATAATTGTCGTCCACCCAATATGTGTGTTGTCCTTTTGACCTGAATGGGCCGCCGTCCACACCAAAACCTTATACTAAAATTAAAATATTATAATTATAGTTATTGCTCACAGACATAACACCAATTCTATTCTTAAATAATAGTTATAATAATAATAATATCCTAAATATTTAGGTGTAGGATTTGAACTCATGACCAAAGGAAAAAAGTAAGATGTATGATCCAATATACTAAATTATCTTATATTATTGATTATGTAATTAAGTTTTATAAGGCACTTTAAAACATTTAAGTTATTTTTTTCTATAATTTTAGTTCTTCATACATGAAATTAACACCAAAAGAAATGTCGTTGAGTTGCTCATTCGAGAAAAGCAAATTTCCATTTCTATATATAATAATTTGAATATTTAGCGGTGACCGTAATTTACCTTCAAAATCAAATTAACTATAGAAAATGAATGTTTTTTTGAAATCTAAGGCTCGAAAATCCCCGTAGGGAATTTTCATTGCGTAGATCTTTTCGAGCTACCCAAATTCAAAAAAAAATTCGTCCAAAATGGAGTTTTCTAGGAAAAGTTACGTCCTTTCAAAGTTTTATGCCAAAACCACATAATATAATGTCATGTCTATATGTAATTTAGAAGCTACCATAGATATAATATCTCACTCTCCGGTATAGAGGTGGACAGGTCAAAGGTTAGTGTAATCGAGAAGATGACAGCGCCTAAGAATGAGAAGGTTGGCCGAAGTTTCCTTGGCCACGCTGGTGTCTACAGAACATTCATTAAGGACTTCAGCAAAATCAAATAACCATTGACCGTGTTGTTGTGCAAGGAGGCTAAGTTTGACTGGACGAGCTATTGTGAAAAGGTATTCAAACTTCTGAAGGAAAAGCTTATCATTGCTCCCATAGTTTCTCCACCAGTGTCAAGCAAGCCATTCAACTGATGTTGGATGCAAGCAACTACACCGTCGGCGCTGTTCTAGGACAAAAGTCTGAGTCAAAGCTGAATGTGTAAAACAGGACTCTACACACCACTCAAAGAAATTATACTACAATTGAGAAAGAGCTGCTAGCCATTGTCTTCGCTATCGAGAAAATCAGACAATATTTGATCGGGAGCAAGACCATAGTCCATACAGATCACACAACTATAAAGTATTTGATGGAGAAGAAGGAGACAAAGACCCACTTGATTCGATGGGTGCTTCTGATTTAAGAATCAGATATAGAGATCAAGGACCGAAAGAGAAAATAGAATTTTGTCACTGATCATCTGAGTAGACTGCGACGAAATGAATCTTTTCATGACGAAAACATGTACCTTATGCAAGGAAAGGAGCCATGGTTTGGAGACTTGGCTAATTTTCTGGCTACAGAACATTTTCCCGCTAAAACGTCTTCTTAGTATCGGAAAGAAGTATTTTAGGATGAGCCATATTTGTTCAACATCGGCTCTAATGGGATTATTCATTGCTGTGTAGCGGAATCAAAAGTCCCCCATGATTTTAGATCAAAGTCATGGTTCTCATGTAAGAGGGCATTTCGCGGGCCAGCGGATAGCTGCCAAAGTTTTGCAGTCAGGCTTCTATTGGCCTACCCTACAAAAAGATGTTGATACCTATGCTCAATCTTGCGACAAGTGCCAAATATTAGGGATATCTCAAAGAGAGATGATATGCCTTATACTGAAATAATGTTTGTTGATATCTTTGATATATGGGGGATAGATTTTATGGGTGCATTTCTGATTCTAATGGGAAGCTTTATATTCCCGTAGGTGTGGATTACGTAAGCAAGTGGGTTGAAGTGCAAGTGCTCCTTACTTATGATTCTCGCTCAGTTATCCGCTTCCTCAAATACACTCTATTTCAGAGATTTGGAGTTCTTAGGACCATAATTAGCGATGAAGGCAACCATTTTGTTAATAGGGCGTTGCAAGCCTGTCTGCAGCAGTAAAGTGTTCGCCAACATATGACTACTCCCTATCACCCGCAAGCAAGCAGTCAGGTGGAAGTTTTTAACAAAGATATTAAACATATCCTCTAAATCACAACCAACATGAGTCGCAAGCAAGAATTGGGCTGAGAAATTAGATGATGCACTCTGGGCTTACATAAATGCCTTCAAGACGCTTATTGGGATGTCCAAGGTATTACTGTATGATTCTAGGCTTCACTTATCCAAGGAAAATTAAAATTTCGGTGGACTGAGCCGTATATAGTTAAATAAGTTCTTCCAAGATGAGTCATAACAATCAATGATGTGAACTCTTTAAGAGAATCAAATTCCTTCCTTGTCAATGGAGGCATATGGAACCGTATAGAGAAGGGCATGTTTTACAACAACCCAAAGCGGAGATTAATCTGTTGGAGATTCAGTGAGCTCACTCTATGATAAGAATTGGAACCCAACATCCAGAATTGCCTAATCTTATATTCGTCCAAGTTTTACTACTTCCTTTAATCCCTTTCTAAGCTTAGCCCCTTATCACTTTCCTATAATAAATTACATGTGTTTGTAGTTAGACTTACTACTTTCATAGTTAGACTTGTTATTTTGTGGTTAGAATCATCGCCTGCCAGCGATGGCATTCTCGCTTTGATAGTATAGTTAATTCTGCATTCTTAGGTAGAAGTCCTGCTCGCCAGCTGACACCTTATCGCTTCTACTTAGAATAGTTTATCACCATCCTAGATTAGTTTATCGCTTTTATTAGATTAGTTTAATTTATTTCCTAGATTTGAACTTAATGCTTTATTTATGCTTTGACACAGCTCTGGATCACCCAAACCCGAACTTAGACGGACTGATTGCAACCCGGACTCATTCAAAGTTACTTGTTTGCTTAGAGGTTGTGATCCCTTGATCTTAATCAAAATATATGGTTTAGGTTAGCTTGCCACTTAAGATGTGTGGCTTAGATTAATTTTTCATTTAGTCTATATGCCTTGTTTCTTTCTTGTTGAACACACAATTTAGACACGAGAAACAATTAAAGAGGGTTTACCCTAGCTACCTTTGAAGAGATTCCTTGGAGTTGGAGTGATTCCATCCGCCAAGAGGGAAAATCAATTTTTTCAGCTATGGATGCATTTGCGTGAGAGACGGAAAATGCATCGGCAGCTTCAGACAGTCCACAGATTCTCGAAAGTGTTTGCTCGAGAGAAGTGATTGCTTTTGGAATTCGATTTATCCTTTTCTTCTTTCGATTCTTCATTTGTATGTTTGAGTTACTGTTCCCGAATATATTAGATATTTTATTTTTGAGTTTGATTCATGGAGATGATCCTAATCCATGTCACGCTTTCGTAGAATAAGTTAGTTATAATGATCCTCTTAGTCTGAGTCTGACCTAAGCCACCCATCTCCCCACTTGTTTCATTCTGATTCAAGCTGGATGAGCATTTAATCGCTTGTCCAGTATTCACTACCAAAAAAATGGCTATTTGTACCGGTTAAAAAACTGCTACAAATGGCCATTTTTTTGTTATAAAAAGCTATTTGTAACGATTTTGTACCATATTTTGACCGGTGCATATACTTGAGCTATAAAAAGTCTCTGTACCAAAATATTTTTGTTACAAAAAGTGGCCGGTCAACGCACTTCTTAATCACTTATTGTAACGGTTTTTGGAACACGAACTTTAAATTTTCGATGAATTTGAAACGGATATTTCTCGTAATAAAAGAACCGTTACATTAAATGTTCATCTATTTGTAACAACACTTGTTATGGTATAATTTTTGTTACAATAGCTTATTGTCAAAAAAAACTATTTAAAACAACGTTAAAACATTTTGTAACGGTATTTGTAACGACGACAACTTCGTAACAAAAAAATATTCTTATTCTTTCAATAAAAACCTGTATGATACGAAAAACACTCGCAAATGATATTACAAAATATAAGAATATTACATAAAATATCAATTGCACTAAGTACGCATTGTCTAGAAACATAACTACTTCGCAATTCGGCGTAATATATATGACAAAGCATAAAAACAAACATACAAAAGAAAGTAGAAAATGCAAGTTCAACCAACGAAAAGGAGGTCAGCATCAATCCACAAACAAAAGTTAATCATCATAGAATCACATGTCACACTGCCACGCCTCATGCAGCGTCAAATTGAACGTACACGGCAGTTTCGGGCGACGAACAAGCTGCAAACATAGTGCAAAAGTATATAAGAATTTAGTCGAGATGGAGCCTATCTTGATGACACAAATGTAAAAACAAAAAAATATAGAACAACATAAATAGAATTATAGCATGGACCCTATCTTGATGACACCCGGACCAACATCCATACAACAACACAATTATAGAACAACCAACATACATGACAATTACGGGCGATAAGTGAGCTGCCAACATTGTGCAAAATTACATAAGAATTTACTTGCAAGATGGTTAAGTTATAATTTAATAGAAAGTCTTATAAATATGATTACGTACATCTTTGAATATCCAGTCGATTGGCTTGACGCGGACAACCTCACCGAGTATTTGTGCTCTAGGTATCGTCTGTAAAATGAGCGCGGCCTCCGGAATGGTAGCAGCCATGACAAAAACCTTCACTATGTCAATGGTATCACCTACGGATATATAAAGAAAACATGTGCATATCATCGAAAATAAAAAGCAACTCACAAAATATTTAATCGCTATAAAATATTAAAGAAATTAATTCAAACATTTTAGCATATGTAAAATTGTAAAATATAGAAGACATAAATATAATTATGGCATATACCTTATCTTGATGACGCCCGGACCAACATCCGTACAACATCACAATTATAAAACAACAAGCAGTATAATCAATTTATTTGATACATATGAAAGTTGTTTGTTTAAACAACCAACTTAAACATGTATTGATTCAACAACCAAATTTTCATATTCAAGTTCTTTTGGAATAAAATAGAATAAAAAGAAATATCTACAGGTTTTAGGAAAAGGTGGTAGGATGCAATGCACAGATAAGTCTATTATTTTACCCGTGGATTCCCACCCTCACATGAATAAATGATTTTTACTGATTCCATCTTCTATGATAAAATGAAATATGAAACATGGAGCAGGGCTATCTATGACTTATATTACAAATTTACAACAAATCAAAACATAACTAATCTAACTAAATTAAACTAAAGCAGACCAATTAGAGATTACAAAACAAACTTTATGATACATTATATACAAAAAAAACTGAACCTAAAAAATATATTATCTAAGGCTAAAAACAATAGTAGAACACCTAAATAAAAATACAAGATTGGAAGAATCTAATTTCTTAAGCTAATTAATTCTAATGGATCCACTACGTTAATATCTAAGTAACACATTCTACTACAAAACCAAATAGTTAGTAAGCTAAGAGACTAAAGTTAATTCTTAAATCTAACACAAACAAACAAACATGAAGCAAACTAAATATTCTATCTATATAGCAAGCAAACTCCCTTGATTATGTAGGTGCTGCAACCCAACTTTTTAAATCACTTTAACCATTAAACAAATTGAAAAAAATATTATGCAAGCAAAGCTCATAATAAAGAATAATTATTTATATTAAATGAAAGCTAAACATATACAGTTTTTCTCTGATAGATCAATAAAAAATTATTCATAATGCATTTATTGTTATCAGAGAGAAAAAAAAAACTATTAGAGAATATAAGACAAATTCATGGAAAATACCTCCTAAGAGTGCGGTTGCGAGATATTGTTCATGGTGCCTACAATAAACTCAATAAACCAATTGCTCCACCTATATCCAATATTCCTTTTATTGTAAAATTAAATTGGATGCTGCAATCTCTAATTAAGGTTTCACTATCAAATAATGATTCCAAAAACTTGAGTACAAATGAAAGGGGCCATTTTTGCATGTGCAGTCTCACAATCACGCAGACTATATTACATTATCTACAATTGGTGTAGGTAGCAATATTATTATTACTTGTTTCAGCACTTGTCATTTTTGTCCTATTTGTTCACACATTTTGACAAACTTTCAACTTCTTAGTTCACTAAATGAAATCAATTGAACATATACACAAATTTTACTGCGTGCAATTAAGATAATGCTAAAACAACCCTGTAAGTTTTTTTGAAGTGAAAATTATCATGTTCTGAGACAATTTTTAAGTAGGGATAAATTGGTTAATGAACCAAACTAAAACAAGCATCAATTCATGGTAAGCTCAATAATTTCAACAGAAAAATAATTAGCATACTAGATGGCCTAGAAATTACACTCAAAAGACAAGTTTCAAGCTCAATACTTTCAATGCAATGTTGATCAATATGTGAAAAACTAACACTTGTAAGCCATAAATAACCTTTTTAGTGTAAGATGTTAAACTTGAGTATTCACAGGAATAGAACTACATATCCACCAATTCAAATAGATTCCAAAGCAAACAGTGCAGTTTCAAGCTGCCAAAGCAGTTTCAGACCTCTAATTTATGAAAATTTTGGAGTGTTGATCATAACATAAAAAAAGCAAGCAGTAGCAGCAAATTGATTTAAATTAAGATCTAAAAAAGTCAGACATATGATCAACTTCAAGGATCTCCAAGTTCAGCTGTCGAGGAGAATCGTAGTATCAAACCATGGGATCTGTTTCATTATTTGTAACTTTTAAGTTTCTTTTTTATTCATAATATAGTTGAAATCAATTTGGATTCAACACAAGATTCAATTATCTATTCCAAAATACAAAAAAATCGGAATTGGCTAGATAATTATTTCAAGAACATCAAGAAATTCTTAAGCTCTACTAAAAACACTTTTTGATTTTCAAAAAGTTCGATTAAGCTACTAAATTTTAGGCAATATCGATTTAGACTAGAAATTAATTAGAAATAGTGGAGGTTAATCATAACAATAACAAAATCGATTTTCTCAGCTCCATAAAGAACTCGAATAAAATAGAACTCAGCCTGGATGCACAGAAGCAGAAAAATTAGATCAATAAACATGTTGATTTTCACTAAAGAAATACCGAACGAACTAAAATTTTCCAAAGAATTACCCGGACAACTGATTTTTAGAAAATAACAATTAAAGGACAGATTTTCACTGACCAGAAAATATTATAAAAAAACTTACCAGAATCCAGACTGTGGTTGCGCACCAGCCGTCGCCGGTCGCTCGAGAGGAGAGAATCACAGACGCGCTTGTTTGAATTGGGGGATGAGTCACCATCACCCAGAAAGAGAGAATCGCAGACCGCTATTGGAATTGAAGGATTGAAAATGGGTTAGGACAGACTTGCGAAAAAAAAAAAACTAAAGAACCATCCAAGTTTAATTCCTTCTGGAATTCCTTTCGTATTTGCGAAGAAAAAAATTGTCTTCCCAAAAAAAAAACAATTTTAATTTTTAGTGAAGAAGAACAAATAAAACAAAAAAAAGACAAGAATTGGGGGGAGGGGCGGCGTTCAAGGGTTTGTTTTACAATGTTTGAAATTTTATTTTTAGTTTTAATTTTTAATTATATATAACAATTTTAATTTTAAATAAATAATTATTTTAATTTCAACATGTATATATTAATATATAAGTATTATATATGTATATATATGATATATGATATATTATTTTAGATTTAGTTAGAAATTAAAATTATTGTAATTGTAACAAAAAAAAATACCGCAACAAAAGAAAAATGTTGATCAAACCGAAAAATTCATTTGTTACGAAAATATCCGAAAAAAATAGTTTTTGTAACGAAAAAACTGTAGCGGGTCAAATTTCGCTACAAATAGCCATTTTTTTGGTAGTGATTGTTGTCCACCATTTCTCTGGTCACACTTAGGATTTTTTAGAAATTTATTTTTACTAGCTCGCTCTGCCCTTACGAACCACCCTTAAAAATGTGTAATAATAACATAATAATTGGACTCACACCTTAGTGGCAAACCCAATAACCGCTTCCAAGCCTATCCACTAGAGAGTATTTTTTACCTACAAATACCCCTTCACTTAGTCATTTCATACTTTATCCTAAAAGTAACTTCTCTGAGAAAATGAAACTCCCATTTCTCCGCCTTTCTAAATTCAAATATGAATGTTAGGAAAATCTGAGGTAAATTCTAGATTCTCCTTGGTCTCTTTACTATTTTTCATCCTCGATTCACACTGATTTCACACTCAATTGCTGAGAATAAAAAAAATTCATAGTGAAAACTCACTGTTCTTCGAACTTTTGAAAAAATTATTAGAACTTGATTTTCAATAATTCTAACTCTGTTTTATGTAAATAATTGATTTCCTAGCTTTCTATGGTTTAATTTTTCACAAATCCATGGTTAGAAACCCATTTTGTGATTTTCACCTTTTTCTTTCACAACGAAGCCCTATGTGGGATCTTTTTCGCTTCGTTGTGGGAGGAGAGAATATGGTTCAAATCAACTAGATTAGGAATATTTTATCCTATTTTCTTAATTTTTTTTTTTGCCAATTTTGAACTAAATTTGCAGGTTTAAATGTTCCTGTATGTGCTATGTTTTACACATTTACGTAAAAGCACTAGGCTGTGTTAAAACGACCATAGATTCTATAAGGAAGCTTGTGAAGGACTATATAAGAGGGGCTTTTCAGAAAGTCGATAAGAAGATAGAAAGAAGAGTTCAAAAGATTCTATGAACTGAAGGAACGCAAATTGTGAAAATCCGCTCGGGAGGAGAATTGGTTGAGCCAACGCCCCCCAAGGAGTACTATAGAAAGATGAGGTTACTGAAACTAACTGAGAACGGGAATGAGCTGAGGAAGCTTAAGTCAGTGGAATTCCGTGACTATATCCCAATTTTTCCAAAGGATTACCTGCACTTTGAGTATACAAAACTACTCAGAGGTATCTTGTGGATAATTGGTGGCTGAGCTGCACTGCGTTAAAAGAGTTCTGGGATGGGGAGATTGAACAAGAATTTTAGAAGGCTGACCTCACTGAGAAATGAGTGAAGGCATTCTGCTTAGAGAAGATCACAAAGAAAGATGCTGCCGAAGTTGCTGGTGGTTCTATGATAAATCCTCAATTTGATAAGATTCACTTCATCGATCAGGAACCAGTGGCTAATTATGAAAAATCAAAGGCGATAGGCATCGTTTATGAGGGAGAGTTTGCGCCAAAGATGATCCAAGGAGGATTCAAAGATTAGATCAAAGAGAATGGTCTATCATGGCTGATTGAGAATCCCAGTGAGTCATTGGATATATCGCTGGTAAGGGAATTTTATGCAAACATTCCCCAATTGGAGAGCACAAAAGCTGTATATGTGCGAGGAAAGTTTTTGGATGCTTCCTCTAAAAAAACCAACAGAGTCATCGGTTCGCCGTTCCACTATCCGCTGTAATCGATGAAGGATAAGGTGGAGACAGCCGATAAGTTTACCTCGCTTCAGCTGCAGTCGTTGAACACCACCTTTGCCAAAATGCCAGTATATGAAAAGAGGAATCTGAAGATGGCATCGGTGGATGATGATAAATGAGAGTGGGTGAAATGGTCACTGAGCACAATTATGATAACTTCTCACAGAACCGACTTGAAGCCTGAATTGCTGATTTGTTGTGCTCAATACTGGAGAAGAAGGATGATATTGACTTGGGTGGCATCATCTGCTTCGATATGTGGGCAAAAAATATCTATGAAAGGATTACTGAACTTTTCCGATGAGCAAGTGTTGATCTACACCTTCTAGCTGTTGTGCTCACCATGCAACCACAACGACCTGCTGTGTTTCACCCTAAATAGCTGGAGGATAAGGGATTCAGCCCGATCCCGAAGATGAAGAAGAGGAAGAAGAAAGCGACAACTCCTTCACAACTGCTGAAAAGAAATTAAAAGTATTAGAGGGGGAGCTGCTGCGCAAGGAAGCTGAAGAAGAAAGGGTACTTAAGGAGCAACAAGCTCGGCTACTTGATGAAGTTGAAAGGTTAGAAAGGGAGCGGCAACGTGAATGAAAGAAGAAAGGGTAATGAAGATATTGGTGAAATGGTTAAGGTGGTGGAAGCCACTGACTCAACTCTAACTGCGCTTCAGTGGATATTTCCAGATCGTGAAAGCAGCGAGGGAACCAAGAGAGTAAGAGGCAGCAAGGCAACTGATGACGTTAAAGGAGGCTTCCCCATAACCAATAGCGGAGCCTAAAGAAGAAAAAGTTGAAAAGACCAAACAAACATAAGTTCAAAGTCTGAGCGACAGTCATCACACACTCTAAGGCAAGCACCTTTGTACCTCGAGCGGCGTTCGAAAATATTGAAAACTGACTGGAGTACCTAAATGAAGTACTCACCATCCAGT
This sequence comes from Andrographis paniculata, assembly GCF_009805555.1. Taxonomy (NCBI): domain Eukaryota; kingdom Viridiplantae; phylum Streptophyta; class Magnoliopsida; order Lamiales; family Acanthaceae; genus Andrographis; species Andrographis paniculata. Next base: position 3,516,104 of record NW_026137607.1, on the reverse strand, counting down.
TCATTTATGGCTAGTACATGACTAAGAAACACATGGGGCAGATGACTGGTTATTTCGCCCCTAGGAATGACAAGACCGCTGCATTAGAGGCTAGAGTAACAAACTTGAGGCCATGGCGGCGATCATGGAAAGAAGGCTGGATAGTTTAGTGCAAGGTCACAATGATATAGTTCAAGCGAATGCTGCGTTTACCAGCCAAAATGCCATCCTCATGGAACAGAATGTCGATATGGTCAAGAGCCAGAAGAATATCGAGAAGAAATTGCAACAACTCCTAGACAAATTTGGGAAGCTGGGATGTGGAATTGCTAACGACTCAGTGTTTCATTCTGAGCGAGAACCCTTCCCCCAGTACTACTAACTTTTGTGAAAAATGGCAGGCCTATACTAAAAATTTTTATGATCAATGACACGATGAATTTTTGGTAACAAGTTCAATTTTTTGATACTGTATGCCTATCATAACTGCAAGCATGTGTACTTCTTTTAAATTCTTTTGACATATCGTTGCTTTTGATATGTTTTAGAGTAAAGTTAGATCACTTGTGAGCGTTGAACTTAGTAATTTTTCCTTTACCCTAGTCAATAGTATGAATGTTGAGTTAAACCAAGTACCCGTTGATATGACTTGAAAAGGTTAGTGCTCCATTTATTTCAATTTTCCCATACACACTAGGGCAAGCGAACATTTGTCTATCGACTATGTTTATATGGGCTGACATTGTAATAAAAAGTCCTTAAATATGGTTTGAGAAACAATGCGAGTGAAGCATGGAGGACCTACCATTAAAGGAACTGAAAAGGCCTATGGCTGCGATAAAAAAGTAAATAAGGTTACGAGTAGACACAATACTTGTAACTCAGTGACCCATCGCAAAATATTATGAGTGATGCAAAAAAATAAAATAAAATAATTTCACACCTTTCGGCTGAAGGTATCCTAATTGAAAAAAGAAGAATCCCCGCTGAGCAAACAAAGTTTATTATACCGGGATCGCTTAACTTGTGTTAAATCATATTGACAAGTTTTGAATGCTTAAGGACAATTGCTTATATTTGAGATTCACTTTATCCACAACCATGGCACTCATCTTATGCAATACTTGACTACCTTGAACGGGTTAACTCTCTATTCTTGCAATTGAGTTTGTTTGAGGACAAACAAAGGTTTAGTGTAAGGAGGTTTGATAACTCCAAAGAATAGCATATTGATCGTTTGATATAACTATGTATTTCCTAAATATTTTTGCGAGAATCATCACAATATCTAATTTATGGCATACTTTATATATATGTTTTGCTTGATATGATCCAAGGCTCGCTTGTGAAGATTATTGATGTTTTTAGCCTTTTTAAGCAATGGTTCTGGCTCAATAGCGCCGAAGTATGATAAAACAAGCGAGGGTGCAGCCAACTATGGTGAGCGACGTTCTTTCTGCTTGCGTCCAAGGTGTCAGCAAGGCAGATGCCCAATGCTGTCGAGCAATGATCTAGAATTCCCAAGAGTTGATTAATTGTGGAGCTCTTAGCGGTTATCCATCCATTACGGGCGCTTGAATCTGTATTTTGCTCGCTTCGGAAAATGCATCAGAAGAATTGATTATCTAAGCCTAATTTCGCGCCGTATTCATCAGCATATTTTAGGTAATTCACCATAATTAAGTACACGGAAGCCTTGTCGACTTGCTTAATTGTTGTTCTAAATTCAATTTTTATTAAAAAGATGAATCAGAAGGGTAAAACTACTAATGAAACATATTTCTAGAATAATTAATTAAACATAGGCGTTTGTCTATCAGGTCTCAGAAATGTCTAGTGACAATAGCTTTTCATGCTTATAATGTTCTGAATATAGGGTGTCATTGAAGTCTTGCTGTAAATCCTTTAAGTTCAAGTACCAATAAGTCAAGAATCTGATTTAATTAAACAAGTATGATCACATTTATTGCTTCAATTGCTTCGCATTATATCTATACATTTCGCTATTTAACTTTCATCATCCGCTCATTTCAGCCATGGGAATCTAGCTATTTTGTTTAACATACATATCACGCACAAACGTCTACGTCCATCCCCATCTCTGCTATCATCACCATTCATTTACCCGTCTCCATTATCATTCACTGCTCGCCAACCATCAATCGTATATATATTGTTCATTGTCACCCCCTGCCGCTCTGCTCACCAACGCAATCACTACAACCGCCGCTCCGCTCGTGATCACTGTCTGCTCACCTTTTTTACTACTTCCTTTACTTTACTAAATTTACTATTTTTTGGCTCACTCATGAGCCAGCTTTTACCGCTTTTCCGAATTAGCCAAACTTAGTAATATTTTTGATTTAATTTCGTGACGTAAAATCCTTGTGTTCGACCTGGAAACTCACTAGTCAAAGAGTATAAAACTCAATTCTGATATAGAATTTTAGGGTCTACAACAACATAATTTCCATTAGATTCTATATATGATTATTTGCAATATGCCGATATTGAAGATTCTTGTAACTCGTAAAATCCCTATTTACTGAAAAGCTAAACCATAAACATTCATCTTAATTATATCTTGATCATAATTTAGAAATAATCTATAAAATTTCAATACACGAGCCCAAGAATTGCTAAAATTGTGATATATGCATCATTGGAAGGTGTTTAGGGCGTTGCAGAGCTAAAACAACATCCTCCTGTAAGAAAAAGTACCATATGGACAAGTAAAAGTTGTTTTCTCACAGTCCTTGGGCTTGATGAAAATTTGATGATAGCCAACGTAGCCATCCCAGAAGCAGTAATACTCGTGGCCCGCTAAATTCTCAAGGCATTGATCAAGGAACGGCAGTGCAAAATGATCCTTTTTGGTTGTTGCATTGAGCCTTCGGTACTCGATGCAGACCCTTCATCCAGCGACAGGTCTCGTCATAAAGAACTCCCCTTGATCGCTTGTCTGTTCGAAGAATTCTCCTTTCTTAGAGACCACCTAGGTTGCGCTCACCCACTGACTGTCGCTGATAGGGTTGATGATACCTGTATAAAAAAGCTTAATTACCTCTTTCTTTAATACTTCTTGCATATTTTCATTTAGACGTCGTTGAGGCTGTCTACACGGCTTCGCTTTGGAATCCAAAATGATATTGTGCATGCACACCGCTGGACGAATGCCTTTGATATCTGAAATCTTCTATGCAAACGCCACATTTCTTCTCTTGAGAAGGGAAATGAGCTGAGCTTTTTGATTTGGGACCAGCGAAGCGGAGATTATCAGCAGGTAACTCTCTCTGGCCCTAGGAACAGATATTTAGTTGTTCTATGGGAGCTTTTTCAACTCCTCCTTTTGTACAGGCTCATTCTATGGCTCTCGCTTCGCTCGTTTGATAGACTCAATCTGTGTGGTTGTTTCACCACTTCGCTCGTCTGAGTCCTCTAATAGGTCTAGCTTGAGCGAGTCACTTTCTGAAACTTCATTAACAGTTCCAACATTTAAGTGTTCTCAAAATAATCTAATTCATAATTTCAGAAGAAAAATCATCATTCTCATCCAGTGGTTGGCTTAATGCTTTGTTTATGGAGAATGTGACTTCCAATGCTTAGTGTGATTTCACAAGCGACGTCGATATTAGCTTGAGCAGTGATAAGGAAATGTCTTCCCAGAATTATTGGAATGATGCCATCTTCACTCATTTCCATTATAATGAAATCTGCAGGGAAATAAATTTGGTTACTTGCACCATTACATCCTGAATAATTCCTTTCAGGAGTCTTATTGATATATCTGCAAGCTGAATTATAGTATGACAAGGCTCAAGCTCATACAACACTAATTTAATAAAAAACAAAAAAACCCATAAAATTGCCTATAGTACACACAATAATAAAACTCTCAGAATCACTCAATTTTTTATGGAGATCTTTGGAAAACACGGTGCTGCACACACCCTCAAGTTGCACTCCTATATCTACGTCAGGAATGGTATGCCTTCTATTGATTATATCTTTGATAAAATTAGAATAATATGGTATCCGTAGCAAAGCATCAATAAAAGGAATACTGACTTTAAAATTACGGAAAATGTGCAAAAAATTTCAAAGTTCTTAGAATTGTCCTTCTTTCTCAGCCTCATGGGGAAGAGAGCTCTGGCTATCGCCTGCAATGGCTTCTATCGCTCGTGGGTCAGCTGGGATAACTTTGTCAAGTGGGGCTTGATAATTCTCCTCATGGAACAGAATGTCGATATGGTCAAGAGCCAGAAGAATATCGAGAAGAAAATTGCAACAACTCCTAGACAAATTTGGGAAGCTGGGATGTGGAATTGCTAACGACTCAGTGTTTCATTCTGAGCGAGAACCCTTCCCAGTACTACTAACTTTTGTGAAAAATGGCAGGCCTATACTAAAAATTTTTATGATCAATGACACGATGAATTTTTGGTAACAAGTTCAATTTTTTGATACTGTATGCCTATCATAACTGCAAGCATGTGTACTTCTTTTAAATTCTTTTGACATATCGTTGCTTTTGATATGTTTTAGAGTAAAGTTAGATCACTTGTGAGCGTTGAACTTAGTAATTTTTCCTTTACCCTAGTCAATAGTATGAATGTTGAGTTAAACCAAGTACCCGTTGATATGACTTGAAAAGGTTAGTGCTCCATTTATTTCAATTTTCCCATACACACTAGGGCAAGCGAACATTTGTCTATCGACTATGTTTATATGGGCTGACATTGTAATAAAAAGTCCTTAAATATGGTTTGAGAAACAATGCGAGTGAAGCATGGAGGACCTACCATTAAAGGAACTGAAAAGGCCTATGGCTGCGATAAAAAAGTAAATAAGGTTACGAGTAGACACAATACTTGTAACTCAGTGACCCATCGCAAAATATTATGAGTGATGCAAAAAAATAAAATAAAATAATTTCACACCTTTCGGCTGAAGGTATCCTAATTGAAAAAAGAAGAATCCCCGCTGAGCAAACAAAGTTTATTATACCGGGATCGCTTAACTTGTGTTAAATCATATTGACAAGTTTTGAATGCTTAAGGACAATTGCTTATATTTGAGATTCACTTTATCCACAACCATGGCACTCATCTTATGCAATACTTGACTACCTTGAACGGGTTAACTCTCTATTCTTGCAATTGAGTTTGTTTGAGGACAAACAAAGGTTTAGTGTAAGGAGGTTTGATAACTCCAAAGAATAGCATATTGATCGTTTGATATAACTATGTATTTCCTAAATATTTTTGCGAGAATCATCACAATATCTAATTTATGGCATACTTTATATATATGTTTTGCTTGATATGATCCAAGGCTCGCTTGTGAAGATTATTGATGTTTTTAGCCTTTTTAAGCAATGGTTCTGGCTCAATAGCGCCGAAGTATGATAAAACAAGCGAGGGTGCAGCCAACTATGGTGAGCGACGTTCTTTCTGCTTGCGTCCAAGGTGTCAGCAAGGCAGATGCCCAATGCTGTCGAGCAATGATCTAGAATTCCCAAGAGTTGATTAATTGTGGAGCTCTTAGCGGTTATCCATCCATTACGGGCGCTTGAATCTGTATTTTGCTCGCTTCGGAAAATGCATCAGAAGAATTGATTATCTAAGCCTAATTTCGCGCCGTATTCATCAGCATATTTTAGGTAATTCACCATAATTAAGTACACGGAAGCCTTGTCGACTTGCTTAATTGTTGTTCTAAATTCAATTTTTATTAAAAAGATGAATCAGAAGGGTAAAACTACTAATGAAACATATTTCTAGAATAATTAATTAAACATAGGCGTTTGTCTATCAGGTCTCAGAAATGTCTAGTGACAATAGCTTTTCATGCTTATAATGTTCTGAATATAGGGTGTCATTGAAGTCTTGCTGTAAATCCTTTAAGTTCAAGTACCAATAAGTCAAGAATCTGATTTAATTAAACAAGTATGATCACATTTATTGCTTCAATTGCTTCGCATTATATCTATACATTTCGCTATTTAACTTTCATCATCCGCTCATTTCAGCCATGGGAATCTAGCTATTTTGTTTAACATACATATCACGCACAAACGTCTACGTCCATCCCCATCTCTGCTATCATCACCATTCATTTACCCGTCTCCATTATCATTCACTGCTCGCCAACCATCAATCGTATATATATTGTTCATTGTCACCCCCTGCCGCTCTGCTCACCAACGCAATCACTACAACCGCCGCTCCGCTCGTGATCACTGTCTGCTCACCTTTTTTACTACTTCCTTTACTTTACTAAATTTACTATTTTTTGGCTCACTCATGAGCCAGCTTTTACCGCTTTTCCGAATTAGCCAAACTTAGTAATATTTTTGATTTAATTTCGTGACGTAAAATCCTTGTGTTCGACCTGGAAACTCACTAGTCAAAGAGTATAAAACTCAATTCTGATATAGAATTTTAGGGTCTACAACAACATAATTTCCATTAGATTCTATATATGATTATTTGCAATATGCCGATATTGAAGATTCTTGTAACTCGTAAAATCCCTATTTACTGAAAAGCTAAACCATAAACATTCATCTTAATTATATCTTGATCATAATTTAGAAATAATCTATAAAATTTCAATACACGAGCCCAAGAATTGCTAAAATTGTGATATATGCATCATTGGAAGGTGTTTAGGGCGTTGCAGAGCTAAAACAACATCCTCCTGTAAGAAAAAGTACCATATGGACAAGTAAAAGTTGTTTTCTCACAGTCCTTGGGCTTGATGAAAATTTGATGATAGCCAACGTAGCCATCCCAGAAGCAGTAATACTCGTGGCCCGCTAAATTCTCAAGGCATTGATCAAGGAACGGCAGTGCAAAATGATCCTTTTTGGTTGTTGCATTGAGCCTTCGGTACTCGATGCAGACCCTTCATCCAGCGACAGGTCTCGTCATAAAGAACTCCCCTTGATCGCTTGTCTGTTCGAAGAATTCTCCTTTCTTAGAGACCACCTAGGTTGCGCTCACCCACTGACTGTCGCTGATAGGGTTGATGATACCTGTATAAAAAAGCTTAATTACCTCTTTCTTTAATACTTCTTGCATATTTTCATTTAGACGTCGTTGAGGCTGTCTACACGGCTTCGCTTTGGAATCCAAAATGATATTGTGCATGCACACCGCTGGACGAATGCCTTTGATATCTGAAATCTTCTATGCAAACGCCACATTTCTTCTCTTGAGAAGGGAAATGAGCTGAGCTTTTTGATTTGGGACCAGCGAAGCGGAGATTATCAGCAGGTAACTCTCTCTGGCCCTAGGAACAGATATTTAGTTGTTCTATGGGAGCTTTTTCAACTCCTCCTTTTGTACAGGCTCATTCTATGGCTCTCGCTTCGCTCGTTTGATAGACTCAATCTGTGTGGTTGTTTCACCACTTCGCTCGTCTGAGTCCTCTAATAGGTCTAGCTTGAGCGAGTCACTTTCTGAAACTTCATTAACAGTTCCAACATTTAAGTGTTCTCAAAATAATCTAATTCATAATTTCAGAAGAAAAATCATCATTCTCATCCAGTGGTTGGCTTAATGCTTTGTTTATGGAGAATGTGACTTCCAATGCTTAGTGTGATTTCACAAGCGACGTCGATATTAGCTTGAGCAGTGATAAGGAAATGTCTTCCCAGAATTATTGGAATGATGCCATCTTCACTCATTTCCATTATAATGAAATCTGCAGGGAAGATAAATTTGGTTACTTGCACCATTACATCCTGAATAATTCCTTTCAGGAGTCTTATTGATATATCTGCAAGCTGAATTATAGTATGACAAGGCTCAAGCTCATACAACACTAATTTAATAAAAAAACAAAAAAACCCATAAAATTGCCTATAGTACACACAATAATAAAACTCTCAGAATCACTCAATTTTTTATGGAGATCTTTGGAAAACACGGTGCTGCACACACCCTCAAGTTGCACTCCTATATCTACGTCAGGAATGGTATGCCTTCTATTGATTATATCTTTGATAAAATTAGAATAATATGGTATCCGTAGCAAAGCATCAATAAAAGGAATACTGACTTTAAAATTACGGAAAATGTGCAAAAAATTTTCAAAGTTCTTAGAATTGTCCTTCTTTCTCAGCCTCATGGGGAAGAGAGCTCTGGCTATCGCCTGCAATGGCTTCTATCGCTCGTGGGTCAGCTGGGATAACTTTGTCAAGTGGGGCTTGATAATTCTCATCATGTACATGTAGTGTATTTAAAGCAATAGGAGAAGAAAAGAGACTAGTACCTTGGTTTGGCAACGACAGTGATGAGGTGTGCTTCCCAGTCCTCATTTCTATAGCCTTGACTTGTTTCGGTGTCCCAGTCAGTGCTCCTTTCTTCGAAAGCTTCAACGCTTCAGCTATCTGCCCGACCTAATTTGTATTTCTTTGGGACTTCTGGTTTTCCTGCTCAAAATTTTTTCATACTTCCTCTAAACTTAGTGGTTCACTTGCCGCTGTGGAAGGCTGGGAAAATGTTCCTGGTGTGGAAAATAGGGGGCTTGGAAATACTGATACAATGGATAGTATCCCCCCTGATAATATTGCGATTGGTGAAATGGCTGCTGAGGGCGAGGGCCAGAAGGCCTTTGGGGTTGAGCCCGATGGAAATGTTGGTGTTGGGTTTGGCCTTTATTCCCCATGTAGATGGCCACCGCTGGGCTCTAAGTCTGTTCAAATGAACACTTAGCGGGCTACGGCTACTCTGAGTGGTTTACATAGGCCATTTCTCCATCACTTTGGCCTCATTTACACCTACTTTTTTTGTTTCCAAACAATTCCCGCTTCACGAACTTAGATAGTTTCTTCATCTGGATAGAGAGACTCTCCATGTTTGCATCATTGGAAATTGTAGTGGGAATCTGGTACAGACCCCTCAATGGCTCTGGCCTGCTGTTTTCTGGCCAGCTAGTCTGATTGGCAACCATCTTTTCAATCAGTGCCCTCGCATCAGAAGCGCATAAGCTCATCATCGAGCTACCTTTTGATGCATCCAGAGACATCCTAAGTTCAGGAATGATCCTAGAGTAGAAGATTTGGAACTCTATGAAATCAGGAATCTAATGGCAAGGGCCGTTACAGAGCAACTGTTTGAAGGGGTTCCAATCCTTGGGCAGAGTCTCTTCAACAGCCATTCTGAAATTTCAGATGTCATTCCTCTGGTTGATGATTTTTTATACAAAATGATATTTGGCATGAAAGACTGCGCTGCTTCTTTGAAAGTGGAGGGTGGTGGACTAAGAGAGTCGAACCATTTTTTTGCTTCACCTGCTAAGGAAAAAGGCAACAAAATTAGGTTAGTGGCATCCTCCGAGATGCCTTGCGCCTTTGAAATAACGGCAATCTTATTGAAGTTCTGGATGTGGTGTTCATAAAGGGCTTTCATTAAGTAGCCCATGGAACTGGTTCTGAAGAGCTAGACCTATCAGCACCAGCTTCATTTTGTTGTTATCAGTTCCTCTTCGTACCGTACTTATAATCAATGTCGCATCCAATAGGGATTGATAATGAGAATCCATAGGAACCTTAGCAGTTGGGCGATTTATGGCCCTGTGTCCCTAAAATTGCCTCAGTTGAGGTTCAGTAGTAGGTGGAGGTGGAGTGTTGTTGGGGGGATTCACAACGGTGTGAGCGGCTTGGGCCGCTTGAGTAGCAAACAACATAGCCTGAGCAGCCTGGGCCTGCTCAACCCAAATGAGGTGCGCTTGTAGTCCAACCATCCCCTACTGCATGCTTGCAAGTGTCTTGGTCAGATGCTCTTCAGTTGAAGACAGGACAGGGGGAACAATACTTGGTTGGGCCACGAGGGAAGTGTTATGTGCACCTCCTGCAAAGACGCAAATGTGGCAGTGTTGTTGGATGTCCCTGTGGCAGTAGAAACTGGGACACCGAGAAAATGGGTGGTATAACTTGCGTTGTTGGCAATCAGTCTTTCTCTGGTAATCTGTTGAAATAGACGTCCACGTGTACGGGATAATGGAGTAGGACTAATTTCACACTGTGAACATCTAGGAACCATGAATTAAATTTTCCACATCTAGCCAACCAAGTTCGTAATAAGTCTAGAAACATTGAAATTGATAGGAATAAAATAAATTAAGGCACAAAACTCAAATATTTTAGAGATTTGATTTCTTGAGCTTAAACCCTTGGCAACGACGCCAAATTATGATCAATCTATAATTAAGGTGAATGGTTATGGTTTAGCTTTTCGGTAAATAGTGATTTTATGAGTTAAACAAAATCTTGAATCTAGGCTTATATCAAATGACCAGATACAGAATTTAATGGAGATTATGTTTTTGTAGACCTTAAAATGCTATATCATAATTGATTTTTATACTCTTTGGCCGGTAAGTTTTCAGGTCGAACACAAGGATTTTAAGTCATGAAATTAAATAAAAAAATATTACTGAGTTTGGCTAATTCGTAAAAGCGGTAAAAGTTGACTCATAAGCGAGTTAAAAAGCAGTAAATTTAGTAAAGTAAAGAAAGTAGTAAAAAAAGTGAGCGGGCAGTGATAACGAGTGAAGCGGCGGTTTACGAGCGGCAGTTGTAGTGATTGCGCTGGTGAGTGGAGCGACAAGGGTGATACTGAGCTGTATATATATATATATATAGAGTGATGGTTGCCAAGCGGTGAATGATAATGAAGGCGAGTAAATGAGTGGTGATAATAGCAGGGATGAGGATGGACAGAGACGTTTGTGTGTGATTTGTATGTTAATGAAAATAGTTAGATTCCTATGGATGAAATGAGCGGATGATGAAAGTGAAATAGCGAAACATATAGATATAATGCGAAGCGACATAAGTAAGAAATGTGATCATACTTGTTCAATTAAATCAAATTCTTGACTCGCTGGTACTTGACCTTAAGAGATTTATAACAAGACTTCAATGACACCTTAGATTCAAACCATTATAAACGAGAATAAGTACTGGCATTAGACATTTCCAAGAGCTAATAGACAAGCACCTATGTCTAATTAATTATTCTGGAAATATGTTCCATTAGTGGCTTTACCCTTCTGATACCTCTCTTTAAGAACGTCGATAAGGCTCCCGTGTACTTAATTATGGTGAACTACCTAAAATCTGTTATATAATGTGAAATTAGGCTTGGATAATCAATTCTTCGGATGCAATTTCCATAACGAGCAAAATTCTAGGTTCAAACAATCAAATATAAACTTGGATTTGTGAATGAATTTGAAGATGGAGAAATCATGACATTGAATTACTTCTAGAAAAAGCGATAACTCTACATTATGAAATCGGTTACAAAAGCAATAAAGAAAGTTTTAAATCTGCCTAGAAAGCAACTGCAAATTCGGTGGTCAGGTGGTCAGGGGAGGAGAGAATCTCCACTCCCCCGACCTCCTTCTCTAACTAGGAGAACTCTCTTACAGGATTGAAGCTCTCGGAAAATGACCATAGTAAAAGAAGAGTATCATAGCATGATCTATGATATATTATACAAGAAATATGGCCCTTTTTATATATTTTATGGATCGGTTATTAGCGGCAGTTGAGCAGCTACAGAGCAACAGTTGAGAACGGTTGAGATACTGTTACAACCGTTAGGCAGTTAGTTGGTTTAGCAGTTTGAACTGCCACAACTCTCACCTTGCTCGCTCGTCAGCAAAATTGCATTAGTTGGGCACAGATCTTCCTCACTCGCCTTGCTACACTTGGCTTAGCTGGAGGGCATCGACACATATCAAGCGAGGCTGTCATTGCTGGCCGGTAATGGATGGCTGACCGTTAAGAGCTTCTCACTTAATCAATTCTTGAGACTTCTAGATCATTGCTCCTCACAGCTGGTTGCGCGCTTGGTCGTCTCATCATAATTAAGCGCTATTGAGCTAGAATCATCGCTTAAAAATGCTAAAAGCATCAATAATCTTTACAAGTGAGCCTCAGATTATATCAAGTGAAAAAGATCAATAATGTATGCCATAAAGCAGATATTGTGATAGTTATCGCATAAAAATTCAGGAAATAAACAGTTTTATCAAGCAATAAATATGTTATTATTTGGTGTTATCAGTGGATAATACCTCAATGGAACTTAAGGATCCCAAAATCCAAATGGCCATTGATTCATGGTTGGAACACCTTAGGAAACAAAGTTTATAGGCTGAATTTCTATTGTTTGTGATGTTGATGAATAAAAATTACGATTCTCATACCTTTTGATGGGTTTTCCCATCTGTCTTATGTTCATTCTTGTCCATTAGTTATGTTGGAAGCTAGATGTGGTAATAAGGTCCAAAATTTTGTTTCCCAATTGATAACTCCAAATTTGCGCATATTTATCTCTTGCAAAATATGTTTAATATTTGTAGTTATGTGTAAAACTAATCACAATATGTAATTTATAACAAAATTATAGTCAATTATCACTTGAAATGATCTGAGCTATTATAGATGATATTTACACCCAAAAAGTCCAAAAAATCGAGTTTTGCACAAAAAAGAGCGGAAAATTGAAAAGATATACTGCATCGAGGAGTTTTTGAAGCAAGATCTTCTACCAGAAAGACTGATTTTGCAAAGATAGTTATGGTCATTGAAGTTACTTTGTCAAAGTGAGATGGATATGCTAGGAACCGAATGTCTAGACTTTTAAAGCGACATATTGACAAATTTAGTATTCTACTAAGACTAACAATGATGATAGTTATGAGAGAGGGTAATTATTTCCCTCCAAACTATGTATTCTAACATCTATGTGCCTATGAGGAATATTAGTGCTAAAACGATCATATCCAAATGATCAAGAACTATTCGAATAAAAGTTATGACAGTGATGACCGCTGCAACTAAGTAATCTTTGTTCGTGTGTTCATAATTACATTATACATGCAATCTTTTCAATACTTGTGATGTAAAGTTTCTTAGCTCAGACTATAATGAGCTCTTATTGGTATCTAGAGTAGTTGTTAAGGGACTTTTACGGAGGATCTCCGTCCCTAACCTCCTTTTTTCACTTCTAAAATCCTTTTTGGAGAAAATTTATTTCTTTCTTCTAGAATAGATGCAGATTGACTGTTCTTATTTCTAATTGAAAATACAATATAATTAATTTCTCCATTAATTTGATTTATTCACCGTCTTTATGCCAAATTATCAAGAATGATTCGAATAAAAGTTATCACAGTTATGACCATTGTAACTATGTAATCTTTGTTTGTGTGTTCATACGATACATGCAATATTTTCAATACTTGTGATGTAAAGTTTCTCAGCTCGGACTATAATAAGCTCTTTTTGGTATCTAGAGTAGTTGTTAATGGACTTTTATGAAGGATCTTCGTCCCTAACCTCCCATTTCCACTTCTAAAATACTTTTTGGAGAAAATTTCTTTCTTTATTCTAGAATAGATGCAAAGTGACAGTTCTTTTTTTTTTATTGAAAATATAATAGAATTAATTTCTCTGTTAATTTGATTTATTCACCACCTTTATGTTCACTTTTTACTTGTTTAAGTTATGTTGTTAAAATTGCGGAATGTATAGTATATTGATGAATGACAAGTGAGCCTTTTGTATGGATGTAGTATGATAGTGTTCTAAGTACATATTAAAATTATGTTGCAAATTAGCCCAAATATATTTAATCAAATAATAGTTTTTCTCATGTTAACTGGTGAATTTTGGGTCAAACTTAGGGCATTCGTGTGCGGGAAAATTCAAATAGAAATATTTGAGATTTTATGAAATCAAGGTTTGAAGTTGAATACGTTAAGGATTAAATTTATAGTATTATAAATAAATGCGATGCAGAATTGAAGGATGGGGTGAAAGGGTGGAATATGTTTGAAGTGCATTTTGGGATTTTGTTTTAGGATAGAGATAGAGGTTAGCGTTAGAGGGTTGGGAAGTGGGGTTAATTAATGATCAATGTTTATGATAAAGGTATATAAGTATGTTAAAAGAAAGAGAATGTCCACCAATTGGATGAAGATAAATGGAATATGTGTATACACGTCATGCGTGAGAGTGCTACATGACGGTGATCACATGAGACTCCCACTTGCTAGTGTACTTCTCGATTCCTGTGATGTGTTCTAGCCTACAAGAAATGTGGAAATATAATATGATTCTTAATTATGGAGCTGATGTTCTAATTTATAGAATTATACTTCAATACCCGGTGAGCCATTCTCATTGACACTTACAACTAATGAATCAAGAAATCAATTCACTACCTACCTTTTTACAACATATTCAAGGTACCATTGAGTTCAAGGAGTCACTTTTGCGAGAGGTCTTGGGTCTACTTACAACCCAAAATTTGAACATTTTTTCTATTTTCAAAATTTGTGTATTGCATGGATTATTGTGCAAAAACCATCACAATATCTGAATTATGACATAATTTATTGACTTGTTTTTCTTGGTATGATACAACGATCTTTAATTAAGATTTACTAACGTTTTAATCCCATTTAAGCAAAATTCAGGCCCAAATGACTATTTTTTAGTGAAGCTACGAAGGGAGACTACCCTATGTTGAGGGATGAGAATCCCACTCAGCCTAGGTCCCAAGTACAATGTTTAGTGAAGCAAGATCCTGAAGTCATTCAACTATCCTATAATGTTCTTGACCGAGTGTTGCTGAAGCCTTATTGTAAACCCCCTAATGTCAAGTAACAATCAGGTCAAGAATAAAATTTAAATAAACAAGTATAATCAAGGACTTTACTTATGTCATTTCTGTAATTATATATATGTTTCGTTCAATCACCATCTCATCCGTTTATTTCATCCAGGGAAATTCGAGCCATTGATGAATGCATCGATCACTTACAAACATCTCACTTCATCCTACCATTAAACATACTATCGCTCACAATTCACTTACGCTCAACATCCACCGTTCACTCATTACCCCATACATATATATATATATATTCCACTCACTCACAACCACTCCACTCGGCTCACTTTATTGTTTTCTTTTATTTATGCATTTTATTGCTCCATCATTTAAGCGAGCCCATTAATGCTATATTCGCTCCACTTAGACTCACTATAAATATTCTTTTTGTTTCTTTCATGACTTAAATCTCTAAGTTTGACTTGAAAACTCACAAGTAAAAAAGAGTATATATATATATATATTCTTCATAGGAAAATTTGAGAACTACAATAATACTTTCCTAATTCAATATATGACCAATGCAATATGCCAACATTCTCCAACATTTTAATATTTCAAAAACCCTATATTTTCTCCTACCATCCATCTAGCAACTTGATTTTCTCTTGAATTCATCGAACTAGGTTTTAGAAGGTAACTTATATTTTCTTTTTATATCGAAGGTGTCAGAGAGTACCACGCGAGGCATTTGTTACATATATGCATCTACCATGGATGATAGTGAAGTAGAGAATGTTGATAGTTCATTAATTATTGAGAACTAAATTCACAATTAAACTATAAAACTGTAATAGTTATCGAACATAGATGACGGGCGTGAGATTGTCAAACCCTCTAAAACTAACCTTTTATTTATTCTTATCGAACATAGATGAGTGGGGCTGAAATTACTGTCCAAGTGATCTTGCCCTTTTTCCATGGGCAAGGACATACGTATAATTCAACAAATGTACATATAAAGTGCTCACTAGATTACCTTCGAGAGAATGAATCATATTTTTATGGCTGCTCATAAATGCAACATACCCATAAGGTATCAACATACCCATATAAACAACAACTTCTTCATTATCACTCTCAACAACATCGTTATCAACAACAATACCTTCATTTTCATCACTCCATTTGATTCGATATGCATGCTTTTCTATTTTCTTGATCGTAGGACATTAAAGCTCAACGTGTCCAAGTCCGCCATATTCAAAATAGATAGGTTCTTGCATTGGAACAAGTTTAGAGTATACATTAAATTTCTTTCTTGAACAACTATCAAAGGTAACTTTGGGTTTTCTGAAATTCGAATGTTTCTGCTCAATGTATTTCCACTATACAATAATGTTTTGAACAAGGTTGAGCATGTTGCGCTGATACAAGATGATAGAAATACGATGATGATGAACCTGTGGTTATACAACTCAGCTCCAATGTAGTGAATGTAGGTGCAACAATGAAATAATTGACACGATTAGTGTGTTGGCCTAGTTCGGTATAAAAAACCTACCCCTAGGGGATGACATTATGGAGTTAGTCAATTATCACATTTCACCAGGTTTATATAGACTTAAATCACCAAGAAACATCCAACACAACTAGCCTCTCCTATAGTTAACCTTGCATAACCATGCACAAGTAACTAGCTGTCATACCCAGCTGTAACACCAGTAGATAATCTATTTACCTGAGAATAAAAGTGTCTTTGAGTTGATTATCTTCCCTCATTGGGGCTCTAGTTTCTTCTTCTTTAGATTACCTTCCAGTGACTCTGAAAGCTCTAGAACATTTTCAAAACATGTTGTGATGAGATGGATAAGGTGGATGTGAATACACCACTTCTTACACAAAAACAACTCACCAAAATCCACACCTATCAATTTTTGCTCACATATTTCTTTTGTGTATGTGTTTGGGTGAGTATGCTGAATGATTATTTGAATCCAATATTTAAGTTAAATTAATATTTGAGTGCCAATTCGGATAGAGCATCTATAATTGTATATTTATTTGAATAGATGAATTTCGAGTTTAGTAGTTGCTTCATGTGAAATAATACAATAAAATGTTAAATTGCATATCGTAGGTAATAGTTATTCGATTGTCTGCACATGAAGGAAAAATTGGATGTAACTACTTATTGATGTCTAAAACTACTTTATCATTGAATGTGAGAATTATTTGTAATTAAATCGATGATTCAATACAAATGTCATTCCAAATTAATTCATTAGTCCAGGCTCTATATAAGTTTTTTCATTGTAGATTACATACTAATTTTTTATACAAATTTAGTTATTTTTTAGGTTATTAGATAATTTGATTAATGAAACCCCCATTTATTTATTTTTAGTTTCACTAAATATAAAGGAATTCTTCTCAAACAAACCAATGTGGAAACAACCCTTTTCATTGTATTACATTAATTTTGTGATTACAATAAAAAGAAATTTTTGATTCACCGTGTGAACGATTACCTTTTTTTAAAATATTGGTACGTTAAGACATTACATGCCCTTCTCTTCCACATATATAGATTTTTCTTCTTTCTTTGGGATTATTTGGAACATGAGATCTTCTTGTTCTACGATTCTCTACTAGGTCTTCAATCAGTCATTTGTGTATGCAAAAGTTGTGAACAATCTTAGGGAACACTTGTTGAATTTTCAGTTTATCCATCTCTAAATCTTTTTTCATTTTTGGGATTTGTTTCCCATATATATTTAACAATATTAATTCTAAATTCAAAAGTTATGAACATATTAATTGTAGCTTCGAAAGAAAAAAAAAATACAAGAATACAAAAAGGAAAAACAGTTGTGGCACGGCCATGGAGGAGCAAACAGATGGGGATGATGACTTGGAGGGAGAGTTCATTGCACCAACTAGAGACGATAGCGAATGTTGGGATGACATCACATCCGGCGAAGAAGATGATGAGGAGACCGGAGATGGATCTGGGTTTGAGGGACTTGAAGAGAAGATACACCAATTGCATGGGGAGGATGATGAACAACCCGAAAATGATGGTGATTTCGAGCGACTGAGGGCTGGTCTAGCGATGCAGACAACGACAACGAGGGATGTCTAAGAACGCCGCCTCGGACATATCATAACTCGGCCCCTATGTATCATGAAGGGGACGAGGATCGTGATATAGGTTGTGTTGATTTAAAAGTATGATTAAAGTTTGAAAGCCGTGAGAAGTACAAGAATGCATTGACGGATTGGTTGGTGCGCAAATGATCGGACATATATTTCGTAAATAATGAACGGACAAAAGTGACCTTGGTTTGCAAAAAGGGATGCGCTTGGAGGATTCACACATCATGTGTAATGAATGGGCCTACATTTCTGATCAAGACGTTAAAAGGTACTAACAATTGTTCGCACATATTTGTCGGGACAATATTTATTGGTGCAGTTGTACATTATGTTTTTGTGTTTGCATGTGCATGTAGGGACTCACACTTGTGCACGCCAAACACGAAATACGCAAACAGATTACAAATACTTGGGAATACGAATGAAGAATATCATAAGCAATAATCCTGATATTACGCTCCCCGCCCTCAAGAAAAGAATTCACCGGGAAGTTCATGTTGATGCTAGTATGCATAAGGTTTATCGAGCCAAAAAGTATGCAATGCAGATGATCCGAGGGGACACGAAGAAACAAAATCGCCGGTGTATGACTAATGTGTGACTATCTATAAGTATAACGAGGGTAGCGGTCTTATTTTGGATGTAAATCGCGATAATATTCGACCTGTTTTGTGCAAAATGTATTACTGTCTGTCGAGGTTGAGGGATGGTTTCTTGAATGGTTGTTGCACGATTATAGGGCTAATGGCTGCTTCTTAAAGGGAATTTACAAGGGGCAGCTGCTCACGGCCATCGAGATTAAGAAATTCAAGACATAGGACTGGTTTTTAGAGCGTCTGTTGCGCGATTTAGGCGAATGCAGGAACGGGGAGTGGGGATTTATATCAGACAGATAGAAGGGGCTGGTTGAGGCCATATATGTTCGGGCGCCGCGTGCGGAACACAGGTTCTACGTCCGTCACATATATAATAATTTCAAAGCTTGATTCAAGGGGCTTGCATTGAGGAAGTATTTATGGTTGGCCGCTTCGACGTATAGTGTGAAGGAGAACGAGAAGATTATGAGGGATATCCGAAAATACGATGTGGTGCACGGGATTAGAGAAGAGGCATACGCGTGGTTGAGCAAAGTTCCCCCCACCATTGGTGCCGCGCCTACTTCTCACCGAGACCAAAAGCGATGTGCTTGTAAACAACATGTGTGAGTCCTTCAACCGGTATATAATGGATGCTAGAGATCTCCCAATTATTGATATGTGGGAGTGGATAAGGCGTAACTTGATGGTTCGAATATAGACGAAACGTGTGGGGATTGAAAAATTTGCCGGAGCCATATGCCCCAACATTGTGAAGAAGATCGACAAGCATCGGGTAGAGTCAATAAACTATTTCGCATCATGGGGAGGTGGAGAAAACTTCGAGGTTCTACATTATCAACGAGACCATGCGGTTCAGCTTTGAAATAGGACTTGCACGTGTGGGATGTTTCAAATTTTTGGGTACCCATGCTGCCACGCCATTGCAGCCATCGATCACCACCGGATTAACGTTGATGATTTTGTGGATATCTGCTTCCGGAGGGAGATGTATGAACCGGTATACAATTACTATATTAACCCGTCCTTGGCATGCACGAATATAAGGAAAGACACCTTGGCCCGGTTGATCCCTCAAAAATAAAGATTCGCACGGGAAGACCAAAGAAAGTAAGGAAGCGTGATGGAAACGACGAGAAAAACCCAAAGAAAGCCTCACGGAAAGGGTTGACGACCACATGCTCAAAGTGTTTGCAACATGGGCATAACAAAAGACGATGCAAAAATGTTCCATTTCCTCCGAAGGTAGTAGCCCCTAGATCATATTAACTACTTTCGTATAAATATGGGGTCATAATTCATGTTATATATTGCAGGTGCCTATGCAGAAATCAAGTGCAGCTGGGCCGGGCTTCCGTGACACTCCGGATGATCCAAACCGTCGTCAGGTAGTATATTAACTCATGGCATACAAATATCGAGGACTTTAACCTACATACTGATTGATTCTCCTGACTGTTGATAATTCATCAAAAGGGAATGCGACGTCGAATAGAGATTCGCCGAATGACCGCAATACTACAGGAACTCCATCACAACCACAAAGAATACATAACTCGTGACACTCCAGACGTCCAATTTTTCTCGTCACACTTCACCCACGCCTAATAATTTATTTGTTTGCGTATTCGCATGATGCCATTGTGAGGACACTTACTAATGTTAGACATGACCCTAATTTGAAAAAGAATCTAATCTCTTTGGGGACACTTGAGGCACTTGGTTGTAGGTAAACGAGTCAAAATGGTGTTCTGAAGATTTTCAAAGGTGCTCTCATGATTATGAAAGGTATCCGATTTGGCAGCTTGTATGCTTTGCAAGGGACGACTGTTACTGGGCATGCAGCTGTTTTATTATCTTCTTTGGTTGAATCTGACATCACCAAGTTATGGCATATGCTTTTGGGGCATATGAATGAAAAAATCTTGAGAATCTTAAGCAGGAGAGGACTTCTTTGGGGACAAAGTACTGGATCGTTGAAGTTCTGTGAGCATTGCATATTGGGAAAACAAAAAAGGGTGAGTTTCAAGTCACCAACAACTCACAAGAAAAAAGGTACACTTGACTATATCCACGCTGATCTTTGGGGTCCATCTCATGTTTCATCTAAATGTGGTGCCAGGTATATGCTAACTTTTCTTGATGACTACTCAAGAAAGCTTTGGGTAATTTTTTTATGAATAAGAAATGATGTTTTTCTAACTTTCAAACAGTGGAAAGTTTTGATTGGAAAGCAAACAAGAAAACAAATCAAATGGTTGAGAACCTATAATGGCTTGAAATTTTGTGGAGGGGAGTTCATTGAGTTTTGCAAGAAAGAAGGAATCGTTCGGCATCACACAGTCAGGATGAAACCTCAACAGAATGGTATGGCGGAATGTATGAACATAATGCTTTTGGAAAGGGGAAAATGTATGATCTCCAATGTAGGATTGACTAAGGATTTTTAGGCTGAAACAATTAACATGATTGCCTACATTGTCAATTGTTCTCCAAATTCTGCTCTCAACTTTAAAACTCCTGAAGAAGTTTGGCCAGGTACTCCTGTTGATTATTCTAATTTAAAGATTTTTTGGTGTTTAGCATATATGCATGTAAATGAACGAAAATTGGAGCCTAGGGCTAAGAAATGCATTTTCCCTGGTTATGCTTCTGAAGTAAAAGGATATAGATTATGGTGTCCTGATCCCAAATCTTCAAAGTTTGTAATCAGTAGAGATGTTACCTTTGATGAAATGGCCATGTTGTCTAAAAAGAAGTCTTTGAGTTCAGAAGAGAAAGAAGCAGGTGGAGATCGAAATTGGTTGTTCTAGCACTTCTTAGCCAGACTCTTCTGTTCAGTAGACATCAGTTGATATTAAAAGTTTAGAAGAAGAGCCATATTTCATAACCATTGGAAGACAGCGCAGAGACACATGACCTCCACAGCCGTATATAGACTTTGTCGCATATGCACTATCTGTTGCAAAAGAAATAGGTGGAGGTAGTGAACCATCCATATATTCAGATGCAATTGAGCGTGATGATTCCGTTACGTGGATAACGGTGATGAATGAAGAAATTGAGTCTCTCCACAAGAATAATACTTGGGTCCTTGTGAAACCACCGTCAAATAAGAGAATTATTGGAAGCAAATGGGTCTTCAAGACAATGGTATAAGAGGTATGACTCTTTTATGTTGAGTAGTGGATATTTTAGGAGTAATTATGATAGTTGTGTTTATTTTTGGAAGTTAGCCGACGGTACTCACATCTATCTATTGTTGTATGTTGATGATATGCTTATTGCTGCCAAGAATATGTCTGAAATTCACTCTCTGAAGTTGCAGCTTAGTAGTGAATTTAAAATGAAGGATTTGCGAGTAACAAAGAAAATTCTTGGCATGGATATCCAACGTGATCGTGGATAGAAAAGACTGGTCTTAACTCAAGAAAGCTACGTTAATAAGGTCTTGGAGCATTTTGGCATGAATAATGCCAAACTAGTGAGTGTCCCTTTTGCTATAACTTTCGATTATCAGCTGCTTAGTTACCACAATCAGTTGAAGAGGAAGAAGAAATGGTGCAAGTTCTCTATTCAAATACAGTCGGCAGTCTTATGACGCAATGGTATGCACCCGTCCAGATATTTCACAGGCAGTCAGTGTTGTTAGCAAATATATGTCTTGTCCTAAAAAACCACATTGGCAGGTTGTGAAGTGCATTTTGAGATACTTCCAAGGTACTTTGAATGCCTGTTTGGAGTTTGGAAGAAATAGTAGCTCTCTGGTTGGATATATAATTCTAATAATGCTAGCGATCTCGATAGAAGAAGAACTCTCTCGGGCTTTATGGTTGAAAGTAGACAAGTAGTCTTTCCATATATATATTTGTGGGTTACTTGTTTTTCCTTGAGGGAGTTTTAGAAGATTGAGAGTTGTGGGCTTTAGAATCGTTATTCAAGCCTATTTTGTATTTCTCTCTTGATAGTGAAAGTTTACTCCGTCTTTGCCCGTGGCTGTAGGTCATCTTGACCGAACCACGTAAATCTTTGTGTCCTTTAAATTTTTGTTCATATTTTTGTCATTGTTAAGGTTCTACAAATATTTGTTTGGGGCCATATCCATAAGAGAAGAGGATGAACTAGTCACCATTTATGGGATTGTAACATCCTAATTAGCCACTTTTGCTAAAATAGAATAAGTGTCTGTTGCTTAAAGTCACTTGATTTAGACTGCTGTTGCAAAAAGTTCTTAGTTCTTGAAAAAGTTGGTGGTCCATGCAGCTTCAATTGTGAGTCGATATATGCTGATTGCGATGACATGGGGCTCAACTTGGCTTAGTGCGATAAAAGTACATCAGGGAGTATTCGATGCGACTGAAAAGGCAGCTACTTCACTCAGATATTTTAGTCGGGTAATCTTATGACCTTATGAGTGTAAGGTTAATAAACAGTAAGCGTAAGGCATCGCCGTCTGTAGAGTAGCAACCAACTATCCTAGCTGTTAATAGACGAGGCTATTCTGCATTTGAGGCAGCCGGATGTAATGCAACTTGCGGTTAAGCGAGTCGTAGAACTCGTTTATTGTATTCATCCATCTGTAATACATGATTAAGGGTGATTGTGTGCTTCTCGGACAAATTTTTCCAGAGCCATCCATCTATGGTAGATACTGGATGCCCGGTTCTACTAGGCTTAGATGCGAGAGGATCCGTTCCAGAAGCTCAACCGGAAGATCAGGCTGTTCGGCCTGTTTATATGGCCTTCGGGGAAAATTCTCGATGCTGAGGCCTAATTCTATACTTCTTTCCCAGAGATACTACAAAAATTATATTCAAAATAATGGATTGGATTGAGAAACAAAATGAACTAATAAATGTTGATTGATACATATGCAAATTAAATTTTGAGACCGCTACCGTTGAAATGGCTTCATGAACTATATGTACGACATGTATCTATAAAATATGCAACATACATGGACTAATATGTGACTTCCATATCATAAAATGGAATGTTATAACCTATAAACATTTAGAACTTTCCTTCTATGTAGGGAAAAATTAATATAATCGGATAAACATGTGTGCATACATGTAAAGCTATCTTATATCGGTCATATATAAAGGGAACTATCGACTTTACAGTTATTCTTTCATAGCTATCTACTTTACCTGATAAATCTAGCATTCACATATTAAATAAACTAGAAGAATATATAGTCTCAATCTAGATTGTGCACTACCAAAAAAAAATGACTATTCACCACGATAATAGGGTTTGTAACAATAACATCGTAACAAATGGTTGTTTTAGTTACGTTAAAATCCGTGACAAAATATTTTTACCGCAAGTCAACGTTTCAAGTTAACTAATTACGCAAAATAGTTTGTAACAATTACAAAGATGGTAAACTTTGATCAAAATAACATTAGTTACGATAATTTTTGTAATTATTGCCATTTAATATTGTTTTTTGAATTTAAATTGAATAATTGAAAAATAAAAAAAATAAAATTAAAATTTAAAAATTAAAAAAATGAAAATGATGAAAAAAACTGGTTAAAACGCTTTCACGCTTTCAAAAAAAATGAGGACGTGTGTTTTTAACAACAGGTACAAGCTCCCACACTTAGAGAAATTTAGGGCACATCATTCCCCCTCAATCGATCAATCGTATTCTCTTTCTCCTTACGCCGACGCAACCATCGCTGTGAAACTGGTAGGATCAAGCATCTACCGCGCCGGTGTCCAGGTAAGGTTTGTAAGTTTTCCCTAGTATGATTCGGTGTCGATCCACGGTTCTTTGTCTATTCGTTTGAAAGGGAAAATCGATTTAGGTAGTATTAATATTCAATTTTTTCCTCAGGTTGATACGGAGCATCCACCTTGGGGAGTAGCCTCGGGTACGGTACGATTGTTTCCTCATTGTTAAGGTTTATGTGTGGGGCAAACTATTGAGCCCAATTTTATAATTTCTTATTGGGTAAACATTGTACCTTCATGATATCTTGTGAAACCCTCATATTTCAAAACTGCTTTGGGCGATTTGAACTATATTTGATTAGTACGAGTGTTCATATTTGAAATCTACATGGGCTGCCCCCTAATTTGCAATTTATATATAATTTTTTAATCTAAACTTTAGTTACAGACTATTATTAAAATTATTCTTCCTGGCGACTTCATTAATTAGTCTTATACAAAAACAATAGACCATACTATGAGATTAAGAAAATCTTTGCAATATTTCTGTTTACATAGGTTATTCTACATTTGGGTAAGTATGACATATAGTGTAAGAATGGTTGGATCATTAGCTTTTACTTGAGAGATACTCAATTGGGGAAATAGGTAGTCTATTAAATTGATGTGAAGATTCATAATAAAGTCATACCATTTAAGTCTGTGGAAGTGAAAATCTAAAATAGAGAGTGATTTTGGTTGCTTGTTTATTTATTTAATCAAAATTCAGAAATTTATGTTTGCCTTTTCTTGATAATTTTGGTTTTGATTTTTACAAGATATACAAATAATAATAATAATAATAATAATAATAATAATAATAATAATAATAATAATAATAATAATAATAATAATAATAATAATATGATGTAGATGCAGTGTATACAAGCGTACTAGAAAAAAAAAAGAAAAATAAAGAATATGGGTAAACAATGAATTTCAACAATTAACTGAACTTTTTTTTGGGAATTAATTAAGAGTACGAATACAACCCCTACCTGGTCTTTACTTGTTTGTATGTAGGAGGGTGTTTTGTCTGTCCGTATGTGTTTTCACCAATTCAAGAAACATAATTCAGATGCATAATTTTTTGTGTATATTAATTACATTGAATTGTTGTTTCAAACTTTTACTTGTTCTTTTACATTTATATATATATATATATATAAAAAGAGTATATATTAGACATGACACATGCACACACTTGACATTATTATTCGACCATTCAAAATTTTAGGCTTTGTTTTACAAATATGATCATATATAAGAGACATCTGATTTGAACTATATCTAATTTTATATGTGTATGGAAAGTTTGCAAACTATGAATAATTGTGATGGGGATTGCTATGTATAGGACACTCTGTTAACACAGGTACACACAAATAGGCATTCTTGACATACTGTTTTATTATCTTTGAGTGTGTTTTTTTTTATGTAAATATATTATTAGGAGATGAGATGGGTTTGGTTTACTTTTAATAACAACCAGTTTTCAACATGGGATCTCTTCAAAGTTCACATGATGGTCGGATGAGTTGTGTGGGATTAACTTCTGACTTGATTGGGTTGTGGACAAGAAGTTGGGACACCAATCTTAAGGTTAGTTGTTTGGTTAGTCTTGAATTTTACAATTAAGGATAAGAGAATAGAAGAGTAGGAATTTGATAGATATATAGATGGTTATAATATGTTTATGTTACATGTTATTATTGGAAGATTTTGGCGTTTGGAGGGTACCGCAGAGTTATCTGAAAGAGAAGAGAAGAGGGAGGAGGTGAGGTGAGGTGAGGAAATGCTATATGCCTACCTGCTTGGTGGTTGATTATTGTAATTGCTATGATACTTCTTGTTCTTCTTGTTGTTTTAATAAATGTTCTATGTCTTTAATAGACAGACAAAGCAAGGTAACTAGTAAGCAAGCAAGTTCAGTAGATAAACTTAAAATTCATAGTGGAAAATAAGTATTCCTAATATAAATGCATTTACATTAGAACCAAAGAATTGTTCAATCAATTAACTTACAGTACCATACTTGTTTGTTTGTGGGAAAGGACGATAAGATGAACATGCAGATGTAAATGAAAATGGAGAGGAACTCAGAGAAAATGAAGGATTGGAAGAAGAAAAAGAGAAGAAAATAGATTTGTTTTCTAATGAATTTAGAAGTTTCCATATTAAGTTGTCAAGATAGAAACATGCTTGCTTAATTTTGGAATGGTGCATATGAAGCATGAAGTTTTTTTTTTTTTTTTTCAAATTACGTTATACCAATTTATATCATATTGTACTGTCTCATATTTTCATTTATTTTTTTCCTTTTAGATCACTCCTAATGGATATGCATAGATGGCTCTATGTGCAGTGCTCTATCTGATAGTTTAGCATCTGCATTCATTAGTTTCAGTATTTTAGTTTAGTTTGTTTCTAGTTTTGCAACATGTTTGCTTTTCTAATGTGGATTCTAACAGTTAGGTGTTATGTATTTGTTTTGTTTTATATTAAATTCTTCACCAATGTTTATGTTTCATAATTAATTTTTCTCGTAGGTTGGACGTGAGAGGCATTCAACCTTATGTCTTATGCAAAAATTTGTAAACTTGAAGGAAATGGAAACTAAATTGCAGATTATATCTGCATGTGTTGTTGATCACTTAAATGGCTTTATTTTTTTGTTGAAGCTGATAGACAACATAATATCTATGAAGTGATTTTCTTGCCTTTGTTCGAGTATCTGATTATTATATCTAGTTAAAGTAATTGTGTTTGAACAATCTATCTACATTTGAGGCTTTTTGTTAGATGCATGCTTAGTTTCGTGCGGGTGTATTATATGTATCATATATCTACTTGAATTCTTAGTAATGTCAGGAACTATCTAAAAATTTTGAATTTGCAGGCATATAAAGGGTTGTATATTCCAGTCAAGTGATGAAGGTTCTAACTAATGAAATTTCTCGTTTTCAATCGCTAAGAAACAAAACGGTTGGAATCTCTAAGGGCATGTTGGCCCGATCTTGAGTGGAAGGTATAAACGTGATCTTGCATAGGTAGGAAACTATCTACCAACATTGAGAAATTTCATTGGTATTTCTGGAAAACAATTTGCTAACTTTGCGAATTTAACCAATATATGCCAGGTAGTATATGTCAATGAAGTTCGGAAGAAAGTAACTAAGAAATTGATTCCAATGATTGATTTAAAAGCAATGGATGAAAAAATTGTAAGAATATTCACTTGGGCCTGCACAAACACATGTTAATATTCATTTGTAGAGCTGTTTGGTAGTTTATTATTGTTGTATGATTTATTGTTATTATGTTTTAGTGGTCACCCGGAAGTTATGTTTTGGTTTTAGTTGTTGGTATATGCTTATTTAAGATAGGATCTAGACAATAATTTGATGGAAATTTTTTGTTGTAGTACAAATTTCTGTATCTCACTCTTCAGAACCATGTTATCGGTTAGAATTGGTTTAATGTAATTTATGCAGTTTTAAATTGGTTGAAATAGGTTTAATTAATTTGTTTAATTTCGGATTGGTTGGAATAAGTTTAATTTGATTTATTTAATTTCGAATTGGTTGAAATAGGTTTTTTGTAATTTATATAGTTTCAGATTGATTGAATTGGTTTAATGTATTCCATGTCAATCCAAATGAAGAGACATACAAGAATTTGCAAATTTTTAGTTCAATTTGTATTTTTTGTTATTATCTAATTGATTTGCAACGTAGTCTAATGTATTTTTGTTATTATCTTAGCATTTCAATGCAACTTGTTTTTTTAGCCTTTGATACCTTTTTTTTTGTTTTGTGTATTGTAAACATCTATTTAATAATTTGAAATTTAGACTGATATACTATTATGATTTCAGTGCAGCTTCTTCATTGACATGGTTCTTGGATACTTTTGCCGGGGATTCAATTATACTTTACTCTCCTTCTGTTGGTAATTGCAGCTCATGCGCCACCCCTGAAGCATATCAACCGATTCCTTAATATTTTGCCCCCATTTGCCTTATGGATTAGATGCCATAGATGTGTTTGGATGGTAGGTTGTTACGGCTATGTGTAATACCTATGCAATAGATGCATAGACATTTGGAGTTATCTTTTGTGTGGTGAGAATTGTTGCTATGGATTGATGGATTTCCCCACTTGCTTATTACTAGGTTGGATGTTTAAAATGATTGCATTTTGTGGAACATAATATCGAAGTGAAGATGTTGCTAGGCTTGTTTGATGGGTTACTTTATTTTGTTGTTTGGCGGTGGACATCGTCTAGTAAATATTGTTATGTTAATATCCAATGTCGGGATTCCCTTATAGTGTTTATTGTTTGCAATTATGGCCAATCGTAATATTTATAGCATGGTTGTATACAAAATTTCCTTTGGTGTAAGAAAGATCACAACAGGTTAATTTGTTATGCACAATTTCAATTGTACCACAACTACTCTTTATTATGAGACGCTATTTTTTTGTAACAAAAGGAAGAAATGACGCTATTTGTTATGAATGGATAGTTTTGTTAATGATTCAATTACATAACAAACAAAAAAAATGACGTAACAAAAAGTGGTTTTTTAACGTAACAAATATGAAGGGATAATTTTTTTACGGCTGGTTTCGTGACCATAAGAAAATATATTATTTATTACGGCTTCAATGACGTAACAAAAAATCGTAACAAAAAACATACTCTGACAAGCGGTCATAGTAAATTTTTTGGTAACGCGAGGAACTTTTGTAACAAATATCATGACTAGAAGTCCTGGCACACGCGTGGAAAGCTCGACTTTTTATTACGAGAGAATATTCGTAATAAATATCGTAACAAAAACCTTGCTATAAGAAACGTTGACTGAGAGTAGTAGTTACGAAAATGTGTGTGGCAAAAAAATTTGTTATGCGAGTACACATTATGGATAAAAGTAGTCACTAAGGTGTAGGAAATACGCAAATTACACGAAAATTGGCTTTTTGCTACAAATTTCCGACCGTAGCAGAAAACTGTTTTTTTGGTAGTGGTGTCATCTCTCAAATGTATGAACTGAAGATATCAATGTTGGAGAAATAAAACCAGAAAGTGGAAAAAAAACTGATACACCAGGATGCTTGGAGGAAAACGTTTTTCTATTCTTTCTCACACTATCGATATAACAGGCTTGCAGCATATTTAAAAGAAAACAAAAATAAATCCATGTTAATGTCTACAAATGCATAAAAAATGTGCATACCATAACAACTACTTTGAACACACTAAATACTACAATATAAAATGAAATTGATTGTGATTATGGGGTCAAGTAGTAACTTCCATGGAAGAATTATTATGAATGGTTGCAACATCACTACAAGAAAGTTGAAATTTAGCTACAAAAATATTTTGTAGCAAAAGGTAATAATTCACAGCAAAAATGTTTTTGCAACGAAACTCATTTTATTGCCTATCCCGCATTAGTAAAGATATTTGGCGACAAATATGACTTTGTAATAAAAAATAAGTTTTTTTGCAATGAATATTAAGAATAGAGATATAGCTACGAAATTTTGATTTCGTAACAAAAACTCTTTATCTATATAATTAAAATTTATAACAAAAGAGTTTTAGAAACAAAATATGAATTATTTTTGTAGTCAAATGATTTTAGCTATGAAAAATAATTTTGTAGCTAAAACTTTTTTTCTATGAAGATATAATTTTCTAGCAAAAAACTTTTAGTGACAAAATTAATTTTGTAGTACATAATTTATTTTTATTGATGAAATTAATTTTTGTTGCTAAATGATATTTTTTAACTACAAAAATATTTCATAGTTAAAAATATTTTAGGTAATTAGATATATATATATATTTTTTGTAGTGATGCTCCTTCTTAATCTAACATGGTCCAATTTCACGTGCACGTAGCAGGTACCACTTTTCTTTAAACTTTACTATTGGCAAGGCTTTCGTTGGTCCATCAACCTGTTGCTCTACGACACATTTTCAAATGAAAAGATACCATCTATCGTTGTGTTTGCTTCATCCATGATACACCAGATTTTTCAGTAAGGCAACAACGGAATTATTATTAATGAACAACATTATTGGTTTCCGACCTTGCTTTGTTGCCTTTCCTAACAAAGTTCTCAACCATATGGCTTGGCACATCGTTGTTGTTGATTCCATGAATTTAGCTTCACATGATGACAAAACCACGGTTTTTTGTTTTTGAGAGTTCTATGATACAAATCTGTCATTGATATAAAAGACCATTCCTCCGGTGCTTTTTCTATCATTCACATACCCAAAAAATTTACTATATGTGACCACAATTGATTTAAGCGAACGGCTCAAAGCAAAAGGACATGGCCTCAATAGAAGCAATCGCCCAACCCTTTTGAGGAGGGCATTGTTGGACAAGGGTCCAAAAGCACCCGAACGTGAAGGAGGCTTTAAGACAC
Organism: Andrographis paniculata; assembly: GCF_009805555.1. Lineage (NCBI taxonomy): Eukaryota > Viridiplantae > Streptophyta > Magnoliopsida > Lamiales > Acanthaceae > Andrographis > Andrographis paniculata. The sequence continues at coordinate 3,485,552 of NW_026137607.1, read as the reverse complement.
AAGTGGAGCCAGAGCTCTTAGGCCATGGAGTCGCCCAACAGCAATGGAGCTTCAAGCCTCGAAGCCAAAGACTATTGCATCCACTGATCCGAAGGCAATAGCTTCCATTGATTGTGGTGCTTCCACCTAGCCGAAAACAACAGCCTCCACGGACCCTGGGGCAACAAACTTCATTAACCTTGGGGCAGTAACTCCTTGGACTACAACGTCTTCATCCTGGAATAATGCTTCCATAAGGTCAGAAATTTTTGCTTCTATTGGGTTGAAAACAACTACTTTCATTGGCCTGTGGTGTTTCCACAAAGCAAAGAAAGGTTGCCTCCACAAGACATAAAGCAACAATTTCCACATATCATTGGATAACTACCTCCATTGGCCCTGGGTTAATAATTTTGTACTGAACATTAGTGGAAGGCCTATGCACTTTTATATTTTATTCAGAAAGCTTCATGGAACAAACCAACAAAAAGAAATCCAAAGATTCCATGTAAGTCGAGGCTATTGGGGACACACCCCTGTGGACCGGCTAGGAGTACAATGGAAGCAAGTCGGGGTAAGCGGCAAATTTGATCCAGAGGCAATGGAAGAAGTTCAGAGCAAGTGGAACCCTGTCCAAAGGCAACAGAAGCGGTTGAGAGCTGATGGAGGAGGTTACTAGGTGGCTGGGAGCTGATGGAAGGAGGTTACCAGACAATTGAAGGTAGTGGAAGGAATAAGTGAAACTACCTTTTTGGTAGAAGAGGGAGTTATTTGATATTAGATTAAATATAGTGAAAAGAACACACTCACACATGAGAAAAATCACACATCTTATCCTTATTGTCTTTTATCATTTTATTTTCTAGTTTATCCATAGATTTTAGAAGATTATCCAATTATGTTATAATTTATGTTGTTTTTTGTTAATTTCTTGCTTAATTTATTTTCCAGCATGTTTTTATCTGCTTTCTAGTAGATTTATCCGAGTTTTAGGAGATTTTAGTTAATTCCATCCAAATCGATCGTTTAGGCTTGAAGCCGTGCAGGCTCCACTGAAGGAGCCGCCCCCAATCCGATAACAGACAAGCTCTTTGTAGTGCTTCCGGAACCCACACCGACGAATCAACGAATGATTTTGGAGTATTTGAATTTTAGATTCCAACAATTGGAACGCCTAGTGGGACCAAAGTCAGAGTTTTTGAAGAATGATGTCGGGGCTTACATGGGATTCATTTTTACTGCTTGAAGAAAGTTATGGAATTTTTGCAGAACATCCAATGCTTCAGGCCTTAGGGCCGGGCAGGTAGGATCAGGCTGGAACCAACAAACTGCAGGAGCTTGGAGTCATTTGGTTGTTAGAGCCTAGAGCCAATAGCCTGCAAGAAGCTAGAAGTAACAACTTGCGAAGGGCTGGAACCAAGAGTCTGTAGAAGGCTGGAACCAACAGCCAGCGGATGGCTAGAGCCAACAGCCTGTGGAGGGCTAGCAATAGCCTGCGGAGAGCTGAAGCCAACAGGCTGCGAAGGGTTGGAACCCCTTGGTCGTTGGAGTTGTGAAGACCAGTGCTAAGCCTTCACAAGGGGCAAGCAAATTTCCAGCATTTGACATGATCCCGCCAGGGCGATTAAGCGGACAACCTATGTCGATGCATCAACACCACCATGGGGATGTCACGGTCCAAACGTGGCTAATCTCTAATGGAAAAGAACCATTGAAACACAGGGGCAAGGATGGCAGGCCGCAGAGATGCAACCGCCATCCTTCCATCGGTAGGAAGCCAAAATGTAGCCGCTGACACCAAATCAAGAGGAGGTCAAGCCTTTGATGGACGTTGATGTCATCGCAGATTGCATAAGGAGGGCATTTTAAAAAAGAAGGTTTGAAAAGAAGTCTACTGCCACTTTTAGTGTGGAAAATTCACCTCCACATGAAAAATAAGCTATAGGGGCAGAGACTCCAGAGGCTGTGGAGGCTCCAATCGAAAAGGAGTCTGTGGAGGCAGAGGCTCCAAAAGCCATGAAAGCTCTAGAGTTTGCGGAGGCAAAGACTCCAGAGACCATGGAGGATCCAAATGAAAAAAATGCTGCAAGGTCAGAGGCTCCATATGAAAAGGATTCTGCAAGGGCACAGACTCCATAGGCTATGGAGGCTCTATACGAAAAGGAGCCTGCAGGGGTAGAAGCCCTAGCAACTTCAGACGAAAAGGACTTTGCGGAGGCAGAAGCTTTGGCCACAAAATTTGCAAAAGGAAAGACTTATTTGTGTACAGAATTGAAGCTAACCAAAGGGTTTATTCCTTCTGCTAATACCATGTCGGCTAAAGGGCCTATGAAAGACGGGCTTAGCACCCAACCGTCAAAACCTTCGGTTAAAGACTCTCTAGGATCGAAGGCACCCGCTAAAAAAGTCATCTTCACAAGAGTGACCTTTGATAAAGTCTCAAGTTTGAAAAGTTCAGAAGGTAAGACAAAGGACGGTCAAAAGGGAACCTAATGTCGGTGTCACCATCCCAAGTCCGAAAGCCTCAGGATTGGAGAAAATGAAAGTATACAAAGGACCCAAGCCGGAGGCCATCGTAGCATAAGTGAAGGTTGCGAATGGGAAATGGGTTTGCACTATTACCAAGACCAACCAGATCACCATCATTCCTAAGGCGATACGGAAGCCTTCTATCGTGAAAGATAATGAAAAATGGATTATGAATGAGCTGAAGCCTCCCATCAGGAGAGAAATAAGAGGACTCAAAATGACTCAAAAGAGGTGAGCTTAGAGAAGAAAGTTGCAGGCTCGTATGGAGGAGGAAAGGTCACATTAGCCATTTCCGAAAGAAAAGAAGATGGAGGAGTCGCCTCAAAAAAAGAAGCAGACTATGAAGCCGCTTCCGAAAAGAAAACAGGCCATGGAGCCGCCAAGGAAGCAGGTTGTGGAGGCGCTTCCAACATAAAAGCAGACGGAGGAGCCCCTTTCAAGAGGAAAGCAGATGGAGAAGCCTCTTCTGAAAAGGAAACAAGTGGATTAGCCTCGGGGAAGAATTCAAAGCTCCGGAAGAATTTCAAAAATTAGAGAGAATTGTCGTTGATAAAGAGCCTATCATCAAACAGAATGATGTGGCGACCCTGATCGAATTTAAGAGGCTTGAGCCTGGCCAAAACAAACATATTAAGCCTTTGCACATTCGGGTTACGATGAATGGCTATCTGCTTGACCAAGTTCTGGTAGACAGTGGAGCTTCTTTGAATGTGTTGACAATTGAGACCCTACGGAAGTTCGGAAAGGCAAGTGACGATTTGATTTCTAAATTTGTACGGCGTACCAATTTTATGGGAAATTCTTACAAACCAGCAAGTATGATCACTTTGGATGTGCAGGTGGGGAAAAATGAAATATCTTCAACTTTCATGGTGATCGAGAGTAGGCCATTCTATTCAGCTCTCTTGGAACAAAATTGGATTCATGCATGTGAGTGTGTGCCTCGACACTCTATCAGAAGTTGAGATTTTGGGATGAAGATGAAATCCAAGAAGTGAAGGCCGAAAAGGATCCCTTGTCGACGGAAGTGACCACAATTGATTCAAGCGAACGGCTCAAAGCAAAAGGACCTGGGCTCAATGGAAGCAATTGCCCAAGCCTTTTGAGGAGGGCATTTTTTGACATGGGTCCAAAAGCACCCGAACGTGAAAGAGGCTCGAAGCCAAAAGTGGAGCCAAAGCTCCTAGGCTATAGAGCCGCCCAACAGCAATGGAGCTTCAAGCCTCGGAGCCAAAGACTGTTGTCTCTATAGAGCCGAAGGCAATAACTTCCATTGGATGGTGGTGCTTTCATAGGGCCGAAAGCAGCAAGCTCCATGGACCCTGTGGCAACAAACTCCATTAAGCTTGGGGCAGCAACTCCTTGGACCCTGTGGCAACAAACACCATTAACCTTGAGGCAGCAACTCCTTGGAGTATGGCGTCTTCATCCCGGAACAATGCTTCTATAAGGTCATAAATTGTTGTCTCTATTGGGTTAAAAACAACTACCTCCATTGGATTGCGGTGCTTCCACAAAGCAGAGGAAGGTTGCCTTCACAAGACAGAAAGCAACAGCTTCCACAGATCATGGGATAACTACCTCCATTGGCCCTGAGTTAATAATTTCGTACTGAAAATTAGTGGAAGGTCTATGCACTTTCATATTTTATTTAGAATGCTCCATGGAACAAGCCAACAAGAGGAAAACGGAAGACTCCATGTAACTCGAGGCTGTTGTGGACACACCCCCGTGAACCGACTAGGAGTACGTTAGAAGCAAGTCGGGGTAAGCGGCAGATCCGGTCCAGAGGCAATGAAAGAAGTTCAGAGCAAGTGGAATCCGATCTAGAGGCAACGGAAGCGGTTTAGAGCTTATGGAGGAGGTTAATAGGTGGTTGAGAGCTGATGGAAGGAGGTTACCAGGCAGTTGGAGGTAGTAGAAGAAATAAGTTGAACTACCTTTTTAGTAGAAGAAGCAGTTATTTGATATTAGGATAAATATACTGAAAAGAACAAACTCACACACAAGAAGAATCACACATCTATCCTTATTGTCTTTTATGTTTTTATTTTCTAGTTTATCCATAGATTTTAGGAGATTATCCAATTATGTTCTAATTTATGTTGTCATTTGTTAATTTCTTTCTTAATTTATTTTTCATCATGTTTTTATTTTCTTTCTAGTAGATTTATCCAAATTTTAGTAGATTTTAGTTAATTTCATCGTTTAGGCTCGAAGCCATGTAGGCTCCACCGAAGGAGCCCCCCCCAATCTGACGACGGGCAGGCTCTTTGGAGTACTTCCGGAACCCACACCGACGAATCGACGAACGATTTTAGAGTATTCAAATTTTAGACTCCAACAATTTTATTTTCCAATATTTTTACCTTTTAAAAATTTTACCTTTTTTCGCACTTTACCAACTTTCTTTATCGCTTTTTTTTCGATTCCCCTTGTGTTTTATTTCCAATTTTTAATGAAATTCCATTTTTAAGCCTTTTTTTTTTCCAATTCCTATTGACAGATTTTTTGCCGATCCTAAATTCCGCAGACACGAAACGATCACCTTAGGACTTTCTGAAGTACTTTAGGGAACCCTTAACAGTATTCCGATCGACTTTATCAAACCGTTGAGAGACTCTATAAATTTCCGTATAAACACACATATAGCAGATGGATGACAACCTGATGAATGATGGATGAGCCCTTCATTCCAATTTGCATCTACTAAAAAAACAATTGATTTTATGACACTCATCCAACAACATTAGCAACATAAATCATTGTGTTGTGATTGTAAATGTTAGAGCACGTAAATCAACTAGACACTAGGCAACAAACATATTAACCATGCATTGAAACAACTAAAAACACATTATGATCCAATTTCATACAATATCAATAGGAGAAATATAACAAAAAATAATACAAGCACACACTAAGAGGGTGTTTGAGAAATAATTTTTTGAAGAACTTTTAGCTTATTGAACATCTTTTAGCTGTTTGACCAGTCAAAAAGCTAATTTAGTGTTTGGTAAATTGGTTTTTTTAAAGAGCTTGTTGTACCCAAAAAGCTAATTTATGAAAAGCTACTCTACCCAGCGTTTTGAAAGAGCTTTTTCATTTTAATTTTGGTTATTCCTTATTTACCCTTAAAACTTAATTATTTATTTTATACATATAAATATATTTTTATAGCAGTATTTATTAATTATTTTTAATATATTTAATTTATTAAATTATATTTTTATTTTTGTAAATTTCAAATAATTACTATTATTAATTATTATATATAAATCATTTTATTTGTAAAATATATAAATATTTAAAACTAAATCAAATAGAAAAAACTAAGGTTATTATTTTATTTATATATATTAAAATAATAATTAACATAATAAAAATATATATAGGAAAGATTTATTATTTTATATTTTGCATAATTTCAATAAAAAATTATTTTTTTTTATAATAAAAATAATTTTCTCAAATCTAAATAATAAAAATAAATAGTTTATAATATTTTTATAATTTTCAATAATTAATAACAAAAATTCTCATAAATTTCAAACCAAAATGAACAAAATTAAATATTTTAAAAAATAACATATCAATTCCTTAATAGTCATTTTATGTATAAACAACTAATGTCAAACAGTTGTTTTACCAAACACTTGAATACAAACCGCTAATTGAATCAGCTAGTCAAACCAACTAATTGAATCAGCTAACAACTAAAAAATATCAACTAATTGTCAAACTCACCCTAAATAGGCATTACAACCCCTAATCTTAATTCCTTCATCACATGAAATATTTAAAAAAAAAAAAGAAAAATAACACACATCCAAAAAAAAAAAAACACACACACACACAACAACGTAACTAAAATACTGATATATATGAATTAATGAAAATAAAATCTAGATCTTACCTATCGACGAGCTGAAATGGAGGGAGATGCCCTGATGCCAAAACAGGCAAACAAACATCCCATCTCTTTTCGACATGCGCTATTCAGTCTTGAAGATTGGCAATGAGCGATTCAATTTGGTCTTCCTTTTCCACAAAATCGGTGTTTCCTCAAAATCAGCCAATCGTCAAAAATCAATTTGGTCTTCGAGATGTACAAATATTTGGCAATCCCCAAGAAAAATCTCTTATATATGCCATAACATTCCTCTTTGTTTTCTTTTAGAACCTAATATGGATAAACCCTTTTATGCAATACTATTTCTTATTCATTTTCATAATCAACACATATTTAAATTTTTCTATTTTATGTTATAATAATAAAAAAAAAAATCATTCCACATTCAAATTATTACTTATGTTAGTACACATTCAAGATCGACAAGCCTTATATTTACAAGAAACACACCAATCTAACAAATAACTAAAAGAATCTTTTATATTACGAAAGCAACTAGCTCGGACTCAGGTCACCCAACCGAAAAACAATCAAAACACCAACTGTAGTGCACAACACAGACCCAAACACAATCGACATCCACAGAAACACAACAATCATGCGAACCAAACCTCAATGTAAGGAAAACATCAACGATCTAAGCCTATTCTTTATCAAACAGACAATATACACAATACACTGTAAGGAAGGCACATATCAAGAAATCAAACCGAGAAATAGCCTCAGAACAGGTTGTATATCGATGCCCTCAGCCAAAACCTTCACTTCACCAGACAAATCACCGAAGAAACCCAAGGAAGATCGATTGGAGTCTCCGTCGGGGTGTTAGGGCTTTTAGAGAGAAGAATCATGTCGGGGAGAGAAAGAGAGTGAAAGTGTGTGTATCACTCTCAAACCGGGTCATAGAGTGTGTATATATACATATGACTCTATTCCAGACCGGTTCGGCTCCGATTGGGGCGGTTCAACAATAGACCGGCGGTGCATCACGATTACCGGATCTGGGTTTTGGATTGTGCGGGTCGGGTTGGTGCATCACAGGCCTCTCAAGTCATTGGCCAAAAATAACTCCACAATCTCCACCTTTTTGGGCATGGAGAAAGTGGTAAGATATGGGTATCATCACTGTCCGAGCTTCGTTTGCTTTCAATCTTTTAACCTGCGGACTTACTTACCATGATTAGAATTCGCAAATTTTAATCACAAAAAAAAACAAACAAAAAAACTTTTCAAGTCAAAACAGCAACAAAACAGTGCAACAACAACAAAAACAAAAAAAATTTAATTTACAGTTTCAAAACAGTTCTAATCAAATATATCGATATACACTGTTTTCTTACACAAGTTGAATTTCGAAAAAGAGAAAACCTTAGTTTCCATGTCCGCAGGGTTGTATTCAGTTGGAATTTTTTCAAGTTTCAAAAGACCTTTAGACACAATATCACGAATAAAGTGAAACCTAACGTCTATATGTTTGGTTCGGTCATAAAAATTGGATTTTTACACAGCTGGATACCTGATTGACTATCTGAAAAAATAGTGACATCATTTTTCAAATAACCAATGTTTAATAGGTCTTTTAACCATAATTCTTCTTTTAGAGCTTCCGTTATAGCCACATATTCATATTCGGTAGTAGAAAGAGCAACTATATGTTGAAGTTGAGACTTCCAACTAACACATGAACCACATAGTGTAAAGATATAAGATGTAGTTGACTTCCTAGAATCTCTATCATTAGCATAATTGGAATCCACATACCCATTTAATTTAATCTCACTTATATGTTTACCAAAAACTAAACCAACATCAATGGTACCAACCAAATATCTAAACACACATTTTAGAGCATTCCAATGTTCCACACCCGGATTAGCCATATAGCGACTCAAACAACTAATGGCATACGCTAAATCAGATCTAGTACACACCATTAAATACATGATTGAGCCTATGACATTAGACTAAGGAACATTCTTCATGTAAATCACATCATTTTCAGATTTTGGACACTAATCTTTAGACAAAATGAAATTAGACACTAAAGGGACTGATGAGTATTTTGCATCACACATTAAAATTTTTTTCATAATTTTCTTAATATATGTGGACTGGTTTAAAAACAACAATCTCTTCTATTCATTACTATACTAATGTCAATAATTACTTTTGCATCCCCTAAATATTTCATATCAAATTTCTTGCTTAAACAATATTTCACATGACTTATTGTTTCCAAACTAGGACTCGTTAACAACATATCTTCAACATACAACAACAAGAATGTGGGATGTTTACATGCTATTTTAAAATATAAGCAATGGTCAAATTTACTTCTAATGAATTCCATAGATCTCATACACTCATCAAATTTTATATTCCATTGCCTAGGGAACTGTTTTAATCCATAGAGTGATTTCTTTAAAAGACAAACATGATTTCATTTATTTTTATCAAGATAACCTTCCGGTTGTTTCATGTATATCTTCTCAAACAAATCACTATGCAAAAATGTTGTTTTTACATCTAATTGTATCAATTCCCAATCAAAATAAGCAACCAAAGTAAGCACGCATTTTAGTGGAATATTTAACAACAGACGCAAATATCTCATTGTAATCTATACCCTCTTTTTTAGTATACCCCTGAGAAACTAACGTAGCTTTAAATCTAACTCTATTTTCATCTTGTTTGACTTTATATAGCCATTTAAAATCAATTACAGAAAATTTAGGCAATCTTTGCACCAAATTCTAGGTATTGTTATCTTTCAACTATTTCATCTCCTCATTCATAGCCTTAATCCATTCATCTCTATGTTTTGATTTCATTGCCTCGTTATATGACTTTGGTTCATTCGCATCTAATGACCCAAACACATTATGAACAAGTGAAGTCACATCAAAGTCATTTAACCTAGATGGTAATCTAATGTTCCGCCTACTTCTATCCCTAGTTAGTTCATAATTCTCAAGTTTATAAGGTTCAATTTCAGCAAGATCAGAATCGGTATTTTCACTCAAATTTCCAGGGTTGATGCCTAGATTAGTCTCTGCATCCTCTGTACTGTAATCTGAATCAGAGTTGGCTGATCAAAAAACAACCATATTTGGAGCAGAATTCTCCATTAATTCAACCTCTTCTTCGGCTGAATTAAAGTGAGTTTGCTTTACCTCACTTTGAGTATTATTAGAGTCTCTTACTACAAAATTATCATCAATTAAGGATTGGTTTAGTTTCAAACAGAGCATTTCACTCTCATTAAATGCTACATCTCGACTAATAAATGTTTTAAAACCAGGCTTTGAGTTTAACCACAACCTATATCCCTTAACTCCTTCAGGATATCCTAGAAAGACACATTTCTCAGCCCTAGGCTCAAGTTTATCATTTAAAACACGTATAAACGCTGAACAACCAACGACCCTTAAATTTGACAAATTTATATCCCTACCATTCCAAATAGACTCGGGACAAGCACCTTTTAAAGGTACTAAAGGCGACCTATTTATTAGGTAGGAGGCTGTTTTAACAGCCTCGCCCCAAAAGCTCTTGGATAAACCCGAAGAAGCTAGTAAGCTTCAAACTCTTTCCAATAGAGTTCGGTTCATCCGCTCAACAACTCCATTTTTTGGGGGAGTATAAGGGGTTGTCCTATGTCTTCGAATTCCATTCTCGACACAGAAGTTGTCAAACCAAGTATTGCAATATTCCAAGCCATTGTCGGTTCTTAAACACTTAATCCTTTTACTAGTTTAATTTTCAATTGAAATTTTCCAGTTTTTGAAAGTTTCAAACACATCATATTTCTGTTTCAACAAGAAAATCCAACATTTTCTGGAAAAATCATCAATTATGGACAAGAAATATCTTCTCCTACCATGTGTGGGTACACTCTAAGGGCCCCACACATCCGAGTGAAGATATTCTAAAATATCCTTTGAAAAAATTTTATTTTCAGGGGGTTTTTGAGGAAATGAAACCTTATGGTGTTTCCCATAAATGAAATTTTCACAAAAAGGCAAAGTTGACAGTTTTTCAAACCCAAAGTACCCAGATTTTTGTAAAATCTCTAATCCTCTATGCCACAACTCAATGTTTTCTTTTACAGCATTAACACACACTTCAGATTCAATAACAGACACAACAGTCACTACATAGAGGTTATTTCTCAAATCAGTCTTGAAAATAACTAAAGAATCCTTTGTAATTTTCATAAAATTCATTCCCCACTTCCCCTCTAAGCCTAGGGAAGACAACCCAGCACATGAAAGCAAGTTATTTGAAAAATTTGGTACATGTCTCACATTGCAAAGTTTCAAAATATTTCCTGAACTAAACCTTAGAACAACAGTCCCTATTTCTTTAACACTACATACCCTATTATCTGCCATTGTAACATTACAATTTGAAAGGGTTTTGTAATCACAGAAAAACTCTTTAAAAGGAGTCATATGATAGGAGCATGTTGAATCTAACAACCATTCATTTTTGTTAAAATAAGTTATGTTTGAACATTCAGCAGTTACAACAAACACCTCACCTACACAATCATCATGTAATATCAAGTTTTCTTACTCATTTAAAGTAGCATTAACAAGGGTTGTTCCATTGTTTATATTGCTATTATTGTTAGCATTATTTCTACCTTTCTTAGGATAGTTCCTAATAAAATGTGAAGGATCCCCACAATTAAAACACCACCTAATGTACTTAGAGGGTGTTTGAGACCTATTCCTAGACTTACTTCTAGGTTTCTTTTTATATTGACTATTATAGGAACTATTCCCTTGCTTATTATTATTGAAAGAAGAACCATTCTTGTTAGGTCTAAAAGGAGATCTACTCTAACATGCATGACTTCACCATGTGACTGTTTGTTAGATTTATAAAGTTGCAAGTCTACTTCTTTACTTTTTAGACCATTTATAACCACATCAAGTGTAATTACATCCCCACCATATTTGATTGCGGATTTTACATATGAATATGAACTAGGAATAGCATTTAACAAGACAATGGAGCTGTAGTTATCTATTATTTTATCCACTTTCAGTTTAATGTCTTGTATTAATTTGGTAAAAACATCTAAATTTTCATCTATTGTCTTTGTAAGGTCTTAATTTGTAGTTAGAAAACTTTTCTAAAATGTGTATTCTATTTGGAAGAGAAGTTTCAGTAAACATATTATCTAATTTGTCCCACAAATCCTTAGCTGATTCATAAACCCCTAATTTTCTTATTCAATGATCAGCTAAGTTCAAAATAATGCAAGATGATGCAAATTCATCCAGCTCATTCCTCTTTGCAGCAGGAATATCAACTGCTGGATCAATTTCAACGGCTTTTATTAATGTTTGAGTTACCAGAACACTTCTCGCTTTTTATTTCCAAATAGCAAAATCAACTTTTCCATCGAAGGGCTGTATGTTAAAATAAGTTTGATTAACCATTTTGAGATTTCAAAAAGGAAAAAAACCTCACTATATTTTCAAAGAAAACAGCCCAGTCACACACAGATTGATTTAGGAGCAAGCAGATTCAGATTTCTGCACACCTATAACTATAATTTGCAACTAATTACAACTTTGACTTATTAATATCAACCAATCCAAGAGTTAGTTTCTTTTGGAACCAACTTCTAGGGCAGTTAATATGTCCAACAGAAAAACAGTTTTCTAACTAATTCAAACAAGAATTGACAATAGAACACACAATAGCCACAACAAATCACTTATCAACTAACAAAATAGATACAACACACAACAACACGTTTACTGCTGAAATTTAAAATAAAATTTTACCCCACTCCTTGCTCCGCAACAGTCCTTTGACTTTCTTTTCATAATCCGAGCAACTCCACCTGTCAAAACCTTGTTCACTGCGCACTTAATACACAGATTAGTAAAGTTTGGATGGTTCAACTAAAAGAAACCATACAAATCAACCATATAAGGGTGATTTCCAGATCTTAATCTCTTACAAGGCTTTTTTCAGACCTTTTCAAGGAGAAAACAAACTTTACAGGGGTGAAAAAGGCCATTAAAAAGCCAGGTTTTCACTTCAGCAATGTTCTTAACCAAGATTTTGTAGTCTTGAGTCTATTTACAAAAAACCTTTTGGTTTTTACAATGAGAACAAGTTGTTCACCATTAAAACTTGATGTCAGACATTCCAGTAAACAAAAATAGGTTTATAAGCTCTGATACTAATTGTTATTACACATTCAAGATCGAAAAACCTTACATTTACAAGAAACACACCAATCTAACAAAGAACTTAAAGAATCTTTTATATTACGAAAGCAACTAGCTCGGACTCAGGTCACCCAACCGAAAAACAATCGAAACACCAACTGTAGTGCACAACACAAACCCAAACACAATCGACATCCACAGAAACGCAATAATCATGCGAACCAAACCTCGATCTAAGGAAAACATCAACGATCTAAGCCTATTCTCTCCCAAACAGACAATATACACAATACACTGTAAGGAAGGCACAGATCAAGAAATCAAACCAAGGAACAACCTCAGAACAGGCTGTATATCGATGCCCTCAGCCAAAACCTTCACTTCGCCGGACACATCACCGGAGAAACCCAAAGAAGATCGATTGGAGTCGCTGTCGGGGTGTTAGGGCTTTTAGAAAGAAGAATCGCGTCGGGGAGAGAGAGAGAGTGAGACTGTGTGTATCACTCTCAAACCGGGTCACAGAGCGGGTATATATATATATATATGACTTTGATCCAAACCGGTTCGGCTCCGATTGGGGCGGCTCAGCAATAGACCGGCAGTCTCTCAAAGAACCGGGAATGGTTCGCGATTACTGAATTTGGGTTTCGGGTTGTGCGGATCGGGTTTGTGCATCACAGGCCTCTCAAATCATTGGCCAAAAATAACTCCACAACTTAAATATATATTTAAATGATTAGATTTTCTTACGTATAATAAAATATTAGTAATTAAATAAAATAATTTTTTCTAATATTTTTATGTAAAATATTAACAATAGTATTAATATTAATTAATTAGTCTAATATTTCAGTTTTAATGTTAAAACAAATCTTAACAAAAAAAAAAAAAAAAGAGTTCAGAAATTTAATAAGGGCTCCTAAATATACATAAAAATAATATTTTTTATTTATAATAAAATATATATTATTAAATAAAATAACTATTTTCTAGAATTTCTAGATATAAAAACATCAATAATAGTATTACAATTTATTTTGTCTAATATCTAGCTCCTTTTTAATTCTAAAAAAAAATGAAAACATCAAGATTTGTACACCATAAATCTAATCTCACACATGTCTTTAATACTAAAAAAAAATTAAAAAAAAAATAATTCTAGAATTTAATAAGGACTCCTAAATATATATAAATAATATACTCCCTCTTTCTCTTAAGTATATATTTGTTTGTCTTTTCACGTTGTTTAAAGTATATTAGTATTATATTAATTAATAATAAGAATAAAGTAAAAATAATTACAATAATGTTATTAGTATTTTTTAATATAAATGTAATGATATTTGTGTAATATAATATAACTTGTAAGAGTATTTGTAATGTTTCGTAGATAGTCTAGTTACTATGAAAAGAAAATAAATATATTATTATGAAACGGACCAAAATAAAAAAATAAATAGCTTATTAGAGACGGATGAAGTATCTGTTTTTACTTATAATAAAATATAAATAATAAAATAAAATGATTATTTCTAGCATTTTTAGATGTAAAAATATCAATAATAGTATTACAATTAATTTTGTCTAATACTTTCTTTTTAATGCTAAAAAAATGAAACCATCAAACTTTGTGACAACCATAAATCTAATCACAACGTCAAACTGCATCCTTTCAGTAGTTTACAAACATCAAATAAGTTATATATATAGAAACTATATATATCTGTAGTATAAATATACAATGGATCTTTGTATTTGGGTTTGGGCAGGAATGGCCAACCCTAAGTAGTAGGGCTGCAATTACACTCTGTTCAAGTTAGCATAAGTATTCGTATTTGAGTCCATCAAACACGTATGCTTCTAGAATATTTTGAAATATGACATAAATTTTACTTGCTTATGAAAACTCCATGCGCCCTCCACAAACATTTGGGGATCAAAATTTCTATTTCAAAACTCTTCTATTCCTTTTATTTCAATAAATCAAATCATAACATTTGGAGGAGAGAGAATATAAGTAAGATAGATTAAAATTTATGTAATATTTTTACTTATATTTCTATTATTTATTTTATTAATAATAAAAATAAAATCATATTCAAATATATTTTTATTCAATTTTTTATTTCAATCTTTATTATATTATTTTGATTTAAAAATATACTTTTTTTAAATACCCACTCATGATACTAATTTGCTCATTTTAATTTTTTTTGGATGGTATGATTCCTATAAATATTATTAAAAAAATATAATAGATTTACACATAAACACAATATATATAATATTTATATTTTACCAATTCAAAAAAATAAAATATTATTTTTTATATTTCCAACACTATTATTCCTATCTAATAGTAAAAAAACACATTAATTTGATATAAATAACACAATAAAAATAAAAATACCTTAAATAAAAAAATTAAATGTAGATATTTTTAATAAAATATTAGATTCAAATTAAAATAAAAAATTAAATCTTTATAAAAAATTTTAAAATATAATACATCTATTTAATGTTATTATTACAAATTTTATAAAATAAAATAATAAAAAATTGAAAAATATAACATGAATAAAATTAAATTTGAATATACTTTTTATTTTTTTTAAAAAAAAAAAAACTTGATTCTATAATAAATAGTTAAATAAAAAAATCATATGATAAATTTTAGTCATATTTTTTTAAATTTTAAAAAATAATATATTTTTACTGTAAAATAATATAATAAAAATTTGAATAAAATAAAATCGAATAACAATATTGAATATATAATTTTTAATTTAAAAAATTTGAAAATAAATAAATAATAACTAATAGATATGGGAAAGTTGGTTTAAAATCTTGTCAGATAATTCTACTTGTAATTCAGTCCCTGTTTAAAATAAATTAAACTGCAGTCCCTACTTTATGGATTAAGTATGTTATAGCTCTCCAATTGTATTTTCCCCTAAATTAATGTTTTATACGCAACATGTATTCGAAATAGGTTGATCAATACTTCAAATGTGGTAATAAATACCTATATTATTTCCCGCTCTACCCCTGTTATAGTCTTATATACTTCTAGCTAAATATTGCGTACTTTTTTCTCAAATTAAAAAAAATAAAAACAGTTACCCACAATTTAATAGGGGTTGAGACAGGAAACCTCCCATAACTCCCCTCACTTTGATTTTAAACCCTACCTCTTCCATCTTTAGGCAAACTGACGTTCTCCAACCCCTAGGGAGCAAGTATTGATCGATCGGTGCAAAAATAGTGAAGAAAATAACTGACCTGCTCGAAGAAGTAATGTCTGGTCGGTCTTTTTTTATTTGTTATTCTGTTGACATTAGTATTTTATACCGTAGTTTGTTTGATTATTTGGGGTGTAAGTCTTGGTCCCGTGTTTGTATGTCTCAGTTCGGTGTTGAGGAGCCCTGAGTGATTGGTGTAGTTGTGTTTGTTAATTGAGTTTGAAATTGTTTGTACATTTGCCCACGCAAATCGGGTTGGGTGTTTTATTTTCTCACCCATTTGGGTGATTTTTGTTAATTTTGTAAATGTATATCTTTTTAGTTATCCGAAGTTGCATATTTTAGTTTTTTAGTTTGATTGTTCAGTAATTAGTCATTTTTGTGGGTTGGCAAATGTAGTATTGTTAGGTACCCCGAAGTTGTATCTTTTAGGTCTAGTCCGCTAAGAGTATCCTTTTAGGGGACTACTGTGTATTCGAAGTATTTTGTTACGTAGTACTAATAGATTCTAATAAATTTTTAAATAAATCTGAGATTTAGGTAACATAGATTGATGGTATTTATTTACAGACTGTAGGTCGGGTTCTGCTTGAGTACAATTCACTGTGTGATCCGTTCGAACAAGGGAACACGAA
Source organism: Andrographis paniculata (assembly GCF_009805555.1). Taxonomy (NCBI): domain Eukaryota; kingdom Viridiplantae; phylum Streptophyta; class Magnoliopsida; order Lamiales; family Acanthaceae; genus Andrographis; species Andrographis paniculata. The sequence continues at coordinate 3,469,057 of NW_026137607.1, read as the reverse complement.
AAAATTAGTGCGTTTACAAAATAAATATAATTAATTGACCGTGGATAAACCGAATTACGTAACAAAATATTGTGTTATTTTTGCATATGCGTTTTTTATACTTGTACAGTTGTACCTTATCGCAATACACCTATGGCCCATGGTGAGGAAAACGCCCGAATACATAAGACGTCGGCATCAAGGTGACACTCTCGACTGCAATCTTTTAGTCCACATGTTCGCTGAAAGTTATGCCTGCGCGAATCCGGTAGTCCATCCCAGTGGTGGTATTGGTAGCGAGTTTGATAATGTGAAAAGCTACCATAGTAAAACTGCGCCCAAAATACTGAATGGTCTGTCCTCTGAACCGTAGATTCTAATGAGCAATGCAGGGTAACTTAACATCTGTAATGAATTTAGGATTGATTTGGGTTATGTTATTTGTGTTTGGTTCGGATAATATGTTATTTTTGAATTGAATTGTTGGTTGAATTGGTTCGATTGGTCTTCAATTGATGGGATTGTAGTAAGATTGATTAAGGGATTGAATTGTGGATTGCATTTGGTGAAACTTAATATTTTGAGTAATGTTATGAATTGTAATGTGAATGGTTGTATGATTAATTCTTCACATAGTCAGAATTGCAATAATGCACATGATGTACCTCTACAAGAGATTGATGTACCTGTCTAACTAGATCAAAATACCTTCAAAATACATATATGCTCATATACATGTTACCCATTAGTTAGGAAGGTTATCCTTCTACAAAGTCAACAACAAGCCAAAAAAATTATGCATAGTTAAATTGGAATTAAATAATTCATTACAAGACCTTGCAATAGTTGAAGTAATGCCTGAAATGAACAAAAGTGCATTTACGGATACTTGAGTACATTAGTGGTTCACCTAAGAAAGAAAAATATATACATGTACTGCAAAGGTTTATGTCATCTCAATCGTTGTCATTTTTCTCAACCACCAATTAAGTGAAGAAGTGCTAATAGAAGAAGTATTTTCACCGAATTCCTTAATTGCCTCATCCGTCAAGGGATTGAATGAAGTCGACCACATTCAAAGATACTTGCTACTACATAAATAATACCTAAGTAGCCAACAATACTACATTGATTGTTAATGCTCGTACCCAGAACATATTGTTACATACTGCATTAAATATCAAAATACCCCGGGATAGTTTTTATGTACCTATAATACGATCTTATATGCTCTGGTAATGAGTATCTATGCCCTGATAACTTGTTCTTGAAAACGGATCATTCTGCATTCAAAACATTCAATTGTTGTTGGTAATCATGGATAAATTCATCATTATAGTGTTCTCGCGAATCCTAGAACTATATGAAAGATAAAAAACACATATTTACTATGGATTGATAAACAATATACAAAATACTTAGTTGGGATGACGTTGAAAATATAAGAATAAATACAAGTTCTAGGATGCAATCTATTATGCACCAATATACCCATAGTTCCATTATAGTCCAAACAAGTCTCATTCTTATATAATTGTGTCATTGAAAGTAAATTTAATCTCACAAATAAACTATTGACACGATCAATAATTTTAATAAAATAGTCATAGAAAGCAATATATACTCAACTGTTAATAGTAACCGGGGATGCATTAAACAAGAGAGAAATTTTTACCAATTTCTAGAGGGTATTAACATGAAAATAGTACATGTTTACAAGAATCCAATGGGGAAACACTATCATACATCATTGCTCTCATGGATTGATTTTTATTTAAACATATTACATAGTAATGTATACTGTAGCACACACAACAATATTTGGTCCACCGAGGTTAACAAAGGAAGTGCTCTTACCGAGTTCGTGAATCAGTTCATCTGTGTGAGATTGACTGAAATCAACTAAATTCGAGGATGTCTGGTGCTACACAAATAATACCTAAGCAACCAATATTTATATCTCGTTGGTCGGTGTTTGTACCCAACTCACATACTTACATACCTGCATACAAAATATAAATACTTTCGAACAGATTTTACGTACTTATAATAATAGTCTTATATGATTCAATAACGAATATATATGCCGTAGTAACATGTGGTTGGGGAATCGGTCGTTTTCAGTTTGAAATATTCATTTGTTGTTGGACCAGAGATGAATTCATCATGGTAGTGTTCCCACAACACTCCTAATTGTATAAAAAGGTAAAAAATACATATTTACTATGGATGGTTAAACAAGTTAGAAATGACTTAGTTAAGTTGTATGATATATGTACAATCATAGTCCAACTTCCACTTGTAGATGTCTAAACAAGTCATAAGTGACTAAGTTAAACATATTGGTTGTTAGAGTATATGATTGCTACATGATTGTTGCCTCAAACCTGGCTTGGTCTAGGAAATTATACTAGTTGTGTACCTACTGCTACTTCATTTAGAGAATTTTCCATCGCTGTAGGAACTCAACTAAATTCAAATATATCTGCTACTTTACAAATAATGCCTTTGTAATGTATATATATACTCATAAACTCAGTGTTAATACCTGAGTACTTTACTCACGTAATTACATATATTATCTTTATGTCTTATTTCATTTTTCACATACCCATATACACATCTTACATACTCCTGATACATATACTCATGCCTGCACTTTCCGTTCATGTACCACGGTGCAATGAATTTATAAAAAAATTTCAATGCAATTTTGCATATTGCTGTTGTATATTTACATGACACACTTTGAAAGTGACGAAAACATGGCCGGATACCTTCCTAGGCATAAGATCTTCGATCTCAAATCCAATTGAGTGAAGTGGATCATCCAAATTCTTAGTCTTGGATAATGATGACGATGATTTTGGATGCCCTTGTCGATCTATATCCTTCAATTGTCTTCGAACAGAACAAAACAAATTCAAAATCTATCTTGTTCTAAATTAGATCCAATTCTTCAAAAAAAAATTTATATACTACAAACTTGAGAAAAATAAACAACTATTATAATGTCGACAAAGAAAATAAATTCAAGATCTATGTTGTCCTAAATTAAATCCAGTCTTTCAAAAAAACTTTTATATACTACAAACCTGAGAAAAACCAACAACTATTATAATGTAAATAGAAAATACACGAGCGAACCATCCAAAACAATATTTTCCAAATAACAAAAAGTAACAAAAAGAAAAAAATGACCGATTATTGTAGAATTTCTTTAAAAATGGATATGTATATCAAACCAAATAAAAAGCAGACGAATATCAACAAAGGATCTCGATGAAACTTCACTAATTACACCTATATACATATATAAATAGAGTATGTGTTCATTGACTTTCAAATATCTCAACTTCATAAAATTTAAACACAACTTCAAATATCTGAACTCCATATATCCCGAATATTACAAAACTAAATCATTAAGTAACTATGAAAAAAAAAAAGGGAGATGAGTTATAGATCCATCTTGTCCATAGCCAACAACAACTCATCAAAATGTTTCAAAGGAAAAAAAAACATCAATCCAACCAAATCTGATTTTGTAACAACAACGAAACTTAAAAATAAATCTAACTCAATTTGAATTTTATCAACATGAAAAACATAATCATCAAACATAACATCATCACAAATCCTTTTCACATCACAAAACATCAACAAAGTCTAATTACATTTATAAAAACGAAACACAAACAAACAAATCATCAGCTATAACACGCACCACATAAAATCGGAAAATAAATCGTACATCTCTGTAACCACTTTGCATGGTGATTCTTCACCAAATGCAACATTGCAATAAACAAGAACGAGGAAACCCCACTACAAGCATCAACTATACGAAAAATTTCAGCAAAGTCAGTAAAGAAAACTCCAAAGATAAGGAATTGGTGTGTAATAAATAGAAGCAACTAAAAATTAGGGGTCTTGTGAATTTATACTCGGTTCGATGGATTCTTCAAATTAAACCTTGTAAACAAAAGTACAAATTAAATTAGCGGAAACAAAATTCGAATAAACCCAAATAATGACAACGAACCGAAATTGAATTCAAACCAAAATATTAAACTAAAACATAATTAAACACATTGCATCATTGGAATTAAGAGAGTAGGAATCATAGAAATTAAATCAAGCAAACATCCGGAAATAAGTAATCTGGAATCAAAGAAACCAAACAAACAAAGTCTAAAATGGAATTGAGAAATCAATTCAACTTCCATGTTTGTGCTTTGATATTGCCCAGCCGATATCAACTTTCGATTCTTCCCGGTTTGATTCTAACTTTCGGATAAGACTCAAAAGACAAAAATATTCTCAATAGATGAACCTTTTAGTCGATTTAATCATCAATTTCAACCAAGACAATGGGAAAGGGAACACATCATGGCGCCATGAATAATTGCAGAGGATTCAAATGGAGAATCACTGATTCTCTAAACCCTCAGTCGATCTTCGCTTGATGGAGGACAACCGGAAGAATAACGGAAATATGGAAAGAGAAATAGGAATTTAAGAACGCTGGACATTGGCCGACCGGACATCAGTGTGGATTTCTCAATCTTCAGTAATTGCTTGCCAGATCTTTTGTGCCGATTTTGCGTGAAAAATAACGAACGATTTAGGAAGATGCAGAGGAAATTGAGATGGGGAGTAAGAACGAAGTGAAATAGTAAAGGGGGGAGTGCAGTGTAAAATATTAATAACATAGACTGATCTTAAATGAATTTGGGGAATCGGGGATTTATCTCCAATTTTCCGTAGAAATATACTAAATTCAATTTTTCACCTAGATTTTCTCTCTCTTCCAAGTATCACAATTTGACTTGTTGGAATAAAGGGAATAGAGAAAATTGGAATAGAAGATTTGATGTCCAAACATTCTTGTATGCCATAATTGCATTCAACAACCCACTTTGAAGGTGTATTCTTGACTACTACAAACTCTCGTTGGGTCACCTTGATATTGTAATGTTGCATGGCTTCTTAAAGATGCTTTTTATTTAAACAAAATCCCATTCAACAGTGTTTCGTTGTCAGCATTGTAAAAGCTCCCTCTACTTGATGTAGGAATATCCACAATATCTGTTGTCATCTCTAAATTAGTTTTTGAGAAGACTGGAATTCCAAATAAGTAGCACCACTAACATTCTTTGATGACTCAGGAAATGGTATATGTATCGTTGGGTGTAATACTTACAAACTCACTACGGACTCTATCACTCAAAGAACATACGTCATTACTGAAATAATTAAATCATCGTTGTTATTCCCCCTTCATCAATGTCGTTGTTGTCATCCTCGAAATATTCATATTCTTCGTCCTCATCATAATTAATCAGCCCAGTTGGATCAACATAATATTGATAGATCGATAGTTGCATATATGCCAGCTGGAAAGTCACTCCCAACAAGAACACTCTTATGAGTTATACTACAATTAAAAAACTTGCATCCCTTGTGTGATTGCAAGGAGTGATGCCCATTTTCAGCTAGATATGTAAAATAATTGTCACATGTGGATCCATTATTGATATCTAGCGGACCAAAAAATTGAGTGTTTTGTGCTCCAAACCAACATACCAGTTAACTTGACGCATATTGTGTATATGATTTAAAAAAAAAATGATTTTCGTTATCATGTCTTTGAAGCAGAGTATCTACTCGTCAACTCGATGAAAATACAACATGTACCGTAATAGAATATTGATCACTGTCATTATTCAGTTTTGGAAAAAGAAAATTTACTAACTCGGAATAATATGTATTCCATATATAGATTAATAAAATATAGGAGATATATTGTATCTAATATTTTCACAATCTTCAACAATATTCCCACCATAATAGACAAAATATCTATTCGAATTGTCATTATGATAGAATAATAGATACAAATTTTACGAAGAATCAAAGATGAAGGAACCTTCGTATTTGGTATGAAAAATTCAAAGCCGGAGCTATGATCGTATTGTTCGCCCAACTTTTTAAGTAGCACGATATTCAATAAATATTATAAAAAATATACTATCTTCATTATGGTTCTAAAGGTTCTATTTATATTTTTACGTGTTGATATTTGAATATTAGTTATTATATCAAAATGTAGTACAAATTAAGAAAAATTGCAAAAATACTTCTATTAGTGTCTTATAATACTAATAGAAGGACATTTGTAGAAAAAATTATACACTACAAGAAAAAATTATTTTTGTAACAAAATTTTTTTGTCTCTAAATCTAATTTTTCTGTTACTAATGACATTAGAGACGGAATTAGGAATGGAATTACGTTAGCTACGTGAACTTTAGGGACGGAATTCCGTTACAAATATATTAGTTTTTTTGTAGTGATACAAGTATAATGACATTTTTATTGTTAAGTATAATGATGCAAAAGGTAAATGTGACCCTTAGAGGTGGACGGAGGGAGTAATATAAATGTACATTTACACAATATACACGATTCCCATTCAAAAATATAAAAACTTGGTCTTTTTTAAAAAAATCACTACAAGAAATTATCAATTTTGTAACGAGATTTTTTCGTTCCTAAATTCATTTTTTCTGTTACTAATGATATTAGAGACGGAATTAGAGATTGAATTATGTTAGCTACGTGAACTTTAGGAACGAAATTCTGTTACAAATATACTATTTTTGTTGTAGTGAAGGTTTGGGAAGATTTGGCTTAAGTTGACATTATATTTGAATTTTAAGATAGATTTGATAATTTTTGTTTTGGCCAGTTTTGTATTTTTGATTGATATTGATGTGATAGGTAATAAATAGATTGATTAAATAAATTGATTTGTTTATTAATAATATTATTTTTTAATTTATATTAATAATAATTATAAATATATTATTTCTTTTGTCCATTAATAAACTTCTTATTTATTTTAGACACTAATGTGATGATAAAATAAATATATATTTTTTTTTATTTATGGGGGATATAATTTTACTTTAAAAAAAATACAAAAAGTTGAGTAAACAAATTAAAATAGAAAATAAAAAGATGTTGAGTGAATTGAGGGAGTATAGTTTTAAAAATAAAATTCTCACCATATTTGTTTTATTTTTTTTGGGTATTTCTTTCTCATTTTTCTTTTTCATGTTATATATTTTCCCGCTGCTATCGTTTTCCTCGTTGATTTAAAGTAATTTGAGAAAAGGAATTAAAGAAAAATGCAGATAAAACATACCAAACCAACACCTAAAGAAACACACTTAATTAATTATTTTATATAATATTCTTATAACTATTTCAATAAAAATTAATCGATTTATTTGATTATGGTTTGAAATTGATTTTAAATTATATGTCATTTAAATTAATTTGATGTGATATTTTCAAAAAAAAAAAGTATTAATTTCAAGTTTGTAATCACAATAAATAAGCTCAAAATATTTAAAAACTATATTTTAATTTATTTAACCCCATAAAACTCAGGAATCGACCTGGACATATATATATATACACATGATTTGCATTGTTTTTAGTTATATCTTCTGTTTTTTCATGGTTAGTACATAATGCGCTTTGACACCTTTTGTAGCCTAAGATTCCAATACATAAAAATTTTAGTATGTACGATTTCAAAATTACTTATAATACTATTCTATCACTTGTATTTTTTATTTTTTATTTTTTTTTAAACACAACCTATACATATACATACATATATATAATACTTTGGGTATGTTTGTTTTTAAAATGATTTGAAAAGATATTTTGATATGTAAAGTATATATAAATGAATATGTATGCGGTGGTTACGGTGCTGACGTATTTTTTGTCAGCATCATTTGTCATGACCGTTTGGATTGAATATAAATCATTAGATTTAGAAGTTACTATTGACGGTTCACTTTCAATATAAATAGAATTGTAATTTAATTTAATTATACTTATATACTTTAATATGTTGCTTTGATGCCATATGAAAAATGTTTGTGTGCTTTTATATTTGATTAAACAGGAAGCTTGTGCTTGTGTTTTTTTATTATATTATATATGTATTTTTTTATTTGTAACATATGTTATTTATCTATTTATATTAAATATGATTTTATTATTTTAATAAAATTATTGAATACTTATAAAATATATTGATTTTCTTTTACTAAAAGTAGTATGCTATTATATTCATTTTCTTTTACTATGATTTGTTTTTTGATGACTTGGAAACCCGCATTCGCTACCTGAAAGTGCGCACTGGATAAATCCCCGACCGAACCTAATACCCTGCAAATGAGGCTCGACGGGACACGTTAAAGAGGTAGTACGACCATAAATTATTTTTATGGTTATAGGATTTATATTTTATTGTTATATATATTTTTAGAATTTCGGTATCCTCTTAATATTGATAAAATTCAGGAGCATCCTGAATGTTTTTAATCCATTGGATCCTTTATACTAGCAATCCAACTATTAAGTTTGATTGAGGGTATTTTGGTAATTTAAAAAATTAATTAAGATATCTAATTAAAAAATCAATTAGAAAAAATTATCGTAACTATCTCCAATAATTTCATGATTAAATTTTTGTTAAATAAAACAAAAACATTTACAAATAATTACTTTCAAAATCGTATAAATTTAAATTATAATGATATATACAGTATCACAATATGATGTCTCTACAATACTATTATGATGTTTTACCATGAAATACTTTTCTTATATAATTTAATTAAACGATTTCCAAATAAATGCATTATGATACATTCTCTCAACTCGCCGATTATGATATGACAATTATTTAAATAAATTAAAAATCAAACATATATCATACTAATTTTTTTAACCATTTTCACCTATCTTATTTACCAAGTCCTAAATTTACCATGCAGATACCCCATCCCCCATCGCGTTGCGTCCGTCTACAACATAGTCCACCTCCACTGTCGCTGACCTCTCCAGCCACCCCCCCGCCGTCAAATAACTACCCCCCCCCATCGATTTATTCTCTATCTGCACATCCGCACTTGACGGAAGTCAGCGACGACGCGCAATTTCTCTTCTATTTAGAAGTTCACATTGGCGAATCTTATAATGACGGATTCAACTAAGCGAGATCTCGAGGCTTCTATTAAACCCAAAAAGAAGAGAACGAAACACATTTAAGTACCATCTGTGCCATGAAAGATAGCAGATTTCAACAACGAGAAGCTCTTTCGGCCAAGCGGACAGATTTGGTGGTTGTGTTTTCAATATTGCGTAATTTTTTTTATGGTGATCATGCGTATATGTGCATTCTTGGTTAGTTTCTTTTAGAAAAAAATATCAACGCAATTATTCCTAAAAATCTTTTTGTTGGCCTCCGGACACGTACGATGTATATTCATGACACACACGTTGTTTAACTCATAATAGACTGATGATACTAAACCTTATTGTGTAAACTTTTATTTCATGTTATGGTTCATATTTATGATTTACATATTACATAATTATGATATATTACTCAGGTTTAAATAATGGATTATGTTAAATATATTTTTCACCATTATGTTTATAAATATGATATATAACTTCGATAGACATGATATATAAATCAGATAACAATGATGTAAGTTGCATATAGGGATGTTGCACATATAGTTATGATATATTTCATTTTATGTTTATATTTATAATTTATATATTGCATAGTTATAATGTATTGGTCAAGTTTAAATGATGAATTATATTATATATATATATATATATTTCACCATTATATTTATATGTATAACTGAGTGGCAACATTCTCTGAACATGTTCCTTTATTATTGGAGTCAACTTTACTATTATTTTTTCACCCCTTTTTTTATTGCGGCAAGAATGAATGTATTGTATATTTGATGATCACTTTTTACCTTTTTTTGCATTTTTTTTTATCTTTGTCTATGCGTATATCTATAATATGACTTGTACGCATCGTTGGAGCTTGATAAAGATGCACTTGTCTAATAATCGTCACCTGAAGAGTCAAATGATATACACTGTTATAAAATATACTGTTTATTTTAATGTAATATTATTTATGAAATTTAATATTATGATGTCGCTCATGCGCAAATATTGAGTATCTAAATTACTTGCTTTTCTTTTTTTTACGTAGTCAAAAATATTCTATATATTTTTTAGCCATTTAAATAATAATAATAAAATAATAGATATGATTTAATTTGAACACTATTTCAACTCTCCATACCTTTAGGAGGTTGATTCTAAATTTAAGGGCAAATTAGTTTAATTTAACACTTTTAAATTTGAATAAATTATAATGTTCTTTATCTTATTGGTTTCAAATTAATTTAATTCAACACTTTTAATTCACCTGTGTGCTATTTTACCAAACTAGTGTTGCTGTTTTGTTTAGATTAGTGTATTTAAAGTTTTTTATTTGCGTATTTTTATTTCGTTATACATGTGATTTTTTTACTTGTAAAATATGCTATTTATATTAAATATGATATTATTATTTTAATATAAATATCAAATAATTATAAAACTATAATGATTTTCTTTTATTGACACATTTTAAAAAGACAGTATGGCCATAGAATTACTTTTAGAGTTTACAAGGTTTATAAATTTTGTATTATATATATATATTACATTTGTTGTGTCTTTTTTATTTTTATGTGTGTGTTCTTTTACCGATTAAACATTGTTTGTTTTGTTTAAATTGATATATTTTTATATTTAAATTGACATACACCTGTGTGTTATTATTATATTATATATATATGATTTTTTTAATTGTAATATATGTTATTTATCTATTATATTAAATATAATATTATTACTTTAAAAAACTAGATTAAATAATTTTTAAAACAATATGATTCATTTTTATTGACATGCATTAAAAAGGCATTATAACCGCAAATTATTTTAACTGTTTTTGTCTTTTTTATGTTATGTGTGTATATATATATATATATAAACATATTTGTTGTGTTTTTTTATTTTTATGTATATGTGTTTTTACTGCGTTGTTATTTTATTTAGATTAGTATATTTTATGTTTAAATAGGAAGTCTAATATGTGCTATTATTATGCTATATATTTGATATTTCGTTATTTAATAATTACTATTAAATAATATCATGTTATTAGTTTAATAAAATTATTAAATAATAGTAATATATTATTTTAAAAATATAATCATTGCTTTCTTCTTACACCAGAAAAAAAAAGTACTTGAGGTTACTTTTTAATTATATAGTTTATAATTTTTTAGTAAATAAAAATAATAATTTTTTCCATACTTTTTCTTATGCTTTTTAATGTTTGGTGTGTATGATAGTTTTATATCCATACTTTTTCTTATGCTTTTTAATGTTTGGTGTGTATGATAGTTTTATATTTAAATATGTGCTTTTAATGTTTGGATGTATATGATGTTTTATGTTTAAACGTGTGTTTTTTATGTGTACTAAGTTTACTTTCAGTTTAAAATTTAAAAATAAAATTTAATTCTATTTTGTTAATTGAATTTGATTAAAAAAAATTAAATAGGAGATAAGAATTTGTGGCAATAAAATGAAGATGAGATTGTTGACCTAATTTTATATATTAATTGAAATTATTGATTAGCCCTAATCAGTACTGTAATCGTTCCCGAATATATAATATAAAAATAATAAATATATACTCAAACTGTATTGTTGATGTAGTTGAATCGAGAGTCGAAAAGCTGGAGCAGGAAGGTCATCTAGAGGGACGGGAAACCCAAATTCTTTTTGAGAAAAGTTTTTTATTTTTTTAAAACAAACTCTTTTACTTAACAAACCAATGACAACTTTAATATATTATGCACTTCTTTGTTGAAGTCTTTTAATGTAAAATATGTCTTTTGAGCACAAAAAATAATAATAATAATAAATAATGATAGTAGAATTCTTGATGGGTCTGAATATAAGTCAAACGGTTCAGAAGTCGGGCAAAAAAAAGTCGGACAAGGAAGGATGATAGGCCGATACGGAGGTCAGACAGAACAAGGTCGAGCACGGAAGATCGGACGTAATAAGGTCAGACACGGAGGTCGGACAGGACAAGGTCGGGCACGGAGATCGGACGTAATAAGGTCAGACACGGAGTTCGGACAGGACAAGGTCGAGCACGGAGATCGGACGTGATAAGGTCGGGTAAAGAAGAAGTATCGGCAGACGCGGAGGTCTGTCAAGACGAAGGTCGGGCAGAGAAGAAGTATCGGCAGACGCGGAGGTCTGTCAAGACGAAGGTCGGGCAAAGAAGAAGTATCGGCAGACGCAGAGGTCTGTCAAGACAAAGGTCGGGCAAAGAAGAAGTATCGGTAGATGCGGAGGTCTGTCAAGAGGATAGTCTGTTGAACCAGTTGTCCATCTAAGAAAATAAGGCAAACAGAGCCGGTCGGTTGGTTCGCTGTTGGATAGTTCGCAGTTGGTTGGGCCGGTCGAATGGTCTATAGTCGGTTGGCCCGCGGTTGGACCAAATGAGGTCAGACGGAGGACTGTTGATACGGAGGTCAGTCGAAAGAGGAAGTCGGGCGAAGAAGGACGACTGATACGGCGGTCGGTCGAAAGAGGAAGTCAAACGAAGAAGGACGGTTATTACGGAAGTCGCACCAAGTGAGGTCAGGCGAAGAAAAATGAGACAGACGATACGAGGTCAGACAAGAGACCAGATGATGGTCGCTTGGTGGGGCGGCCAAGGATTCGTTTGGTCTAGCGATCAGTTAGTCTCTGGATTGGTCGGTTGGGTTATGCGGTTGGTGAGTCGGTTAACATACGTGTCAACAGAAGAGGACTTTCTGGGCGGTTGATAGCGGTTGTTGTAACCGACCAGACGGCGGTTCAAACCGTTTCTTTAAAGGGTTATTTAAGGATTTGGGTCTGTTATGAAAAAGCATCTTCAATCGACATCAAATTCAAAAGAATTGCCTTTGAGGATCACCACTTTCTTTTCCAGTCTGTATTTTTATTTTCCTATTTTATTTATGCATCCTACAGTGTTTAGAGATTCCTAATCTCAGGCACTAATTATATCAAATTCGAAGATAATTTCCTATTTTCGGATTTTACTTTTTATTGTTGAAAATTTGCATCAATAATTTGGCGACCACACTAGAAGAAAGGCAAGATTACTGATCTACGTCAAGCGAGAATTTTATACGACTGAGGTCCGGCCGAATCATCAAAAGGATCCATATGGTAGACCCAAAGCCCCAAGTCTCTTCAACACCACTGGGGGAAACAATTTCACTACTTGCTATGCCGAATGCAGGGAAGTACCACAAGTACCTGCCGATTGGGTGTCTTATGTTCAACAATTGAACAATCAGCATACTCTGGCAATGCCAAACATGTGCGTGAGCAACAAAACCTTATGCAAAATATGCTAGATCAGGCTTTATCAAGGATTAGTCTGCAACCTACTCAGTCACAGCCAGGGATGTCACCATCCAGATTACAAGCAAATTTTGCAGGGCCTTCATATGTAGACAGCACTCTGCCAAGTGCCACTACTAGGGTTGACAGGGGAAAAACTCCTCTAACATACCCAAATAATGTTCCATTGGATGTCAGAGCCGAACCAGCCTTCTCTAGCGAAGCAAGGTTGGGGGAACAAACTCATAATCCTATCCCAACCGAACCAGCCTTCTCTAGGGAAGAGAGGTTTGAGGAACAAACTCATAATCCCATCCCAGCCGAGCCAGCCCTCTCTAGGGAAGAGAGGTTGGGGCGACAAGCCTATAATCCCATTCCGGTGTTCGATCCTATTCCACCTAGAGTGGATCCGGAAGACATCGTTTAAGTTCTGCGGGTGCATTTCAGAATGAATCCGCAAACGATGAATAGGCCGGCATATCAGAGACCTTTTCTAGAAAGGAAGGATCATTAACAATTTTCCTCTCCCAAGGAATTATCGACCGCCAGACTTTCATGCTTTCTAAGGAGAAGACGGATCCTCCACCATAGAGCATGTGGGTCTGTTCACAACACAGTTAGGAGAAGTCGGTAATAAGCTTTTTTATAAACTGCAACTATTTGGTTTATCTCTTACTAGGACAGCTTTTTCATGGTTTGTGAATCTGCCATCTAGGCAAATACAAACCTGGGAAGGTTTAGAGATGGCGTTCCATGATAGATTCTTCAACCCTTTACGAGCCGTCTCTCTTTCCGATTTTTTGGAAATGAAAGAATATCCAAAAGAGACAGCCTCACAGTTCATCGAAAGGACACATCTAATGAAGGGGTGTTGCCCGACAGTCATTGAGGAGAGCGAGATGACCAACCTGGTGGTCAGGAATATGCACACGCGACTGCGGGAGGCTTTAACGGCACGTGACATTCAAGATCTGGCCAGTTTAGCATCCAAGGCGGGGAGGTTAGAATCATTTTTTAGAGAGACGCATCCACAGACGATGAACAAGGGGGACGTGCTGAAGAAATGGTGGCTGAAATTATAATGCGAAATCGACCAACGCGCAGGCCACCACCAGTACGCAATAGATGGACGTCGGATCAGAGACTGGTGTGACTTCGGATGATGCAGGTCGGATCTGGGGCTGACGTGGCCTCGGATGCTGGCCTGCAAACTCCTAAACGTCCCAAGAAGTGACGCTTAGGCTTTGGGCAGGATGAGGCAAGTTTTTGAGCACAAAAAATAATAATAATAATAAATAATGGCAGTAGGATTCTGGATGGGTCTGAATATAAGTTAAACGGCCCAGAAGTCAGGCAAAAAGAAGTCGGACAAGGAAGGATGATCGGCCGATACGGAGGTCGGACAGGACAAGGTCGAGCACGGAAGATCGGACGTAATAAGGTCAGACACGGAGGTCGGACAGGACAAGGTCGGGCACGAAGATGGGACGTAATAAGGTCAGACACGGAGGTCGGACAGGACAAGGTCGAGCACGGAGATCGGACGTGATAAGGTCGGGCAAAGAAGAAGTATCGGCAGACGCGGAGGTCTGTCAAGATGAAGGTCGGGCAGAGAAGAAGTATCGGCAGACGCAGATGCCTGTCAAGACGAAGGTCGGGCAAAGAAGAAGTATCGGCAGACGCAGAGGTCTGTCAAGACAAAGGTCGGGTAAAGAAGAAATATCAGCAAACGCGAAGGTCTGTCAAGAGGATAGTCTGTTGAACCAGTTGTCCATCTAAGGAGATAAGGCAAACAGAGCCGGTCGGTTGGTTCGCTGTCGGATGGTTCGCAGTCGGTTGCACCGGTCGGATGGTCCGTAGTCGGTTGGCCCGCGGTCGGACCAAATGAGGTCGGACGGAGGACGGCTGATACGGAGGTCGGTCGAAAAAGGAAGTCGGGCGAAGAATGACGGCTGATACGGCAGTTGGTCAAAAGAGGAAGTCGGGCGAAGAAGGACGGTTATTACGCAGGTCGGACCAAGTAAGGTCGGGCGCAGAAGAATGAGACAGACGATACGAGTTCGGACAAGAGACCAGATGGTGGTCGTTTGGTGGGGCGGCCAAGGATTCGTTTGGTCTAGCGATCAATTAGTCTTTGGATTGGTCGGTTGGGTTATGCGGTTGGTGAGTCGGTTAACATACGTGTCAACAGAAGAGGACTTTCTGGGCGGTTGACAGTGGTTGCTGTAACCGACCAGACGGCGGTTCAAACTCTTTCTTTAAAGGGTTATTTAAGGATTCGGGTCTGTTCTGAAAAAGCATCTTCAATCGACATCAAATTCAAAAGAATTGCCTTTGGGGATCACCACTTTATTTTCCAGTCTGTAGTTTTATTTTCCTATTTTATTTATGTATCCTACAGTGTTTAGAGATTCCTAATCTCATGCACTAATTATATCAAATTCGAAGATAATTTCCTATTTCGAATTTTACTTTTTATTGTTGAAAATTTGCGTCAACAATGTCCTAAAAGTCTTTAAGAGGCAAGAGGTAGACTTGTGTGGTACGTATTTAAATGCACATACAAGTAAGGAATAATTCAAAGTAACCTTATGTTTTTAGTTATCCTAAACCCACACAAGAAGAATGCAATAATGTCTAATTACAGTTCAACTTTGGGAAGTCCAAAGAATGGCTACCTTTGTCCTCACCACACGGCAAGAAAAATATTGGCAATGCCTTGGGCTTCCATATCATTTGCACTCCGATACTATTTGTTCTTCTGAAATTCACAGTTTTCCATTCAATCACCTGTGTTCAAAAACCAATCATTCGTTCATTCTAAGCATTATGGCGGATATTATATTGTTGTCTCTACAATAGTTGAATCAATTGTTGGAACTTTGACTAGTGCTGGGCTCAAAGAGATTGGTCTCCTTTCAGGTTTGAAGGACGACATCGACAGCCTTGAAACTTCAAATTGTTCTTGAAGATGCTGAGGTTAAGCAGAGCACAAGCAAGCCCTTGCAGAATTGGCTGATGCAGCAGCTCAAGAATGTTGCGTTGCGTATAAGGCTGAAAACATACTCAATGAGAGGCTAATAGTAAAGAAGCTGCTTGACGACGAAATGCTTGAACACGAGAATCTGCCCGTCTATGCAATATGTGGGATGGGTGGGCTTGGAAAGACCACTCTTACACAGTTGGTCTATAACAATGAAAGCATTCAAAAGAATTTCGATGCAGTGTCTCAAAAGGCTATATCTGATTGATTGGGTGCTGAATGGCATTGGGATTCGGATAAGTAGGCTTGGGACATCTTCCAATTTCATTTTTCATTCACTTTCCAACTTATACATTGACAAATGTTGTTATAAGTTGGAGCCGTTTTCCTGACTGGTTTCCAAGTCTTCCATCACTGCAAACGCTGAAGGTTTTTAACTATCCTGAATTCCGGAAGAGATGCAAGAAACCCCACGCCAAGCCAAGGATTCGCCTAAACTATCACACATTCCCTATTTACGGTGCATCTAGGATCAAACATGCATGTAACTAATTATTAGAATTCCATTTTACTTTATCTTCTTTCTTAATTTCTTGTAAACTATATGCACCATCAACGGGATTCCATTTGTAAGGATGGTTAAGTGTCTCACATTGGATGTAATGTTAGGATTCCTTTACCCTATAACGGGTGAAAGACTATTCCATTTATAACCAATTGGTTTTAAATTAGAGCCTTTCGGATCCCGTCTTAACATGGTATCAAAGAGTAATAGTGTCTGTATTGGGTTTGGATTCTATATAGATTTTTGAGATTATCATCTCGAGGGGAAGTGTTAAGTATCTCACAGTGAATGTAATGTTGGGATTCTCCTACCTTATAACCGATAAGGGGTGAAAGGCTCCTTTACTTACAACCAATTAATTTTAAGTTGGAACTCCAAATTCCCGTCTTAACAAGGAGCACCATCGAATTATATTGATTGTCGGGAGAAAATTACAAATCTTGTGTTGATTAAATAGACATAGAACTAAGGATGTATTTCATTAGAATTTTATTGGATTTAAAAAAATCAGTAAATTTATATAAATTTAGAAAATTCACAACGTCTATTTAGAAATTGTTGATGTATTTTTTAACAAAAAAAAATTAAAATTCAAAGATATGGAAAATACCCTTAAATTTGATTAATTAGCGTCTGAGATTAGGAATCTCTAAACACTGTACGGTACATAAGAAAAATAACTGGAAATAAAAATGCTGAAAATTTAAAGTGGTGATCCCCGAATCTGACTTTGCTTCGTTGAAGTTGATTGAAGATGCCCTTTCCAGAAAAATCCAAATTCTTAAATATCCCTTGAGAAACAGTACTGGAAACCGTCGCCCGAACGGTTACAACGTCTCTTTTTTCAACCGTTTGCTAACCCTTTTCCTGCTGACACGTGCCCTCAACCGACCACAGTATCATTCTAGATCTTTGTATTTCAAATGATCTCGGAAATTCCGAGGTCATTCAATTTGAAAATATAATAATATATTGGTTCGAAAGTTTCAAAACATTTTACAAATTTCTTTTTCTCACCCATTTTTTAAAATTTATTAAAATCTCTCTATATATAATTGAAATTTTAATATAAAAAATAATTAAAAAATTTCATAAAATAATAATCCATCAAATAAGTACAAAATTTCATAAATTGTGCTGTAAGAGTAATTCCTTCCAATACAGAAGATTCAAAAAAAAAAAAACTATTTTTCATCCATTTGTGTATCTATCCATATCCGTGAATTGGTTCTCCAAGCGGATCATCCATAACTCGTGATTCTCACGGTTGAACCTCCCATCGTGCTCACTTTCTCCCCCGTCGAATCCCCTATCATATGATTCGTCCATACCATCCCGTTCATCAAAATGATAACCCGCCCTATGTTGTTCCCATTCAATTCTACCTGGTGTAAAGCCGAAAGTATATTCCGCACCCTGCTGTTGGGCGTTTCCTGCACCTGTAATATCTTCGTTGTAATATATCCACACCGGTTCATCCACACCAAGATGTCTTAGACCTTCTCCACCGTACGAATCTTCATCGTTGTCGTCGTAATTCCATGATGGCGGTCCACTACCACGATCATCATCACCCTACTCGTCCATTCCTTCGTCCCCCTTATCATTGAACTCTTCTCCTTCGGACTTCTCTCATTCGATATTCTCATCAGTCTTTTCATCCATTTCCTCCCTATCTTCAAACCCACCATAATATCCCCTTCCCCACCATCCATTTGCGAGAACTCAGACTCTGAGTCTAACTCTTCCACACTTTCAGCTACTCGTTTACCCTTGTCATTGTACAATTCGTCGTTCGGATCAAACCCCCCAGTCATATTTATGCCAGTCCATGCGGCAGAGGACTCTCCACCCACGCAATCACCTTGGTTCTCATCCACAAACTCTTCGGCCTCTGAAGATGGAAGCTCAATAACTACACCACCCGGGGGAATTCGAAAATAACTCGAACTGTTATCTCCATGCCAGTCAATAAGGGGCACCTCTTTTTCTAATCCTACTTCGCTCCACTCTCTATCACATGTTGCGATGGGCATGCCAACGTCTTATACATAAACGTGTATTTGTTTCTCCCCATAATGCTCACGAAACATTTTCAAGACAAAATCGTCGGTCTTCATAAGGAAGATAAATTTAGTGCTGAATCCGCAGGGGACCCCTTTAGAAGTGTGATACATGCGAACCACAAGACTTTTTCCCCGAACACGTCCATACAAATAAACTATACAAAATGAAGTAAAGGTGGTCCACCCCCAGACAAAAACAAAAGTTCAATTAACAACACCAATAAATTCAAAACTGTACGCAGCTAAGTAAAGGGTTTTTGGGGATCACCATCAAACTTGAATAGAAAGCATAACAAATGTACAAGTTGAAAACCCGAATCCACCTCTATGACAAATCGAGGAACTTCTCAACCCAAAAATGCCATAGTCCGTGAAAACAAAGGTCAAATGCGGAAAAGCCCTAACCCGTGAAAAAAGAGGAAAAAAATCAAGGCCGCATGTTCAGGTAGAAGAGAACCCAAAAAAAAAGTGACTTACAGCTATTTGAACTCATCAATACCCTTTGTTGCCGAAGAAGAATAAATGGCAGACGGTGGCCGGATGCCGGTTGCCCTGCCTGAAATCGAGGCCGCGCACTAGAAGAGAATGCCGTCGCGGATTGGTGGTCGGACCTGTAGTTTGTTTTCTCGTAAAATGAAAGAACGACGATTTGGGGGTGAAAGTGGGGGAGAGGTGTCGGTGGGGAGGGATGGAAGAGAAGTGAGGGAGAAGGGTTTGATGAGTTATTTAAATGAAGGATATAACGATCCATTATATATATTATATATTTAAATGAAGAGTATAACTATCCATTATATATATTATATATTATATATATAATATATATATTTGTTGTATATATGTATGCTTATATATTATGTTGCATGTTGTGTTATATATATAGAATTATTATAATGTATATTTAATTTGTGTAATGAGACTAGAGAGATAGGAGACCGAGAAGAGAGAGAAAAATGAGTGTGAAATGTTATTCACTTTCATTGCAGTAACACAATGCATATATATAGGCATTTCACCTTCCAAAGCAATGGATAGAATTTAACTGAATTCATATTAAATAAAATTACAATATGTGCTCTATTAAACTCCATCCATGTAAATGATATGTGGTGTTTGATGTTGACTAAAAGGCACGTATTCAATTGAAATTTCAAACAATTTTTTTATGTTTAAAAAGTTTGTGGATTTGACGTGAATTTAAAAAATTCAATGAGTTTATACTGAATTTAATTGATTTTAATAATTGATTTAAATGAATTTTACAAATTTGATTGAATTTTGTATAGATTTATATGGATTTTGTAAAATTGAAGAATAATTGTATATATATATAATTATAAATTTATATCAAAACACAAGTTTTATAAATATAATATATTTATAATTAAATTTATTATATATTATTATATTTTTATAATAAAATAAATAAATAAATAATATATAATTATTAAAATATAAAAATATTATAACATATAGTATAAGACTAAATTGTATATTAATATTTTTAATTTTATAATTTTTAGTATTATATTATCATTCAATATATCAAGTTATTTTTATATTTTCTATTAGTTATTATTATTATTATTTATATAATCTTTTTACATAAAAAAATAATTGTGTATATAAATAAAATAAAAAACATAATTTACGATTTTTAAAAATAATAATAAAATAAAGAAGTAAATAAATATAAAATGGTTCAACGAAAAAAATATATATATCGTTTCCAGTGTCACCGATATAACAATATAGTGTATTTGATAATTAAAAAGGAAAAACGACACTAAAATGACAATATATTGTATTCGATAATTGAAAAGAAAAACAAAAGTAATATATGTTTCTTATATAATAATTATTTTTTAATATTATATTTATAATATAAAAATATATTTTTTCAAAAAAAAAATTGATAATAATTCGTTAATATATTTTATTTTTAAATTATTATTTTTATTAAAAATTATAATAATATTAATAAATATTATCATATTACTTATCATGTATATAATAATAATAATAATAACAACACCAACAATAACAACAACAACAATAATAATAATAATAATAATAATAATAATAATAATAATAATAATAATAATAATAATAATAATTTTAATTTTAATAATCCATCAAAATCTCTACTTATTAGTAGAGATTTTGTACTATATAAAATTTTCATTATTTTCTATCAAAATTCAATAAAATCTATAAACTTAAAAAATCTATGGATTGTGAATACCTCAAAAGTAAAAGTATGGATTGAATACCTCCAAATTTTAAAAGACTTTTAAAAATTTGGATTGAATACACCCAAATATTGAAAGTCCAATAAAATCCTACAAAATCAATATGAATACAACCCCTAAGTGTATTAACAGTCCCCTTTGTATAACATTTGTAGTAATTTGTTCTCTCTGATTTCAGCATTAATTGAGATTCTTTAGCCGACATATTCTAATTTTCTTTACCAAAATTTTCAAATATAGTCCATCAAATTATTATCTGATCGAATTTATTGCACATTGATTTAATCTTTTTTTGAAACTTATGAATGAAATTATTGTTTGGTAAAATATGTTTTGTTCCATCTCTTTTACTATATCCACTTTCAGTTGGGCTATGCAAACCGTATTATCTTCAAACAGTGTAATCAAGGGAATTTTATCTTCGGGTGTTGGCCCGTAACTTTTCATAATATGTTAAGCCATTGATCTCAATTAAACACATTTTTTATTAGCTTAATGTATTACATTTATTTTATCATGATTTAAAGAGTTGGTAGTAAGTTTTTTTTTTAATGACTTCCAAGAGATCAGAAATATAGCTACAAACCCGAATCTTCATGCCTAAAGAGAGAAAAGGCAATCGTAGACGAGGTTGGGTTTGTGTTCCGTAAATTCTCATTCTTTCCCCTAGATCAAAGTCTAAAACCTAAATATGTAGCCAGTTTGAGGCTTTATGAGGATCAGATAAATAACTTGCATCGGAAAAACAAACTAATTCATGTTGAGAATCTTTCGAGTAAACTAGCCCGAGATCAGTTGTTCCTTGGAGATAGCAATAAATGTGCTTAATTTTATTCCAATATTGTCGATTAGGCGATGAGATAAATCTTGCCAATAAATTTACATAAAAAAATATGTCAGGTCAGGCATTGTTGGCAAGATACATCAATATGCCTATAACACTTAAATATGAAACTTTTGGGTCAAGTGTTTCTTCATTTTCCTCTTTTGGTTTTAGTGGATCATTTACTGAAACGGGTGCTCTGACGATCATTGGAGTAATTAGTGGATGTGATTTATCTACCAAATCGGCTTCACATTTTCAGATATTTGGACTATTGCGCCAAATACTTTTTCGTCTATTCAATGAGTTCAATTAAGACTGGATTGCGTCTTTCTATTTTGATCAATTATCTATCTACTGTCATTCTTTAACTTTTGGTTTACAACTCTCGTCATTTCATTATATCGAGTGTTAAAGAATATGAAAAAATACAAAGTGAATACACCCAGAGTCTACATAGATAAATATAAAAGTACAACATTAAATATTAAAATTGAAAAATCTAATCCTATGATCAAAATTTCCCCAAAGAATGATATGCCTTTACTTCCTACTAAGCAACGAGCTCCACTCCAAATGCTAATATGCATCCGGCCGAATGCTGCCACCATATCCCCACTTATACGGCCAATGTTGTCCTTTTCCTCAAACTTCGGGACCTCAC
The DNA here is from genome assembly GCF_009805555.1 of Andrographis paniculata. Taxonomy (NCBI): domain Eukaryota; kingdom Viridiplantae; phylum Streptophyta; class Magnoliopsida; order Lamiales; family Acanthaceae; genus Andrographis; species Andrographis paniculata. The sequence continues at coordinate 3,446,348 of NW_026137607.1, read as the reverse complement.
CACCACCGCCCCCGTCGATTTCCATCCATATATCGCTGATAAAGTCCATTATCAACAACTACAACTTCTGCTATTACCTATAGAATTCTTTGAGTTTCATGGAATAGATGAGGGTGTGCCTCATATTGTCCACACACTCTGAGAAATAAATGCATTTCTTCATTGCATTAGGGAGATCATCCTAGATGAGAGGATGTTGCGGAGATCATGGAAGTTTAAAGTCAAATATAATCAAATTAATTAACAGGACCTTGAACTTTATTATTCTCACAAAATCAATGAAATATGTATATGCTATATACTAACATTGGTTTGAAACCATTTTTGTATACAGAACAATAAGTTGAATATTCTGGTTAGGACGATGAGTTGGATCCTCTAGTTTCTCCCTCTTAGCCAAAATGCCAGAACATGTAAATTTTATTTTCTGTGTGTGATAGAATTAATTTGTTATGACCTTTTATAGGTAGAGGGAAGACCAGAATCCTTACGTTAAAAATCATTATCCCAAGTTCTATTAACGTGGGATAATGATAAAGTGGTTTTAAACCACTTTTAATTTGACTAGACCAAGTTTATTATTATTATTATTATTAAATCTATTATTAATTTCATTATATTTAAACCATTAATTAATAAGTGATACGAGGTCACATCTTACAGATCATCCATATTATAATCGCCGATATAGCCATAAATGCTCATACAATAGAAGTTTTTATTGCGAGACACAATACTCATCCAATTTGAGGTGATGGATGGATGTTTGGTATCAAACTCGGAAATGGTCCACATCATTTCCCCCCGGGCACAAAATATGGAAATCAAGAGAACCAGCTATGATAGCACTGGGCAACAAAAAAATGGCACAATTTTATGATGTTGGTGGGGCTGAGAACGCAATCATACGGATCGGAGTAGATACCATCTTGGGAAGTTCAAAATTTTTATCTGATTGAGGATTGTAGAACTTAATTGCGTCCGCATCATCATCATAGAACAACATCCAACCGTCCTTTGCATAACACACTATGTCTCCAGGCCAGTTAGGAAACATGCTCATATTTCGTAGGTAGCGAAAAAGGTTTTAGGTATCTCAAAGAAGTCATCATTATTTTGGACATGCACATCCGTAGAATGTCGGTTTGTCCTTTTGAGAAACTGCTATATTTCACCATTTTCGACATACACAGCTAGCTAAGCTCGTCCCCAGAGCTTAACGAGGACATGAGTTTTTCTAAAAGCTCTCGAGGGAGATCAAACTCCAGCTTTTTTTATCTGATTTTTGTGAGATTTTTTTTTAGGGGGATATTTTTGGATCATCTGAAATTGGAATAATCAAAGTAGAGTAAGAATGTACATAACAAATGCCATAAATTAGCTTCAAACCAGAGTAAGAATGTACATTACAAATGCCATAAATAAGCTAATTAGCACAACAAATGAATAGAAAAAATCCATTCCATAGAAATCAACACTGATGTTGAAATTAATTGGAACAAATGTTACACATCTTTGAAATGTGCAAAGGCAACAACAGCACGCCAAAGAGCTGAATCACTAATTTACAAAATGAAGAAACTATACACCTTCTTTGATCCATTGCTCCTCCTTTCAGACATGATTATGGGAGAGCTAAGATGAGCTGAGCAGCGGAAAATACGAAGTGATTTCGCTAATGAAGATAGGTTGGACTGACCGTTAGAACTCTCGGCGCAATAGGACATCACACTTAGAGCCAGTCCTGACGTTTGAAGGACCAAGACAAAACAAAAATCAAAAATAAAAATCAAAAATCAAAAAAGGGACCTAAATATATATAAATGATTTTTTTGAATTTTCCAGTCGAGCTTCAAGAATAGATCCTCTCGTATCTGCCACAGATAGGCTGTGGAAAAGTCTGTCGACACAAGTCATTTAACCACTGGCTGCCTGGGAACAATACAGACTCATCTGTTTCTGCAATGATAGTTGGTTGTTCCCGCTACCAAAAATTGACTTTATGTAGCGAGTATGTTGTCCATCAAAATAAGTCCACTACAAAAAGTGGCTTTTGTTACGAAATTTATCGGAATAAAAAGTTTAATGGTTGGTCAACCTTTTTTTGTATTTATTTCAATAATCTATCTGTAACAAATACATTTTCGATGGGATATCGTCCTATATAGATTGGTTGCGCAATTCAAACCGTAACAAATGCGTAAATGTTGAAATTTCCTATATATATATAATCTATATATAATTATTTAAAAATTTAAAAATATTTATTTATTTTGGTAATTTATTCGTAACAATTACACATTTTCGATGAGATGTTATCATATATATATTTGTTATGCATTTCAAGCCATAACAAATAAGTTAATATTAAAATTTTCTATTTACATAAAAAATCAATATAGAATTATTTTAAAATTAAAAAATATTATTTATTTCGATAATATATGGGTAGCAATTACACATAAGGTAAGATGTTATAATATATATTTGTTTTGCAAATTCAATCGGTAACAAAAACTTTAATATTATAATCATAAAAAAAAATTATATAATTATTTCAAATTTATCATTTAACTACAAAATTTAATTTTATAACTGAAACTAATTAATTTATTATGCTTTAGAATTTTATCGGAAATTATAAATTCATTGATAGAAATAATTAAAATATCTTCAATTTCTTCTAGTTATTGTATTATTTTTATGTTAATATATAATAATTTAAATTAAATATAAAAATAAAATAAAATCAAACCTGATATACACATCAAACCCTAGCTGCCGTTTGCCTTCTTCTTCCTCCTATTTTTCCTTCATCGTTTCTATTTTTTCCTGTTTCTCCTTCTTCCTCTTCTTCCTTTGTTTTCTTCTTCTGCCTCTTCTTCTTCATTTCCTTTCTTCTTCGTTTACTTTTCCTTCTTTGTTTCATTCTTCTTCTTCTCCAAAGCACCCGTTGTCTGCCTCTTCCATTCGTGGTCGCCGATTGATGCCGGAGATGAAACCGAAGACGCCGGAGAAGAGACTATTGTCACCGATTGGAGCTTTCCGGTGAAAGAAAGAAGGATAAGTTGTTCTTACCATGTCCTTGATTTTGTTTTCTTTTGTGTTCTGCTTCCTTGGAGCAACAACAAATGCTTGTTTGATCTCTAGTTACAAATCTCTTGTTTGAAAATCATTTAATTATATGTTGTGTTGCTACTTTGGGTCGTTCTGATTTTGTGCAAAAAATATGTTATGGGTTAAAATTGGAAATTGAAAATATTTTGTTAGTTGAGCTGAATTCCAAGATCCAATCACACTTATATGGTTGTGTGATATGGGATATTTGTGGAGAAAACTCCGAGATGAGCATTGTGTATGACAATCTAAGCATTAATATTTGAGTCACTTCTAGGAGAATAACATTAAACACTGCAAAAATGTAGTTGGTCCTGTAACTAACATCTACTTGCATTATAATTTTCTGCAATTGATTGGTGTATGTAAATGTATAGAATAAAAGAGTTGTTGGTGTTGTGCCGATCTCACCATGCCTCACCTTGAAGCCTTCACTACTTCTAGATAGAAGTATTTATCCTTGCTAATATTATAATATGATACCATATTTTTTCAAATAATGTATCTTATATTAATAAATCTCTGCAGGACTAGATTATTGCAGATGAATCTTTTATAGCCACTTAAAGACATTGAAACCATAAATGCCAACAAAATTGCATTACACCCAAGAGAATTGCTCTTATGAACAATATGATGTTCTAAGTAGTTAAGTTGCTATTATTAGTTGTTAGAATGCATTTTTAATTGTGTTAGGATTTTCTGTACTTGAGTTCTAATGTCACTAGCTAAATAAAGTTGAATTGGAGAACATGCTCTCGCACAGTTGTTCATCTTATCAGTTTAGTTTTAAAATTTTTGTTGATATACAATAATGGTAGCATTAATCCTCGGTGAAAGTTAATTGGAGGATGAGTTGATGAGCAACGAACAAATTTCTTTTGGCTTATCTCAGGCTCTTCGGAAGTTCTCAAAAGAAACTGGTGAGTGTTTAATATAAATAATAGGGAAAAGATTTTCTATGTCCCCCCTGATTCACTTTGATAAAGTACTTTTGACATTTCTGCTTTAAGCAAAAGAAAGTTACTAATGGAGTATTGGCCTTTGATAATTCCATAAAGAGACGAATCTTGATAAAATTGCCTTAAATGCCTTACCATTATTTTCAAAGGTACATCAATATAACTTTTTGGTTGTGTTGCATGTTTTCTTTGTATTCTTCAATTTCTTATATGTTTGTTTGATCTCTAGTTATATATATATATGTATATACATTTGGTATGATGCTCGTAGTTGGATTCTGATTGTAATTATTTTATGATTAATTCGGTTCTTTACATCAAATTTGATTGATATGACTACTTTTTGTCATGCTTGCTATGATAATCCGTTTGCCTAAATCTCGGTTTAGATGACATTAATGTGATAGGGTTGCATCTGAGTTAAAGCGGTTGAAAATTTGCAATGTTGATAAATTTATTTTTTTGATATGCCTTGAACTATATATTGGCGATTAAGAGTAGATTGTGCTAGGTCTAACGAATGACACGCGTTTTACTTTGGTTGATGTTGGAATTAGCTTTAGCGCTACCATTGTGCTGATTTTTTTTCTCTCGGTTAAATAGCATTATGGCTGTTGTTGTTGCATTTCGCTTAGGAAAAAATTAAAAGCTACTCATGACTTTTTATTTGGTATAATTGTAGCTCCTCCTCAGTGTCAACCGCAATTGTTTGAAGGAAAAAAAATTTGCAAGTGTGAGGATTTTAGTAGATCAGACCCTACCCTCAGCCCCCATTGAAAATTTTGCACCGCCAAATATTCTGCAATCAGAGAAGTTTTTCTTGGCTTTGAATATTGATAATATATTGATCGAATATTTTGGAGAGTTTTTAAAATATCTTTTAAGATACAAAAAAAAAAATGATATATGTTTAAAATGAAAATAGTGTTGTGCGTGTTCGTGTAGTAACTCCAAAAAGTTCGTCAAAAATAAAAAATCTCTTTAACCGGTGAGTGTCCGGGTCGAACTCAGGGAATATGCGAATATCCTATATTTAATTAGAAAAAGTGCAATGAGTTAATGCAATAGAAGAAACTGAAAAGATAAATTGCGGAAATTAAATCTAACTAAAAAGCGATAAAATATACGTATCTCGAAAAGGATGAAGCGAGGCGTTTGTGTCTGACTTTTGCGTTCCTTAATGGCTAGATTTCCATGGATGAAATGAGCGGGATGACGATAGCGTGATAGCGAAAAATATATGTATAATTGCGGGGCGGCTCGGAGAAATGAATGTGATCGCATTTGCTCGCTTAAGCTGATTATCGACTCGGTTGGTACTTGATCTTGGGGGATTTACAACGAGGCTTCAGCGACACCCGGCGAAGAACATTATAAGCAAGAAACCCTACTGTCACTAGGAATCTCTGTGACCCAATAGACCCCCGCCTATGCCCCATGAATTATTCTTCCAACCGTTCCGCTAGTGGCTCTACCCCTTTTATTACCTCTCTTTAATCAAAATCGAATTCAGAACACCAACTAAGCAGGTCGAGAAGGCTCCCGCGTACTTAGCTACGTTGAACTACCCGAAAACAGCTTTTGGCGCATAACAGGGCTGAAATAGTCGATTCTTCTGTCGCCCTTCCGCAACCTTGTCGAAATCCAACTTGAACAATTCAAATCGAACATGGAATTTTTGGGCGAAGGTGAGGTGGAGAAATATGATAGGAATTTTACTAGCTAAAATACTATGCTGAGATTAAAAGAAAAAGGGGGAAAAAATCAGTTTGCTCGCGACACAAAACCGAAAATCTCGTATTATTAAACTAGATAAAAAAAAATACGGAAGAAAAGAAATGGAGAAAATAGAATGTATATTATTGTGTATATATGGTGTATATATATATCTATGGTGTATCATATGTATATGGTACAATTAGAGGGGATATTTATAGGGGGAAAAGCTTCTAGAAGCTTGGCAGTTACAACCGCCAATAAATAACTACTTCTAAAAATAACTACTAACTACCTCTAAAAACAACCATAAATAACTAATTCTAAAAATAGCTACTAATATAACTACTAATAACTACCTATTTTCTAGAAGGTTCTAGAATAAAAATTACACAAAAAATAGCCAAAAATTGGCTAAAAAGTAGTGCAGGATTTTAATTAAGGGAGCTGGGAGAGTGTAGTAAATGCAGGAGCTGAGGTGCAGGAGACATAAATGCAGCAGAATTCTATGCAGGAATTATTAGGCGGCGCAGTAAATGTACCGCTGACCAGCGGCAATAAATACAGCGAGAATTAATGCAGTCGCCGCTTCGCTCACTTCCACGTATGGCTTTCCGCTCCGCTCATATTTCCGTGTCAGCCGCCGCTTGAATTCCGTGTCAGCCGCCATCGCTTCGCTCACTTTAATGCCAAAGTTTCCGTGCAGCCGTCGCTTGTTTCCCGTGCGCCGTCGCTTGCCTTCAGCGCTCATAAATACAGCCGCCGCTCGCCTTCCGCGCTCGCTTGCCTTCCGCGCTTGCGCACTCCTATGCAGCCGCCGCTTGTCTTCCGTCCGTCGCTTGTCTTCCGCGCGGCCGTCGCTTGTCTTCCGCGCTTGGTTGACTTTGACTTTCGCGCGTTGACTTTCTGGCGTTAACCGTTGACTTTTGTTGACTTTCACGGCGGTGGCTGTTTTTCGCTTCTGAAGCCATTTTTTTTCACTTTTTAAGGCCAGTTTTGGGCTCCCATATCAATTTTCAAGCATTATTTCACCTATATAAATAATGAACATCTTATAAATATTTCTTTAAATAAATAATACTTATTAAATAAAAATAATTTAGTTAAAATTAAATACTTAAATAGCACATAAATAATGCAAAAAAATATAATTCAAGAAACACATCAATTAATTTAATTTATACACCAAAATAATTATAAATTGCACTTAAAAACTAATAAATTAATATTATACAAACAATATGAAATGAATACAATTATTAGAATAAATTAACATAAATAATACCAAAATTTGACATAAATAAATAAATAATTAACTAAATATAAGCTATAAAATATGGCAAAATCAAGAGTTATCATATATATAGCTTGCTTCTTGATTGTTTGTTTGTATATGTCTTGATTGTCGTAGGATAGATTAGATTGGTTTAGGCTATTTAATTTCTGTCTAGTTCCTTAACATTGGTTGTTGCAGTAGGATAGTTTGTCTTGTTTTGTTTCTTGGATTTCTTTGGCTAAGATGGGCTGCACCTTTAATTAACTTATTTAGTCGTTTAGGTGTAGAACTTGTTAATTAAGCTTGGATTCAAATTAGCATTGATTCTTTAAACATATAGCCTTGTTTTAGGTGTAGAACTTATTAATTAAGCTTAGTGTGGTTTAAATTAGTCTTGTTAGTTTAGTTAGCAAATGGCCCCTTAAATCAAATTGCCTTGATTATTTAAACATATAGCTTAGTCTAATTTGACTCCATTAGGATAAACTATTAGATTAGTAGTAGTATCGAACACTATTGTAATATAGATTATTTAATCCCCTGCAACTTAATTTCATTTCTTATAGCTTAGTTTTGTCCTAATCATGTATAATTCATGTTGTAACTTGTAGGTTAGTCTCTTTAAGCATTAGGGTGTGTTGTTTAGTTTGGTTATATGTTAGTGCATCATTAGTTGTTGTAATAGTTTGGTTATTCATCTCTTGTCATTATCAACTATATGTGTAATTAGTTACTGAAATAGTTTTACTTTTCAGTTGACTTATTTAAGATTTAATAAGTTAATTTATCGAGCTTTGTTGGCAAAACTTACATATAGCTCTAGTAACTTGTGCATACTAACACCTACAATTTGTTTTTGCATAAGTTATATGGGTCTAAATTATTTTGGTGTATTATTAAAATTCATGTAACTTAATTTAGGTATGAGACATCTAACTTTTATCATTTTGAATCAAATTGATCTATTTTTACTTATTTCTTTATAGTGAAATTTTTTCGAATTAATTGAATTCTATTATGTTTAATTTAGTTTGGAATTGAATAATTGAATTCCTTTGATATGCAAAGATGTGTACATATTTTTGTATTATTTTTATTCTTTTAGGAACTAAATAATTTCAACTATAGTAACAAATTGTTATATGTGTTGGCTTTTCATTGCAGTTGGTTCGTCTCCCTTGACTTTTTGCCTTTGTAATTATGCAATTGACAAGCTTGGTTGTTTGAATAAGTCGTTTTTAGTTAGTTTTAGATTGTACTTTTTGTTGGTGGTTGATTGATTTTTTTTTTTACGTATAATGTTTTAATTTGGAGGTCGTATATTACTTAGTTGTTATGATGGTCTAAGATACGGTCATAGTTGGGGATGTTTTAAAGTATTGTTGATGGTTATATTTTTACTTTTGGTATGTCTAATATCATCGTTGGATTGATGTCATTTTTTGGGATTTGTTAAGGATTTTGGATTATTTATGGTAAAAGTATTCCTTTATTATTTGTCTCACATCTGGGTCCGTAACAAATAAGAAGTCAAGTGTATTTTCTTTTGTGGCAATAAAAACTTTATTTGATGCAGATACGCCTTTTGTATTGTATTTTTGTTACGGACATTTTTTGGAACAAAAGAAGTTTCACAGTGAGTACCACATAGTTTTTTACAGACATATTTCGTAATAAAAAGATCTCTAAATGAGATCAGCTTTTTGTTCTGCAATTTTTGTTACGGACAAATTCCGTTACAAAACGTTTTCTGACAAGATCATCACTTTTGTAATGCATTTTTTGTTACAGACATATTTCGTAGCAAAAATATAATTGCACCTTTTGTTGCATATGAGAAAACGTAATCAATATAACTAACACATGCATATTAATGGCATTGACCATCATTTATTTGTTACAACTTTTGTCGCAACAATAACTTTTTGTACTGCGACTTTTCGTAACAGTCAAAATCCGTAACAAAGTCGACACAAAAAGCTTTTTTGCACAAAAATTAGGTTTTTGTTACGAATTTTTTATCGCTACAAAAAGTTAGTTTTTTTGTAGTGTGCTCTACATCGAAATACACCTTTTTCTTACACTCTACTTCCCGTACACTCAAAAGGATGTTAGATTTCCCCAACTGGATTTCCGAGTCAATTAGTTGTCTTTTCAGCCACACTGAATACTCCCGTCTGCATTGTTATTGCTCAAAGGCAACTCGGCGGCTGTCCATTTTTACTAATTATATGACTTCATTTATTTAGACAAATATGATAGGAATAATTAGAAATAGCAGTTAGTTCTCGAATGTGTTATACTACGGGAAGCACTCCGTCGTATATTCCCTAAATAAAAAATGATTCTTCCCCTGAATAAATGGCTACAATCTATGCATAGAGGAGCCGTATGAGAATATGTGGATCAATGTCCCGGACGACCTCCTCAAAGTATAGGTTCAGTTGTATTCACTATCAGAAATTAGACCTTTTGTAGCGGGGAGAAAATTGATACAAATACTCATTTTTTTTATACAAGAAGCCTTTTGTGTCGATTTTGTAACAGATTTTGACCGCTACAAAAAATTGAGCTACAAAAAGTCTCTGTAACGACAATTTTTGTTACAAAAAGTTGATGGTCAACGCATCTATTATGCACATGCTAAATTTATTTGTGACAGTTCAACTCATTTTTTGTAACAAAATTATCTGTTACAAAAAATCGGTATTAGAGTCCTTCGTCGTGATAATAACCTTTTGTTACAGATACTTCAAGGTCGTTAGAAAAAGTATTGTTATGAAAAGTTTCCGTTATAATAAAACTTTATAATTTCCTAATGTCCGTAACAAAATATTTTGTAACAACCTAAAAAAAATAATGAAAATAATAGTTTTGATACAACATTAATTTCGTCACAAATAACATAAACCTATTTTATTTTATACCAAATACAAAAATCATATAGAAACATACACAATAATACATATCCGATGTTTTTTCACACGCAAAAAATATAAATACAATGTTTTGCCCCAACAATCATGTTCAGACATACCTAACATCCAAATATCCACAATCCATACTACCAACATCCAAAATATATAGAAATAAACATAAATACGAATTAAATCAGACAGTTGTTTACGGCAATTTTCTGAGCAGCACTCAAGAGTGGCAAATCAACTACAATAAAAAGTAAACTTGTTGTATATTAATCGTTGGCCAATGAATTCAATTACTTTTCAAGGAAAAATAATTAAAAAAGAAATTGCATACAACTTTATACGTTCAGTCGATGGACTCGATGTTGATTACCTCGTTGAGGGTGATAACACCAGCACTCGTGGGAATGGTTAGATGGGTATGTGGGACTATAGGAAATATGAAAAACACCTTCAATAATACGGGTTTATCATCTAAATACAACAAATAATATGTATTATGTTTACAAAATTTAAGAATATCACACAACAATTAACAAATAAACAATAATATTGGGTTTAAACATCAATAATGACTCAAATGAAACAACACATAATGAAGGTGTTTCTCAAATGTTGCAAAATTCAAAATATATCCTATTTGAAACTCGCATACTACATCACATATAAGTTCAGCATATAAAGTTCCAAACTACCCAGAAAAATTTCCTAAGTGCAGTCTTTTTCATAATTTTTACTAAATAAACATAACCACTAAAGTCAAAGTATAATATTGGTAAATCAAACAACTATACTCAACTCTAAGGTTTTGTTCGTTAAAATAATAATAATAATAATAATAATAATAATAATAATTATATAGCAATGGCTATACTCAGCTCTAAGGTTGAGTATCTACATCCATGACGACGTAAATGTCTACCAAGTGTAAGTTCCAAGGGGGCCGGGGACCATATACAACAATAAAGCAACCACAATGACAATCTCCTTGAAAACCATCTAACTGACCTCAGTGGACCATTTATAAAATCTAGCAACATTATCAATTGGCTCACCATCTCCATAATTGTAAAGCAACTCAAGTGATTGGAATAATATCAATGAAGAAAAATTTTGAAATACATACAATATATATCTTGAGATGAAGTTAATGAGGAATATCATTCATCGATCATTGTGTAAGCTTTAATCCTACTATAAATAACATAAATGATAAGTATAAACAAAAACCAAACTTATCTTACTTAGAGACCATGTAAAATATTGGTGTCTTTCTTGAGCTTTTCCTCGTATTGGTCGTCATCTTGAGCATAATCATCGTAAAGTAAGACAAGAAAAAAGAAAAGCCATATAACACACACTACCAAAAAAAAGGGCTTTCATTACGGGACGAAAATTCGTAACAATATCGTCATTATAAAAGTTGGTTTTTGTTATGACTTTTATCGTGACAAAAGTAATTTTAACAATTACAAATATGAAAAAAAAATGTCGTAAATACAATAATTACGATTATATAATGTAACAAATGGATATGTATTTTTATAATTTTTGTAATCAAAAAATTAAAAGTTAAAAAATAATCAAACTTCAAATATTGAAAATGTATTTTTAACAAATTCAATGTACAATAAATATAAATAAAAATTTATTATTAATTATTTATATATATATAATTTACTACAAATAAAATATATATAATAAATATGTAAAAATACATAAACCCTACCCACCCGCCGCCCTCCTCCCTTTTTTCCCCAACTTTCTTCTTTCTTTTTTTCGTCCTCTTCTCCTATTCTTGCCGCCGCCGCTGTAGGTTGAAAATCAAATATGTGATAACATTTTTCTCATATCTATTTTCTTATTTATTTTTCTTATGTTCGCAGCTTCCTTTGCCTGGTGGTCGCTGCTCGGCTTCCCCCCACCACAGGATCCCGTTGAAGTGAGGGCCTTTGGTGCGATCACAGGAACACGACTCCGGTGTCGACCCATCAGGTAGGTGGCTTCTCTATTTTTTCTCTTCCCTTATTTCTTCTTGTCCTGCTCTCGTCAGTGATTTTCGTTTATTCTGTTTTGTGTTTCCATTTCATTTGTTCATTGGTTGTTGTTGGGGTTGGTTGTTGTGGGATTCAACCACAAAAACCAGTGGCCAATAAGCAAAGCACATGATCTAATGTATGAGAGCTTATTAACCAGTGGCCGATAAGTGTGAAAGATTTGTAGTATTTTACACTATAGAATGTCATCTAGGTTTGATTGTGAAATTCCTTTTGTTAGATTTAAATTATGCTTTTGTATATTTTTATACATTGAGTTATAGATTTGGAAGCCTGGTGCTTTGTTGGAAACAAACTCTGGGAAAGGGTGTGTGCTTGTGTTGTGGATTTTTGGATTTGAAGTTTTTTTAATAGAAAAATGTTTTTTCGATATTATATTTTGAATAGAAAATAGGTGTTGGATGTAATTAAATAAAGGGAAGAGGATTATTTTAGTATAGATTATATGATGCAACAAGATTTAAAAAAAACAATGTGCACACACAAGTTAATAAGTACATTATATGATTTGATGGTTTTGTGAATTTTATTCATTTATTTATTTTTTTGTGTATCCTCCTAAGACTTTAACTCATTTTATCTTTTCATCCTGCAATAATTGCAATGAAGTACAACAATTGTCTAGCAACTTTATCCAATATAGACAGTGCTTCTTTCCTTAAACAATTTTGAATCATGTTATTATATATGGATATTTAAGTAAGTTTAATTGGATTCTACGACACAATATATACGGATTCAGATGCATATATTGTTAATGAATTAGATAATGATACATACATATGCTACACAATATGAATATAATATTATATCTACACTCTAAGTACTGGCTCCTTTGTCGGAAGCAACACCATTTTCTAAAATTATATGCAAGTATGTATGTCTTTTTATAAACGTCCACAATACAATACATGATTATATTAATCACATGATTAATATAATTATTACATAATAATATTTAAATTTATAAGTTTAGGCTACTAGATCAGCTTATTTCATTTTATCATTGATTCCAAGTAGAAAAAAAAAAAAAACCACTATGCCCCTTACACATACATATACATACATTTATCGCCCTAATAATAATAATTATTATAAAGTTGTGCTTTGTTGAATAATGTTGGTACAAATCAAGAATTAGTTTCATTGTGTTTTTTAATGAAACAAATTAATTAAATTGACTGGCTTGAAACTTTTTGATTATTATTATTATTGTTAATTAATTCATGTGTTGGTGCTGGATTGGGTGGGTGGCCATGGCAACCCATTTTTAGCTGTTTGTTGGTGGCTTTTTTTTGTTGTTCAATTCCGTGTGGGGATGAAAGCTTTATAAATTAATTACTTGTTTATCTATTAAGTTTTTCCAATATTGTCGATTATAACTTGTTTATTTCTGATTTTTTTCATCAGTATATTTTCTGTTCATCGGTATACTCTAATTCATTTGTGCTCTTTATATGTTCGATCCAGGAGGAATATGATATCTACGATCCCAGAGGATATGGTCCATTGTTGTTGCCATTTCTGAAGAAAAGGGCAAAAATTATAGAGATACTCGCTGCCCATTATATTGTTTTTACTCTTGTTGTCCATATGTATACTTGTTGCAATAACGCTGAAACTTATCATTTCAATTTTAGGATGTTGGATGATGACTTGCATTTTGTGTCTTCTTTTGCAGAGACTAACGAGAGGATTTGTTTTCTAGATTTTTGTCCAGATGAGGTTATATGGAACTTGTTTTACAACAAAAATAATAATTGACTCATTGCTGGTGTGACTAACATTCGCGATGTTGTTGGTGAAGATCCTATTGAATGGAACTACAACGACGTACATATTTATTTTCATACCTTTCATGTATTGACTTCCAAATTAAAAGAAAATTTGACTTATACTAAACCTCATTCTTTTGGCAATTGCAGCTCATGCGCCACCCCTGAAGCATATCAAACGATTCCTTAATGTTTTCCCCCGCTTGTCGTATGGATGGCATGCCGTAAATGTGTTTGGATGGTATGTTGTTGTTGCTATGTGAACAACCTATGGATTAGATTCATAGACATTTGGAGTTATCTTTCGTGTGGTGAGAATTGTGTTTATGGAGATGGATATCTCTACTTGCTTATTACTAGGTTGGATGTTTGAAATGTTTGCGTTTTGCGGAACATAATATCGAAATGAAAATGTTTGCTAGACTTATTTCATGGGTTACTTTATTTTATTGTTAATTGATAGACATCGACTGGTAAATATTGCTATGTTAATATCCTATGTTGGGATTCAGATTTTAAGTTGTCTATTGTTTGCAATTATAGTCGATCGTGATATTTATAGCATGGTTGTATATATAATTTTTTTTGGTATAAGGGAGATCACACCAGGTCAACTTGTTACGCACGAATTTAATTGCATCACAACTACTTTTTTTTAAATGACGTTATTTTTCCGTAACAAAAGGATAAAGTGGCGTAACAAAATTTAGTTTTGGATGTTTGTTGTTACGACCAGTTGTGTGACCATAACGAAATGATATAACAATGTAACAAAAAGTGGTTAATAGATGTTTGTTGGTACGGCCGATTTTGTGACCATATGAAAGTATATTTTATTTACGGGTCCAATAGCGTAACAAAAAATCGTAACGAAAACCGTACTCAGACAAGCGGTCACTCTTAGTTTTTTGTAACGAAAGAAAAGTTCGTAACAATTACCGTGACTAAAAACCCTGTCACACGCGCGGAAATCTCGACATTTGATTACGAGAGAAAATTCGTAACAAACATCGTAACAAAAACCTTTTCATAGGGACCGTTGGCCGATAGTAATTGTTACAAAAATAGTGTGACAAAAAATATTTGTTACGCGAGTACACATTACGGATAGAAGTCGTCACTACGGCATAGCAAATACGTATATTGCATGAAAAAAGACTTTTTGTTACGATTTTTTTGCCGTAGTAAACAACTGTTTTTTTGGTAGTGACAATAGATGAACGAAAAAAATATAAACAATAAACAATCCAGATCACGCTTTGCTCTACACTTACACAAGAAGTAGTTCTAAAACACACTGGATAAGGTTTGCAGAACTAATTCTAACTATTCCAACAAAGCCACAAATTTTCTAGTAGTGTTTTGATCGTCAGGCAAGCAATTATTACAATAAAAATTATAGCTGAATGCAAGCAAACCCATATAACTGCTAAAAAGAGAAACTGTGGGCACCATTTTCCGGGAGTTGTGCTTGCAATAGCCATATGTGAATCGGTAATCACCTTGTACATAGCAATCTCTATCCCTATCATATTGGGATGGATATAACAGGTCATCCCACTAGAAAGTTGGAAAGTTAACTCTCAAATATTTAGGATACCATCATTCATAGAAAATTCATTATTATTTCAATTGAATAAATGATTGATTATAGCCAATTATGATATAATGATAAGCTAGGTGATTTTTAGCTCATAATTAAAAGGTAAATTATAGTATAAGCTATGCAATTACAATAAATAACTAACAACAAAATAGAAAAATACATCCAAGGTTAGAGGCTAATATTCAGAATTTCTTATTGCATATGTTGCATGTATTTAACAAATGATTGAAGATTCTCATGCAATGATGAAATTACTAATTCTAGGTTACACATAATCAAAAGGATGATGGTACAAGGTGGAACAAATCATGCTAGCAATCAATACCTATAGTAAACGATGTTGAGTGAGCTGCATATACATGAAAATCCAAAAAAAAAATGCATTCATAAAAACATATACCGGCATTAAGCAGTGTAGCTTAATGATATGAAGATAGCAGAGGTGATGTATGAAGCATGAATTTTTCTTGAATATTCATTGTATCTTCTTGCCATTCATTTACTTATTTATTCCCAACATACATGGTTTTCATTGATAATTAAACTAAAGCAAGAAAAGCAGCAAACGTTTCTCACAAAAGTAATTAACATGTGATAGATTGTGTGATGCATAACCAAAATACACTAACTATGTTGCATTTATAACTTATTTTTGAATTATTTGGATAGAATTGAAATGAATAAAATTACATAATAGTAGTATTAACAAAGGTGAAGACACAAGATTGAACACTTACATAAAGCATAAGAATTTGTAGAGCAGAACCTACGTGATGCTTATTGCAAAGGCTGCTGCTCGGATCAAAGGTTACTGATCATTGTTGATCCAAAGAGGAAAACTGACAAGTGGTACGAGAGCTGAATTTCTCAACCGGACGGTGGGGCGCAGCCTGGCAGTGCCCTTTTGGATGCTGCAAGTGGAGAATTAGAAAACATAAAGCATATGTATTGCCTCTAATATAAATCGGACTATATATATATTAAATCAATTTGAATAACTTGGTTCATCCTTTTCCCATCTGAACAATCAAATATACCTATGCATGCACAAATCAAATAATAAATAAGCATGTATATATTTAATACCTATAGGTTTTGAGCAATCCAAGTTCCCTATAGAGCTCCACCAATGTTCCCCTCTATGCAAAACCTATGCATTAATATATCAATCGTATATGTACACAAGAAGCACCAGGAATTGAGAAATTGATTTCTCAATTTTTTAGGTGGCACTCATTCATATTCTACAAACATCACAAAAATTACAGGTAAACTAGAATACATTGTAGAGTAAACCACATGCTAGCAAAAAATAAAAAACTAGAATAAGTTGTTCTACAAGAACAAACCACATGCTGGTCATGCCATACATGTTCTTAACTAAAGCATCGAGTCTAGAATAAGTTGTTCTACAAGAATAACTAAAATTCACTACCAAAACTTTCTTGAAAACTAGCAGCTACTAAGTTGTTCTACAAGAATCTAACTAGCAGCTACTAAGGGAAGGGAAAAATAGTACCTCTCCATAATCTAAGATAGCAGCCATTATACACAATTACTAAAACAACATAAACATACCTAAACAATACATAAGTTAGTAATATTAGTAATGAACGTCATTTGTATGTGCGGATCTGCTTTACTATGCAGTAACTCAAGTAGCTTTCTTCTACTCCACCATTATCGCGTTATAGAGATATTACCTTACATTCCACATATGGCATAACTTCATTAATTTATGATAATGAAATGACGTCACAATCACTTACAATGTTTATTGAACCTTTAGTTATGAGGATATATATCCTCCCATGCTACTAGAGTTCAAAAAAAGTTCTATTATCAATTTACAGTTTTAAGATAATCATATAGCAATTGAAATGATCCTTAAATAAAAAATGTTCACCATTCAAATTCTTCAAATCAAAAGGTCATCTCATTGTTTCCTTACCATTGCTCTCATATAAATTAAATGAATGAAAAACTAATCAGTGTTTTCATTGGACTTAAATAAACCTAAATAGTAAATGATGAAACTCATACCTAATGCCAGATACAATGTTCACCTGGTACCCGAGGAATGGCATGCAAACCATACCATGAATGGTGCTATGATGTCCTCCAAGCCAAATTAAACCTTTTGGAATTGTTAAACGGAAATAAAAAATCAATTTTTTTATGTTTTTTAAAAACATAAAAACTAAACTAAAATCTAAAACTTTAAACAACAACAAAAATTCAACACATACATAGGAATTGAAGCTTGAGTGGCTTAATATGGAGAAGAAACTCAATCCAAATCTATAGTTCGTACAGATTAACACCATTGAAAACGTCTCTTCCAACGCCAAAAAAATACGATTTTCCCTACCCTAAATTAATTTAGAACCACTTCAAATTGTTAACATACCTTGCGATTAAAAATAGAGTAAAAATCAATATTAGTCTCAATCAAACCTATTTTTTTTCATTTTTGGTCATATTAAAAAATAACTATCAAAATTAGTCCTATACAAAAAAGAAAATATCATTTTTGGTCTCACCGTTAAAATTTCAACGGAATATGCTGACGTGGACTTAACGGAAACTGGCGTGGTATATAATCTGGAACAAACACGGCCATGTTAACTATAACACGATCGTGATATTTTAATAAAAAAAAAAAATTATTGTCATATTTATACAAACACGGGCGTGTTCCATTTAAACACACCCGTATTCAATATGAAATTGTGATAGGAAAAAATAATGATGATGATGTGACATTGGATTTGAGAATATATATCACATCCTAGTCATTGTATTTGATAAGATATATATTTATACATTGTTATTTATTTTATTTTATTTTACATAATAATATTAATATTTTTTTTTATTTTATACTATTTTATATAAAAAAAAAAATTCTATAAAATGATATTTCCTTTGTTCCATATAATTTGTTGTTATTTTTTATTTTCGTCTATCCCACATAATTAATATATATAATATATTAATTATTTTTATATTACTTATATATTTCTCTATATCTCACGTAAAAAAAATTATATTTTCAAACACTTTCACAAAACAAATACACCCTAATTTTTAAAATACTTTTAACTGATTTTTTTTTTGTCTTTTATACATATTTTTTAAAAAATTAATAGAAACTAATATACTTTCTCCATCTCACATAATTTATTCATATTTTCTATCTTTGTCTGTCCCACATAATTTGTTATTTTTTTCGAAATACGATTATACACTTTAATTACATTTTAAATTTTAAATTTAATAATTTTTTTAATCTTAATTAAACTATTTAATTATCTTAATTTTAATCTAAAATTATTTTTACTAATAATTTTTTTAATTATTTACTAATTATATTTTATCTAAATTCTTGTATTTATATGCCCAAAATACATGAGACGGAGAGAGTAATAAATAAATAATAAGTAAAAGAATATTAAATATTAGAAAATAAGTCAAAATATTCTAAAAATTAATTCTTTATAAAATATAACTAATATAGTTCTCCCTCCATCTTATGTAACTTGGGTGTATTACTGTATAACGAGAATTTAGATAAAGTATAATTATTAAGTAATTAAAAAGTGTATTAGTAAAATAAATTATAAATTAAGATTAAAATAACTAAATAATTTAATTAAAATTATAAAATTTAATATTAAAAATACAATTAGAGCGTGTAATTATATTTCTAAAAATAAAAATGACAAATTACGTGGGACGAACAAAAATAGAAAATAACAAACAATGTGGAATGGGGGAAGAATCATTTTATAGAATATTTTTTTATATATAATAGTATAAAATAAAAAAATATTAATATTATTATGTAAAATAAATTAAAATAAATAATAATGAATAAATATATATCTTATCAAAGACTAGGACATTTATCAAATCCAATGTCACATCATCATCATTATCTTTTCCTATCACAATTTGATATTGAAAACGGGTGTGTTCAAATAGAACACGCCCATGTTTGTATAAATATGGCTATAATTTTTTTTTTATTAAAATAATACGTCCGTGTTATAGTTAACATAGTCGTGTTTGTTTAAGATTATATGTCACGTCAGCTTCCGTTAAGTCCACGTTAGCATATTCCGTTGAAATTTTAAAGGTGGGATAAAAAATGATATTCTTTTTTTTTTTTTTTTTTTGCATGGGACTAATTTTGATAATTATTTTAGAATAGAACCAAAAATTAAAAAAAAAAAATAGATTTTATTGGGACTAATATTGATTTTTACTCTTAAAAATATAAGTTCAGTTGTTATTTTCGTTCCCCCATAGTTAAGGTCGCTATTGGGTTACCTCGAAGCGGAGACGGCGGAGCAGTCTTCGACGAAGGTGTGCCCGAGAGTGGAAATAAATTAGGTGAAATCAATTTTTTTCTTTTAAGTGTTGAGATGTGAACATATGTATGTATGTATTCGTCATTTGTGAAAGCGTAACAACGCTTTTACATTTAAAAAAAAAAAAATTATTTTAATTTATTTTTAAAATAAATTTATTTAGATTTTTTTATATTTTTATCTATAATTATCATATTTATCCTTTTGTTACAACCTGACACGTGAAACAAATACATTTAGAAAGATATTTCGACATAATTTGTAGTTGTTACGATAAATTACTGAAATAAATAAAAAAAAATATTGATCAGATAAAAAATATTTTGTTACGATAGAATTCTTAACAAAAACTACTTTTTGCTGCAGAACTATTGATACGAATTTATGTCCGCTATAAATAGTCAAAAATCTAGTAGTGATTGTCGTGTATTTTTTGTTGTATACAATAAACTAATATGTCTATTGAATATATTTTGTTGCTAAATTGATTCGGATTTTGGTATATTGAATTAGATTGATATTGGATTCAATTTAATTACTAATTTTGGGTGGAGTTTTGATATATTTTTGTAGATATTAGGAGTTTTAGTTTTTTCTCCTTTTTTGGAGAATAGTATAAAATATATTTAATTATGATGTTTAGCAAGACTAGATAATTATTTGATATGAGATTTTTTTTAAGCTGCTGATATAAATTTTAAAAATTTTGAGTCATTTATTGTTTTCAAAGTTTAAGGAATCGAAGGGTGATGGTTTATTTATATTTGTTTGAGTTGTTATTTATTCCGTGATATTTTACTTTTTTTTGGAATTTTTTTGAAAAAATCAGTCACTTGGATTTGTGCCTTATTGTGTTTCTCGAATGACATGCTTTGTCCTCGATTGTGTTTTTAGTGTGCTTTCGGGTGTTTTATGAGTGCAATTTGGGTTTCCATTTTTGTCATTTTTTGGTTATTTTTGTTCTCAAATTATATTTTATTTTTTATTATTTATAAAATTGTATTTCAAATTTGCAATGTGCTTGAAATCAAGAGATGAACATATTGTATGGTAATTTATATTTCCTTTTACTATGTAATTATATTATGTTTAAGATTTAATTTTTAGTAAACGATTTATACAAAATATTTGGGAAGGCAAATAAACGAAAATTTTTGTTCTCCAACATTACGCCATGGTAATATTCTAAGCTTTTCATTTTGATTATGGAATTTAATGCTCCAAAATGTACAACAATATTACAGTATTCTTTAAAAAACTATTATTTGCCAAATACCGTATGTAATAAAGCAATATATTGAAATATGTTGTAATATTTCCTAAATATATGTGCTTAGCATATAATAAAAACAAATAATATTATTATATACATAGATGTTACAACACATAAAATTATAAGATATTAAAATGAAAGGCAAATAGTATTATTATATACATAGATGTTACAACACATAAAATTATAAGATATTAAAATGAAAGGCAAATATTCATGTATGTTATTACATATACAATAATTTAAAAATATTGACAATAAGTATGATTTAATTACATGAAAAACTCAAACTTTTAATCAAATTATATAAATAAAGATAATGCATATTAAGTAAGTTGGTTTTATTATTTATATATTTTTTATTTCAAAAAGTTAAAATAGAGTTATGTTAAGTAACAAAAATAGCAAAAAAAAAAAAAAATATATATTTTCTACTCCCTCCGATCAAATTAATTGGGTATACTTCTTACAACGTGAATCTAATTCTTTTGACCATTTTAAAAAGTTTAAAATTTTGGTGGAGATGTGAAGTGACAATGTTCTTAAAGCTCTGAGAACAAATCATGGAGGAGAGTTTACTTCTCGGGTGTGTTTATTTGGATTTTGAATTTTGAATTGAGATTTGAATTGTAAAAAATTTGAATTTTAATAGTTGTGTGATGTGATTTAAATAGGTGTTGATGTGATATTTTAAATATAAAATTAATTTTTAATATTATATAAAAATAAAAATATGTATTTGTAGTGTGATGAAATATCTCACCACTTGATTTACAAGGATTTGACCAATTAGTTGTGAGGGGTTTTAATGAAGAATAAGGAATAGATTATGAAAAAACCTTATCTCCGGTTGTTGGTTTGAAACTAGCTATATAGATGATTTTGGCATTGGTAACTAAAAATGAATGGAATCTTTTTCAGTTTGATGTTAAATCGGATTTTTTAAATGTTGATTAAAATGAAGAAGTTTATGTCTCTTTGCCTCTCCAAGATTTGCGAATTCAATTGGTTTATATATAGTGTATATATATATATTTATGTTTACATATATAGCACGGCCCATAACCCCATGTATATATATGATGATGTACCTTAATTTTAATTTTGAGAAATTCAGTTAATTCCGATTATCCTAACATGGTATCAGAGCCCTGCCTAGTTTCTCCCCGTACAATCGAAAAATAACCATAGCGTTGTTCATCTCGGATCCGCCACTCCGATACTTTTCGACCGTCACCGCCCCCACCACTGGATGCACTGTGAGACGAGTCAGCCGCCGGAAAATCATCCCGAACAGCGGCGCGTGCATCCTCCACACGCCTGATGAAAAAATCTCGCCGGACGCCTCATCAGCGCATAGGGGCGCGTGCGGTGACAGTTGCCGGAGATTTTCGAACCTTCGTGCTCGGATTATGATTTCTGTTCCGATGGTATATTCAGTTTTTCTGTTTGAGCAGTATTTAATAATTGTCTAATTTTTTGTGTTTCGGGTTAGATTCGATTTTCTGCTTTTGTCTCTGTCGATTCAATTTTCATGTTGAGATATTACTTTGGTATGGAAAATATGGATGTTCATGTTCCGATAAATATTATCTTGTTCGGAGATAATTATAGTCTGTGGCCACAATTGATGAAAAGTTTTCTGATAGGCAGAAAGTTATGGCGGATTGTTATAAGGGATATAGTTGCTCCCGTTGCTCTAATTTTTATAGGAGAATTTGCGCCTACATCTAAACTTATCAAATCATATATTAAGAAATTGGAGGATTGGGATAGTAAAAATCATCATATTCTTACATGGCTGCGCAACACATCTACTCCGGTGATACAAGTTCAGCTTACCCAATCTGAAACTGCTAGAGCAGCTTGGGATTTCTTGGCAGCTTGGTACATTATTATCAGCTCTGGAGCACACTACATGGTCTAAAACAGGAACCGGGATAATCTATCAACGAATTTCTTGCTCAGGTGCAACCCATCTGGCATCGGTTAGATCAAGCTGAGATTAGTCTTGATCATGTCCGTCTCATTCAGTTTTTTATGGCTCTTTGTCCAGAGTATGAGGCAATCTATGCCTCCCTGCTACATCGACACCCACTCCCTATATTTGATGCGGCTATTCAAGAGATTCTCTTTGAGAAAACCTGTCTTCATCTGGCCAAGGGTCCACCGTTTGATTCTCTCGTTGTCACGACCCAAAATCCTAGTCAGAATCGTCAACTCCACTGCAAGCGATGTCAGTCACTGCCCCAGGGTGGAATGTCATTATTGTCATATTTTGGGACATACTATATAATATTGCCCTACTAGGCCGCCTCGCTCTGACGGCACTAATTCTAAGCCTTGGCATACTCGTGGACCTCTTCATTCTAGTACCTCATTCGTCACAGCCTCTGCCACGCTTGCACCTGCGCCTCCTACGCCTCCAACGATTCAGGAATTGGAAGCTCTTCTTAAACAGGTTCTCTATTCCAATACCAACATGTCTACCACATCAAGTAACCCTCCTTGGTATTTTGATTCTACTTGTAGCAACCATATGATCTCTTATATAAACCTTATGACTTCTGCATCCATTACTCAATCCCTACTCCCTATACTTACCGTAAATGGTACCTATATGTGCATTACCCATACCGGCTCTGTATCCACCACGTCTTTGTCTTTGTCTTTCCCTGATACCTATTGTATTGTTCAATTAACTTCGAACTTAATCTCAGTTGGTCAATTGGTTGATCAAGGTCTTAATGTGATATTTTCTTCTTCTGGTGTACAGGTTCAGAATGCGCAAACTAGGAGGACCCTCGGAAATGGCCAAAATATGGGCCGTTTATTTGAGCTTGAGTCACTTCAATTCCCTTGTCCTTCCATTTCTTCCGACACCACCTTTACACCATCCTGTCTTCAGTGGCATCGGTTAGTCATGCATCCTCCAATAACCTCAGGTATTTGATTAGTCAGGGTCTTTTGGATTCTGTTAGTTTTGAGTCTTTTGATTGTGTAGATTGTTCAATTGGGGAAACAGTCTACTTTGTCGTTCCCTTATAGTACTTCCATCGCAGATAAACCGTTTTCATTAATTCACTATGATATTTGGAGATCTTAACCCGTTGTGTCTATGAATGGTTTTTGTTACTTTGTACTCTTTATCGATGATTACTCATGCTTTACATAGATTTATTTTATGCGACAGTGTTTTGAACCCTCCTTTATTTATATAGACTTTTCTAAAATGATACAGACTCAGTTTTCCTCCACCATCAAAACTCTCCACATAGATAATGCTCTTTGTTCATCATGTGGCACTTTATTGATAATTAGATGGATTATTTAAGTGTAGAATTAATTTATTATTTCATAGAACATATTAATTCTTCAATTAGAATAATATGTGTGAATATGTATATTCCATCATAAATATATATATATTAGCAAATGAAGTGAGATTGCATTTGAATGTTTCTTCACATTTGCATTTTTATTTATTATCGATGAAATAATTCATGGAGCCATGTCATATTTATTTATTTATTTATTTGGTTAAAATCAATTATATGAACATACATTCATACATGAGTATGCAATTGGAATAACATGTGCATATCCATCGTTTGGGTGTTGGTTAATTCATCGATTTATTTATTTTATTAGAATACTTTATAAAATCACATTGGGTTATACTCAATTAAATGGAAACTAATTGGGCTATTTAGTACTCCTAATTAGAGTTGTTAACGAGTCAAGCCGAATAAAATTTTAAGTGTTCATGTTCGTTCCTTAACGTTCGCAAATAAAGCTTGTGTTCGTTCGTGAAGCTTTTGAGTTCGTTCGTAGTGTTCGAGCTCGGCTCGTTAAGAATATTTATTGTTTGAGCTCATGTTTGTATTCGGCTCGATTATGCTCGATTAAGCTCGTTCGAGCTCGTTTGTCTCACTCTTTTAAATTTATATGTAAATTAAAAAGAAAATTTGAAATTATTTTATTTATTTATTTAAATTGATATTTTATTTATTTATAAATTATAATATATGTATATATAATATTTATAATAAATATAATATTTTAACGTACGTTCGCGAATAAAATTCGGGCTCATTCGTTAACCAAACGAGCTTGTTTCTGTTGTTCGACTCGACTCATTAACGTTCCGGAACAAGCTTTAATCGAACTGAACCGAGCCGAGTCCACGAACAGCTCGGTTTATTTAACAGCTCTACTTCAAATTAATACTATGATTGAAGTTGCAATTATGTGGATAATCAAAGTGCGATGCAACCCATATTAATTTATTTTATATTGTTGATTTTATGAATAATCAGAATTATGGATTCATTGCGATGGGTTTGATGATCTAGTTAAATTTGGGATACACCAGCATGTGTTTTCGGCAGTATGCATTTTTTCAAATTCGACTATAATTATTTATTGCATCAAATTTATACTATTTGGATAGCATCTTTTTTCCTGTGTAATTCTGTTGCCTTTAGTTTTTCTTAGATTGCTTGATTATTTTAATAGTCGAGAATTAATTGATGTTGTTATGGCTTTCTTATATATTGGATATACATATTTATTTTAAGGTGAATTTAAATAATATAATATATTTTATGAATTGGTTGAAACAATTATGTTGTCAAAGCCGCCTCTGTTGTGTAAATCGGTTTATTTTATATATTAGAAGGATGTGTGTGACTTACAAGACTATTGATTGACCCAAATGAATGTCAACGATTAAGTAGTTAAATGCTTGTTTAATGACCTTGAATACGGTGATGATAATTTGGTTATTTATGTGTGAATAATAGATTTGTTCAAAGACGGAGTATTGTTTGACACACTATTTTATTATCAACATTCGATTGTCAAAACAAGTTCATCACTTGCAAGTCAGTAATTTGTCCAAATACAATTTCTGATGTTGTTTGATAACTTGTGTTATGATTGCTATTTTATTTCATAAATTCACATGCAGAGCATTCAGTAGCTTATAGACATGTGCATTTAGTTACTTATACACATTCTTTATTTCTTTGGAATCAGACTCGTATGCATTAAATGCAATCCCGATTCTAATTTACTTTAAGGGAACTAGAAATTCATTAATAATTTTTGATGCGTTTTGACGGTGAAAATCAAGTATTTGAAGTTTCCAAAGTAACCTCTCTTATATGAGATTTTTACTTGATAACGTAACTGTTTATATGTGTATTTTAATTAATGTGATTATTTTTCGGTCCAAATAAAGTTGGTAATTAACAAAATGAAATATACATCTTAGATAATATGTATGGGATGATTATATGGTTTTATCTTATGTGAATAGTAAGTCATTCGAATGATTGATAACTATTCGACATTACTTATTAACTGTACATGATTATTGCAATAAGATAACTGCTAGCAATCAATATTATTTATTCAAAAATTGATCCTTGATGTTGCACTTAGTATCTTTGGAAGAGAATTTACTATTGTTGAGCTTAATATATATATATATATATTAGTCCCAACATTGTATGGGAACAAATGTAAGCATTGGAAAGAATCAATATTGATTTATTTGGGCTGCTTAAATCTTAACTTGGCATTAAGAGTAGACCAACTCACTCATACAGTAAGAAGTACTGCAGATGAAAAGAAGTTGTTTGAGAAGTGGGATACGTCCAATGTCTAACTCTGATGATCATTAAGAAAAATACTCTATAAATTTCTGGGGTATGATATCTGATGATATCACTACTTCTAAGGGGTTCCTAGTCGAAATTAAGAAACGCTTTGACATGGCTCGACCGTGTATAACTATCCAATGTATTTTTCTTACCCACAAAGTTCAATAGAACCAATGGATTAAGAATATGGATAAAAAAAAATATAGTACAGAAAATGTGAATTAGTATGGATGATAACAAACTATGAGAATAAGTCTCGGATCTGAAATTAAACCATAGGCTAAAATAAAAACAATAGGCTAAATCTCACTGCAAAGAATTGAAAGTCACAAACAGATGGAATCACTCCAAAGACCCGATTTGAGACTCTAAATGCTAGGAAATCACTTACTAACACTAGAAAATCATAAAAGTGAAATTTGATTCAAGATGTAAAAAAGTTTTCATTACAATGATAGACAAGGACTTTATATAGAGGTACTTGAGGAAAATAAAATGCAACAAATTATAAAGGAAACAAACGAAAAAGTAAGTCTAACTATAAGAAAATAAATAATAAGGAAAGTTCTACATATGGAATTATATTATATAAAAAATTATGGTAAAAGAAAATCTATATTAAATTAACTTCTAGAGGTTTCCATAAGTGATGACTCTCTTGATAATTTTTCATAATTTGTAATTCTCTTGATAATATTCTATAATTAGCGATTCTCTTAATTTTCAATTTCGATTTTTGCGGATCCCATTGAAGTAGTGTCAGGTGAGGGTTAAGTAATCGCCAAGCATAATTTTTAAATTAATTCTCCATGAAAAATTGTTGGGTCAATGGAGTAATGGATTCTTGAAACTGACGAGCTTGGCTTCGAGTGATGGGTCCCATAGGCATTTGAATCCTTCAATATTGGACATTCTCGTCATTCTCTCCTTCTTGAAAAGCTTTCTTGTTCTCCCGAACAAGATATTCATCCGTTGTATAAAAAAGGCTTAAGTCAAAAATATTAAAAGTAGCATAAACTTGGTAATCACCTGGGAGTTCAAGTTTGTAGGCATTATCATTAATGTGTTCCAAAACTCGAAATGGCCATCGCCACAGGGAGTAAGTTTTGACTTTCGCAATTCTGGAAATCTTTCATCCCTTAAGTGTAGGCAAACCCAATCTTACCTTCTTACGTCCACGGTTAGTTTATTTTGTGTAATTGTCAGCTGCCATTAATAGGTTATCCCAAACTTGTGAATGAAGTTTTTGGACAAATTCAGCCTTTTTCTGCCATCAAAACTAGGATGCTCATTGCATGGCAATGACATAAGATTAAGATGAGTTAATGGGTTAAAACTGTAAACAACTTGAAATGAAGAAAAACTTGAATCGTACGGTTATATACAAATTCAGCATAAGCTAAACATTCTTCCCAACTCTTCAAATTCTGCTTAACTAAGGCACGTAACAAGCAACCTATAGTTCTATTAACAACTTCAGTTTGACTATCAGTTTTTGGGTGGTGTGATGTGGAAAACATTAATTTTGTACCTAATTTAGCCCAAAGTATTATTAAAAAAATAGCTTAAAATTTGAGAATCTCTATAAAAAAAAATGGATCTAGGAACACCATGCAACCTAAAAACCTCTTTCAAAAATAATGAAGCAACATGCGAAGCATTAGTGGTTTTTGTGCATGGAATAAAATGTGTCATTATCGATCAACCATAAAAAATATTGAGTCTTTACCAGACCTACTCCTAGGCAAACCTAATATGATATCTATATAAATGTCAACCTAAGGGGATTCAGGAATAGGTAGAGGGGTATACAAACCATGTGAATGAACAATAGACTTCGAAGAGAGGCATGTTGTACACCAACGAATTGTGGCTTCAACTTCGGCTTTCATTTGTGGCCAAAAATCTCTCCCTGCAGCAAATTAAATGTCTTGTTCCTACCAAAGTGTCCCATCAAACCCCTAGACCGACTTTTCCAAATAAAAAATTCTTTCAAGGAGCATTTAGGCACGCACAATTTATTTTCTCGCAGCAAATACCTATCATGTACATGATATTTTTCAAATGCATGTGAATTACAGTTAGCAAATATATCGGAGAAATTAGGGTCAGTTGCATATAATTCTTTCAAATATGAAAAACCTAAGAGCTTAGACTCAAGTGTTGTAACAAATTCATAACTGCGTGACAATGCATCCACAACAATATTTTCCTTACTCTTTTTGTATTTAACAACATAGAAAAAAATGTCAATGAAGGAGCTCCATCGGATATGGCTCGTACTCAACTTACTTTGGGATTTGATATACTTGAGGAATTCATGATCGGTGTACACAATAAACTCACGAGGATGTATGTAATGTTGCTATGTTTGCAAGGCCCGCACTAAGGAGTATAATTATTTATCATATGTTGTGTAATTCAAGGTAACGCTATGTAAATTTATAATGAAAAATGTAAAGGCTCTCTTTTCTTGAGAGAGGATGGCGCCGATACCTACACCAGAAGTATCACAATCAAGTTCAAACGGTTTAGAAAAATCAGGTAAAGCAAGTACGGGTGCACAAGTAAGTTTCAATTTCAAAGTATCTAAATTATTTTTTGTTCACTTCCCCAATCAAACTTATCCTCTTTTTTTTGTAATTGCAGTTAAGGGTGCTGCAATATTGTTGAAGTTCCGCACAAATTGACGGTAGAAATTTGCAAGACCATGAAAATTGCGGACATCACATATGCTTGTAGGTGTAGGTACTCTTGGATGACTACAACATTCGCAGGATCTACACATACTTCATCTTTCCCTACAATAAAACCCAAAAATTTGCACGTGTCGACACAAAAGTCGTATTTTTCTAAGTTAACATACAACTTTTCAGCTCGTAAAACATCTAAAACTACTTGTAAATATTCAACATGCGCTTCAATAGAAGTACTATAAACAAGTATTTCATCAAAGTATACTACCACAAACTTATAAAATTTCTTAAAACATTATTCATCAATCGCATGAATGTGCTTGGGGCATTAGTAAGTCAAAATGGCATAACTAACCACTCATATAGACCAAAAGAAATTTTGAAGCCAGTTTCCATTCATCACCTTGATTCATCCAAATTTGGTGATAGCCACTTTTTAAATCAATTTTTGAAAAATATTACAGAACCACACAAATTATCAAGTGTGCCATCTAATCTATGAATGAAATGAGGGTACTTAACTCTTATAGCATTGACGGCTTGACAATCCACACATATGCGCCAACCTCCATCTTTCTTTGGCACCAATAGGACAGGTACAACACAAGGACTTATGCTTTCATGAATCCAACCTTTGCTCAGTAGATTCTCCACTTGCCTTCGTATTTCTTGTACCTTATCCGGGTTGGCTCGATAGGCTAGCCAAATAGGAATTGATGCTCCCAGGAAAAAATCAATTTGGTGATCAATCTCACGAGTGGATGGTAAACCATGGGGTACTTCATCAGAAAAAAAAAAAAATAAAAAAAATAAAAAAAAAAATAATCCCACGCCTGCAATAAGTAAACAAAATTAAATGGAAGTTTGTTAGATTCATTCATGGAAAAATAAGTAGGTTTAGAAAGTAATAGGGAGCAATGAACTCCTTGTTCTAAGCTTAAAGCTTCCTTCATGCACATAGAAAGACTAGACATCTCATTCTCGTGATTAGGATTCTAGTTGGTTTCACCCAGAATCACTACACTCGTTTTTTATTTTTGAGTAGAATGGTAGAGTATTTGAGAATGGCTAGGGGTAGATGTGTTTATTGGTGAGGATAAAAATTTGAGAGGTTGTGGGGTAGTTAGGCTATGTTAGAGAATAGATGCACTTCCATGTGGAGTACCTTTTGATGCGGGTGATTCTGAGGACTTCAAATTGGACTCCTCACATCGAGTTGCTTCAACGACATTGTTCACCACTCATTGTCTTTATTTTGGTTCCTTTTCTCTCTTGCTTCGGCTGAAAACTGTTTGTACAAGTATTTTTTATTTGTATTTACTTCTCGAAGACTCAACGGCTTCAGAACTATGGTCCGTTCGGCATGTGGAAAAGTATATCGATTACGAAGACCATCATGTACAACTTCTTTGTCAAATTTCCATGGTCTCTCAAGAAAAATATGGCATGTTTTCATTGGAACTACATCGCATTTTACCTTATCCTTGTAACATTGTAGCTCAATTCCCACCAATACTTGTTTGGTGACGTTGATTTCCCCACAATTATTGAGCCACTGTAGTTTGTAAGGCCTCGGGTGCAAATTCATCCTCAAATTAAGTCTTTTCAATGCGAGGTCACTAATGACATTAGTACAACTACCACCATCAATGATAAGACTACATACCTTAATCGAGATCTTACACCTTCCATGGAATAATTTTTTGCATTGTTCAGTATCTTCAACCTCTTTTAGAAGGGTTCTAAGAGCTCGGAGAATGACTAGTGTCAAATTGAATGCTGGTATAGATTCTCTAGCTTATTGGTCATAGGAATTCACCTCATTGACCTCTTCAGTTTCTAATTCGGATTCATACTCACAAGAGGTCGTAACAACCATAGTACGCTTGTTTGAACATTGATTCGCTAAATGTCTTCGGCCTTGCCATTTGAAACATAACAAATCTCGGCTACGGTGGTGTTCTTTTGGGTGTTTGTTGACAACTTAGGGTGCATCGAATCAACTCCCGCTACCTATTTGCCTTTGTTTATATGTTATGGAAGCGGCGTGTTAGGCAACCCTACAATTGGAGAAGGTTTAAATGGATTACCTTGCATCCGCTTTGATGTTAGTTGCTTCTCCACCTTTATGGCCAAGTGTACCATATCATCAAGATCCACGTATTCGTACATCTACACCGCATCAACAATATCCTTTTAAAGCCCATTCGAAAATCTAGACATCATTTTCTCTTGATCTTCACGGATATCAGCTTGTAGAAGAAGTGTTTCAAGCTCTTTATAGTACTCCTCCACTGACCGGGACCTTTGTTGTATACTCTACAATCTCCGAAATACTTCACGATGATAATGAAGGGGGAAAAATCTTTTTCGCATGAGTGTACAAAGTTCGGTCTAAGTCCTCACTAGAGCCTCCTTATTTCTGCAGTGGTTGATGCTCAATTAGTCCTACCATGCAAGGGCATAATCTGAAAACTCTATTACGGCCACACGGACTTTTTTTTTGGTCATGTTAATTTTTGAACATCAAAGATTAGTTCTAACAATCGTTCTTATTGCAAAAATGCTTTAGGGCTGGATTTTCCTTAGAACGGTGGCACTTGAAATTTGATCGAGTTGATAGCCTCATCTCCATCTCGTCGGTTATGGTTATTATGATGCCTAGGCCATTCCCAATTTTCTTCAAACTCTTTATCATCGGGTTCGTCAAAGTTGTGTGGGGGTGGGGGACGGATGTTGCGTCTTGGCCTCAAATGCGATTGAACATCATTTCACCTCTAAGCTTCAGGTAACGGTCGGATGTTCTGTTGTAACCTTTGTTGATTCTCTTCCAGTTGATCCATCCTATTATTCATCAATTCCAATTCAGAATGGGGAAGATTTTTAAACTCTTATAGAATGGTATTGAGAAGACTTTATACATCAACTTGTTGAAAATTGGATCATTCACCCCTTGTTATTAGAAAGAGAAGAAAAAAAATAATTTCACAAGAACTCTCGTGTGTCACTCCACACCTTATGTACCTCTACGTCTTACAAAAAGAACTCAATTCAAATCGATGGAATTCTCCCAAAGACGATATCCAAAAAATTCAAAACAGTAATGAAAGCAAAAGAAATATAAGTTCAGGATGGAAGTAAAAGACAAATAATCTGAGTAGATTTTTTTTGTTTTTTTTTTTTAGGTAAAAGGAAAGATGATTTGAGAATATAAGTAAATAACAAATATTTTGAAATTTGATAACAAGTCAAAACTTACTCCATGTGGCAATGTCATTCATAGGTTATCTCTAACTTGTGAATGAAGTTTTTGGACATATTCAGCCATTTTTTCTTACATCAAAACTAACATGCTCATTGCGTGGCAATGACATAAAATTTAGAGGAGTTAATGGGTGTGAACAACCTCATATTGAGAACAATTCGTAGAGCTATGAATCGTACGGAGGGTGTATTTTAGTGTAACAACTTACATCATTGTGTCTATGTAAGATTGTCTTTATTGCCGAAAATTAATTGATGGTGGAAGAATTTATAAGGGTGACGGCAAGAAAGTTAAAATTGAAGTCATTGACCATTTTAGATTATTATTAAGTACGGATTATTATTTGGATTTGGATGAGACATGTTTTATAGTACTGCCTTTAGACGGAATTTGGTTCAATCACTATTTTGAAAAATTCAGTAGTTATTGTTTATTCAGAAATAAAGTTTGTCTCTTCCAGAATGAAAAATCGATTGGAACCGGTACATTATTTGATGATAATAATCGTTATTTGCTTAATTGTATGACTTCATATTATGAATTAATTATTGAACATATTCGTACAGCTTTCATGATTGTGGATCCGTTTAATTACTAAAGTGTTGCCACTTAAGTTCTATAATGAGCATGTTGCTAGTATGAGAGTGGAACCATATCTTGATATTTCGGTTTAGTGGGAGCTTATTAGTAATGTATAATATTCAGTTATTCTGAACTAAAATTAAGGTGAATGAGTTGGAAATTGGCATATTATGATCACATTACATGAAATTTTTCATGTTGTGCATTCGCACTTGATTAAATCTTAGGTTATATTAATATTGTAACCACTGATCGGTCCTATTGCAATAAATGCAGTGATGGTCGTTTTGATCTGTATTGATGTGATGTATAGATAATATTGGTACAATATATCAAATGATTTGATAGTAAAATTTTTATGAGTTCATAAGGTTATAAAGTGTACATTTACCCAAGTAGAAGATTGTTGGATTAAAAATTTAATTGTGGGTTAAATGTAACTATTTGGACTATTAGTCGGGTTAAGTCTATATTAAGTGATCTATTAAATTTATTAGGCTTAAATGTATTTAGTAAGTGCGAGCCTCCTATGTGCAGAAACCGGTAACTTATTAATTGGTTGATGAAGTCAATTGATAATAAGAGATATATATTAGAGTTGTAATC
This sequence comes from Andrographis paniculata, assembly GCF_009805555.1. Classification (NCBI taxonomy): domain Eukaryota; kingdom Viridiplantae; phylum Streptophyta; class Magnoliopsida; order Lamiales; family Acanthaceae; genus Andrographis; species Andrographis paniculata. The sequence goes on along the minus strand of NW_026137607.1, from coordinate 3,412,448 downwards.
CCAGGTCTAGGCGTAGCATCCATTATTTTTCATATCTCATCGTAGAAGTAACGACAGAAATCTAAGGGTTTTCTCATGAGGGGTTGCGTCATATACTTGAAGAGCACAAAACCATATGTTAATTTGTAGATCCAAATTCGATTGCGCTAATAGAATCAGGTCAAATTTAATTATTTTATTTTTTTATTTCAATTATTTCAACACAAAATATATTGGGCTTAGGATTTAATTTCTGATGAGTTCCAACAAATTTGTGTTCACTGTTGTTATTATTTTATTTATTTTTTTGGACTAATCATTTTCTTTCGTAGTTATTTGTTTGACCATTATATATATATATATACTAGTACTCGTGTGAGCGCGGCTAAGCCGCGCAAGTTTTTGTTATGGTAGAATATTTTTTGTAATTTTTTTATATAAATATGTTGTCTGAGTTCATTAGCGGTGCATATTTTATATTTTTAATTTCTTGAAAGAAAAGATAATATAAATATATTTTAGGGAAAAAAAGAAAAAAAATTGACCGATTTAGTTTTACGAAAGAGGAAGAGAATGAAAGAAAATGAGAAAAAAATAATATAAATATTGTTACGTACAAATAATAATAATAATAATAATAATAATAATAATGGTAGCAGGGTCTTAGCGGAGGTCGGATAAGATAAGGCTGGACGAAGAAAGATGAGATGGCAGATGCGGAGGTCGGACAAGATAAGGTCGGGCGAAGAAAAGGTCTATTGGTTGGTCGCTTAATTAAGCGACCTGTTAATCACCTGATCGATTGGCTGGTCACTTGGTCAAAACAGTAGTTCAGTCGCTTCAAAGGGCGGTCAATTGGTCGCTTGATGGGGCGACCAATGAATCGTCTTGGTTGTTCGGCCGTTTGAAGGGACCGGATGGTGGTTGCTTGATTGTCTCATCCTTCTTCGCCCGACCTTATCTTGTCCGACCTCCTTTAAGACTCTGCTACCATTATCATTATTATTATTATTATTTTTTGTACGTAACAATTCCTAATTTAAGTGTTCAGCAGACCTAACATTCTTAAATAATGATGGTCAAAGAGTTAGGTGCAGAGTTTAGAAAATCTTGAAGAGTCGGACGCAGTATTGAAAATATGAAAATTTGGCGTAATTTTGTGAAATTTTATATGAATTTAATATAGTTTTGCTATATATATATCAAGTCGTATTTATACGTTTGCATAGTTTATCCTCCATTTTGAATCACATTTCAATTGGCTGCACAAATATAAAAATATATATTTATATAATTTATTATATTTCTTTCTCTCATCTTTCTATCCCAATCGACTACATACTGGACGGGTGGTTAGTCGATTGGCCTTAAAGAGACCCAACATCTGGACTGTCGGCTGATGGTTAGTCGGTTGGTCATAGAGAACGCCGACCGCTGGACTGTTGGTCTCAGGTTAGTTGGTTGGCCTTAGAGAGACCCGACCGTTGGACTGTCGGCTAATGTTAGTCAGTTGGCCATAGAGAGAGTCGGCCGCTGAATTATTAAAAAAATAATTATCTATAAATATATATACTGATGTGTTTTAAATTTTTAATTAAATTTTTAAAATTTAATTATATAAATATGAATATATAAATTTAAATAAATAAAGAATATTGTTGACGTATTTTTTCAACAAAACAAAGTAAAATCCGAAAATAGAAAATATCTTTGAATTTGATAAAATGAATGCCTGAGATTAGGAATCTCTAGACACTGTAGGGTACATAAGTAAACTAAGGAAAATAAAACTACAGACTGAAAAAGTAAAGTGGTGACCTCTATATCAGCCGACCTCTGGATCAGCCGACCTCCGTTTCAGCCGACCTCCGGATCAGCCGACCTCAGTAGCAGCCGACCTCCGTATCAGCCGACCTCTGGATCAGCCGACCTCCGTATCAGCCGACCTACGGATCAGCCGACCTCCCTTTCAGCCGACCTACGTATCAGCCGACCTCTGGATCAGCCGACCTCCCTTTCAGCCGACCTCCGGATCAGCCGACCTCCGTATCAGCCGACCTCCCTTTCAGCCGACCTCTGGATCAGCCGACCTCTGTATCAGCCAACTTCTGGATCAGCCGACCTCCGTATCAGCCGACTTCCGTATCAGCCGACTTCTGTATCAGCCAACCTCCGGATCAGCCGACGTCCGTAAAAAAATATATATTTTTCTTTGGATAATTTTTTTTCTATTATATTAATAAATTATTTTCTACAAAATGATATATATAATGAATTGGTCGGATGACAAAGCGAAGGAGAACCGTCCAATAATTAGTCGGTTGGGATAGAAAGTGGGGGAGAACCGTCCAGTAAGTAGTCGGTTGGGATAGAAAGAGGAGAGAAAGAAATATAATAAATTATATAAATATATATTTTTTATATTCTCTATAAGAGCAGCCGTCTAGTCGGACCAAATTTTTTTTGTTTTGCGTGCCCAACAAATTCAAAAACTGCTGCATTAGTTTCAAATGCATTTCTTTATATATCATAGCATTAAAATATTGTAACTAAATTATTGTATTAAAGAAAACGTTGCGATCTACAAAATGATATTTATATCAATATATTTTGTACAAGTAAATCACTACAAAATAGCAAATGGAATTGGAAATACACAACGCTCAAGAACATCCAATATTTTCAGTATAACTGACAACGTAGGGTTTATTGACAAATTTAGTCATTCTTGCCCACAATATTACCCGTACGTACTACTGATGTAAAGATACACTGTTTTAGTATTAAGGGTAATTTAGTAAAAACAGGTAATCATCCGTACGACTTCTCATATATATGTGTTTCTTGATATGAAAGACAACTATTAGCGTGCTGATTTTAATATATATTTGTTTCTTGATATAAAAGATAACTATTAGCGTGCTGATTTTAATATATTCAACACAGCGCTACTAGACTAATGTAAAGAGACAAATAAACACATTATAAATACAAAATAATATATGAAGATTTAAATAAAAATATATAATTGTATTGTATAAAGGCATATAACGTGTTGAATTCAGTTGAAGATTGTGCTAAATTTGACTATAATATATATTATGTTTTATGTTAACATAATATAGTTATACACGAACTAACACACTTACCCTATAATATATACAAAAGTTAGCACATAATATATATGCTAATAGCACATTGCATGAAAAAAAAAAAAAAAACAACACATAATAAAGTGTTAAAACTAAAGTTACGAAGTGAGCTAATTTATTATTATTATTATTACTATTATTATTATGATCTTGAATGAGTTGTGTTAGGCTACAAAATACCAAAATTCCTTAAATGAAAAAATGCTGGATAGAATAATGAAATGATGTTAAAGACATTTGAAATGCTAAAATAGAGTTCCATATGTAAAATCGAAAATACCCCTTACTAGAATTGAGCTCTCAAAAGCGTGCAAGTAACTTTTATCTGCTTTTCAAATTGGCTCTATCCTCCATCATGGGATTCTTCATATTTTTTTAATTTAAAGAAATAAAAAAAAAAAAAAAAAAGTAATTATGCGATTTTCCTCTTGCATGTTTATTAGAATTTCAAATGAGATAATTGATTATTTTATTTTTAATATAAAATGTATTCAAATCTTACATTGTCCTATAACATTGTTTTTATTCTTAACTTAAAAAACTGTCCAATCAAAGGCCCATAAAAAATAGGAAGTCTGGCAAACTCAAAAACTCAGAGGCCCATCCTAAATAATGAGTAATCAAGAAGGTTAGATGATGAAGATGATGATGATAATAATAATAATAATAATAATAATAATAATAATAATAAGGATAAATTATATAATAAACATTGTATTTTAGTAAAAATTGCACAAACACCTTGTATTTTATTTACAGTGAAATCGTCTGTGTTAATGTAAAATTTGCACAAAATATCAGTCTCGTTCATAACTGATATTTGATTCTAAAAATTACTAAGTTTAGTACAAATAAAAAAAAAAATATTTTAAATAATTTTTTAAAATAAATAAATAAATAAATAATTGATTAATCCTTTATTTTATAATTTTTGGAAACAAATTATTATCTGATTTTTATAAAAACTATAAAAAATATATGATTGATCAATTATTTATTTATTTATTTTATTAAAAAAATTATTTAAAATATTTTAGGCGTAATTTAAATCTTTATTTAGAACCAGAAAAATGTTGCAAACTTTTCCAACAATAAATAAAACACATTGTGTTTTGTGCATTTTTATCAAAAATATAAAGGATTATATAATTTACCCTAATACTAATACTAATACTAATAATAATTACTGCCCATATTAGTCATAATTCGTGCGTTAAGTTAAATCCAATATTTATGATACTTCAAATTTAAATAAAATTAACGGTCGAGGGGCTGGGATGTTTTTTTCCCTCAAAAGTCAAATACACGTTCAAGTCCAAAATAAGCAAACAAATAAAGGATTTCTTTGTATGGTTCAACCGGTACTCTTCTTTGCCTTCTTTGACTTCCTTTCCTCAGAATGCTCCATCGATCCAGTATCCGTAATGCCGCTATTTCCTTTCTCCGAATCCGAACGATCTGTCGATCTAATCCGCTTATTCGAGTTCTGTTTCCTCTTGGAGGGTTCCACAGCCCCTGAAATAGTTCTCTTTGGAGTGGTAAAATGGTTGCCTGCTTCGGAGTCTCTTGCCCTAATGCTTCGCGCAGGAGTAAGCAGACTCCGACCAGAAATCGTTGATGTAGCAATGGAAGATAGCTGGGCGTGGCTTCGGGACTTGCGCCTTTGAAGCTCACTTGGCTCCGGGTAATGAACCAACGAGACCCTCCTAGAGATCTTCCCCGCTGATACAATAGGATAGGATGCAAAGATTAGTTGTAACTGGGAACTACGGACTAACGGTGTAAAACTATTCGATATAACATTAGTTCTAATTTAATCCCATTGTCCAAAAGGATGTTTCCATAAATTATCGACTATTTTATCTAGCTTCCAAAGACAGGTGGTCCATAATTCAAGAATCACATAGTCCCTGGTAAGAAATGTCCTATGAGAGATGGTAAAGTATTGCTATTTTTATCAGCAGCTAAACACAAGTAATATCTATACATATATATATATTAAAGTATTACTAAAGAGAGCTTATATACAATACAAGTAGCATACCAATTTTAGCTTCTGATGCCGAAGTCAAGAAAACCATAACCTCAGGACCTTGGGATTTCGAACTAACCACATCATATGATTTTCCTGTCTCATTAGATTCAATAAAATCAATTAGAAAAGATGCTATTACTTACTAGATACAGCTAAACACATCAGGGCTTAAGATAAATTACCGGAGGACCCCTCAAAGGTGCCGACATGTCCATCCCCTTTATGGTTGAGGGACACCTGCTGCCCATCAAAATCAGGAGGCTGTGTAACATACAATTGATTGGTGAGATTGCAGGAAAGAGATGCCAACGCAAAGATAAGTTTAAGAAAGCTGAATGTGTGTAGAAAATCGGAACACAAAAATCAAGATCTGGACAATCGATTCAATAGGGCATACACTACACTAAGATAAAAATGACGATGATAAGTATTGAGAAACACAAGTTATTGCATAAAGGAGCAAAATGAAAGCATTGAACTAAAAAGGATAGCATCCTCCCAAAGCAATACCTCATTAATGGGCCACTGGATAAGCCATAGCTCAGTTGAGTCCGTCAAATCTAGATCAATTAGCGTATCCTTTTTGTCCTCAACAAACACTGCCGGAGGCTGGTATGATGTATTAGTGGAAGCTTCCATAACTGATGAATTCAAGTGCTCTGATAAGACGTTAGTTAACAGTCGTCACAGACAACAAAAGAACTATTAAGCGCACAAGCATGAACACCAAACCAAAAAATAAGTATAAAATGTTCTGAACAAGGATCACAAACAAACCAGAACAGATAGCCACGCATACGTAGCACTACAATTTAGGAATATTGGATGTTGTATTCATATATATTCTCAGATAAAACAAGGCGAAAACCTCCTAACTGCTGAAACGGGAAATTTGTCCATTACAAAAGCAGAACCCTATCAAAGACCCACGCCAATCCGACCGCAAACATAAAATGGGGCGAAAAATTCAGTCATGCTAACTCAAGACACAAGCACTAAGACGAATGAAGCTCATAAAGAAGAAAATTATCTGAGGCGCAAAGATTAAACGATACGGACTGACTTTACTCATTACAGCTAACATATATATATATGTGTACAACAGCAGAGAGTACCTGGAGAAATCCGATGTCTCGAAAGCAGGAGTATAGCGTCGCCGGCGAACCGGCGGGATGTATCGGCTGGGCTCAGAAACTCTGCGACGAAATCCAGACTACATATAAAACCTAAACTACTCTTCACCTCACCTCAAACCTGTTCTTTTAACAAGTACTAACTTGGGCGCCCCATCAAAAGTTCGCCTCAAAATTATTGGCCCAACTTAATTAATTTCTTTCAGAATTAGTTTCCTGTTATAAAATAAAATAAATTAACAGGTACCTCGTGTTTTGGTATTTTATGGGCCGGTATGGATTTATTTTTTTGTTTGGGTATTTTATTGGCCGGTATGGATAAAAAATAAGTATAAGTTAATTGGGTTTGTTTTTTCTATAATTTTTTCAGTTATTTTTTTTAAAAATATTAATATATTACACATATTTATTATTTTCATATTTTTTATATTATTTTATCTCACATAAAAAATACTCTTTTAAATTATCTTACTAAACAAACACACCAATTGTTTAGATAAATTATTATAACAATAGTTTTATATAAAAAACATTGTTTGGATGTAATTGAGTTAAAAGTATTTTTAAACCATTAAAATTATTAAAAACAATACGGTGTTAATATAATTATATTTTTCTATAAAAATTTTATAAATTATATTTCATAATTTTAGTATAATTAAAAAATTTATATAATTCCCGTTTAAATTTGATATTTCAATTATAATTTTAACTTTTAATTCAAGTATAACATATAAATTAAAAATAATAATGTAATTATTTTTTAATTTTTATTAAAATATACTTTTTCTTTCTCAAAATAATATGGACATTTGAAATTGACACGAAAATTAAAAAATAATAATATAATATTAATAGTGGGTGTAAAAATATTTTAAAAGACCAAATATCCTTAGTTTATTTAATTATTTGATTATTGTGAAAAAGTTATTATAGTTTTGTAAAAAAAATGAAAAATGAGTTTACTAAAAATGGAAATAAGACTATTGTTTGTAATTGAAGAAAATGACAAAATTAGACTATTATTTTGGAACGGAAGAGTAATATGTATATATAAATTAATTATTTTTATTATATATTATAGTATTTTATTTATTTATTTATTTATTTATTATTAAAAATAAAATAATAATTTTAATTAAAAAGTATTTTTGCTTATTCAGAACCTATATTTTGTGTTCTTGAAAAAAAAATACTTTTCAACTATTTTTGGACAAAAGCTGATACAAATAAATACAATTTCTTTTTTTTAAAAAAAAAAAATTAAAAGTCAAAAGCTCCCGTAAAAAATTAATCCAAACGGATCTATATATTAAATTATACATATTTAAATTATTATGTATCTAAAAATAATAAATTACTTATGAAATATCTATAAAAGAATAATAATTACAGATAAAATCTTTTAGAAAATTATAATAATGGTCAAATTTAAATTTTAGAAGATAATATATATATTTTTTCATATTCATACCAATAATTATAATTCTTTTTTATTGTTGAAAATAATGTAAAATAAACTCTTCATCCGTCTTTAAAGTCTTATATATTTTTTTGCGATATTGTACTTAACATTGAAAATATCCTTATATTTGTATAATTTTTTGTACAAATATCATTATAATGGTATTATAAGAAACTAATAGAAATATTTTTGTCTATTTTCCTTAATTTGTACTATATTTTTATATAATAATTAATATTTAAATATTAACATACAAAAAGTAAATAAGAAGCTAGTATTACTTTACTCAATGTAGATTATATACAATTCAAATATATATATATATATATAATACTATAACACACTTTTATATATATATATAAAATAACAAAAAAGAAAAAGATTATAAAATTTTAAAAATTCTCATTACTAAAAGTAATTATTATCATATTATTTGAATCGTTAACTCTTTATTAAATACTCTATTAAATTTATATTATTTTTATTGTAGTCTAAAGACAAAATATGTATGAATTAGTATAATCTCTAGTATTCATAACAATAATTATAATTTTTGTTTATTATTATACTCACATCCTTTCGTGATAATTGAACCATTTGATTAGGGATACGCTATTTAAAGTAATAATGTTTAATTAGCTAATAATAATTAGTTATAATATTATTTTATTATTTTGTAAGTAACTGATAATATTGATAGTTTTAAGGGAAAGTTGGACTGAAATCTCTGTCAGATAAATTCACTTGTAATTCAGTCCCTATTGTAAAGTAATTGGACTGCAGTCTCTACTTTCTCAATTAGGTATGTTACAACTCCCCAATTCATATTTTTCCCTCAGTTATTGTTGTATACGTAACATATACTCGAAATAGGTTGATCAATACTTCCAATATTCTAATAGATACCTACATTACTTCACCCTCTACCCCAATTATAATCTTATATACCTATGGTTAAATATCGAGTACCTTTTTTGCGAATTAAAAAAAAAAAAAAAAGACAGTTACCCTCGATTTAACTAGGTTGAGGCAGAAAATCTCCCATAACTCCCTTCACCCCGATTTTAAAATCTACCTCTTTCATTCTCAGGCGAACCACTACAAAAAAATAGTATATTAGTAACGGAATTTCGTTCTTAAAGTGTGTGTAGTTAACGCAATTCCCTCTCTAATTTCGTCTCTAATGTCTTTAGTAACGGAAAAAGGGGATTTAAAGACAAAAAAACTTTGTTACAAAATTAATATTTTTTTGTAGTGAACCGACGTTCTCCAACCCCAACAATCAAATAGTGGCCGATCGGTGCAAAAATAGTGAAGAAAAGAGCTGACCTGCTCCTATCTCCCGCGACAAGCTCGAAGAAATAAGTGTCTGGTCGGAATTTTTTCGATTTTTTTATTTTATTGTCATTAGTATTTTAACAGTAGTTTGTTTGATTTGTTTGGGGTGTAAGCCTTGGTCCCTATTTGTATGCAATTCGTTGTTGAGGAGCCATGAGTGATCAGTGTAGTTGTGTTTGTTAATCGTGTTTGAAATTATTCGTATGTTTGCCCATGTAGACCAGATTTGGTGTTTTATTTTGGCATCGATTTTGGGTAATTTTATTTGTTTAATATGTGATTTTTGTTAAATTTGTAAATGTATGCTTTTTTTAGTTATCCGGAGTTGCATACTTTAGTTTTTTTTATTTTGATTATTTGGTAATTAATCATGTTTGTGAGTTGATAAATGTGTATTGTTAGGTACGCCAAGTTGCATCTTTTAGGTCTAGTGTGCTAAGTAGTACACTTGTAGGGGAATACTGTGTATTAAGATTGTTTTGATTTGTCTAATGTTCGATGAGATTGCATTAAAATTGATTGAGAGATCGAATCATGAGTTGAATTTAGTGAAGCATAATGTTTTAAGTATTACTATAAATTGTGTCATGAATGATTATATGATTAATTCTTCATATAGTTAGAATTGCAATATGCATATGTTGTACCTTCATAAGGGATCGATGTACCCGTCTAACTAGATCGAAATACCTTCAAACTATATATATATGCTCATATACATGTTACCAATTAGTTAGGAAGGTTATCCTTGTACGAAGACAGCAACGAGGCAGAAAAGTTATGCATAATGCTCTTAAATTGAAATTAACTAATTCATTACAAGACCTTGCAATGATTGAAGTAATGTCTGCAATGAACATAAGTGCATTCATGGATACTTGAGTACATTAGTGGTGCACCTAAGAAAGAAAAATATATACAAGTATTGCAAAGGGTTATGCTCTCCCAACTGCTGTCATTTCTCTCAACCACCAATGAAGTGAAGAAGTGCTAATAGAAGAAGTACTTTCACCGAGTTCCTTAATTGCTTCATCCCTCAAGGGATTATTTGAAGTCGACCATATTCAAAGATACCTGCTACTACATAAATAATACCTAAGCAGCAACCAATCATACCTTGATTGTCAATGTTCGTACCCATAACACATTGCCTCCATTAAATATCCCATACCCCGGAGTGGTTTTTATGTACCTATAATACGATCTCATATACTCCAATAACGAGTATCTATGCCCTAGTAACTTATGCTTGTAAACCGATCATTCTCAATTGGAAACATTCAATTGTTGTTGGTAAACATGGATGAATTCATCATTATAGTGTTTTCGGGAATCCTAGAACTATATGTAAAGATAAACAATACATATTTACTATGCACTGATAAACAAGATAGAAAATACTTAGTTAAATTATGTTGGTTGTTATTCATACATGTTTTGTGTTCTTCCCATTGAAAGGTATGACATAAGTTGTATTATGTAAATGTACTACGCCCAAACGTTTCCATCAGAGCTGAGAGAAAAAGTACTCTCATCGAGTTTGTGAATTGGCTTATCCGTCAGAGGATTATCTGAAATTAACTACATTAAAGGATACCTACTATTACACAGATAATACCTAAGAAACTATCATTCATACCTTGATTGTCGATGTTTGTACCTGGAGTACATACTTACTTGCATTAAATACGTATATACCCTGGCGCATATCTTATGTACATATAATATTGGTGTTATATGCTTCAGAAACGAGTATATATTTCATGTAACCTGTGCTTAGGAAATCGACCATTTTCGATTCAAAATATTCACTTATTGTTGGTAACCAGGGATTAATTCAGTATGATAGCGTTTTCACGACACTCTAAATTTGATGAAACGATAAACAAACCATATTTACTATAAATGGATAAATAAGTCAAAAATGACTTATATGATATATGTATAAATCATAGTCCAACTTCCATTTATAAATGGCTAAACAAGTCATAAATGACTAAATTAAATTATGTCGGGTTGTTAGAGTACAAGATTGCTTCCACGAATTGAAATTTTTTAGACATATTACATAGTAATCCACATTGTAGCACACACAACAACATTGTATTAGGAGCATATTTGCATAGGGCATGACTTGGCTAAGCATACGAGTACTCCAAAACGGTTCCGACAGACCCTCAATGTGGCTTGGTGTACAAAATCCTACTAGTTGTGTACTTATTGCATTCTTTCATGTTAAAAATTAAATAAATTAAAAAATATCTATTTTTGTATGGATAATATATTTTAGAATGTGTATATATACTCTTAAAACTAGTGTTATCTTAATAATTTTCTATGAGAATAAGGATTTATAATCCTCTCCATCAGTGACGAAACTAGCATCTAAATCCCGGGGAGGCAAAATGTTATAATTTATTTAATGTTTAGCTAATAAATTTAAATAAATAATAATGACAGAATTATATATGAATTTAAATAGTTTTGAGGGGCAAATTGTATATAAATACATAAAAATTAATATTTTTAATACTAAAAAAATCATTAAAAAAATTGGCTTGGGGATCAATTGTCCCCCAAGCCCTAGTGTAGTTCCGTCCCTACTCTCCATTGGGTCTAAAATAATGTTACACAATCTTTTTGTAATTTTTAAATCGGTAATACATTGTAGGCCAATATGTCTAGTAACATCAACTAGTTACTCCCCCAATTTAAAAATTTTATTATGATTGTCAATTCGTATACCTCTGTTACCATTCAAGAAATTTATGTCATCAACAATTCATTTATAAATGATCGTCATCATATACCCGTACTTTTCGTTCATGTATCACGATACAACAAATTTACAAACAAGTTTCAATACGCATTCGGTCTAACTGTTCTATATTTACTTATTATATTACATAATATCCAACACACCAAAAGTAACTACACAAAAGCTACATTGACATCAAATGGTTGATGTAATTATGATATCTGGCAATTTGAGGGAATCATTCTTTATCATTCAGCTTTCTTGAGGAAGAGGTGAACTAGTAGCGAAAGAAGTTGAATTCATACCAGGACAATTTGGGATTCCACATTTAGCTTGAAGCCCAAAAACTGTTTGAAAACACACTTTCGAAAACCTTTCAGTAATCTTGTTCTCAAACGAGAATAATCTTTAATCATCAGAGAGGTGAATAAAAATATGCTTGTAATTCATTCAGAGAATTAAGAATTGGACGTAAAGCTTTAGATTATCAAACAATGATATAAGTCTTTCCACGATGAATAACTATGTGAAAATTTTCCAACAAGAGCAAATATAAATTCCGAGACAAGTTTTGAGATTTCAACTATCAAAAACTTCACCCTGGATAACTATTCTCCATATAAACTGAACCAAAACTCTTAGGATTATCAAACCAAGCATATATCTTTGATGAGGCATTTTGTCGAACATTTGATGTGCTAGAAGGAAGAGAAAGCATCTCGGCATAGCTTGGCCGATGAGGAGACGTGGAATCAATGATATATGAAAATTCAACATCAAACAACCACACTTTCAATCTACACTAACAACAACAATCCAAAATTAATCAATTCCGACACCGATTATAGTAGAATCAAACCGGACAAAGAAAGAAGCCACACATCAAGATGAACTCAAATCAAATGAATTATAAAAATGGGCAAGCCAATTGTTACCAGAAATACACAATTGTCCCCCTCTCGTTGATTAATCGTCAGAATGAACATGCAGCGAACGACATTGAGATTGTACCGATTTCTAGTAATAACGAACAAAATCGCACAATTAGAGTAGAATCAAACCTTACGTCGATCTTTTCCGGAGATGGATGGCAAAATCGCACTGGAGAAACCCAAGGGATGAGAAATGGGTCTTTGGGAGGCTTGCATATTGCCGATCGGACTACGGTGTCAATTTTCCAATGGCAGATTTCTTCCTTTATTGGATTTCAGTTCCGATTTTGTGCAAAATTTAACGATATGATTTTTTAGTAGGGGAGAGAGAAGATTGAGATGGGTAGAGAGTTGAGATAAAGTAAGATGGAAAAAGAGGGAGTTCAATATAATTTATTAAGAATGGAGACTGAATATCAATTTGATTATGAAAAAAGAGATTTATCCTCAATTGTCACTAGTTTTAAAGTAAATTTAATATATATAATAAAATAAAATAATATATATATAAATATTTTAAAAATTATATAGAAATAAAAAATATATGCAATATAGATATATTTTAGTCCAGTAAGGGATGACCTAGTGGTGGGAGGTGGATTTGTGACTGTGACGTCAGTGGTTAAAACCCCCAGAGGTTTACCGAGTCTGCACTTTCGGGTAGCGGCTCCAGGTTCCGAAGTCATAAAAAATATATATATAAGACAAGTAAATAAAAAAACTTTTATTTATTTATAATTAACATAAATGAATTTTATAAAAGATGTTGAATTTTAAATATAGAGAAAATATTTATTTATTTTGAGGAGAGTGATAGAAATAAAAAAATTTTGAGTAGGTCGTATATGATTTATGATTTATATGTTATGTAGTTAATTAAATTGATTTATATTTATTAAATATATTTTAATTTAATAAATTTTACCTAAAATAAAAATAATGTCAATTATGGTAAGATCGACAGAGTATAATTCTATAAATTATTATCAATATGATCCGCTATGTCATAAGAATCAACCTAAAAAAAAACATAATTATTCAAAATTTAAAAAAATTAGTATTGCGCGGGTGGATCATATGCAATAATTATGAATTCTTTTTAAAAATAATAATAATATGAAATAAAATATCATTTTATATAGGGTAAATTCCAATACACACCTCTGTGTTACAGAAATTTTGCACGAAATACCTTATATTTAGTTTTTTGCATAATTAACCTTTATGAAATATAATAATACGCACATTATCCCCATTCCGTCTATATTTAACAAAACGTTGGATACACGCGCTGTCTTTGCATGTATAATATGATAGAATTTATAATTTCAATGTAAAAGGACATTTATACCCTCGTTTAATATAGGGTTTAAGATAAAACTATACACACTATATTCTCATTCATTTGGTCTGTGAATTGACTCGAACAATTTCTCTTCCAGTTAAGAATTTTCTCTTTTAGGTAAAATTGTTCACGTTCTTCCCCGCCAATTTGTTCTTACGTCTATTTCTCCTTTATTGTTTTCTAACTTCCCTCTCTTGTATTTTTGTTGTATTTATTTTTCTGTTTTTCTCTTGTGCCTGTGTCTTGGGTGTTTGTTTATTGGAGCCTAAAGGTTGGATGTTTTGTGTGAATGATTTTTTTCGTTGCGAGCTTTTGTTGGGGGTGAATATTTTGGGTAATCAATTTCCAATAGGTTTATGTCTAAGTTTGGGTGTGGTTTGGGTGTAAATGAATCTGTGTTTGATTAGGTTATTAATGTTATGTTGTACTGTTTAATAATTTTTCAAAATTAGTGGACATTGTATGAGATCGTTAGACGGTGAATTTTAGCAATTTTTGGAGTTAATGGATTCAATTGATACGTTGGCGCTGGATGGGTATGTTTGTGAGCCTGGGTAAAACAATTATGTTGTTTGGTTTTGAATTTTTTTTTACAATATTAGTTAACACATCGGTAATGGTTCTTTAATTTAGTTGGGTGTGAAAGTTTAGTAATATTGTTTTGGATGTTTATGTTTATGGTTCTTTAAAGTTAAACATGTGTTGATTTCTCCCTTCGATGTTGGGTTTTTTGTTTGCAAATGTTAATCGATTTTATTAAATTAATTGGTTGAACTTGGTTGCGAAGTATAGGTGGTGCTAATGTCGACGACTTCGTCAAATACTAAGAGGAGTTTGAGAGGTGAAATATCGGACTTGCGATACAAAAATCCAATATGTAAATGTGAAAAATATGCTGCAATTCGAGTAGTTGGCCCTACGAAAGACACCGAAGGTAAGTTGTTTTGCAATTGTAGAAATAAACAATGTGACTTTTTTTGTTGGTTAGATCCCTTGAGTGCACAAGAAAAGGATCGGACCAAATGTGTGATTGGTAGTTTTGAAGAAGAAGATGAAGAAATTTCGAAACCTGAATCCAATGTCAATGAAGTGCTATTTACCACAGTGAGGTCTGAAATTGAGATTATTGCTAAAGCAATAGAGTCAAACACGAAACATGTTGAAACAATTATCAATAGGATTAAATATCTTTGGGTTATTAGTGTTATTGTTGTTGCAATTGTGGCAATGGCTAAGTAGACGATTATGTTGTTTTTTTGTATTGTTATCGTTGTTGCAATTATGGCCAAGTAGATATCCTTTTAATTTGATGATGTATTTAAGGACTAATAGTGCATCTACTTGTTGCTTTGCAGTAAAAGAATTAATATTTTGCTTTGTTTGAATTAGTTCTGTTTGAATTTACCAAGTGTGTTTTATCTAAATTTGTTCTGTTTTGAATTAGTTCTGTTTTAATTTGTTCTTGTCTGCACTATCTTCATTCATCAAACCATACTATTCATTAAACAAAAATTTTAGAGTGAAAGTTGGGACATATCCTCTACCTCTTCTATGAGACAACATGATAATAATCAAAGCTAAAGACAAATCATTCACCTCCAGGCATTATCAAAATATTATTACACTACACCATTGAAGCAACATTTAATAATAATAATAATAATAATAATAATAATAATAATAATAATAATAATAATAATAATAATATCTCTAATCATATACCATCATTATCCGAATTAAATTACATTGTGCTCATAAATCATTTTATATATACATCAATTAAATATTCTCATAGGAGATTTAACATAATATGAAAATATGCCAAAAACCCATGGCAATACAACAACACTTTAAACTACAAATTCACAGTAAATAAAATGATTCATAAGCCAAAAAAATTTGGTATAGCTGATGTTCGTTAAGTTTTATCACATCAACAATTCAACCCTTAGCATCATGTTTGCTTTCAAAACAACATAATGCTACCAAAAGCACCCTAGCAAAATGATGCATACTACATACAAAATGATAACCCATGGCAATATAGCAGCAACCCATCAATTTCTAATGACATGATCAATCCGACAAAAGGATAAATACAACAAAACAAAACACAATGAGCAATCAAGCAAATCTACACATATTATTTCTTTTGAGATCCTACTGCACCAGGTTGTCTCGGCTTGTAAGAGAATTGCAAGGCTCGTAACCTTAATGCAAGAGATGATCCGGGACGTTGATTAGAAGCCCGTAGACATGGCAAACCTGTTGGAGCTTGGGAACTTTGTGGTTGGGTACCCTTTCTTCGCCTTTGAGAAGTTGCTTTCAGGGTGTTAAACTTTCGTGGCTGTTTTGATAGCTTCGCCTAGAAAGCTCAACTACATGAGACAAATTTATGTAGGAAAATAAACCAAAAATCGTTATTAGTGCAAATCAACAATGGACCTGCACAACACTTGGCTCAACATTAGTACATACATCAGCCACAACTTCGGTACGGGCGGTTTGGGGATCATCGGGTATGCTATTTTGACGCTCCACCTGCCACAGAATTTATCTATTATTGCGTTGTAACAATAGAAAGCTCCACAACTTAAATAATTTATGCATTGAATTTTTCAGTTCCTGATCCATGGTCTGGGAAAGATTAGTCATATGTTGTGAGCTGATGCGCTATCTTTTTGCCCGACCTCCCTAAATGTTATTCAACTTCATGTAACTGGTAGAAAAATATTTATAAAAAACTGTAATGCATAATAAAATATTATTTATTTCATGCCTCACCATCCACAGTATGACGACGAGAAGAAGAAAATTAAGTTCTACAATCCTCACTTTGGCCCTACAAAGATAGATTAATTGATTAGTTGCACTATACTAGATTATTGGCCTTAAAAGTTACAATCCTCACCAGCCCGACAGTTTCATCGACTACTATGTTGCTTTGCATAGGATTATTGGCCCCAGTATTGGTTGGATTTTCGGGTTTTGTCTACATAGAATTACAATTAGTACCAAAAGTACGTAAATGTATTAGTACTATTAATCTAAAATTAAATTATTACCTTAGCAAACCTTGAATTTTGGTGTGGTGCATTCTTACAGCTCCTTTTATTATGCCCTTGTTGAAGGCATATTGCACATGTATGGGTTAAGCCTTTTCTTGAAGTTTTAGTTGAATCTCTTTCATATCATTTGCATCATGCCTGCGCACTTTTTTGGGCCTTCCAGCTCTTTTTTTTTTTTTTTTTTTTACAATAGGGGGAGCCACAATACCGAACGGAGGCTTTTCATAGTCATGCATACCTGGTACAGGGCTGATCATGTGGTTGTATAGGTTGTTGTACAATTGCTTACTGAAGTAGGCATCCACAAACTCCAACGGATCTTGCCTATGCATATCTAGAGCAGAAATTGCATGGTAACACGGGTATCCAACCATTTGAAACATACCACATGTGCAACTTCTGGATTTCAAATGAACAACATGATTTGCTTACCAGTGCATTATCTCAAATTTGTCGTCACCTGCCCAACTGGGGAAACAATTTCTGCTCTCTTTCCTTTGAACCTCAATTTTTTTCAAAATATTCGGACATACACAACTCTCAAAATTTTCAATCCTTCATTTTTTTACCTGAATTCATTTCATGCATTTTCTTCTTATCCATCCAAAAATCTCGATTATTGGAAGATCACGAGCATACATAATATAATGGTTGAAAGACTCGCTGATGTTATTTACCAATGCCTCACACTTAGTTCTTGTAGGAAAAAAATCTCTCGCCCGCTGATGCTCGGAATATCAACCAACCACTCAAAGGCATTCTTCGATTCATTCACCTTTGGATTGCATTTCAAGATCTCTTTCATTGTACGTTTGTGCTCGTTCAGATTGTAAGTCGAGGCAGCCTTCCAAAACAACCTTTTCAACTCCAAACCCTTAGACTTCGTTTTGAAGTTATTGTACATATGTCGCAAACAGAAATGGTGCTCGGCATTCGGTGCATGCATAGCTACAGCCTCAATCAGACCTTTCTGTCGATCAGATAAAAAAGACCACTGCCCATCATGTGCATCTCCAATATCTCGAAACAACAAGTTCAAGAACCAATCCCAAGTATCAAATTTTTCGACCTCCACAAACGCCATAGCAATCGGGTAAATATTGTTATTTCCATCCATTCCGATTGCTGTTAAGAGCTGACCCTCGTATAGTCATTTTAAAAAACAACCATCAAGTCCAATTATTGGCCTACACCCCACTTGATATCCATTTGACAGTGGTTTCAAACATAAATACATCCTCTGAAGCACCGGCGGAGATAATTCTCGATCAACTTTCAAAATAGCTGAAGTACCAGGATTGTGTTTACAAACTATCTCACAGTAGTCATAGAGTCTATTATATTGCTCTTTCATATCACCCTTTAAAAGCTCTATCGCATGTTGCTTTGCTCGGTACACCTTGTGTGTGCTTACATCAACTTCAACATCTGTTCTGATTTTCCTTCGCAAAGATTCTAAAGACTCCGCAGGATTATCTTTCACGTAATTCTTAATCTTTTTTTCTTAGATACCTGATGGAATAAACTAAAACAACATGCACTAAAATCAGAACAGTAAGATCCCAGGAATAATATTTAAGGGAACAACATAAAATTCTAATACCACACAATAAGTTGAAATCATATACAAATAAGATCAGCACCCTATGGATCAGACTACAAAAATAACACCATAACCTTAAAAATCAGACTGGAAAAATAAGATCAGAAACATAAATCACAACATACTATAAAATTTAGAACATAACCAAAAATCAGACCATAAATATCATATCAAAACACTATAAACACATAAAAAAATAACTATCAAATACATTTAAAATAGTTACCGAAAGTCAGCTTGTGAGTTTGTCGTCATATGTGCACATGTGTGTCTGCCCTTTAGTATTTTTATCTGAAATGTGGTCTCTCTCATGATTGAAGAAGCCCGAATAAACCATCCGCAACCTTTTTTGCAAGTAGCAGCCACGACATGCTTTTCCTTCTTAGGGTACTTCAAGTCCCACCCTTTTCTAACAACCCACTCCTTTAAATCTTCATTGAATTTCTCTCTATTTGAAAATTTCATCCCTACGTCGAGATCATTTGTACCCATATCCATGTTTTCATCCCATTCGGTATAACGAGGCCCCTCGGTTTCTTCATCAGACACCATAGGTGCATCCAAATCCCCCTGTCTTTCTGAATCCACATCACTGTATCATTCAGCTTCCTTATCCTTTATTCCTAATATGTTATCATTCACAGACTCCTGGTGATCTTTTCTTTTTGCATTATTTTTTTTTCTCATTTCTTAATAATCGCAATTCCTTCATTAACTCTTTCATTCTTTCCCACTCATTGTCTGGTTTTTCAACAAAAATATCATCTTCCAAAGGACCGTCAAAGCCATCATACATCCAAGATGGGTCATCCGAGTCAGTACCATCCCATTCAGTATTTGCATTTTCACTTTCAGCATCAGTGGCACCCCCACCACTCAATCCAGCAGCCACACCCTCATCCAAGTCCTCTTCTCTTTCTGAACCAACTACATCACCTTCGGAAACCGTAACACCCTCTGTAAGTCCAACAGCTCCACAATGATCAACACCACAACCTTCATCGGCCTCCAAGACTCCCTCAGCCACCTCATTATCAATATCCCTCATATTATCCCTATAGTTACCAAAGACCGTTACACATTCCCAATTCTCCCACACTGCATCTCTAACCTTATCCTTTGCCATTTGTTGTTCTTGTGTCTTTTCATTAGAGTGATATATCTTCTCTCTCTACATTACCCCCTCCTACATCATTACCCTCGCTGGAAAACTTTGATGCTTATAAAGGTGGGCGTATCGGAATTATTTGGAACCCTCAAATGGTTCTTGTTGAACCTCTTCATATTGAAGACCAATGTGTCACGATAAGAGCTACTTGTAAAATCTCTTCCACCTCGGTGTTGATTTTCTTTGTTTATGGGTATAACTCTCTTGTTAAACGAAGACTTTGGGACAGCCTCATCCAACTTGGCAGTGATCTGGTCGAGCCTTGGTTAGTCCTGGGAGACTTTAACTCTGTGTTGTCTCCTGCGGATAGGTATAATGGACGACCTGTAACTCCATATCAGTTCCAGGATTTCATGCATTTTGTGACGACTTTGGGTTTAACGGACCATTTATTCTCGGGCTATAATTTCACCTGGACCAATCAGCGATGCTGGGTGAAATCGGATCGTGTTATGGCAAACCACCACTGGTTTGCAGCAAGCTTCACAAGCAGCGTATCATTTCTACCGTCAGGTTTTTCGGACCACTCTCCAGCAATAGCCACTTTGTGTAGGAATGTTGATAGTAAAGAAAGTTCGTTCAGATTTTTTAACATGTGGATCGCCCATCCGAGGTTCATGACACAGTAGCTGCTGCCTGGAATTTGCCTGTGAACGGATCAGCTCAATTCCGTCTGGTCACAAAGCTCAAACACTTAAAGAACAGCTTAATCGACCTGAACAAAAATTATTTTTCGCACATCCTGGAAAGGAGTAGAGTCGCTCTGGAAAATCTGAAGTCGGCCCAAACGGCCCAAGGGTCGATGCCAAACCCTTCAGCTCAACCCACCCTTCGTTCTCTCCGTGAGGAGGCTGCTCGCCTTAAAAAAACAGCAGATTGTTCAACAAAAATCAAAATGCAAGTTCCTTACGGAAAATGAAAAATGCTCTAAGACGTTCCACTCCCTTGTCAAGAGAAATGCGAAGAGAAATTTCATCGCCTCCATTGCTAGGGACGATGGATCATCCACCTCCTCTATGGAGCAAGTCACCGGCGAGTTTATGGATTTCTATTCGAATTTTCTTGGGACAACCACTGTTACAAACGACCTGGATGAGGACACTGTTCTGGGCGGTTCTCTTATCCCGGACTCTCTCCATGCGGATCTCTTGGCCCCGGTCTCGGAGGATGAAGTCCTCTCGATTATTAAATCAATGGATAAGGATAAATCTCCGGGAAGTGACGGTTACTCTTCTGGTTTTTTTGTTGCTACATGGGATATTGTGGGGAAAGATGTTGATGCAATTGAGGACTTCTTCACCCATGGGAAACTCCTCAAAGAGATTAACCACACAAATCTTGTCCTCATCCCCAAAACAGCCGGGAGTTCTCGAGTAGGGGATTACCTCCCAATTGCTTGTTGTAAAATCATCTACAAGGCTATCTCCAAGATCCTCGCTAACCGAATTAAGATTGGCATCCCCTCTATTATCGATCTTGCGCAAAGAGCTTTTGTCCAAGGCCGCAACATGAATGAGAACATTCTTCTCCTTCAAGAGCTTCTCAAACACTACTTCCGAAAGAGGAGCTGCCCTAGGTGCATTATAAAGCTTGATCTATCTAAGGCTTTTGACTCGGTATCTTAGAACTTCCTCCAAAAGATGTTGTCCCTTCTCAATTTTCTGAAGAAATTAATTGATCTTATTATGGAATGTGTTTCCTCGGCTTCCTTCTCCTTAGGAATCAATGGAAGCTACTATGGGCTCATTAAAGAAAAGAAAGGCTTGCGACAAGGCGATCCGCTCTCGCCTTATCTTTTCATCATCTGCATGGAATACCTCTCGCGCCTTCTAAAGAAATAGAGCATAGAGAAAGAGCTTAACTTCCACCTGGGATGCTCTGAGCTCAGGATTACTTACCTTGCTTTCGCCGATGATATCATTCTTCTCTGGCATAGCGACGCTCATTCTGTGGGGATTCTTTTGGACTACATTGAGGACTTTCGTCGCGTCTCGGGGCTCAAAGTCAATGCCACCAGATCAAACATTTTTATTGCAGGGACGCCAAGTGAGGAGGTGGACAGTCTCATTAACCTCTCGGGTTTCCCTCGAGGTTCCCTACCTTTTAAATACCTCGGTGTGCCGACCTGCCAGGGAAAGCCCAAGGTGGAGATTTTTCATGGCCTTATTACCTCAATCTCGGACCTGTTATAGAAATGGAGCGGCTGTAATTTCTCGTATGCAGGGAGGTTGGAGCTGATCCGGACAGTAATCCAGGGATCTTGCTGTTTCTGACTGTCCATTTTCTCAATCCCACCGACTGTTTTGGATCATATCACAAAGCTGTGCAGAACCTTTCTGTAGCAAAATAGATCTGCCCCTGTTGCTTGGTCTAATATCTGCAAACCGAAGGATGAAGGGGGCTTGGGACTGCGCTCTCTTGCCGATTGGAATTTGGCTCTTCTTGCTAAATTTATTTGGATCCTTAACTTCGATAAAGCTTCTCTTTGGGTGAAATGGATTCATCACAAATATTTATGCTCCTAAAATATTTGGCAGGCCTCGGCCACCTCGCAGCAGTCCTATTTCTTCAAAACAATCCTGAAAATCAGGGATAAATTGTCGATGCTTATTGGGAGTTCTAATCAAGCCCAGGCTGCTCTTGAGTTATGGTTTCGCCATGGTAATGGTGGCACTGCTGCAGCCTATGACTGTTTCAGACCTCGGGGGAGCAGTTGCTCTTTCTTCAAGCCTATTTGGGACTCTCATATCCTCCCGAAACATTCTTTTATACTATGGCTTGCGGCGTCGGGGAAATTAAAGAAAAAAGATCGATTATCTTTCCTTGATATTGATCCCACATGTGTCTTATGCAGGAACTGCCCTGAAAACATTCAACACCTTTTCTTCGAATGCTCTTTCTCATCCCAGGTGTGGAAGAGAATTTGCGAGTGGATCCGAGCCCCACCCTCTCTCTCATCGCTGGATTTGGCGGCTTCTTGGATCCGAAGCTCAAGTGATCGTGATCCTACTATTCAGATTCTTCGGCGCCTAGGTTTTGCGGCTAAAATTTATTATTTATGGACTGCTAGGAACAAAAGGATCATGGAGCATTTCGCCCTCAACCCGGGGATGTCTATCGACAAGATCAAGACATGTTGTTTCAGAATTTTATACTCCATCGGGCAGCAGGCGACCAGGGACACAAGCTGGTGCCTCTACTTACTGGTGGATACAGGTGGAAATCATCTCTAGATCGAATCCAAAAAAAGCAGTCTACTCTACTGTCTTAATTTTTTATTAATTTATTTCTTCCTCCGGATTTTAATTTAATCAGGCTTGTTGGGCAATTTATTTATTTTATTATCTTTTGGCGATGTGGTTGGGCTTGAGACCCATTTTTTATCATCATTTTTCGACCCTTGACCCATGCTTGTTGGGCTTCGAGTTTTTGAGATTTTCCTGGGTATGCCCGGTGCTTTTTTTTGTAATTATTTTTCTTTTATTTATTTATATATAAAAACTCTTGATATTTCCGATAAAAAAAAAAGAAAAAACAACAACCTCTGTGTCTTTCCAAGGCAAAAGTAAAACTTCATTGGACTTTCTAATTTCACTGCCTGATTTATCCAAACTCGTAAAAGGCCCTCTCAATTCCTCCACAAAAATCTGTATCACTGATTCATTCTTATATGTTCGCAGAAGGTTGATAATGTCAGCATCGCTTCTGATGTACAACGCGCTACTCTTCAATGTTTCACCCGGAAGAGAATAATAAAATTCTAAATTACTTCCCACTCCACCAGTCTTGACATACATATCAACTAATGTCCAATAATTAAACACATCCTTGTTAATGTTTTCGAACTTAACCTTTCTACCTTCCATGTACTTACCAAATGTATACCAAATTAAATATTCATCCACCTATAAATAGACATCGAGAGAATCTGCCATCCACTATCTGCATGACCCGCAACAATTATAAAAGCAAAAATGTCAATAAAGTAGTAGATAACCCTACATTTACGAATAAAGACAAAATAACTTTCAATACAATACTGAAAAAGACATAACACATGGACAAACATAACAATCATAACCCATGTGGAACTAAAGCAAAAAATTATCATTTTAAAATAATCAACGCATAGCCCAAAAAAAACTTACGGGTTCCAAACATAAAAACAAATTGCGCACAACTTTCTTGAAACTATAATAATCCATAACTAATATGGGGCCCAAAAATATTGTTAAATTGAAATTCTTGACTACAAGTTCTCAAATCCAAATAAAAACAAAAACCCTTTCATTCGTGACAAACAACAAATCGCGTGAACAAAAACAAAGTTGGATTGTATTAATCGATTCTTACCAGAATCTGTCGTCAGCGGACAAGGAGAATTTATTGGAAATGGCTACCTTCAGAGACGGATGAACGAAGAATCGAATTCACAACGAAGTTGGATTTCTGTCGGAACCCTAATCGGTCAAGCTAGATTGAATCGAATTTGGGCGTGTTTGTTTTAATTTCATAATATAAAAAATAATACACAAATAAAATTTAAGTTTGTAAAGGGTAAAATGGTCATTCCTTATTTTTATTTAACGCTGTTAGTTTTAATGGGGCGTGAGCATGAATTTTAAAACACAAGTGATTTTAAAGGGTTTAACTAACATGGGGAATTTTATGCAAATATTTGATAACACGGGTGTAAGCGGGACAATTTACCCTTTTATATATAACTGTTAATATGACTTATCAAACCAATAAAAAAAAAATTATAATTTTAGAATTTTTTATTTAACCAAAATAATTAATTCAATATTATATATCAAATAAAAAGTTTATACTATTTTTTATAATAACCTCAAAACTAAGTTATTATATAGATTTTTATATTCATAATAAATGATTTTTTTTTTAATCAAAATTATTAATTCTATATTATATAATGTTAAAAATAATTATTAGCATATCCAATATTATATATCAACAAATTAAAAAAAAAGTCAAATTTCAAAAATTAAATAATTTGCATGGTGAGGCATACTGCTTTAATATATATATATTTGTGGAGAAAAAATTGTGTTATTTTTAATAAATACAAAATTTGTACAAATTATATTTGATTTGAATTTAAGCGGGTCCTATTCTCTAAATGGGTCCTTTGATTCTCCTTCCAGGTCGATTTGTTTTCCAACTTAGTTTTCGATGGCTTCTTTGATCCGAAGAAGTTTGGTTTTCGGTTTGACTTTGCCGGCTTTTGGAGAGCTTTGGTCTCCGTGTGGGCGATTTAATCATCGTTTTTGGATTTGATGTCTTTTTTAGACGATCCGCAACTTTGATATTTGTTTTGGCTTTGCCGCTTTTGGAGGACTTTGGTCACCGTATTGGCGATTTGATCATCGTCTTTGGATTTGTTGTCTTCTTTGGACGATCCGCGACTTTGACATTTGTTTTGACTTTGCCGCTTTTTGAGGACTTTGGTCTCCGCGTTGGCGATTTGATCATCGTCTTTGGATTTGTTGTCTTCTTTAGACGATCCACGATTTTGACCTTTGCTTTGGCTTTGCCACTTTTGGAGGACTTTGGTCTCCGCGTGGGCGATTCGATCGTCGGCTTTGGATTTGATGTCTTCTTTAGACGATCCACAACTTTGATCTTGGGTTTGCCTTTTCCGCCTTTTGGAGAGCTTCGGTCTCCGCGTAGGCGATTCGATCGTTGGCTTTGGATTTGATGTCTTCTTTCGACGATCTGGACTTTGATCTTTGAGGAGGTAGATTTGGTGCTCCGTAACGCTTTTGGCGACGTGTCCCTTTGACTTTTGGATCGAAGAGGGCCGAGTTTGCGCCTTTTATGAAGAACGCGATGAACACCTTGAAACTTTGAAGACCTTCCCTTGGGTGACGAATTCCTCGACGGCTTTGAGAGCTTTGATCCTTCCTCCGGCTTGGACATATGACGAAGAACGTTAACTTCATCGATTCGTCAACCAATATTGGATCATTTGTCCAAAATTAGTGACTTTCAACGAAGAACGCTTCGAAGGACACGAAGAACAATGAAGAACATTGCAGAGAGTTTAAAGAGACTTACCCTTGCGCGAGTCTTCAAATGAACTTCGGTGTCTCAAATGAACTGACCATGGCTCTTATTTATAGGGGAGGGTGGCCTTGGCTTCCTTTTCGGATGGTGCCACGTGGATGGAAAGATTTTATAATCTTTTTTTTCCCATCAGATGCTGTTTTCCATTTTTGACAGATTTGATTGTGCACTTTCCTTTCTCGCCAAAATCTTCATATCATTGTCTTTTTTTGAAGATATTAATTTATATACTTCCTTTATTGACAAGATTAATTTATTTTGCTGCCAAATTTATTATGACTCTATTTATGCACGTAATATTTGTTCTTCCATTTTAAGCAAATTTTTTGCATTAATGGTTGATATTTATTGTACAAAAATTAACATATATGGATAATTAAATACCATATATTTATTTTATTGGAATTTTATTTTCTTCCAAAATATATGATATCTAATTGATTTTAGACATATATTTTTAGTGTCTACAATATTATTTATCCAAAAATAATTTAATTCATTATTTTATAATTTAATTCACAAATCCAACCTCTACATCACCGGGTCATTCTTTACGGGAGCATAAGTAAACTTATTATTATAAATATATATAGAAGTTCATATGATTTTTTAACCAATCAAAATTAAAAAAGAAAAATCTATAAATTTAAAATTCCAAAATATTTGTAACGTACATCTTTAATCTATATATTAACTAGAGGAGAACTCGTACTAGAAAATTTATTTAAAATTATATTCGAGTATTTTATCTTTATATTATAATCTTTTAATCTACAAAATAAAAAAATTACTACCTTTGGTACAATTTAAAATATCATTTTTATAATTTTCGTCTGTCAAATTTAAAAATATTTATTTTTTAATATAGTGACAATAATTATACACTAATACAAAAATACGTTTAACTTTTACATAAATTCAAAATGTATCCGTTAACATGTGTGTTTGTTTGAGGGATTTTGCCAAAAATCCACTATTTATCCAAAATATTTCCTCAAATATCACATCAAACACCTATTTTTTAATTTTGATATTATTCTAAAAATTATTTTACATTCAAAATATCACATCAAAACCTATTTATATCATGTCATACCACTATTCAAATTCAAAATTTTTACTATTCAAATCGCAACTCAAAATCAAAACTCCCAAACAAACACACATTAACTTTTACATAAATTAAAAACGTATAAGTTAACATACATAAAATATAAATGATCAAAATGTCAAAATTATTTTACACACTTTTACTAAGTAATAAAATATTATTATTTATTAATCTACTAAAAAATTCAAGATGAGTAAATTCATCTCGGGCAGAGGGATTAGAATATACTCCCTCATATCCCACACGTTCATGTCACATTTTCTCTTTTTGTCAGTACCACATGTTATGTCATTTACCTTTATTGGAAAAGTATTTTACGTTTAATTATATTTTTAAATTTTATAATTTATAACTTTTTAAACTTTTATTAGACTATTTAGTTATATTAATATTAATCTATAATTATTTATATTACATTGTAATTAAACTTTACTAATGTAAGTCTAATTATTCACTAATCATATTCCTCATAATATTCTCGTGTCCACGGTAACTGTGACA
This sequence comes from Andrographis paniculata, assembly GCF_009805555.1. NCBI lineage: Eukaryota > Viridiplantae > Streptophyta > Magnoliopsida > Lamiales > Acanthaceae > Andrographis > Andrographis paniculata. The sequence continues at coordinate 3,384,773 of NW_026137607.1, read as the reverse complement.
TGATGTTAGAGACGGAGAAATTAATACTCATAATTCAATAAATTAGAAAAAATATTAGAAAAATAAAAAATAAATTTGATTAGTCTAATTCATTCTTTAAAAAAAAAAGAAAAAAAATAGATAATTTAAAAAATACATACATAATAACAATAAAAGTACTTGAATAAAATATTTTTATATATTAAAATCTTTCATATTTTTTTGTAAAGATTTTTCAAATATTCTTTACTCAAAATTTGAATATAATTACAAAATAAAAAAATATATTAGAATATAATTTACATAACCAGATCAATTAGAAAAAATACATAAAAAATAAGAAAAAATAAAATGATTAGTAAAAAAAAAATTAATAATTAAAAATATACATACATAATAAAAATAAAAATACCAAAATAAAAATAAAATTTCTATATACTTGTTGAGCACAAAAAAAATGATGAATTGGTTTTAGGGAATGGGTCTGCCAAGATTAGGTTAAATTTTATTCGAAACGTCTAGTGGGCTTTATGAAAGTCCAAGTATGACTGCAATAATCGGGTCGGATGAGCTTAGGGTCAGATGTTAAGGTCAAACCTGGTCGGGTTAATCCCAAAGGTCGGATGGATGATGAGATTGGACCTGGTCGGGACCAAATAGTTCGGATATTGAAGTCGGACCTAGTCAGGACAAATTCCAAGGGTCGGGTGTAAGAAAGTCGGACGAATGATGAGATTGGACCTGGTCGGGACTAAATAGTTTGGATAGTGAAGTCGGACCTAGTCGGGACAAATTCCAAGGGTCGGGTGTAAGAAGGTCGGACATTGAAGTCGGACCAAGTTCAAAGGTCAGGTAGTAAAAGTAGCTACCCTGCAGGTCGGGTGAAAAAGCAGTTTCTGATAGTGGAGGGTAGTTTCAACTGGCGAACGATTTTCAAAGGTCGGACGTGGTAGGACGGTTCTCATACGTGTCGATAGAAAAGAACTTTTGGGGGGAGTTAACAATGGTTATGATAACCGACCGGATAGCGGTTCGAACCGTATCTTCAAAGGGTTATTTAAGGATTCCGTATTGTACAGAGGAGGGATCTTCAATCGACATCAAATTCAAGAAAATTGCTTTTGGGGATCACCACTTTATTTTCCAGTCTTTATTTTTATCTTTTCCTTATTTTATTTTATGTATTCTACAATGTTTAGAGATCTCTAATCTCAGACACTCATCTATCAAATTCGGGGATATTTCTCTATTTTCGAATTTTACTTTTAATTGTTGAAAAAACGCATCAACAATTTGGCGACCACAGTGGGAGAAAGGCAAGATTGCTGATCCTACGTCAACGGAGAGTTTCATACGATTGAGATCCGGCCAAATCGTCGGAAGGATCCACATGGCAGGCTCACAGCCTCAATCATCTTCAGCACCGGTGGGAGAAACGGTTTCACCACCTGTCATGCCAAATACAGGAGAAATGCCACAAACACCTGCTGACTGGGTTTCTTATGTTCAGCAATTGAACAACCAGCATAATTTGGCCATGCAATATATGTTGCGCGAGCAACAAATGTTGCGGGAGCAACAAAACCTTATGCAAAATACGTTAAATCAGGCGTTATCAATGGTTACTTTGCAACCCATCCAGACGCCACCAGAACTATCACCATCCAGGTTACAGACAAATTTTGCGGGGCCTTCATATATGGACAGCACTTTTCCAAGTGTTACTGCCCCAAGGGTTGACAGAGGGAAGACTCCTCTTACATACCCGAATAACATTCCGTTAGGTGTTAGGACCGAGCCTACCGACTTCTGAGGGGAAAGATTGGGAGGCCAGGCTCACAATCCCATTCAGGTGTTGGATCCTGTCCCACCCAGAATAGACCCAGAGGACATTGCTCAGGTTTTGAGGGTACACTTTGTAATGAACCCCCAGACGATCAACAGACCTGCGTACCAGAGGCCATTTCCAGAAAGAATTATCAACGAGCATCCGCTTCCAAGGAATTACAGACCACCCGATTTTCATTCATTTTCTGGAGAAGATGGGGCATCAACTATTGAGCATGTGGGACGTTTCACGGCTCAATTAGGGGAAGTAGGCAATAATTCTTTCTATAAATTACAATTGTTCGGGTTATCGCTTACAAGGACTGCTTTTTCATGGTTTGCAAATTTGCCACCCGGGCAGTTGCAAACCTGGGAGAGTCTGGAGGCAGCATTTCATACAAGATTTTTTAATCCTCTCCCGACAGTCTCACTCACGGATCTTCTAGAGATCCGAAAGATGCCAGAAGAGACCGCGTATCAGTTTATTGAACGGATACGACTCATGAAAGGCAAATGCCCGACAATCATCGAGGAAAGTGAAATGACCAATTTGGTGGTCAGAAACATGCATTCCAGACTTCGGGAGGCATGGACAGCCCATGATGTTCAGGACTTGGCTAGTTTGGCCTCCAAAGCAGGGAGATTAGAATCTTTGTTTAGAGAAAAAGATCATAACTTTCGTCGGAACAGGGTACAACAAATGACTAGTGTTGATACAGAGATTTATTCGCCAGATGAAGGAAATACTCTTGAAGAGATGGCAGCTGAAATTGTGAATGGCAAACCGTACGTATGTTCGAAACTAAAGCCATTGCCAGGAACAGAGGAGAGGGAGCAGCCGACTTTCGATGTATCCAAGGCCGATGAGATCTTCGATATTCTATTGGCGGATGGGCAGATTCGCATTCCTAAAAGGAAAAGTTTGGCAACGAAGGAGGAAATAAAGGGAAGGCCATACTGTAAGTGGCATAATTCCTTTACTCATTACACTAATCAATGCACACATTTCTGAAAGGAAATACATGAGGCTATCAAAGCAGGGAGATTCAAATATGTAACAATGGGAGTAGAGCATCAGTCCTTCCCAAAAGTAACTACTGCAATGATCTCTTTGCAGTCTTCACAAGTTGTGCAAAGTGATGATGAAGAAGACACCAGACGAAAAGAGCGCAAGCCTAAAGAACGGGAATCCAATCAGGAAGTGAAGTTCAAAGTTTGCGAAACTAGAGTAGCAGAGAAATGGGACAGAGAAGATGGGTCGTTCAAAGTAGAATTGAAAGATAAAGTCGTAGTACGGGACCGACCAACACGCAAACCACATCCAGTCCAAGAGAAATGGAGCCGAAACAGAAAGCCTCTGCCAATAGACATAGACCCTCGATTTCCAGGTATGAATCGCACACAAATTCGTAATGCTAAACGCAGGTATGCGGCGCGACATGGAAAGCAAATAGATAAGGGTAAGGAGAAGAAAGAAACATCACCCAAAAGGAAGGACTTGAATGACGAACCAGATGAGCAAGGGGAGAACAACAAGCCTATCAAGAAGGCCAGATGTTTTCGATGTCAATTCTGCAAACGGATCAATATTGATCCTGAAATAGAAAGTGCAGAGAAAGAGACCCCCGAGATTATTTTCGGATCATTTGCCCCAGAAGAGACGAAAGTTTTGCACATCAAGATAGTGAAACTTGATAAAGCAGGCTTCGAAGTCAGGATGACGGATATGCGATGGTTCGTCGAAGAAGAACCCATTTGGGCAAAGTTCGAGGAGGAGGAAGAACCAGAATGGGCAGCAATGGTTGGCAGACCCCCCCACCTATGGTTTTTCCACCTATACCAGAAGGAGCAATCCCGCACTTAAAACCACTCTATGTTAACGCTCACATATGTGGTAAGCCGGTTAATAAGGTTTTTATCAATAATGGGGCTGTTTTCAATGTCATGCCCCTCAAAACTTTAAGAAAATTGGGCAAAGAGATTGGCGATTTGTCTCCGGTAGACATCGAGATGACGAGCTTCACAGGACAACCGACCAAGCCAGAAGGGATGATGGTGGTACCCATTGAGGTTGGACCGAAGGTAATTTCGACCGTGTTTTTTGTTGTGGATGCCAATACTACCTACTCAGTTTTGTTGGGGCGAGATTGTATTCACGCTTCCAAATGTGTGCCTTCTTCTCTTCATCAACAAATTATGTTTTGGGAAGGAGAGTAGGTTTTCACCAAGGAAGCCAATACGAATCCGTTCGGCTCTATAAAAGGAGTGGAAGAATCGGTTCTTTATACAGAATACGTACCACCGATTTCACGGACAACCATGGTAGATGAGTATCCCTGGAAGGGCTGTAAGCTCACTACGCAGGGTTGCATGTTTCATTAGAAACAATTTTCTGTTTTATGGCGCTGTTGTTAGCCAAAATAAACTTTTACTTGAAGTTAATTTATGGAAGAAATAAATAAATGTGATAAACTGATTAGACAGTTCTATTTAAACCAATTAGTGGTTAGATTACATAATAATAAAATTTCCAACAATAATGTTGGCGAAGAGGAAAGTTTTCGCTGGCCTGATTTTCTGGAAAAGACATGAACTTCTCTGTCAAGTTAGGACCCTCTCATTGAATATAATGTGGGAACCAAAAAGATACCCAAGATGGTCAGGGTAAGTGGTTTACTGACAAAAAGTCAACAGGAGCGAATGGTAGCGTTAATTCGAGATCACAAGGAATGTCTGGCATGGGATTATTCCGAAATGCCCGGATTGGCACGCAGTTTAATAGAAGATAGGTTGCCTATTAAAAAGGGGTTTAAGCCTTACAAGCAACCACCAAGGAGAGTGAGTCTAGAATTGATGCCCCAGATCAAAGAAGAAATTGAGAAGCTACTAAAGGTTGGATTCATTCGTCCATGTTGATATGCGGAATGGTTAACCAATATCGTTCCGGTAACCAAAAAAAATGGAAAGATCCGAATTTGCATCGACTTCAGAGATCTCAATCTCGCTACTCCAAAAGATGAATATGTCATGCCTATAGCAGACATGTTGATCGATTCTGCGGCGGGACACCGGATTTTAAATTTAATGGACGGATACGCAGGGTATAACCAAATTCCATTAGCAGAAGAAGATATACCCAAAACTGCATTTAGGTGCCCAGGAGCGTTGGGAATTTATAAATGGACAGTTATGCCATTCGGTTTAAAGAATGCTGGGGCGACTTACCAACGAGCTATGAACACTATCTTTCATGATCTTATTGGGCGGTCAATGGAGGTATATATTGATGATGTGATCATTAAGTCTACCGACTTTGATTCACATTTGGTTGATTTAAAAAATGCTTTTATTCGGATGAAGCAGTACAACCTGAAAATGAACCGAACGAGATGTGCCTTTGGAGTTTCGGCGGGGAATTTATTGGGGTTTTTAGTACATGAAAAAGGGATGGAGATTGACGCGAACAAAGCCAAAGCTGTTATAACAATGCGGTCGCCTCAGTCGGTCAAAGAAGTACAAAGTTTTTTGGGAAAGGTGAATTACCTAAGGCGTTTTATATCAAACGCCGTAGGAAAATTAAAACCTATCACAAAATTATTACGAAATAAGGCCACCGATTTTTCTTGGGGTCGGGACCAACAGAAGGCATTGGAGGAAATCAAGGAGGCCTTGGTTAACCCGCCTGTGTTGGTTCCTCCAAGAGGCGACCGACCTCTTCGGTTATGTTTGGCGAACAGTTTTGATGTGGTAAGCAGTCTCTTGGTACAAGAATGGGAAGATGGTAACGAAAGAGCCATTTATTATTTAAGCAAAACTTTAGCATGACCTGAGTTGAATTACAGTATGCCCGATAAAATGTGTTATTCTTTAGTCTTCGCTTGCACTCGGTTGGAACATTATATTCTGCCAAGAGAAACCGAAGTGCTTTCTAAAATGGATTTGGTCAGACTAATGTTGCACAGACCGACCATGCAAGGTAGATTAATGAAGTGGGCTATTAAGCTGGCTCCTTTTGCATTACGCCACCGACCTCTCAAGGCTGTGAAAGGGCAAGTTGTGGCTGATTTGTTGGTTGAGTTTACAAGCGATGGGTCATCAAAAAACAAAATAATACCATATATTGGCACCAGTCCTTGGAAAATGTTTTTTTATGGTTCCCGTTCGAAAGGAAAGTCGGGAGCGGGAGTGATACTAGAAGGACCAGGAGGCGGCAAAATTAATTTGCAGCTTCAAATGGAAGATATGACGCATAACTCCGCAGAATATGAAGCACTGATTTTGGGTCTGGAAGCACTTATCGCTAAGGGAGTGCAGTCTGTTCTAATCTTTGGGGATTCTCAACTTGTTATCAACCAAGTATTGAAACGGTACGCATGTAATTTTCTCCATTTGCGTAGATACCGAGATGTAGTGCTACACTTGTTATATAGAATCGGGGAAGTAGTTTTTGAGCATGTACCAAGAGCGGAAAATTAGTTGGCTGATAATCTGGCTCAAAGTGCTTGTCAGCAGTTGATTGGCAGTCTCGATTCTGGGACTGATTGGAGAACAGAGATTATGGTATATTTGGAATCTCCAAATTCTACTACTCATGTTCGTGTTCGCTTAAAGGCTTTGCGTTTTCAACTTATTGATGGGATTATATATAAAAGAACATTTGAAGGGGTTTTGTTGAGGTGTTTGGGACCTGAGGAATCTATTAAAATAATGGAGGAGGTCCATGGAGGAATATGTGGCGCGCATCGGGCAGGTTTAAATATGCGATTGGCCATCCATCGTATGGGATTCTATTGGCCGAAGATTTTTTATGATTGTATCAAATTTGCCAAGGGATGTCAAGAGTGCTAGAAGCATGGTCCTTTACATCATTTGCCAACAGTGGATTTGCAGACAATGGTTAAACCTTGACCATTCAAAGCTTGGGCGTTGGATGTAATTGGAAAAATTCATCCGGCCTCGTCGAAACAACATTCTTTTACTTTGGTGGCGAATGATTATTTTACCAAAAGGGTAGAAGCAGTTCCCTTGAAGAATGCGACGCAGAAAGAAGTGATCGAATTTGTACTCAATCATATCATCTACCGATTTGGAATTCCTCACACTCTCACAACCGATCAAGGGTTGATGTTTACTGGGGAAAAGTTTGTTGAGTTTTTGGCCGAATACAATGTTAAATTACACAATTCTTCACCGTATTATCCACAGGCGAATGGATTGGCTGAAGCAGCAAATAAGATTATTATTGGCATTATCCGGAAAATGGTGGAGGAGAATCCAAGGAAATGGCATACTCTGCTATCTCAGGCATTGTGGGCTCATCGAAACAGTAGAAGTACTTCTACTGGATTCTCCCCATACCAATTAACATTCGGGCAAGATGCAGTATTACCTGCAGAATTTGTCGTGCCTTCACCCACGGTGACCAGTACAACAGCCTATATTGATGAGGTGTATTTACAAAAGATGTGGCGACAATTGGAAGAGTTAGATACAGATCGATTGAACGCTTTGGACCAAGTGATTAGGCAGAGTGAGATTAGGGCGAAATATTACGGAAAAATGGTGGTCCCTAAGTTCTTTGCAAAAGGCGATCTGGTCTGGAAGACAATTTTTCCGACCTATAAGAAGGTAGATCAATTTGGGAAGTGGTCTCCCAACTGGGAAGGTCCTTTCATCGTTCATAAAGTAATTGGAAATGGAGCCTTTATTATCATAAATCAAGAAGGAAAAATGGTACATGAAAATATTAATGCTAAGTATCTGAAAAGGTATTACCCTGCCTTTTCGGAACTTTGTCATTAATTATTAAAAGAAAAAAATATATCATAGGGACCCTATAAAGGGTTCGAACCCATTGGTAAAAGGGTTCTCTAGTCATCAGAAAGATTAATGGTGTCATCCCAGACTGCCGAGGCCATTTCAGGTTCTTCATCCAGAAGGTCATCCAAATCCAAGCGGTAGCGATCCCATTTGTCTTGCATGTCTTGAAGATTTTGTTCAGTTCGGGACTTCATGTCTTGAAAGGATTGAATCTCTCGTTTAGCAAGGACAGTCAGTCTGGAGAGCGTTGATCTTTGTGGTTGGAAATCGTTGTTCCAACTAAGTTCTGGGAGAATGGCGGTTACATGATGGTTTATCATGTCTAGATGATGGTCGAGATCCGATATGCGTGTGAGTATGTCGGTGTAAGGTTCGTAGCTGGTGGATATATGTTCCATTAGTCGGATGGTACGATGAATGGTTCTCCTACCTCTGCCGGAGAATCTGAATTTGAAATCCAGTTGTTTCAGAACCTGTATCATGTCTTCAGCATGATGGCCTATGGGGTGCTTTCCCACTAAGAATGGTTGGAGAGCACCTTCCCAGTTGGAAAGAGGAACACGGAGGCGAGGAGAAACCATATTGCATAAAAAGTTATGATGATGATATTTTGAAGTTGGAGGTACGGAGTTTATATAGATATTTTGGTTTCTAAGTTAGGTGATTTAGTAATAGGCAATAAACACGGATCTATGTTTGCTTGTTAGACTTAGTAAAAACGCAGGAAAGAAAGGATCTAGTTTCTAGAAATAGGAATTAATATAGTTAAGTCCGAAACAATGTGCATGATATTTGAATTACATGGAGAGAAGAGCCCGTAAAGCAGTTTTAAGATCGGTCCATTTTAGTTCTGACTTGATGGCCCGTCGACGTTGGTAAGCTTCTTGGTGTCTCTTGACGAGTCTCGTTTGTATAGTTGTCTGAAGTTGTTCGCAAAGACTTGTTTGGTTAAGGCAATGTGTTTCAACCAGACAACTTCCTTCATGTATGCTATCATCTAGAACTTCCAATCGTTCTTGAAGTCGTCGAAGTTCTTCAGTCTTTTGGGAGATTTCAGTAGCTAATGTATGTCTTTCCTGTCGGAGCTCGTCCAGTCGGGCCCTAGCCATGTTGAGGTCTTGGTCGGCTTTCCTCAAATCTGCTTCAATGTTGTTAGGATCTGCAGCCGGACAAGATAAGGTCACCTCGGATGATGGAGGTCGGATCAGAGGAAGTTCAGCTTGAAGTTCGGTGATCCTGGCCATCATCCGATCGAGAACAGGTGAAGCTCCCGACTCCAAGGTAGGTTAAACCAATAGGGTTATTGCGACTTGGACTAGCGCCGAAAGGTCAACCAGTTCTAAGTCAGCAAAATCCAAATTGGCGCAACGTTCCACAATGGTTCTGACGGGAGTCGGGAGATTTATTCGGGTCAAAATGTTCATCTCCTGGGTAGCCTAAAACAGGATGAGATTAGCAAGCTAAGAGACATGGTAAAATTCTTGAGAGATAAGGTTGGAAGCTTACTTGATTCAAGGCAGCCGTAGCCTCAGAAGGGGCCATGAGTTGGAAAATTGAGGGGTTGACTGGACGAATAGTCGGGCCAGCAACTGATTCATCCCCTGGTGGAAGATGTTGGGCAGCTGCTAATTCCATACCCTGAACAAAAGAAAAAAAATTTCAGCACTATTGGATGGGCGAAAATTAAATCAAAAAATGGATAAGAAAGGGTACCAACCGGACCCAGCGGGGAAAAATTAACGGAGGCTTCACCCGACTTTGAGGAGGAAATTTCCTCTACATCATGGGGTGGTAGGTTTGGTTGGACTGGTTCGGGAGCAGCAAGAGGAACCTCATCAACTTGTTGAACAAGTGGATCGGGTAAAGCCACAACCTGGTTGGGTTCGGACAATACCACATTTTCAATAGGTGCCTGGTCGGAATAGGTTTTAGGTATCAGGAGTTTTATCAAAAGAACAATATTAAAAAAGGGTTTAGCGCTTACTTGTTGTGGTTCTGCAATTTGGTCGGGGAGGACAACAGGTTGGTCGGGCATCACCGCGACTATATCCGACGCTGGGGGAGGAAGTAGCCTTCCCATCGATTCTTCTGGTCGGTGTGCCTACAGTGAAAGTTGTTCTGTGGTCCGGACCACAGATGGTTGTCCTTTGGTCGGGACGGCAGTTGATCGGGATGAGGATAAATTGATGGGAAGTTGTGCCTCGGGTGATTGATGATCGGTCGGTTGGGATATGGCCGGACCAGTGGTCGGTGGCAATGAAGGATCTTCTGAAATAGATATATTTAAGTTAAAAAGGGACCGTACAAAAATTACATAGTGAAAGGAACAAATCTTACCAAATTATTGCCTTAAATACTTTGGCATCCCACTGGTGTCTATTGGCAGGGATGCCAAGTATTCCTCAATGGCCTGCCTGTCGATGGCAAGAGTGGTCTTTGTTTTTTGACTTTTTGCTCCCGACCCACCTGCAACAGGTACTTGCCTTTTTCTTCCTCTGGCTGCTAGTCGGGGTTAATCTGGCTAAGGCATAGCCAATAGACCTGTAAGGATTGGGAGAAATTGGGAGGCGACCAAAAAATGCAGAAGGGAAGTATAGACGGAGCCACAATTCCAGGAACCAAAATGGTCCTGAGGCTGCAGTGTCCGCCTTTTTAGTGTCCGTAAGACGGGAACTTACTCGAGTTAAACCTTCAAAGAGGTTGGCTAAAAATAAGGTGCCTAATGAAGTGAAGTGGCCGCAGGCCAAATGGATGGCTAGGTCAATGTGAGTAGAAAGAACAAGTTTCGAAGGGGAAAGAATGATATATCTGTGAAGAAAGAAGAAAGAAATTTAAGCTCGAACATTCAAACTTTGGACATACAAAAGAAATTAAAAGGGAGAAGATATACCTGCAGAGCCAAAAGAGGAGAAAAGCAGTGTGTTCCAACTCGGAGACAGGGGTATCCTCCTTACCCTGATATTTGTTAATAAAGTATGTCCATCCTCTTTCTCTTTCAGGAAGCTTGGCCAGGACCCAACCTTGATGGTTGGGGGGAAGTTCTTGATTTCCGAGAGAAACTAGAACGGGGTCTTCGCCTGTGATCGGCAAATGCGCGATCACTGCTACATCCATTAAGGTCGGTCCCATAGGACCTGAAGGGAGGAAAAAGGCACCTGTTTGCGAGTGCCAAAAGGTTGCCATGGCCATCAAAACTTTATCGTGTAGATAGAGGGGTTGCGTTGAAAGGAGGATAGCTTTATCGAACCCTTGGGTTTTCCATTGGTTTTCAAAATGGGGAAGGAGCCTTGCATACCATTTCCGATAAGCATCTTATGGATCAGTCAAGTGAGTCTTGATACTGTCCAGAAGGCGCTCTGGTTTGAACGCTTCATTGTTGACGATAATAGGAGAAACTTGCACAATAACAGAGCTCATACGCTCAGCATCTGCAGTGGTAGTGCAGTAAGGGCGTATTGTAGGGGTAAGAACCTTGGAAGACACAAGGGGTACAGGGGGTTCGGTTCCGTCGACGGGAAGTGCATGAACGTATTGGTTAGCCATTTACGCGAGGATAAAAAAGATAGAAAAGAAGTAAAATCAAAGAAGGAAGCTATATGGAGAACATAAGGGGTTTTCAGAATTGTGAATGCGTGAGTTTGAGAAGATGAAGGTAGGGTTTAACATAAACCCTTTGATTTGACGCAGTACAGTGTGATGATCACACTGTAACCCTAAAACGTCACGTCTTCTGTAGTTCGAGGAGTGACGTTTCGGCGGGATGAGGCAAGTTGTTGAGCACAAAAAAATGATGGATAGGTTTTAGGGAATGGGCCTGCCAAGATTAGGTTAAATTTTATTCGAAACGTCTAGTGGGCTTTATGAAAGTCCAAGTATGACTGCAATAATCGGGTCGGATGAGCTTAGGGTCAGATGTTAAGGTCAAACCTGGTCGGGTTAATCCCAAAGGTCAGACGGATGATGAGATTGGACCTGGTCGGAACCAAATAGTTCGGATATTGAAGTCGGACCTAGTCAGGACAAATTCCAAGGGTCGGGTGTAAGAAAGTCGGACGAATGATGAGATTGGACCTGGTCGGGACTAAATAGTTTGGATAGTGAAGTCGGACCTAGTCGGGACAAATTCTAAGGGTCGGGTGTAAGAAGGTCGGACATTGAAGTCGGACCAAGTTCAAAGGTCAGGTAGTAAAAGTAGCGATCCTGCAGGTCGGGTGAAAAAGCAGTTTCTGATAGTGAAGGGTAGTTTCAACTGGCGAACGGTTTTCAAAGGTCGGACGTGGTAGGACGGTTCTCATACGTGTCGATAGAATAGAACTTTTTGGGGGAGTTAACAACGGTTATGATAACCGACTGGATAGCGGTTCGAACCGTATCTTCAAAGGGTTATTTAAGAATTCCGTACTGTACAGAGGAGGGATCTTCAATCGACATCAAATTCAAGAAAATTGCTTTTGGGGATCACCACTTTATTTTCCCGTCTTTATTTTTATCTTTTCCTTATTTTATTTTATGTATTCTACAGTGTTTAGAGATCTCTAATCTCAGACACTCATCTATCAAATTCGGGAATATTTCTCTATTTTCGAATTTTACTTTTAATTGTTGAAAAAATGCATCAACAATACTAAAATTTAGTATAATGTTCTATATAAATTCCAAAAAGATTCTTTCAAATAAAACAACTCTAAATTTAAACATTAATCTACAAAATTCCAAAAATCAAATATATATATAGAGCAAAAATCAAAATTGGTACCAAGCAAACCTCATTTTTTCATTTTTAGTCTCATTCAAAAAAAAATATTAAAACTAGTTTCATACAAAAAAATTAATCGTCATTACGAGTCCCATATAAAGAAGTAATCATCAATTTTAATCCTATGGTTAAAATTTTAACGGAATTGATGATGTGGTGTATCAGAAATTAAAAGTAAAACTAACACGGGCGTTTTTCCTATGAACACGTCCGTGTCTGAACATGTGGCTTCCTGCTCTGTCTTCACACTATGCAAGCATGTTTTACACCTACCCTGCAGCGATATTGCTATCAGCAAAGAATACTTTCATAAATACCCAGCTAGCTAAAAAATTGTAAATAAAATATATTATTATGCAGAACTTGAAATGGACCTTTGAAAGGTGCAGGCTGGACTCGAGCAAAGAGAAGGCGGAGGAGGGGAAGCGCAGAGAAGACGGAGCAGAGTGGTGGGAAAGCCCCAACCTGGAACTGCTTCTGGTTTTGAAATGGAGTTTGTGGGATTGATTTGCTGAACAGTGCAGCAGCGGCATTGGGCAGTTCTACAGTAGTTTTGCACTGGAGATTGGGGGTTTTAGAATTTGGGCGGGGTGGAGTGGAGGGATTGGAGAAAAACCCACCAAATTTGGAGTGATGGGTGTGCAGAAATGGTTTTCTGCACTGCTGCTTCTCTTGATTTTTTGTTAATTTATGGATGGATGATGGTGAGTGGGGGAGGGCTAGAAGATAAATTGTCGAACTGGGGAGAAGAAGGAAAGATCATAAAGAGCCAAAGTAGACACGATACAAGACATTAGAGAATAGAAGAGATGTATTGAAGGTTGACAATGACGACGAGCCTCTGTCGTCTCCGGCGGCCTCCAATTCTTGAATCGGATGAACAGAGGAGGAGCTGTGTATTGAGGTATGTTAACACACGGGTGTGTTAATTGGAAACACGCCCGTGTTCTATTAAGTCACATGCCATTTTAATTTTTCTGTTACAGCCTTGTCATCGATTCCTAAAAATTTAACGGTGGTACTGGTTATGATAATTAATTTTTTGTATGAGACTATTTTTAATAATTATTTTTTTGAATGAGACTAAAAATAAAAAATTGAAATTTGATTGGTACTAATTTTGATTTTTGCTCTAATTTAGCATGGATTCTGTATTGCCACGTGATAATACGGAATTTTTTTCATTGTTTTAAAAATATTTTTTCTGTGACCTACTATTTAAAATAATAGTAATAGAAAAAGAAATGAGGAGGGAATATGGAAAATGACGGCGGGATTATTATTAAAAATTATTATTATTATTTTTTTAATTGTATATTCATATTTAATTTTTTATAAATATAATTTATTATGATATAAATAATGTGTTTATTTATAAGATTTTAGTTTTATATTTTAGTTTTGATATATTATGATAATTAATAACTTTATATTACATTTAACTAAAAAAATAAAAAAATTATTTGGGGATGTTTGTCAATTAGATGTTAATTGATAATTAATTTTATTAACGAGTTTAACTATATAAATATATTAGTTATTTGTACTAAAATATTTGATACAATAATTGCTTAATGTCAATTCTTTCAAAATATTATTTTACCATTTCATCTATCTCAAAGATTCTTTATAATTATATTTTATTTATCTATGTTAATATCATTTTAATGATATTTTAGTATTATCGTGGAATCACTATTATTAAAATATAAAAAAATAAAAATGAGGGTAAATTATTATAATAACTATACACATATTTTTTAATATATATATATATTTAATAAAATATATAATATTTTATAAAAAATTAATATAAAAAATCAATTTATTATTATACTTTTACAAATGATAATATACAAACAAATTTATCATTAATCCGGCTATACACTAGTAACTAATATGTAATGTTCGAAAACAAACCAATTAGAAAAGCCACTTATAAAATAAAAATAATATAAAATTGATTGATTAAAAGTAAAACTAACATAATGTTATGTACACATCATCTTGGACGCATACACGACTTGTCGACGTTGGTGTATTGTGGATGTTTTGTAGCAGGTTCATTATCCCTATAAATATGTATACAGGGTGAAAGTAAAATGACAATTCGAATCACATTACATTTGATTCCCACTGCCTCTCCTCCACTCTCTCTCTATATATTTATACATATCTTTAAATATTATATACTTAATACATACATTCACATATATATTATATATGCACTAACAATAAATATAATATATTATATTCACATCCTTACATATATATACATATTTATACACTTAATATTATTATTATATAACACGTTATCAGCACGAGGCTCTTGCCTATTTTATTTTTGGTAAGTTTTATTTTTATACTATCTATATTATCTATTTTCTAAACTATGGAAAATCTTGCAAAATTTTCTTTTAAACCTCTATCTCTCACCGGCAATAATTTTATGACTTGGTCCCTCGATGTAGAAATACATCTGGTTTCTATGGGCCTTGTTCATACAATTGCCAGTGAAAATACGGCTACAAGCCAAGATCGGGCTAAGGCTATTATTTTCATCCGTCATCATTTAGACATTCCTCTACAGTCTGAATATTTGACGGTGAAAGATCCACTTCATTTGTGGAATGAATTGAGGGAGAGATTTGAGCACTTGAAATATATCACTCTCCCCAAAGCCCGACATGATTGGCTTAACCTGCGATTGCAGGATTTTAAAACTGTTACAAAATACAACTCTGCTATCCATCAGATTACATCTCAGTTGAAACTCTACGGAGAAAATGTTACTGAGAATGATAAATTGGAGAAGACTCTCTCTACCTTTCATGCTTCAAATATTGTGCTGCAACAGCAGTATCGTGAGAAAAACTTTCAAAAGTACTCACAGCTCATTGCATGTCTTTTATTAGCTGAGCAAAATAATGAGTTACTAATGAAAAATCATCAGTCCCGGCCCACTGGTTCCAGTCTGTTCCCTGAAGCGAATGTGACATTTTCTGAACGAGGCCGAGGACGTGGTAGAGGCCGTGGACGTGGTCGCGGTCGTGAGAGTCAACGCGGTCGATATACCCCTTACAATCGCCGCAGTTTTGATATTAACAGGATGCAGAGTAAACCCCAACATGGGGAGATAGCCGAAAAGGCTAAACAGGGAAAGAGGCAAATCGGCATTTGTAACCGGTGTGGCATTGAAGGCCATTGGGCCAATACCTGTAGAACAGCCAAACACTTAGCGGATCTTTATCAAGCGTCACTACAGAAAAAGGGGAAGGAGGTCGAGACTAATCACCTTGATAACGATGACGACCCCGATGATGATCTTTTGGATTACGACACAATGCATCTTAATATAGCGGATTTTGTCGTAGATCCAGCAAACCCCCAGTGATAGACATATTATGTCATTTTACATTATGTTTTGTAATATTTAAATTATCGCATACTACCTTTTTGTAATACATTTTGTAATACTTATATCTGTCTTTATTAATATTGCGTTTATTTATATTTGAAGGTTAAATGGATGCCAAACAAAATGATGCAAATATGTGTTTCATTGACAGTGCAACGACACACACTATATTGAAATACGAAAAATATTTCTCCCATTTGAAAAGGGAAAGAATGAATGTCAATACAATAAGTGGCAGTGCGAAATTAATTGAAGGCTCTGGAGAAGCCATTATATTTCTCCCCGCGGGGACGAAAATTGTGATACAGTATGCACTGTTGGCCACTAAAGCTCGAAGAAATTTACTGAGCTTTCAGGACATTCGGAAAAATGGTTATCACATTGAAACTATGAGTGATACCGATGGTGAATTTTTATTGATCACCAATATCATTGATAAAAGGAAATGCATCATTGAGAGATTACCCTCACTCTCTACTGGCTTATATTATGCCAGATTAGGTGTTGTTGAAACACACCTCACGGTAGATCAAAGGACTACTGATTTTCAAATATGGCATGATCGCCTTGGGCATCCTGGCAGTATAATGATGAGGCGAATAATTAAGAATTCGCATGGCCATTCATTAAAAGGTCAAAAAGTGTTAAACTCAAATGAGTTAACATGTGTTGCCTGCACTCAGGGAAAATTGATAACCAGGCCATCGCCAGCTAAAGTAGGTATTGAATCACCTACATTTTTTGAAAGAATACACGGGGATATATGCAGACCAATAGACCCACCGTGTGGGCCATTTAAATATTTTATGGTGCTTATTGATGCATCTACGAGATGGTCCCATGTTTGTTTATTATCTACTCGCAATATGGCATTTGCGAAATTGGTTGCCCAAATTATTAAATTACGGGCACAATTCCCTGATAATCCAATTAAGACTATACGTCTGGATAATGCTGGTGAATATACATCGAATGCATTTGATGATTATTGCATGTCGATAGGAATTAATGTAGAGCACCCAGTTGCTCATGTTCATACACAAAATGGCCTGGCAGAATCACTTATTAAAAGATTGCAATTTATTTCTAGACCATTACTGATGAGGTCTATGTTGCCCGTTTCAGCTTGGGGGCATGCAATCTTACACGCAGGAACACTTATAAGAATGAGCCCGACAAGCTATCATAGCTATTCCCCAATGCAGTTAGTATTTGGTCACGAACCAAATATATCTCATTTACGTATTTTCGGGTGTGCTGTTTATGTTCCTATTCCACCGCCCAAACGTACAAAAATGGGTCCTCAACGTAGATTGGAAATTTATGTCGGATATGAATCACCGTAAATTATAAAATATCTTAAACCTATGACGGGCGATTTATTCACTGCAAGATTTGCAGATTGTCATTTTGACGAATCATATTTTCCGACATTAGGGGGAGACAAAAACAAACCGAAAAGGGATATTAATTGGAAAATCCCATTGAATTTTTGTGATCCTCGTACAAAGCAGTGTGAACTAGAAGTTCAACGCATTATACATTTGCAAAATATTGAAAATCAGTTACCGGATGCATTTAATGACTCGAGCAAAGTCACTCGATCATATATCCAAGCTGCTAATGCTCCGGCTAAAATAATTGTCCCTGATGGACAAATTGCAAGTGCTAATGAATCAGCGACACGCTTAAAGCGTGGTAGACCACTTGGTTCCAAAGATAAACACCCTCGAAAGAAAAGAGAAATTAATGATGATAATCATGAAAATATCAGGAATGACATTGATAAACCTCAATCTAACGAGGAAGTCAATCCTGAAATAATTGCTCAAGAAGAGCACGATCTTGAAGAACATGATGAGATTATTGACAACTCAATTAACTATGTTACTTCAAGAAGATGTTGGAACCGTAAAGAGGCAGTTATTGATAATGCCTTCGCATACAGTTTAGCACTTGATATAATGGAAGAAAATGAGAATCCAGAGCCAAAATCGGTTCATGAATGTCGGCAAAGAAATGACTGGCCAAAATGGGAACATGCGATTCAATCAGAGCTTGATTCATTAAACAAAAGAGAGGTCTTCGGACCAATTGTTCAAACACCAGATAATATAAAACCAGTTGGATACAAATGGGTGTTTGTACGAAAAAGAAATGAGCATAATGAAATTGTGAGATATAAAGCCCGTCTTGTAGCTCAGGGATTCTCACAAAGGCCTGGAGTAGATTTTGATGAAACGTACTCTCCAGTTGTTGATGGAATAACATTTAGATACCTTGTGAGCCTAGCAGTGCGAAAAAAGCTCGATATGCGCCTTTTGGACGTAGTTACTGCATATCTTTATAGCTCCTTGGATACTGATATTTATATGAGAGTTCCTGAGGGATTCAATATGCTTGAAGCATACAAATTAAACCCAAGGGAATCATATTCCATCAAATTGAAAAAGTCATTGTATGTACTTAAACAATCAGGACGAATGTGGTATAACCGTTTGAGCGAATGTTTAATAAAAGAAGGTTATACTAATGATCCAATATGCCCATGCGTCTTTATAAAGAAAAATGGATCAAATTTTGTCATTATTGCTATATATGTTGATGATCTAAATTTAATTGGAACTCCTAAAGAGATCCAAATTGCAGTTGAATATCTAAAGAAAGAATTTGAGATCAAAGATTTTGGAAAGACAAAATATTGTTTGGGATTACAGGTGGATCATGTGAACAATGGAATATTTATCCATCAATCAACATATACCCAAAAGGTATTAAACAATTTTACATGGATAAATCTCACTCTCTGAGTACACCAATGGTGGTCAGATCCCTTGATCCCAATAAAGATCCATTTAGGCCAAGAGAAGAAAATGAAGAGATACTTGGTCCCGAGGTACCATATCTGAGCGTTATTGGCGCATTAATGTACCTCGCAAATTGTACCAGGCCAGATATATCTTTTCCAGTAAATCTACTGGTCAGGTTTAGCGCATCCCCCACAAAGCGCCATTGGAATGGTATCAAGCACATTTTTCGTTACCTCCAGGGGACTCATGACCTCAGTTTATTTTATTCGAGTGAATCTCGAAATGAATTAATTGGTTATGCTGATGCTGGTTATCTTTCTGATCCACACAAAGCAAAATCTCAAACTGGCTATTTGTTTACTTGTGGTGGAACCTCGATCTCTTGGAGATCTGCTAAACAGACGATAACAGCTACTTCTTCAAACCATGCTGAGGTTTTAGCAATTCACGAAGCCAGTCGTGAATGCGTTTGGTTGAGGTCCATGACTCACCATATTCAGAAAAATTGTGGCTTGATTACCGATGATAAATTACCTCCTACAATATTGTTTGAAGATAATGCAGCTTGTATAGCTCAATTAAAGGGAGGATATATTAAAGGCGATAAGACAAAGCACATATTTCCGAAGTTCTTTTTCACTCACGATCTTCAGAAAAATGGTGAAATTGATGTGCAACAAATTCGATCGTCTGAAAATTTTGCAGATTTATTTACGAAGGCGCTACCGACTGCAACATTCAACAAACTGGTGCAAGGAATTGGAATGCGCCGGATGAAAGACATCAAATAAAGTCCAAAACAGGAGGAGCGCATTAATACAAGAATGATGTACTCTTTTTCCTTCACTATGATTTTTTCCAACAGGGTTTTTTTCATAGTAAGGTTTTAACGAGACACATTCTTTGTATAAAACATCCAAGGAGGAGTGTTATGTACACGTATCATCTTGTACGCATACACGACATGTCGACGTTGGTGTATTGTGGATGTTTTGTAGCAGGTTCATTACCCCTATAAATATGTATACAGGGTGAAAGTAAAATAACAATTCGAATCACATTACATTTGATTCCCACTGCCTCTCCCCCACTCCCTCTCTCTATATATCTATACATATCTTTAAATATTATATACTTAATACATACATTCACATATATATTATATATCCACTAACAATAAATATAATATATTATATTCACATCCTTACATATATACATATTTATACACTTAATATTATTATATTATTATTATATAACACATAATAGATTTTCTTTTAAAAGAAAAAAAAACGTACATAATAAAAATAAAAATACTAAAATAAAAATAATGTTTTCTATAACAATTCCACAAATAATATAATCTACAAAATTTTAAAATATATACTATATATTAAAATATAATACTTCATCCGTCCACCGTTTATATTTTGCACGTAGATTTTAGTATATTGATATTATATTGATATGTGGTACAATTGATATACATAAAGACTATGATACCTTTTAATATTTATGATATTAAAAGAGTAATGATAATACACAAATTTTACAATAACGCACTCCACTAATTAAGTATTGAACATAATTAAGTACTAAATATAATTAAGATAAAAAATTATCGTAATAAATTAAGTACTGTCAAAACCAAATAATTACTCCAAATCCATCCAGCAACAAGACAATTAATTAGTCATAATCCATCCAAAACGTTTCCACCCAATTTTCAGATCACAAGATATGGTTAAAAAAATATATATATACCACACAATTATTAGAAATTCTTAAAATTTCCCCAACCAAAAATATATTTTTGGTCTCAGCGACTCAACACATTACACATCACACTTAGTAAAACAGTGAGTTTGTAAACAACTTCAAATTATTGTTTTGACATTTACAATTTTCCTCAAAATAAAACTTCCTCCCAACCAAAAATAAAATTTCTCCACCCAAATTTTATAAATACAACATTTAATATAATTGGGCATAGTAAATGATTCTCACCTCCAAATAAAAAAAAAAAAAAGATTTAACTTCGGATAGGCTCAAGACAATATCTGAATTTTTTATTGCATTTAGGTCGGCATATGGCGAAATCAATGCAACAATGACAAAATTTGGGGTGACAAGGCAAATAGTGTGTACCATATGGAAAAGAGAAATGCAACAACAACAATCAGGTACGCCAAAATGTGTAGCAAACAGAAAATCAGGAAAATATCATAAAAAAATTGTTTTCGATGAAACAATGTTAAAAAGTATACATTATATCAAGAGTGGATCTTATCGTAGTATAGCAAAGCAAATGAATGTTGGCAAATCAACAGTTGTAAATTGGGTGATACCGGGGCTAATCAGAGTTCATAGCAATGCAATCAAACCCTCTCTAATCGAGAGGAATATGATTAGCAGATTGAAGTATTGCCTCGATGCCATAGAAGTATGCAGGGTCTTAAACTTGATAAAGTTCAAGAGCATGAAAAATATAGTGCATATTGATGAGAAATAATTCTATTTAACTCGCAACAGTGAGACGTATTATCTCACGCAAGATGAACCCGTACCATACCGGACATGCCAAAACAAAAGATTCATTATAAAAATAATGTTTCTTTGTGCCGTGAACAAACTAGTTTATAATGAAAGGGGTTGTTTATTTGATGGAAAAATTCCTATTTTTCCATTTACTAAACAGGTCCTAACCAAGAATAATTCAAAATATCGACCAGCAGGGATTATGGAAACAAAACCTTTAGAGTCAATCACCAAGGATGTCTCAAAGGATGTTATTATTAATAAGGTATGTTTCCTTTACTTAAGTCTTACAATCAAAAGTGCATGCTCAATAATATCATGTAAATTTGTGTAGGTAATTCCCGCAATCAAGGCTAAGTGGCCAACAAATTCAAGTAAAGAAATTGTTATTCGACAAGACAATACTAAGCCGCACATAGAGGATAATGTCCTGGATTTCAGGAGGGCAGCAAGTTCCGATGGATTCAACATACGCATTGTGCTTCAACCACCAAATGGCTCAGATACGAATATAAATAACTTAGGATGGTTTCGAGCACTGCAATCCTTTTAAGTTACAAGCAAATTTTTTGACGAACTGTCCGATACAACACTTAACAATGTTTTCTTAAGCTTACAATGATGTTTAATCAAAATCATGATACGAAATGGAAGAAACAACTACAAGATCTCCCACATTGGAAAATCAACACTAACAAAAAGAGGCATGCTCCCAACATACTTGGAAGTTGATCGAAAAGTGATCAAGACATGCATTGACACACTTATCGAATCAAATCAAGCACAAGGTACGAAAGAACTTATTACTGCTATTGAGGAAATGATTTAACGAACAGATTTGATATAACCCTTTTGTAAAATTTTGACATTTTGAATAGTATAGTCAAAGATATCATTAGTTGTAGGTAACTAAACCTGTACAACCGAGTTTCTTTATAAATTCAAACTAGATGTATAATCACAACCAGTTTTCAGTTGTAATTACAACTCCAACACAGTGATTTCGGGACAGTAGAGTGAGGGTATTCTACTATCAGATTATAGCATCATCATCGAGTGAAAGGGCACGACTTATGTTGAACATTATTTGCTAAGAAATGCCATTCACATAGTTAGTTTGTCCAACATGTTTTGACAATATATTTTCTTGTTTTTTACTCTCAAATTATACTATCATTATCGAGTACGGGCCAACAATATAACAATTTTTTAGGACAACAACATTGCACTCTCACATAGCAATGATCATCAAGTGTTTCATTTATGAAAGATCACTAATGCAATGGGTGATATTATACTAAGTATAAGTCTTCAAAACCTTGCAAGGGGTGATATTATACTAAATACAAGTCTCCAAAACCTTGTATTAGTGACACAATCATTGTAAAGTCAATTAACTGAGCAAGTTAATCATTATTTTAGTCCACACAAAACACTTTTCACCAAAGAAATGCCGCACAAACTTTTGCATATCACAACCACATATAACATGTTGAACTTAAACACCACAATTCCAAGAATATATATAAAATATACCTTTACCATTTAATCGAAGCTTCCACGGAAAGGCTTGGTGAACTGTCTGTCTCAAGAAGTTCCACCGAACCTACACAGTAATATAAAATAACATAGTTACAATTAATTTTATGAAATAATGACACAAACCCTAAGTTTAATTAACGAAATTAAAAGATGTGCATTCTGTGAAAACTTCACCTTCTTCACGGAACTCCGACAACTTTAAGGTGAGAGGGCAATACATATTTAAGAAAGACAACACCACTGCGTAAGTGGAAGAGTTGCTCGGGAGAGCCTTCTCAATTCCAGTAGATTTTATCGGGACAAAGCCACGAAAAAGAGATTGGTGGGGAGCGACCCCGGCGCCGGCAAGTTTTGGTTTGAACTCGGGCTCCGAATCAGGCACGATGAATGGATCAAACGCGACATAGTTCGTCGGCAACCCGGATCAGGCAAGATCCACCGTCGATGAGGTTTCGTTGAGTTGTTGTTCAAACTCGGTCTCCGAATTGGGCACGATAAATGGTGGCTAGGCCAACAACGACGTTGGAAATCGAGATCCGGAAAGATTCATGGTTGACGAGGCGTCGCCATCGGTCAATTTTGTCCAACCGGCCAAAGTAATATTCTCACCCCCGAAACTCTTCTTCTGGCACAAACGAAAGGATTCTATTGGTGAATAACCTTCTACCGTTGGCGGAGACTGTGGTTGAAGGGGACTGCGGTTGAAGGGACATCGCAGACGATTATGACCGACGGTGGTGAGATGAGAGGAATGAAAAATAGGGTTTCGAAACACACCCGTGTTCTATTAAGTCAGATGCCATTTTAATTTTTCTATTACAGCCATGTCATCGATTCCGTAAAATTTAACGGTGGGACTAGTTATGATAATTAATTTTTTGTATAGTACTAATTTTGATAATTTTCTTTAAAATTTGAGATTTGATTGGTACTAATTTTGATAATTTTCTTTTAAATTTGAGATTTGATTGGTACTAATTTTGATTTTTGCTCTAATTTAGCATGGATTCTATGTTGCCACGTTGCAACACAGAATTTTTTTAATTTTTTTTTGTGGCCTACTTTTTAAAATAATAGCAATAAAAAAAGAAATGAGGAGGGAACATGAAAAATGACAGCTGGATTATTATTAATAATTATTATATATTTTTTAATTATATATTCATATTTAATTTCATAAATATAATTTATTATCATATAAATGATGTATTTATTTATAAGATTTTAGTTTTTTATTTTAGCTTTGATACATTATGATAATTAATAATTTTATATTAAATTTAATGAAAAAGATAAAAAATTATTTGGGGATGTTTGTCAATTAGATGTTAATTGATAATTAATTCTATTTACGGGTTTAACTAGATAAATATATTAGTTATTTGTACTAAAATATTTGATACAATAATTGCTTAATGTCAGTTGTTTCAAAATATTATTTTACGGATGCTGACGTGGCTGTTACGGATGCTGACTTGGAAGCTGACTCGGACACAACACGCCCGTGTTTGTAATATACCTCATCGGACAGAATTTGAGACTTCAACACGGGCGTGTTATAGGGAACACGGCCATGTTTGTACATGATACATGGGTGTGTTCATTAAGACACGGCCGTGTTTGAGGTTGCAGTGGTTCAGGACAGCGTTCAAAACACGGGCATGTTCAAGTAACACACGCCCATGTTTGAAGCTACAGACCATGGCCGTGTTTATGTTTTATTGATCGTGTTTCGGTTTCATTGATCATATTGTTATGTTTTAAGTGACATATTTATTATCTTTATCAATATATATTTTTAATTACCACAACATATTAAACATAAATAATGAACTAATAATATATTATATTTAGTTAAAATGTCGATTTACATAATACAAACCTAAGAACAAAACAATCGAAAACTACATAATACATATTCAATCCGAGTGTTCCTCATCTATCAAATCATCACCCTCCCCTCCCGCCGTATAGTCCTCTGCTGGGGCAGGTGCATGTGAAGGCCGGGGTGGCGGGTACGGAAGCGAAAAATGCTTGTAAAGACCCGCAAAAGATGCTCTCATCTCCTCATGCATATTTTGGAATTGGCGATACATCTCACCACGCAACTGATCGACGGAAGACTCCTCGCTGAACCTATGCTGCACCCGGCGACGAGCCTGAGGATGCACGGCCTCTCGATCAATCTCTTGATGAACCTCATCACCCTGAGCATTATTATCCCGATCCATCTCCTGACCAACCCTATCAACCAACACAAACCGCTCTCCCACACTCTATGTCCTAATTTTTGTAATCATACCCATAGACTGTAGGGTATGGAAACCACATGGCATCATAAGACAACAAGGCTCCTCAATCCCTTCATTAAATACTTGAAGACCTTTCGCCAATCGAGTCACATAAGGCCCAATAACAATGCCTCCAAAACGTTTATCCTCAACTTGATGAATGAGAAACCGTGCAAACATAAATCCTATATTTACAGGTATATGTGCATGCATACTCCAAAGATAACATAAATCGTGCGACGATACTAACCCCGTACTCTCTCTACGACCAGACAACATATGAGCTAAAATATAATGAATATATCGCAGAGATGCATATCGGAGGGTCGATGCTTCGACCATGTAGGATTGTGAAATTATTCCGTGCTAATACGCGACCAAAAGTGATAAGAATTTTCCGGTATCGAAATGGGCAATTTCTTAAACTCCGGGGAATCCACGAACGCCCTATCATACAAACCCATAATTACGCCAAAATCAGATAGGGAAACCGAAAAAATCTTGCCTCTTAGTCGAAAAGTGAAACTCTTCGTATTTTCATAATGGTAGTTAATAGAGTCGTGTGTCAACATCGTCATAAACTCCAATGTCAAACTCTTATATGTTGGCTCAATAATTTGGAAGAAATTACGCCATGCCCCAACCGAAACAAGCTTCTCTACTTCCCCTTCTATGCCCAATGTCTCTAATACTTTGCTATCAATATGCTTACTCGTAAAAAAAAAAATTATCTTTCAACCGCTCATATCGCTCTACGAGCTCTTGTTCTTGAAATTTCAAAAACCGACCACTTAAATCTGTATTCTCCCTCGATGAACTAGCATCGGTCGATACTCCCTTGCCACTCCGTTGTTTTCCTCGTTTAAGTGCCATTCTTTAAAGTTAACAAGCACAAAGCATTATAACATAACATTGTTCAAAAAATCCAACAAAACCTCAATAAATACAACACCAAAAATAAAACATTATATAACATTGTTCGAAAAATCCAACAAACCATACCAAGAACAAAATACTATAACACACATTAAGGAAAAAATATAAATACAACACCAAGAACAAACCATTATACTACATTGTTAAAAAAAATCCAACAATAAGTAGTTCAAAATTGGAAAAAAATCATATAATTTTCAAATCCAAATGTATACCACAATGTGAGAGATATAACAAGTAAAAACATTATATCAACAACAAACTACTTGAAAAAATTAAAAAAAAAAACTTTTTTCCCGAATCTTTAAAATCAAAGCAAGGAAACAACCCAAATCAGCCGCCCCCGATCTCGTCGTCTGTCGCCGCCCACGACCTTGTCGTCTGTCGCCGCTGCTGCCGTCGTCGTCCGCTGCTGCCGCCCTCGTCGTCTTTCGCCGCCCCTCTCGTTGTCTATCGCCGCCGCAGTTGCCGTCGTCCAGGATGTGTAGGTCGAACATGGGAGATTTGTATAAATTGTCTCATGTGTTCGACCGATCCGGGGTTTTAAAAATCCTAACCCGCCTCAAACACGAGCATGTTTAAATATCACACGTCTGTGTTTGCTTTACAATGAATTTACTTTAACGAACTAAACACGGCCGTGTAGCAAACACACACGGCCATGTATCCAAACACGACTAGGAACATGGCCGTCTACAACCCCCCTGGACTATTTTGTTTCCACAACACGCCGTGTGCGTAAGTACACGGGCGTGTTTCTTGTACACGAGGTAAATGTGTAAAACAGGGCTAACACGGCCGTGTATTTATAGAACACGGCCGTGTTGTGTTGCACGGTCAAATTCATGGGCGTGTCAACCCCTGGGTTCTATTCTATTTTTGAACACAGCCGTATTTTATGCCACACGGCCTTGTTCGACTACACAGCCACTGACATGGCCGTGTCTGACCCCTGGTTCTATTTTGTTTTTGGAACACGGCCGTGTGTAAATCGACACGCCTGTGTTGAGGTAAATGGCCACAAACATGGCCGTGTCTAACCCTTGGGTTCTATTATGTTTTTGGAACGCAGCTGTGTGTAAATCGACACGCCCGTGTTGAAGTAAACGGCCACAGACATGGCCGTGCCTGAGCCCTCTGTTCTACTCTATTTTCGGAATACGGCCGTGTGGTTGTCTAACACGGCCGTGTGCTATGTACACTGAGTAATACTCTATGATTCAACACGCCCGTGTTTAACCCTAAATTCTGGCTAAAACCATTGTTAAAATTAACGCATCCAAACACAACACCTACACACAAAAAAATAACTCAAATTCATCCATACGTCAAACCCACAACAAACATAAATCAAAGTCATACACAATAACTAATGACAAATAACATAAGACTAATCCAAATATAGTAACATAAGCCAAATTCACATAGAGTAACACAAATCAACTCCACAAACATGCCCCAAATCCATATTTTCTCTCATTGTGTCCCACTTGATGTTCCGCCTTCAGTTGTTGCTCCCCTTCCAAAAGTTATTTTTCTCACATATCTCATACAAACAGTAAGAGTTTATTATAATAAAAAAATCAATATGTGTACCAATATATCAACACACCATGTAAGTTACGTACCGTTAACTTTGCAATTGAAGGTTGTATTGTAGGAGTCTCGGCTTGTTGAATTTGTGAAGTTGAGATACTTTGACTTTGTGCCAGAATATCGCATCTCTGCGACGACTCCTCAGCAAGTTGCATTCCGTCCGTCGTGGAATTTGATTCGATCAAACTTGCTCTTCTCTTTTGGCAGCCCTTCAAAGTATGTCCAACAAGCCCACAAAATGCAAGTTCTTCTGACTTTTTGTCTCGGTAAAATACTCTCACTAACATTTTTTCCCCATTATTGACCTTTCTCCATTACTTCATTGGGGTCACGTCTCCTTGCCTTTTTAGGCCTTCCAGCATCTCGTTTAACATTTAGGGGAAGTGGTGAAGACAATTTAGTTTTTTGCCACATTTTTTGACCATCCATTGCGTCAATAGAATACGAATACACCTTATTGAATGTCTCAACACTGTATATTTCGTCAACAAAATCCTCTGGATTTAATTGTTGTCCACATATAGCACTCATCGCATGGCGACATGGGATACTACATAACTCCCATTTTCTACAACTGCAGAATTTTTTTAAAATGTCAACAACAAATCGATTCCCATCCGAACAATAAATCTCGTAACACCAATCATTGACTTTAACGGGTGCACAAGAAGAAGCCGTTTGAATGTTTTTTTCCAAAATTTTTACTATCTTAGGGCAAAAGCGCATATTCCCCCATTTTCTATGCGTCATCTCCCTTCGTTTCTGAAGACGTGTTAATAAATATCTTCTAATCCACTCCAACATCGGTAGTATCGACATTTCTCTTGCATCTAATATTATACTATTGAATGATTCACATAAGTTGTTCAAGATCATATCACATTTCGAAAATGTAGCAAAATGTGATCTTGACCACTGAGACGGTGGTTTGTCGGCAAGTCAATCAATGCATTTCGGATCCAACTCTTGAATCTCCTTCATCACCTCCTCAAAGTCGGGGACAGTACTTGCGTCGGCGGCCATCCAAATCAATCTTATATATGCAAGACCCTTAAATCCAATTGTTTTCATATTTCCATACAAATGTCGAATACAAAATCTTTTTTCACATTAAGGGAAAATCTTTTCCATGACCGGAACAAGACCTTTTTGTTTGTCAGATATAAATGTATAACCCTCGTGCTCTATGTTCAAATCCTCCCTTAGAAGAGTGAAAAACCATTCACACGCTTCGCGCATCTCACTCCCAACAACAACACATGCCAAAGGAAACAACTCATTGTTGGGATCAATTCCAATAGCAATAAAAAGAATGCCTTGGCAAGGACCTTTTAGGTAACAACCATCCACCCCAATGATAGGTCGACATCCAGACTGAAACTCATGCACAAGCGATTTCAAACATATGCAATACTTGCTAAATCTGCGTCATCCATTCAAAAATTCGCCTTCCAATTGCATCAAAACAGTTGACCCAGGATTAGACTATCGTAAAGCTTAAGCATAGTCCCACAACTTTCCATATTGCTCTTCAGAATCACCTTCAATTGCCTTCAGTGCCCATTTTCGTGCTTTGTATGCTTGCTGTTGGGATATATTGCATCTAATGTCTTCTGTGACGTCTGTCCTAAACCCTTTTATACGTCATTTAGGATCTGATCGAAACAACGACTCATACTTGCTTGCAAGCCATATCGACTTCACATTCTTCACATTCAAGTCACACATACAATCATGATTGCAATTATATGTCCTTAGTTGAAAAGATGCTTGATCATTCACCTTTAACACATTCATTTTCCAATTGCAGTTCTCAACAGCACATCGAACATAAACTCTTCTTTTATCATTCTTGACAAATTTCAAACTTCTCATTGTCTTGATAGCGTGATTCTGGACCGTCTCCTTAAATTCTTTTTTAGAGCTAAAAATCATTCCAAGACTAAAAGTGGGATCATACTTTGACGCTGGATCATAAATAGCATACGATTCCATCTCATCAACATCGGATTCAACAAACATGGTTAAATCTTTTTCTTGAGAATCACCAAATGACATGTCGTCTTCGGAATTTTGGTGCACCACGACACTTTGATTTTCATTAAACTCATTTATATCCACATTACTCTCGAACAATGACAAATCAATCATATCATCCTCTGAATCTTGTTCTTCCATCATATAATCGGAATCCTCAAAATCCGATTCATTAAGCATTTCATTCCACTCATCTTCTTCTCGAATTTCATTGTAATCCAAATTTACATCTTCATCGTATATTTCTTCGACACATTTTCCTTTATCATAACTCATTTTTATGATAAATAATTTTCTCCTACAATACAAGTGAGGATATAATACATATTGAATACACTAATTATAAAATACAAAAAATTATGCATTAATTATAAGACAATACGTTATATAAAACTTATTTCTATAATATTTCAACTTTTCATACAATATAATCCATTAATCACTAGAATATACAAGTTATACATATTATTATTTTTTTTACCATAAAAGACAATAAAGTTATGAAAAAAATAAATTAAAAATTACCTTCACAATAGATTTCACAAGAATATTCTTCACTTCAAAGAGATAAAATATAATATATGAAAGTGAGGTTAGTAGATGGGAGAAGTGGGCTGGAATGGGGAAGAAATGGGAGAGAATTTGAGTGAAATAAATTTGAAATGGGGAACATGTGAGGCTAGGGTTTTTGTCAACAACGAGGTCGAACACGGCCGTGTTTACTTACAAACACGGCCATGTAAGGCTAATTCTAATCGCCAATATTTTTAATGGTACAACACGGCCGTGTCTTAATGAACACGCCCGTGTATCATGTAGAAACACGCCTGTGTTCCATATAACACGCCCGTGTTGGAGTCTCAAATTCTATCCGATGAGGTGTATTATAAACACGGGCGTGTCTTGTGCAACACGGGCGTGTTGTGTCCGAGTCAGCTTCCAAATCAGTATCCGTAACAGCCACGTCTGCCAAAACCGTCAAAATTTGAACGGTGAGACTAGAAATGATAAGTAATTTTTTTGGTGGGACTAGTTTTGATAATTTTTTTTGTATGGGACCAAAAATTAAAAAATTGGATTTGAATGGGACTAATAATAATTTTTACTCTTTAAAAATATACACTATATATTAAAATATAATACTTCATCCGTCCACCGTTTATTTTTTGCAGGTAGATTTTAGTATATTGATATGTGGTACAATTGATATACATAAAGACTATGATACCCTTTAATATTTATGATATTAAAAGAGTAATGATAGTACACAAATTTTACATTACCACACTCCACTAATTAATTATTGAACATAATTAACTACTAAATATAATTAAGATAAAAAAATTATAGTAATAAATTAAGTGTTGTCAAAACCAAATAATTACTCCAAATCCATCCAGCAACAAGACAATTAATTAGTCATAATCCATCCAAAACGTTTCCACCCAATTTTCAGATCACAAGATATGGTTAAATATATATATATATATATATATACCACACAATTATTAGAAATTCTTAAAATTTCCCCAACCAAAAATATATTTTTGGTCCCAGCGACTCAACACATTACACATCACACTTAGTAAAACAGTGAGTTTGTAAACAACTTCAAATTATTGCTTTGACATTTACAATTTTCCTCAATGTTGAAATAAAACTTCCTCCCAACCAAAAATAAAATTTCTCCACCCAAATTTTATAAATACAACATTTAATATAATTGGGCATAGTAAATGATTCTCACCTCCAAATATAAAAAAAAGATTTAACTTCGGATAAGCTCAAGACAATATCTCAATTTTTTATTGCATTTAGGTCGGCATATGGCGAAATCAATGAAACAGTGACAAAACTTGGGGTGACAAGGCAAATAGTGTGTACCACATGGCAAAAAGAAATGCAACAACAAAAATCAGGTACGCCAACATGTTTAGCAAACAGAAAATTAGGAAAATATCATAAAAAATAGTTTTCGATGAAACAATATTAAAAAGTATACTTTATATCAAGAGAGGATCTTATTGTAGTATAGCAAAGCAAATGAATGTGGGCAAATCAACAGTTGTAAATTGGATGAAATAGGGGCTAATCAGAGCTTATAGCAATGCAATCAAACCCTCTCTTACCGAGAGGAATATGATTAGCATATTGAAGTATTGCCTCGATGCTATAGAGGGTTTTAAACTTGATAAAGTTCAAGAGCATAAGAAATATAGTGCATTTTGATGAGAAATAGTTCTATTTAACTCGCAACAGTGAGAGGTATTATCTCACTCAAGATGAACCCGTACCATACCGGACATGCCAAAACAAAAGATTCATTATAAAAATAATGTTTCTTTGTGCCGTGAGCAAACTAGTTTATAATGAACGGAATTGTTTATTTGATGGAAAAATTCCTATTTTTCCATTTACTAAACAGGTCCCAACCAATAATAATTCAAAATATAGACCAACAGGGACTATGGAAATAAAACCTTTAGAGTCAATCACCAAGGATGTCTCAAAGGATGTTATTATTAAAAAGGTATGTTTCCTTTACTTAAGTCTTACAATCAAAAGTGCATGCTCAATAATATCATGTAAATTTGTGTAGGTAATTCCTGCAATCAAGGGTAAGTGGCCAACAGATTCAAGTAAAGAAATTGTTATTCAACAAGACAATACTAAGCCGCACATAGAGGATAATGACCCAGATTTCAGGAGGGCAGCAAATTCCGATGGATTCAACATATGCATTGTGCTTCAACCACCAAATGGCTCAGATACGAATATAAATGACTTAGGATGGTTTCAAGCACTGCAATCCTTTTAAGTTACAAGCAACTTTTTTGACGAACTGTCCGATACAACACTTAAAAATGTTTTCTTAAGTTTACAAGGATGTTTAATCAAAATCATGATATGAAATGGAAGCAAAAACTACAAGATCTCCCACATTGGAAAATCAACACTAACAAAAAGAGGCATGCTCCCAAAATACTTGGAAGTTGATCGAAAAGTGATCAAGACATACATTGACACACTTATCGAATCAAATCAAGCACAAGGTATGAAAGAACTTATTACTGCTATTGAGGAAATGATTTAACGAACATATTTGATATAACCCTTTTGTAAAATTTTGACATTTTGAATAGTATAGTCACAACCAGTTTTCAGTTGTAATTACAACTCCAACACAGTGATTTCGGGACAGTAGAGTGAAGGAATTCTACTATCAGATTATAGCATCATCATCGAGTGAAGGGGCACGACTTATGTTGAACATTATTTGCTAAGAAATGCCACTCACATAGTTAGTTTGTCCAACATGTTTTGACAATATATTTTCTTGTTTTTTACTCTCAAATTATACTATCATTATCGAGTACAGGCCAACAATATAACAATTTTTTAGGACAACAACATTGCACTCTCACATAGCAATGGTCATCAAGTGTTTCATTTATGAAAGATCACTAATGCAATGGATGATATTATACTAAGTATAAGTCTTCAAAACCTTGCAAGGGGTGATATTATACTAAATACAAGTCTCCAAAACCTTGTATTAGTGACACAATCATTGTAAAGTCAATTAACTGAGCAAGTTAATCATCATTTTAGTCCACACAAAATACTTTCACCAAAGAAATGCCGCACAAACTTTCGCATATCACAACCACATATAACATGTTGAACTTAAACACCACAATTCCAAGAATATATATAAAATATACCTTTACCATTTAATCGAAGCTTCCATGGAGAGGCTTGGTGAACTGTTTGTCTCAAGAAGTTCCACTGAACCTACACAATAATATAAAATAACATAGTTATAATTAATTTTATGAAATAATGACACAAACCCTAAGTTTAATTAACGAAATTAAAAGATGTGCATTCTGTGAAAACTTCACCTTCTTCACGGAACTCCGACAACTTTAGGGTGAGTGGGCAATAATACATGTTTAAGAAAGACAACACCACTGCGCAAGTGGAAGAGTTGCTCGGGAGAGCCTTCTCAATTCCAGCGGATTTTATCGGCACAAAGCCACGGAAAAGAGATTGGTGGGGAGCGACCCCGGCGCCGGCGAGTTCTGGTTTGAACTCGGGCTCCGAATCGGGCACGATGAACGGATCAAACGCGACATAGGTCGTAGGCAACCCGGATCAGGCAAGATCTACTGTCAATGAGGTTTTGCTGAGTTGTTGTTCAAACTCGGTCTCCGAATCGGGCACGATAAATGGCGGCGAGGCCAACAACGACGTCGGAAACCAAGATCCGGAAAGATTCATGGTTGACGAGGCGTCGCCATCGGTCAATTTTGTCCAACCGGTCAAAGTAGTATTCTCACCCCCGAAACTCTTCTTCTGGCGCAAACGAAAGGATTCTAATGGTGAATAACCTTCTAC
This sequence comes from Andrographis paniculata, assembly GCF_009805555.1. Lineage (NCBI taxonomy): Eukaryota > Viridiplantae > Streptophyta > Magnoliopsida > Lamiales > Acanthaceae > Andrographis > Andrographis paniculata. The sequence goes on along the minus strand of NW_026137607.1, from coordinate 3,350,825 downwards.
CGTTGGCGGAGACTACGGTTGATGGGACATCGCCGGCGATTATGACCGACGGTGGTGAGATGCGAGGAATGAAAAATAGGGTTTCGAACCCAGATACGTGGGACGAAGAGTATCAAGTGGTGGATGGGGAGTGAGAGAATGATATTTGATGTATAGGTGTTTTAGGAATGTTCATTTAATTACATAATTAGTTGTGTTTATTTGTTAATTTAAGTGATATTATGCATTTTTGTAATATTATATGAAGGGTGGGGTAATTTTATATTTTAGTGGAAATTATATTTATTTAAAAAAAATTGATACATTTGCGATGGATAGACTAAAATGACAAAATAGATAGATTGAAGGTGGACGAAGAGATTACTTGAAACCAAATTAATTAAAAAGAATGCATACACAATGAAAATAAAAAAATTGATTAATAGAAAATAAAAATAACATGATAATTAAAAAAAATACATATACAATAAGAATGACAAAGACGTGTCCCCCCTATCTTTTTAGTTGAATGTCTTTTTTATGTTAAGTATAGAGAATCTTGTTGTTAATTCAAAAAATACTCGATATGTTTTTTTTTTTGGTAAAATTTATTAAGGGTGCGTTTGGCAATTAGCTGATAGCTTTAAGCTGATTCAATTAGCTGTTAGCTATTAGCTGATTCAATTAGCTGGTTTGACTAGCTGATTCAATTAGCTGTTAGCTATTAGCTGGTTTGACTAGCTGATTTAATTAGCGGTTTGTATTAAAGTGTTTGGTAAAACAATTGTTTGACATTAGCTGTTTATACATAAAATGACTTTTAATGACATTGATATGCTATTTTAAAATTTTTAATTTTGTTCATTTTGGTTTGAAATTTATGAGAATTTTTGTTATTAATTATTGAAAATTATAAAAATATTATAAAATATTTATTTTATTTTTATTATTTAGATTTGATAAAATTATTTTTACTAAAAAATAATAATTTTTTATTAAAATTATGTAAAATATAAAATAATAAATCTTTTGTACATATATTTTTATTATGTTAATTATTGTTTTAATATAAATAAATTAATAACCTTTATTTTTTCTATTTGATTTAGTTTTAAAAATTTATATATTTTACAAATAAAATAATTTATATGTAATAAATAATAAAAGTAATTAATTTAAATTTACAAAAATAAAAATATAATTTAATAAATTAAATATATTAAAATTAATTAATAAATACTGCTATAAAAATATATATATATGTATAAAATAAATAATTAAGTTTTAAGGGTAAATAAGAAATAACTAAAATTAAAATGAAAAAACTCTTTTAAAACCTTGGGTAAATGAGCTATTCAGAAATTAGCTTTTTGGGTCCAAAAAGCTCTTTCAAAAAGCTAATTTACCAAACACCTAAATTATCTTTTTGACCGGTCTAACAACTAAAAGTTGTTCAATAAGCTAAAAGCTCTTCAAAAAACTGTTTCTCGAACACCCTCTAAATCGAAATATACTTAATGAATATTATAAAACAATTAATTTATTTTAAAACATTATAACATATCATATAAGACTCATTCAAAATCTTTTTATTCTTTTTATCTATATTTAAAACTCATCTTTTTTATAAAATTAGTTTATCTTAATTGTAAATAAATAAATTTATTTATTTATTTATATTATTTAAAATTTTATTTATCTAAAAATTAATATTCATATTACATTATATTTTAATGGTGCGGTCTTTTTGTCAAAACAAACTAACATATTTTCTCAAAAAAATTATTATATTACACGTACTCATTATTTTTTATATTAGCTACGCAATTTTCTATACCTTAAACATTTTCTCAAACTATTTCACAAAACAAATACACCCTTTTATTTTAATTTAGTAAGTTCAATAATAGTAATAATAATAATAATACTTCATCTGTCTCATTTATTGTGTCCACATTTTCATTTTCGTATGTCTCACCTATTATATCACTTTTCTTTTTTGGAAAAGAATCGTACACTTTAATTTCATTTTATTTTTTTTTAAATTTATAATTTTTTTAATTTATAATTTTTTTATTTTAATTAAACTAATTAATTATTTTAATCTTAATCTAAAATTAATTTAATCGTACAAAAATTATTTTCACTAATATATTCTTAATTACTCCCTCCGTCTATTAAAATTAGCTCATTTGGGTCCGGCACGGGAATTAAAAAAATGAATATTTTATTAAAAAATTGATAGGTAGTTGAAGGTATCTTTGGAAATTTAGCTAAAAAATAAAGTAAATAAAGTTAATGATATTTATTGTAAATAAATATTGAATGGAAAATAATAATTAAATGTTGATTTGTTAACCTTGTCAAAATTAATAATGAGATAAATTTAGTGAACGGACTAAAAAAAAATGAGAATAAATTTAGCAGAGAGAAAAAAATATTTATTAGTTATATTCCTCCAAAATTCTCGTGTCTACAGTAAAAGGAGACACCGTAGCCGGAACGGAGGGAGTATAAAATAAAATTGATCGTCTTAATCAATATAACTCTAACAAAAAAAAAAAAACACTCCTTAACCATCATCTGAAGAAACCAAACTAGAATCAAAGTTATCAAAACCATTAATAATATCCAAAATAACTCTCAAGTGTTATATAAATAATAGAGTAAATTGCGTGTATCATACCCGTGTTTTAATAAATTTGCATAAAATCCCCTGTATTAAAAAAATCATATCAAAAAATCATATCAAAATCCCCTATATTACAAATATATTGCAGACGCCCCACAATTACTAACGGAGTTAATTTAGTTGTTGAAGTGACCGTTATGCCATTTGCCTTTAAACTCATTAATATCTCTTTTATGAAAATTCATAAACAATTTTTTTATTAATTAAATGAAATTAACTTTCATTGAATGCCCAGTTTACATCCATTAGCGACAGATTCCATTAGCAAGGGTTTTATTCTTCTTTCTCTTCTCATTGAATGTAGCGAAAGGATTAGGTCTTTCGTTTCTCTATTCTCCTCTCCCGCTAAATCTTATTTTCGACTATTGTTCCCTTAGACTTTGGTGCTCTATCTTAGTTTTTGTTGTCGGCGGAGTTGGGTTTTGAAGGTAAGAAGATGCTTTGCCAAACTTTTATAATTTTGTTGGGTTTTTTCCCGATATTATTGTTCTCATTACTAGTAATCCTAAAAAAAACTCTACCCAATGTCATCTTTGGATAGATATTAAAAGTTCTTTTCGGGTTTGAAGATTTTGTATGCTATTTGTTTAATTTTTTATTTCGCGACATCCGTTTGGGAGGGGACCATGTTTTATAATTGTTTAATTTTGATGGGGTGTGGTAAATATACTATTTTTTTTGTTGGGGTATATTCTAATTTTGTTGTATCTTGCAGAGACCACATGGAAGATTCCCTCACTGTGTTCTTGTGGGTCGACGGTTACATAATTTGGGACCCATTTATAAAGTACATGGAAGGAAGAAAAGTCAAGTTTGAAGGTCTCAATAGGGATAAATTAAATTAGTTTACTTTAGTAGATTTATATGTGATGGCCGGTAGGGTGGGGACCAATGTAGAATTTTGTTACGGTTTGCCGGGTAGAAATTTGGAGGGTAAGACAATGTATATCAGGACAGATGCAGATGTTATAAATCTCCTACGCTTGTATAAAAATGAGTCTGCCATTCAAGTATTTGTCACTGAATTGGGGGCCTTATAAAGAGCTTGGATAATGAAGAGAAAGACTTGAGTCGTGGTAGTGAAGTTTTGCATTTATCCTGGAAAGACACAATTGTAGAATGTGAGAGGCGAATAGTAGAAGCAATAGATGATGAAGGGCGAAGTGCAGAGCTAGAAAACCTACTTGATTCTAATGCAGGGAGACATGATGATCCTAATCCTGATTTGGTTCGAGATGCTGTATGGGAGAATTGGGATACAATTAGAGATTTTGGAAACTATGGTGATAAAAGTAATGATGCTTCAAGTTTCAAAGCTTCTAATGTGCATTAGGTTGAGTATGGAAATCACATGACACATGAGACAACAAATGTTGGTGAAGGGATATTTGAGGGAGATGCAGGGGAGGCTGATGATGCTACAAATTCGGGGGTCAGGAGTTTCGATGAGAGGCTAGGTGGCGGAGGTGGTAGTGATAGGGATGAAAGGTTGGAATGGAGTGGTGATGATGGTGTTGTAGATGGATTTGGAGAATTGGCCACAATTAATGAGAGCGATTATGAGGATCCATCATGGATGTATGATGATTTTGATGGTCCGTCAGACGATGATATTTTCGTTGAGAAGCCAGAGAATGACCGAGATAGAATGAAGAAATTGTTGAAGAAGTTGAGGGTTTTAAGAAATGAAAGAAAAAAAGAGAAATTTGTTTTCGATGGTACCAGGAGACAAGGTGAGTGGAAAGGAGAGGGCACAATGTTCTATTTGGTATAGCGATGATGCATCAGAAGGAGGGACTGTTTTCGAGGCTCCTTTACTATCTGAAGAAGAATAAATTGGATATAAGGAATGGGATGAAAGCCTAAATATGGCTGCCATAAATTTGGAAGTTGGCATGAAATTTCCATCAAGACAAAAATTCAAGGAAGCATTAAAGGATTGGGCAGTTCGCAAAGGTTGGGACTTGAAGTACCCAAAGATGGAAAAACACGTTGTAAGTGCTACTTGCAAAAAGGGTTGTGAATGGTATATTCGAGCATCAGCAATCATGAAGGGTGATACATTTCAAATTTAAACACTTAAAGGAGGACACATATGTGCTCATATGACAACAAACTCACAAGCAGATTTTCGGTATGCATTTTAGTCTTCATAACTTATCCTATATAATTATGTGTTAGTAAATGGTACTGTAATGATGTTATGGCTGCTATAATCCTATTTTGTGAGTTATATTATTTCTGTTCTTTTTTTTGTTATTAATTCATGAATATATATATATGTGCTTGGGTGTTCACTAGCTAATAAATAATGCTAGTATACGTTGCGGCCTACAATTAAATTACATGTGGATTAAATTAGCTTAATGTAGTGAAGTTGTAATTTATTGAAGGGGCTTTAGATGGTATTGTAATGATTTTATGACTGCTGTAACACTATTCTGCTAGTAATATTATTTATGTACATTTTTTTTGTTTATTTAATGGTTTTTGTGTTACTATATTATATTTATTTTGGAGTAACAGTATTTTTCCAATAGGTACTTGGACAAAAGAATTATGAATTACGTGAAAGACAATCCTGGAGAGTCTCTGAAATCTTTACGGAGGAAAATCCGACGAGATGTTGAAGTGGATGTAAGCATCCATAAAGTTTATCGAGCAAAGCAACATGCTATAGATCTGTTGAAAGGGGATATTAAAGAGCAGTACAATAGACTGTATGATTACTGTGAGACAGTATGCAAACACAACCCTGGTAGTTCTTGTGTATTGAAAGTAGATCGAGAGCTAACTCCTCCAATACTGCAGAGAATGTATGTTTGTTTAAAACCTCTTTCAGATGGTTTTAAAGTGGTGTGTAGGCCAATTATTGGATTAGATGGTTGTTTCTTAAAGGGGTTGTATAAGGGGCAGCTTCTAACTGCAACAACAATGGACGAGAATAACAATATCTATCCGATAGCAATGGCATTTGTTGAGGTCGAAAAGTTTGACAGCTGGGATTGGTTCTTGAATTTGTTATTTAGAGACATTGGAGAAGCTCGAGAGGGTAAATGGTCATTCTTGTCTGACAGACAAAAAGGTCCGATTGAGGCATTAGGAAAGCATGCGCCAGATGTTGAGCATCATTTTTGTCTACGTCATATGTACAATAACTTCAAGATGAAGTTTAAAGGATTGGAGTTGAAGAGGTTATTTTGGAAGGCAGCCTCAACATACAATATCAACGAGCACAAGAGAACCATGAAAGAAATATTGAAGTGTAATCCAAAAGTAAATGAGAATAAAAATGCATTTGAGTGGTTGTCCGACATTCCGGAACATCAATGGGCAAGGTCTTATTTTCCGACAAGAACTAAGTGTGATGTTTTGGTCAACAACACTAGTGAGTCCTTTAATCACTATATCATGGCTGCCCGCGATCTCCCAATCATTGAAATGTTTGAATGGATTAGAAGGAAGAGCATGACCCGCATCCAAATTAAGAGGGAAGGAATGGAGAAATATGATGGCTCAATCTGTCCAAACATTGTGAAGAAGATTGAGGTGCAAAGAAAGGAAAGTAGGAACTGTTTCCCGAGTTGGGCAGGTGAGGACAAATTCGAGATCATGCATTTGCAATCAAATCATGTTATTCATCTTAAGTCGAAGAGTTGCACTTGTGGTATGTTTCAGTTAGTGGGATACCCTTGTTGTCATGCCATTGCTGCCCTGGACATGCATAGACAGGATCCATTGGAGTTTGTGGATGTCTACTTCAGCAAACAGATGTACCTATACTTGTACAGCCACATAATCAGTCCAGTACCTGGAATGCATGACTTTGAGAAGTCCTCTCTTGGAATTGTTAATCCTCCAATTATAAAAAAATGAGCTGGCAAGCCAAAAAAAGCGCGACGGCCTGATGCAAATGATATCAAAGATTCATCGAAGGCAACAAGAAAAGGGTTAACTCATACTTGTGCTATATGCCATAAGCAAGGCCATAACAAAAGAAGCTGCAAAAAAACACCACACCCAAATTCCAGATTTGCAAAGGTAATATTTTAATTTACTGCTTGAATTATTAAGTGATGCATGCATGAGAAAACACTAATATGTATTCTATAGGGACAAGGTGAATTATCTGCTGATGTTGATGGTCCAGCTCGGCCCGAACAGACCATGACCTGTGATGGACATGCCCGACGAGTTAGTATACCTTCAACTAAAATAATATATTGTTAAAAAATGATAGTTAGATATTAGTCTTGTAATTTTTCATGAAGTTTCCATACCTACTAATCCAATGTGAAAACACAATTAGTTTTGTAAAAGAAAGATGACTCACAGTAGCGCACAAGACACAAGAGTATCTTCACCAATGCATGCTCAGGTTACTGATTTACTACCTTATGAAACTATTTACGTTGAAGAAATACAATATATTGAAAATTTAATATCGTACATTTTTTTTGAACCGATACAGGAGGACCCTCAAACTGCTATTCCTGGAAAAATTGGGACAGATGTTCAGGCCACAATTTCTACGCAATCAACCGGCCAAGTTAGGACAAAAGCTACCGATTTCGATCAAAGTCAAACAAAAGTAAATATAATTTCGAAATTTGTAGTTACCTGCCCAAGTAATAACTCTATATTCGTACATATTAATTATATTTTTGTATTTTATAGGAGCAGCCCTCAAAACTTCCTCGAAAATCAAAAAAACCCATATCGATGTTCTGAAGCCAAGGAAATGTGATTACCACATTCAGCTCTCAATCTTTAACGGTTTTGCCACGTCTAAATGTTAGAACTCAACTAGTTGGATCATCACTTGCATCCAGGTTACGTGCATTAAGGTTCTCTAACAAGCCAAGACAACCTCATACCTCGCATCAAGGAAGTAATGGTCCAAGGCGTGTTGCTAGTTCTGAACTGGAGTCGTGATTGTATTAAATAGTGTTAAATATTTGTTGTTAGTTAGACAATGGCATAGTCTTCTCGTATATGGTTTTTTTTGGGTGATTTGGTTGCAAATTGGCACGTAGTTTGTGTCAATTTGAAGTATGTTTTTTGTGTTACCTGCCAAGTTATTACACCTTCAAACATGTGACATCATGTGCTGTGATTTTGAAGTATGTTTTTTGTGTTACATGCCAGGTTATTAGACCATCAAACATTTGGCATCATGTGCTGTGATTTTAAATATATATTATTAGTTTTGTTTTGAACTCCTTTGCATAAGGATATTGTAATACCCCGATTTTGAAATATATAAAATAATATTATTATAGCAAATAAATATTTTTATAATATTTTGGGATCAAGAAATTAATACTCTGGAATAAATCTTATTCCTATTTTATATATTGATTATGATTTAAAAGACTGTTAAATAGAAAAAAAAATCGATAAGGATAAATATAAAATATAATAATAATAATATAATAATAATAATAATAATCAGAAAGATAATGTTGAAGTTGGTGGCGATAATGTTAATAATAATAATAATAATAATCATAATAATAATAATAATAATAATAGTAATATAATAATAATAATATAAATATATATATATAGTAAATAAATAAATAAACTCACCCATTACTTCGAAAGGAAGAATGCAGGCAGAGATGAGTAGGAAAGAAAAGAAAAGAAATGAGAGAAGGAAAAGAAAAAAGAAAAAGATTTAGCCGTTCGATTTCGATTCCGACTTCGGTGTACGATGGAGGAGATTTGGGTGAGATTACAAAAGTTAAGGAGTGTTGATAAGAGGTAAGCAGTAAAGAATTAAATCTAATTTTAAGAAATTAGGTATGCATGTTGCATGCGATTTTGATTAATATGTTAATGTGATATTATGTGAATCATTTTGTCAGTGCATGTATATATTTATCTATATATGTGTGCGTATGCATGTGGGAGACTTCACGGTTTATGATATTTAATATACGTATTTGATCGCGTTGGTGAATTTATGAAAATGAGGATAGGTGAGCTGTCTCACCAGCCATTTTCGGTAAATTCACTTATTTGGCATGTTGCACACATATTGCACGGTTTATCGGATATGTTTTATAGATCAATCGTTTAGTCGCCGTGTGCGGTAGTGCTAGGCGAGGGCATCATCTGGGGTTAAGATATTCGACTCTGATGTACCGTAACACTTTGGCGATAGTGGACGATAGTAGTCGGACAACTGGGTGACTTAGTCGCACGGTCATTCAGGGATTAAACCCATTGTAGTTGAGACGTATTTGGACTAATCATTCGTGTTTGGTGTTGTTCCACTCATTGGAGTAGCTACTAGTGAGGTCTACCGGTAGTTTAGGATCATATGTCAAACTCCAAACGTGATCCCGTTAGGGCGCGCGAGGAGGAGTAGAGTTTCCGGGTTTCCCTTGGGTGATTCCAGGTTGCACGGATTCTACTACATTACACGGGATATGGCTAGTCAATGGGGGTCCTATCTTCGCTATCACAGACTATGGGGCGTCTTGTGGTTAATGGAGACAACGTTCGGCTATCCATGTATTGATTGTGGGAGTCGTATGGTGGGTATATGGGAGTGACCGGATGACCGTTATATTATTATGGGTTTATCAGGTCCTTACTTGAGCCGAGGATTTTCCGGCTATTTATTGATGATGGTCTAGTGAGTTTGTTATTACGGGGCCGAGGTTATTCCGGCTGCTTACTTAGACAGATGCAGTGAGCCTATTATTATGGAGCCGAGGTTATTCCGGCTGCTCACTTCGTCGGAGGTATATATATGTGCATGTGCATTGTTGTCGAGTTTGATATTTGTATTGCATCAGGAATTAAACTTTATATTTGAAAATGTATGAAATGACATATTTCATGTTAGTTCTTAAAATGGATTTAATTCTAGACTGCTTTTCGGAAAAATATTTGTTTCAGGTATGCATGGCACATCCGAGACAGGGGACGTCTCGGGATATAGAAAGACGGGCTGAGTGAGTGAACTTTTAACCGAAAAAACCTCTTGTTTAGGAGTGTGTTTTGTAAATATTCATAAATCAGATTTTGTTATATAATAATGCGCTTTTATGGTTAATTTTAGCCTTAACACTGTATTGTGAGGCCTGAAGTATGAGGTGACGACCTCATGATGCAGTGTGGCGGTAGCATTTCCAGTATGAGCCAATTGGGGATGTTACAGATATAACAAAAAATTGTTGTTTTCATTCATTTACCATAATTTAAGGTCATGTATGGATTCAGGTGATTTTCTCCTCTGCCCAAGTTCATTATCTGTCTCACTAAAATGATTTGGATTGTTTTATTTTTGCATAAATCAAACAATGATTTATTCTGCTATATAGCATGAGGATGGATATTTAGAATTCATATTGGCATGTGGACATGGAGTATTTCATGAAGTCTTAACATTACCTTGGTGAAAAGATTTACATGTTTATTAGTAACTATTGTCACGTAGCTTTATCTGTACCTCACCTTGCAGCTGGTTCCTTCAATCATGCACCTCCATTGAAATACATCACTACAAGCAACAATCCAATTTTGTAATGAAATCAGTTCAATCCAGGTTTTGAAATTATAACAACAATTCAAACACCGAATACAATAGATGTCATAACAATGAAATCCAAAAGATGTCATAACAATAGTTCAAACACCGAATACAAGAGATATTTCTAAATACAACACCGAAAAACATAGACACCTACTTACATATTACCATAAATGCAAGAACAACAAAAACAAAAACACAAAGATATGTAACCCTATTCGTATTTTTTTCCAAATGCTTTATGTTCAACTCTATCACTCTAGCAATGTTGTCCATTTCAGCCCTCCCTATGGCACCATGACATGCATTCATACTTGCTTCAGGTTTTGAAATTACTTCATCTTCTTCGTCAGAGTTAACGACTCTCAACTTTGATCGTTCCTTCTCTTGTGCATTCAAGGCTTCAAGCCAACAAAAAAAATCACATTGTCTGATTTTGCAATTCCAAAAAAACTTACCTTCGGTATCTTTGGTAGGCCCAACGACCCTAATAGCAGTATATTTTCCGCATTTACATACTGGATTCTTGTATCTTAAATCCAGTACTTCCGCTCTCAAGCCTCTTTTGCTATTCGAGGATGTCGTAGACATTAACGCCACCTATTCAACAAAAGCAAAATCGACTATACAATTCAATCCGAATATTTATAAGAAAAACAAATAAAACAGCCCCATTCAATGAAAATTGTTCTAAATTAGCAACAAACTCGATCAACAAGTCTTCATCGAAAACTGGCTGGAACATAAAATATCTATCCCTAATTTCTACTATCGCTAAAATAACATCACTACTGCCCGAGCAACTGAATTAATTCCATAAAAATAAAACAAAAGGTTAAGATTTTCTACAAAAATTGAATAAAATTATAAGGAAGGGAGCGACGCCAACGCAACAAAGTTAACACTTATACTATCATCAAAACAACACAATCTTCTCTCTTAACCCAACACAAATTCTTACGTGAAATCAAATTACTCAGGAACAATAACACTAATTTAAGAAACCAAAAATTCTTACTTGCACGACGAATTTTTAGAGGTTATTTTTGAATCCCTCCCTTGCGAATATCAATCGTCGTTCGGTGAAGAGGGCTTCGACGGTAAAGGAAGAATGCTTGAGTTAGGGCATATGATCGACAATCAAAAATTATATTTATTGGAACAATATTCAGATACAATGAAAGGACATTTACGTCATTTCATAAGACCTTTGAGAGCTTGTTTTTATAATACACGCATAAATAGCGCGTGTATTTTTCTCTCAGTGTATTGTGGACGGATTGGGGATTTAGTGCAGAATTTGTTATATCATAAATGTAAATTATGCGATAAAATAAACATAAGGTGTATTACGCAAATTTCAAATAACAGAAGTACCAAAAGTGAAATATACCCTAAATAATAATAAGTGTAATAGATATATGAATATGTATGTATAAGTATACATAAGAGAGCAGAGAAAGATTTTTGAGAGAATAAAAAATGGATGAATTTTATTCATACAAGCCATACATATATATAGGTAAAGGGAGAAATGATTGTGATGTTAGGATATTAACCAACAACGCAGCCACACATTATCAACGTCATTGCATTGTGTACAATTCGTATACAACACTCCCCTTTGGATGCCTTTATACAAATAATGTGTCTCATTAAAACCTTACTGTGAAAAAACCCTGTGGGAAAATATCATAGGGAAGGAAAAAGAGTACATCATTCTTGTATTAATGCGCTTCCCCTGTTTTGAACTTTATTTAATGTTTTTCATCCGACGCATTCCAATTCCTTGCACCAGTTTGTTGAATGTTGCAGTCGATAGTGCCTTCGTAAACAAGTCTGCAAAATTTTCAGACGATCGAATTTGTTGCACATTAATTTCACCATTTTTCTGAAGATCGAGAGTGAAAAAGAACTTCGGAGATATATGTTTTGTTCGATCGCCTTTAATATATCATCTTTCTAATTGAGCTATACAAGCTGCATTATCTTCAAATAATATTGTAGGAGGTAATACATCATCAAAAATCAAGCCACAATTTTTCTAAATATGGTGAATCATAGACCTCAACCAAACGCATTCACGACTAGCTTCGTGAATTGCTAAAACCTCAGCATGGTTTGAAGAAGTAGTTGTTATCGTCTGTTTAGCATATCTCACAAGAGATTGCGGTTCCGCCACAAGTAAATAAATAGCCAGTTTGAGATTTTGCTTTGTGTGGATCAGACAGAAAACCAGCATCAGCATAACCAATTAATTCCTTTCGAGATTCACTTGAATAAAATAAACCGAGGTCATGAGTCCCCTGAAGGTAATGAAAAATGTGTTTGATACCATTCCAATGGCACTTTGCGGGGATGCGCTAAACCTGGCCAGTAGATTTATTGAAAAAGATATATCTGTCCTGGTACAATTTGCAAGGTACATTAATGCGCCAATAGCGCTGACATATGGCACCTCGGGGCCAAGTATTTCTTCATTTTCTTATTTTGGCCTAAATGGATATTTACTGGGATCAAGGCATCTGACCACCATTGATGTACTCAGAGAGTTAGATTTATCTATATAGAATTGCTTTAATACCTTCTGGGTATATGTGGATTGATGGATAAATATTCCGTTATTAACATGATCCACTTGTAATCCCAGACATTATTTTGTTTTTTCAAAGTCTTTGATCTCAAATTCTTTCTTTAAATATTCAACTGCAATTTGGATCTCTTCTGGAGTTCCAATTAAATTGAGATCATCAACATATGTTGCAATAATGACAAAATTTGATCTCTTTTTCTTTATAAAGACGCATGGGCGTATTAGATCATTAGTATAACATTCTTTTATTAAACATTCGCTAAGACGGTTATACCACATTCGCCCTGATTGTTTAAGTCCATACAGTGACTTTTTCAATTTGATGGAATATGATTTCTTTGGGTTTAATTTGTATGCTTCGGACATATTGAATTCCTCATGAACTTTCATATAAATATCAGTATCTAACGAGCCATAAAGATATGCAGTAACTACGTCTAAAAGACGCATATTGAGTTTTTCTCGCACTGCTACGCTCACAAGGTATCTAAAAGTTATTCCATCAACAACTGGATAATATGTTTCATCAAAATTTACTCCAGGCCTTTGTGAGAATCCCTGAGCTACAAGATGGGCTTTATATCTCACAATTTAATTATGCTCAATTCTTTTTCGTACAAACACTCACTTGTATCCAACTGGTTTTATACCATCTAGTGTTTGAACAATTGGTCCGAAGACTTCTCTCTTGTTTAATGAGTCAAGCTCTGATTGAATCGCATTTTCCCATTCTGGCCAGTCATTTCTTTGCCGACATTCATGAACTGACTTTGGCTATGGATCCTCGTTTTCTTCCATTATATCAAGTGCTAAACTGTATGCGATGGCATTATCAATAATTGCCTCTTTGAAGTTCCAACATTTTCTTGAAGTAATATAGTTAATTGAGTTTTCAATAATCTCATCATGTTCTTCAAGATCGTGCTCTTCTGGAGCAATTATTTCAGGGTTGACTTCCTCGTTAGATTGAGGTTTATCAATGTCATTCCCGATATTTTCATGATTATCATCATTAATTCACCTTTTCTTTCGAGGATGTTTGTCTTTGGAACCAAGTGGTCTCCACGCTTCAAGCGTGTCGCTGATTCATTAGCACTTCCAATTTGTCCATCAATGACAATTATTTCAGCCGGAGTATTAGCAGCTTGAATATATGATCGAGTGACTTTACTCGAGTCATTGAATGCATCCGGTTACTGATTTGCAATATTTTGCAAATGTATAATGCGTTGAACTTCTAGTTCACACTGTTTTGTACGAGGATCACAAAAATTCAATGGGATTTTCCAATTAATATCCATTTTTGGTTCAATTCTATCTTCTCCTAATGTCGGAAAATATGATTCGTCAAAATGACAATATGTAAATCTTGCAGTGAATAAATCACCCGTCATAGGTTCAAGATATTTTATAATTGACGGCGATTCATATCCGACATAAATGTCCAATCTACGTTGATGACCCATTTTTGTACGTTTGGGAGGTGGAATAGGAACATAAACATCACACCCAAAAATACGCAGATGAGATATATTTGGTTCGTGACCAAATACTAATTGCATCGGGGAATAGCTACGGGCTTCATTCTTATTAGTATTCCTGCATGTAAGATTGCATGCCCCCAAGCTGAAATGGGCAACATAGACCTCATCAGTAATGGTCTAGAAATAAATTGCAATATTTTAATAAGTGATCCTGCCAGGCCATTTTGTGTATGAACATGAGCAACTGGGTGCTCTACATTAATTCCAATTGACATTCAATAATCATCAAATGCATTCGACGTATATTCACCAGCATTATCCAAACGTATAGTCTTAATTGGATTATCGGGGAATTGTGCCCGTAATTTAATAATTTGGGCAACCAATCTTGCAAATGCCATATTGCGAGTAGATAATAAATAGACATGTGACCATCTGGTAGATGCATCAATAAGTACCATAAAATATTTATATGGCCCACATGGTGGGTCTATTGGTCCACATATATCCGCGTGTATTCTTTCCAAAAATGTAGGTGATTCAACACCTACTTTAGCTGGCGATGGTCTAGTTATCAATTTTCACTAGGTGCAGACAACACAGGTTAACTCATTTGAGTTTAACACTTTTTAACTTTGTAATGAATTGTCATGTGAATTCTCAATTATTCGTCTCATCATTATACTGCCAGGATGCCGAAGGCCATCATGCCATATTTGAAAATCGGTAGTCTTTTGATCTACCGTGAAATGTATTTCAACAACACCGAATCTGGCATAGTATAAGCCAGTAGAGAGTGACGGTAATCTCTCAATGATGCATTTCTTTCTATCAATAATATTGGTGATCAATAAATTCACCATCGGTATAACCATTTTTCCGAATGTCGTGAAAGCTCAGTAAATTTCTTCGAGCTTTAGTGGCCAATAGTGCATACTGTATCACAATTTTCGTCCCCGCGGGGAGAAATATAATAGCTTCTCCAGAGCCTTAAATTAATTTTGCACTGCCACTTATTGTATTGAAATTCATTCTTTCCCTTTTTCAAATGGGAGAAATATTTTTCATGTTTCAATATAGTATGTGTCGTTGCACTGTCAATGAAACACATATTTGCATCATTTTGATTGGCATCCATTTAACCAAAAATAAAATGGCCAAGAACCTTCGTGCTGATAACGTGTTATATAAATAATAATAAGTGTAATAGATATATGAATATATGTATATGTATGTGTAAATATACATAAGAGAGCACAGAGAGATTTTTGAGAGAATAAAAAATGGATGAATTTTATTCATACAAGCCATACATATATATAGGTGTAAAGGGAGAAATGATTGTGAGGTTAGAAAATTAACCAACAAGGCAGCCACACATTATCAACGTCATTGCATTGTGTAGAGTTCGTATACAACATCAAGATAGTAATGAAATAATTAAGGGTGTGTTTCTTTTACACGATTTGGGACAAATCTACTGTGCAGCCACTGTGATAGCGAAGCCCCGTTTATGACACGATTCGACATGCCTATTCGATAGCGTCTGAAGAGATTCTTTAGGCTGTCATGCCTACTACGACTATTTATCTTCTTTTTTAAAAAAAAAAAATTAACCATTAATTGAGGTAGGTGGGGTGCACACCATCCCCTGGCATTTCATTTACACGCAGAGCATCGCGCACCCAATTCCTGCGAAGTTGATGGTCCGAAACCGGCGGTTTGAAGGCGACGGAGGTCCGGCGAGTCGAAGGGTACGACGCATTTGGACCGTGGTTCTGTGGCGAGCAGCATTGCAGGCTCAGGTGTGCGGCGCCCGGGCCAGTATCGGCAAGGCTCGAAAGGGACGACGGATCAAGGTACGCATCTCTTCGATGTCTGCTACTACTTATCGCAAAGTTTGTAGGGTGTGATCTGCATTTTCCCAGTGAAATATGTTTCGATCTGCATCGTTAAGGCTTTCGGTGTTGTCAATCGGTGATAGAGGGGCATTTGTGATGCGAGACATCCTGTGGGTAACGTAGAATGTTTCAATCTGTTAATTCTTGACCTAACTAGAATGGCAATTAAGAGGGTACCAAGGAGGGTTTCAATATAGCGGTAGCCGAGGGGGGTCTGGGTTAAGGTCTCATAAGGGCGAACTTGTGGAATAACATGGATAGAACGGTACCAACAAAAGTGGAAGTACTTTGTCGTGACGAGGCAGCCTCCATTATCAACAGTCATAGAAAATGATAAAAAGATATATGTCGCAATTCGTAGTACATATTTGTTTAGGGTAGACTTCGCAACTCTATAACGACTATCGAAATCCATGAGAAATTACGAGCGTCTTCGGATAATGGGGTTGCCAGGGTGTAGCCCTCTCCCCCTCCATCTGTGTAGTAGTGCGTAGGGCTCCGATGACCGGCATTTTCATCATTTCTTTTGCGAAAAAAATATACCGGAACTATAGATTGCCATTGTCGCTCAAGTGTACATATGGATGTGTTGAGGAAGGCTCCTCGAGCGAGTGAATATGTGGTTGTCTTTTTTGTTGGGTGATGGTAATTACAGTTACTGACTAGTTTATTCTCGACATCATTTACGTGATCGTTGTCACCTTTCTCATACGCGTCGATCTATGTAGTTTAATATTCTCGCCGTGTGAACTTTTCGAAACAGTGAGAAAAACCAAGATGACTCGTAAACGGTACATGTTCGTAGATCTTTCCCCCTATACGTGTGGGTGTATCGAGTTTCTTTGATATCCAATTGAGTCGTTAACCGTAGGCTTTCCCGGGTTGCACGGTAGGGGCATCCCTACCGTACATACATCGGGATAGAACCGTTACAATACAACAAAGGGTTGTGTTGTGATGCTACGGTGGGGTGGTTACTGTCGACAGGAACAATAGCAAGAACATACACTTCATTCGTACGTTTATTTGTTCCGAACTTAAAAAATGTGTAGCCAGTACGATGAAACGGTCTCCTTTCCTCCCCTTGTCTTGGTCTAAAAATTTAAATGCATTATTTTGTTGTATCGTGTTCACTTTACACTGAACACACATTAACCTGCGCAATTCCATTATTGCCTTACCGAAGCGTGCAAAGCTGGACGCCCGTGAAATTCCCGACGCCGAAAGCTCCGTAGGGAGTAGTCGAGTCTTGTGTCGCTGTAAGAGAAAACGCGAGGTATCAGTAAGAACATCCTTTGAGGATGGGTCCCCCGTTACGATTCCTAAGTAGTTGATTTCCCTAGATTTTTGACATGCATCTCATTCCGTCGTTTCACTTCCGACAGATGCCTCGCCAACGAGCAGACCCTGCTGCTCCACGCAAACCTACTGCGAATTGGACTTACGAGCTAGAGCTGTACTTTACGCACATCCTGTGGTTGCACTGGCTAGCTGAGGAACTTTGCAAGGGTAACTTTGCGCCGGAGGTTTGGCAACAGATAGTTACACAACTCCATGAAGAGACTGATTGCGACTACGAGTTGGAATAACTTCAAGGAAAGTTTAAGCGGATGAAAACCTCATATGCTCTACTGCGAGACCTTGTCGTTCGACAGACAGGGCTAGGCTGGGACGCAGAGACGGGTCTTATTGATACGAGCGAGGCACAGAAGGCCGCGTGGCTAATGGTATGCGTCTAATCTGATGATTATTGAGAGAAAACGGAGCATGAAACTCACGGTCCCTATTGGCAGGCACACCCCGGGTATGGGCATCTACTGTCGCGTCCATTCGCCCACTTCGACTATTGTCATGATATGTTTGGACCTCAATCTGCCACAGGAGCCAGTACTCAATCCAACAATGCACCGCCACGAGGCATGGACACTACCGAGGGTACTGAGACGAGATCGGCGGGGCCGTCCACGATAAGGGGCGAACATGAGAATGACGACGGCACGGGTGAAGGCGATGCCGACAGAACCACCAACCAATGACTCCCTACTAGTTCTTCGATGCGGACCGGGGGTCAGGTACGTCGTCGGCGCCCATCTAGTACGTCGACAAACGCTGAGTTAGCAGACCGCATTCAATGTGAGCTTCGCAGCGGAGTTCAAGAGTTGCGGGCGCAGCTTACCGATCACCGCGAAGAGCGCAGACGGACCCTTCTCGAAGCTCAGCGCATTCTGCAAACGTTCACGGACCTTCCACAAGATGCATTTCTTCGGGCAGCCAGAGCGATATGCAAAGACAACGAACGATTCCTCTTCCTAACTGGACGAGTGATCTGCAGCGGGCATGGGCTTTCTCATTTGTGCGACACTCGCCAGGAACCTGAGCTATAACAACCTTGACTTAGCTTATTTCGATATGTTACTAACCTTGTTGATACTAGTACTCGTCCACGTTATTCTGCATTGTTTACTAACCTGGTATTTCGTCTGAGTTTCTCGCTTTGTTGTGAACAACTTCCTTCTGGGATCTCTGTTACTGTCTGTTTAGAAGCATCTACATTGAATTTTCCTTTGTTCATGCAATATTGTGTTTTTCACATACCAGGGTCGAAGGGGAAATGGCGAGTTGTTCGAATGGCCCGAATGTGGACAACTACCGAAGCCTGCGGGAGAAAACGTCTAGTGATAGCGAGAACGGGGACAGCGACGAGAATGAAGGGGCAGAACTAGAAAGCGAGGATTCCGATGATGACACGATGTTCGAAAACAACATCGATGCAATGGAGAGACTCAGCGCATTAGCACTAAACACTTTCACAAATGTGATTGCACGCAGACGTTGTTACGATTCGGCCCTAAGTGGTGCGGAATTCACGAAAGAACTGATTAACGGTCACCCGGCTAAAATAAAGAATCTGCTACGGGTGTCAAAGAGTACGTTTCTCGACCTATGCGACACTCTATCTGCGTGGGCTCTCCTGAAGACAATAGCACAAATACGCGTTGGAGTACACGAGGCGGTCGCTATCTTCCTCCATACTGTCGCCCACTCTAACCGGCACCGCAGCAGTGCAGAACGGTTTCAGCACTCCACGCATACTATATTCTGTCACGTTAAGCGTGTCAGCGAGTCATTGTGCCTTCTTGGGGTGGAGGTTGTATGTCCTAAAGATAAACATAGAACGCATCCCCGCATCGAGACGAGTAGACATTTCATGCCATACTTCAAGGTACCCGACCGTAGGTTGTAGATCTCATCTCATCCACGCCCTTTATATACATGGCCACACAATAAGTCTAATTATTGGTTAACGAATAGGATTGTGTTGGCGCACTCGACGGGACACTCATATACGCCACCGTCCCAGCGGAGGACGCGCCACGTTTTCGGAGCCGCACGGCCGATACCGAGCAGTTCGTCCTTGGCGTGGTAGATTTCAACATGCGATTTGTTTACGTTTACGCTGGGTTTGAGGGAAGTGGACACGATTCACGTGTTCTTAATCATGCCATCACCGTTGCCGGGGATTTTCCTTTCCCCCCTGGTATGTGCCCCTACTCATCGTCGTCGCCTACCAGGCTTTCCCTCCTCCGAATAGTGCTTTCATTTCATCCATTAATGGTGTAGGAAAATACTACCTCGGGGACTCAGCTTATACGAACTCTGCGTTGACGTTGACGCCTTTCCGGTCCCATCGTTACCATTCACAAACTTTCCGCGACACCCCGGGTGGCCCGAATGGACCGAAAGAGCTATTTAACTATCGTCACTCTCAACTTCGGAATGTAGTGGAGCGCGCCTTTGGAGTGCTAAAGAGGAGATTTGCAATTTTGAGAGGTCTGATGCCGCCATACAAATTCTTCCGACAGGTTAATCTCGTACATGCCTGCGCGACCGTCCATAACTTCATTATTTCAAATGGGGAGAATGTTAAGAGCCACGACGGAGCGACCCTGCAGCAGATCAGGAAGGGTCCTCTGTCAACGATCCAGACATAACCGACGCCTTCCTTGCATCTTTCGCCGACCCCGACAGAAACCGATGGAGAGAAGACATGGCGTACGGAATGTGGGCAGATACCTTACCTTAGAGTGGACACCCTTAAACGGCCCGGTCAATGTTTGTCGTTATTTTTTGTCTATTACATATTTTGTGACTCTCAACACTAATCCGCCATATACTACGTACGTTGTGTGCCTGACTCGTAATTTCCAAAAGTTGTGTGTGAACCCTGATGGCAGTTCTTGTGTATCTTTGGGTTAATATGTAAGGTTTTTCCCGTAGGGTACCTGCCTATAAGTTCGATTGCTTAGGATCATTGAGTCATCCCTTAGGTGTTCGTGGGTAACTATCGACCGTGTAGTAACGAAGAGTCTTAAACGTAATGTAATTTCACTTGTCGATGTTATTCTAGTCAGTCTCGTAGTTCAGTATTGAGTACATCCATAAGCGCTCAGTGTTGCCCTCGGAAAAACTCACCGAAGAGCACTGTGTTGCACAACCGTATGTTTCTTGCAGTGTAGAAGAGGCAGCCAGATACGTCCCCTTCTGCATGGCCGTGCCAATGCCGAGCTTCTTTCCAACTAATATGTGGCAGAGAAATTCAACCCGCCGTGCACGGCCGTGGCAGCGCCGAACTGGACTAGTGCATGACTTCATCAACGAATTTTTGCCCCTTCAGCACGGCCGTGACCACTCCGACGTGTGGACTTTTCGCGGTGGCAGAGAAATACGAGGGCGAATGCACGACCGTGGTGAGGCTCTTCTAAATCCCTGCCCTCTCAGGGTTGGGACTTCACACAGTGGTATGCATGGCCGTGCAGGCCACTTGTTTCTTCATGGATCCTCCAATAAATCTAACTTTCGTCGTCGGCCATATAAGATTTGCACTTGTCTGTTAATGTCGACGTGGCAGTGGCGTTTCTCGTTTGTTGTTTTCATTGACAGGTATGTTGCTCTCCTATGAAAGTTATTCGATATGTGAGAAAAAAATTTTATCGATTTTGTAGGACCGTGGTTAACTGCTTGGGATGGCACCTGCAAAAAAACCCAGCCGTACTGCGAAGAAGGGCACTGTGGCGAGCGCGCGAGCAACGCCCTCTGCTGAAGATACGACTCTGCTCCCTTTTCAAAATCCGGATCAAGCTATGAAGTTCGAACACCTTGAAGATGTGTCCTTTCTTGTGGGCCGCTACATCTCCGATGAAGCTATAACAGCATTGAACGCCACGGCCGAGGTTGAGGGATACCTTAGCGTGGGTACGTGGCGCCGAAACTTTTCAATAACGGACGACACGCATCGGACTTTAACGTTGGAGCTTCTTGCTACTTTAGAGGTGGACAAGAAGCATTTACATGAGGTCGACTACCCGGGTACGCTCCAATTCAGGTTGGGGAATAGGTTCTTCCGCCTCTCTTGCACGGAGTTCTCTACGGCCATGGGTTTGTACGACGAGGACTTTACAAAGACCAACGAGTACCGGTCGCTGACGCAAGAATTGCAAGCGACACAACAAATGTACTGGCAATCAGTGACGAACCAACGCATATACCACCCAGGTCAGTCGAAGGCTTCAGCTCTCTGGTCCCCGGCATTGCGGTACCTGCACTACGTACTGGCGCACACGCTCACGGACCGCAACTCAAGCATGAGTGTGGTCACTTCCGACGATCTCAAATATATTTGGAGTATGGAGAGGAGGGTCCCTATTCACGTTGGGTATTGCCTTGCGCGACTGTTCGCAAGGCAAGCGTCGGATGGTAGGATTCGTACCATCGCCGTTGGACCTTATGTGACCCGACTTGCCCACGGCCTACACGTTACGACCTTTTTCAGAGAAAGCCCGGCGTCGACGATGAGGCCTGCCGGAGTCGATGTGCTTATTCAAATAGGCCTTGTCTGGAGGAGGATGCGCGGTGACAACTCTCTGGAAATTAAGGCCCCAACGGATAATGCGGCGGACGAGGGCACATCTGTGACAACTATCTGACGCATCGGCGCGATGGAGGATCGGGTGTTTCGTATGGAGGCGCGGATTGACGAGAGGTTGCGCGTCATTAAGGAGAGAGTGGAGGCACTTTGCACTCACTTTGGTGTGCCGGCTCGTCGCACACCGTCATCCCGCTGACGGAGGCATTTACGTAGGTCCCCCTTCCACCGGTACCGGTTGAAGCCTTTTACCGTTGGCAGGTTTGTCCATCGCAGCACTTTTTATTCGTGGACGGTACTTTGCAATTGAACCTCTGATCCACTATTTACTCCCACCCCCGAACGACTACTCGATCTCATATTACAACTACGTTTTCCATTATGTCGTTATGTGTCTAACTCCTTTTGCCGTGTTGCTACTGGTGTTCCCATCCCGTTTCCGGAATCTTTCATCCAATTATAGTACTTACGCGTAATAGTTATAATAGTTATCTACAACGCTGCAAATGTTCTTTTTTTCATGCCTTAAATACCTGTTATTCTGCATTTTACAAAGGATTCTTCACGCAAATAGACTTCATTATATATTTTCTGTCCTTTTTAAAAAAGCCCAACCATCTTGCACCACTATACCTGCAAAATTAACATCACCTCCATTTAATTTTCGAATTGACTAGGTGTGCAACCCACAAGCGCATACCACGGAATTCATCCCCCATCCACCCTCTTGACCTCCCTACGTTTGCAGGTTGTCCCTACATTATGAAAAGAGTTGGCATAAATAATTAATACGATCGTATCTACGAATCTTATCCTCTATAGGCCTTGCTCCCTGCACGTATGACCAAGCATTTATTCTTGTGACCCATGTGGAGTATTAATACTCCATACAGTAACATTCGTGCTTCGAAACCTTTATCCTTCTAGTTATTGAAAGTAGAGATATGCTTCCTTCTTATGCAGGGACTCCCAGGGTGTCATGTACTCCACCGGCGCGGTGGACTTATCAACTTGAAAAACAATTCGTACACATTGTATGGGTACAGTGGCTTGCTGGAGGCTTCGATGGGCCTCACATCCGCGTCCAGCTTTGGGACGAGGTACATAACCAATTCAATCATGAAACCGGTTACGCATTTGAGCTAGGGCAGCTAAAAGAGAAGCTGAAGCGGATTTGGTCCTCGTACTTTCTCTTATGTGACCTAGTTGTTCGGGAGACATGCCTTCGTTGGGACACGACAATGGGACTCGTCAATGCAACCATCGAGGAGTAAGCCGCATGGCTAGCGGTAAGTGCTGAGTTCAATAATCAATATACTCTGGTGTTTTCAACTATGACAGAGATGAACTTTTGGTCGTCCGCATCAGGCATACCCCAGATACAACCATCTACTTAAACGGCCGTTCCCCCACTTCGACTTATGCCATGATATGTGGGGATGTGCTACCGGATCTCGCTGACAAATAAGTGTTGAAATCCTTTGCTCGGAGACGGCGTTCACTCCGTGCATTCGTACCGTTGGTCTTTCGCCACCCATGTGCTGTTCCGTTGTTGTCCTTTTTCGTTTTTATGTACCATGATTTAAGCATTTCGAAGTAATGTGCCTTGTTTCAAGTCTTGTACCGGTGCTCGTAGTAGCTTCGGGGAGTTTCAGTTTGGAGTTAGGTGGAATGACGGCGGCTTTCGTTCCGCCCTTGCATATGTCATTCCTTCACACGCTCGCATGCGAGAGTAATTATTTATATAATTGATTTTAAAAAAATCCAAAAACACCTTTTCATCGTAATAAAAATAAAAAACAACAAATCTAAAAACACCTATTATCCTACACAATCATTTCACTTATCAAATCAATACATATCACTTCCCCCAAATCCAAACCAAACTACAACCCTAAAGAAACAATAAAGTAAAATTCACTTAAAAATTCAAATATAAACCAAACTCAAATCCAATTTCTCCAAACCGCGTCTAAAGAAACACACCCTAAAATATATAAAAATAGAAAAATATGAATACTAAAAATTTCTACCACAAACCTACACTCTACGATGTACAATACGAGGAAAGGTCAAAAGTTCATAATACCATGAACAATTGAATTTATAAATGAAATGGAGTCATGGAGATAAATTTGAATAATCATATGTGAAATACGTTTTAAAAATAAATATGGTTAGATTAACTTAAAAAAATTAAAATATATTTCAGGTCTTATCATCCAATGATTTACGGGGTCAACGAAAATATTTCAAAGATAAATTTATAATTTTAAAACTTACAATTGAAACCAAAAATAAATTCAGATACATAACAATTAAATTTGATTCAAACACATTGTTCAATGTTTACTAGAGCTATGTACTTATAAGAACTACTATTGCTATGTACTTTTTAAAAACACTATAGACGACTTAAATTCATCAATAATAATAATAATAATTTTAACATATTTACAATATCCAACCTTGTCGGATTTTAGAAAGCATAAAAATTCATGTATGTATATTCTAAAAAGATCTGATTGCAATGAAAAAAAAAATAATACTCCATCCATTCCTAAAAAGGGTTCTATTTTCCATTTTTATCGGTCCCAAAACAAGGGTACTATTTTCTAATTTAATAATTGTATTGTCTACCTAACTTAATAAATACCCTTCCAACTTACAATATATTACACAAATGTCACCACATTTATATTCCACAATACTAACAAGGTATTTTCGTCTTTTTTACTACAACCCAATATAATACTAATATTAAAAAATCTACGTGCAGAAAGCAAACTTACTCTTTAGATGAGACAGAGGGAGTAAAAAAAATTCATAACGTATCTAGCAACATTAATTGAATGACTATTCATCGCTATCATGAATATCAATCGTTAATTTATTATTATTATTATAGGATGATCGATTTAAAAATTCAATATGATGCTGAAAAGCCACTTCAAAGTCACATTGAAATTCCGGGCAAGCGTAACACAACTAGCTAGCTACCATGAACAGACAAAAGCAGCTTCCATACAACTCAGTCACCAACACCAACACCAACACCAACACCAACACCAACAAATGATTGAGATTATTCATCAATAATAATTCGAATCAATGAATGCAATTAATTGCAAAGAATAGACAAGATTACATACCATACAATTACAAACCTTCTTCATCTTTTTAACTTCACTCGTCTCATCTCATCGCAGTTCCTCCGAACTAAATTTGGTCCAGGCATCCTATCAACAACAATCAAACAAGCTCATCAATTTCCAGCACAATTTCGTCGACCACAAACAATGTAAGCTCCATTGCATACCTTGAGAAGATCGAAGACCTTTTCTGCTACGCATTGTTGCCTAATATTCGCCCCTCTTTGTTGAACTTTGTCCGGATGGACATACAAGTTTGCCCTCATGTATGCCTTCTTAACAGAATCCCAAGTTATCAAGTCCGTTAGTGCCACAGGCCGCCAACCGCTTTCAGGCCCCAAAATCTGCGGCATAGCTCGTTCAATTTATGTAACCATACGGTTTGTGTAATGGGGGAAGGAAAAAAAAACAAACAAACAAACAAACAAACAAAAAGACACCTGGTGCAATGAGGACAACAAGGCTCGAAGATTTCCTTCCTTTCCAGCAGCCCATCGCCTTATCTCATTGTCCAAAGCTTCACCAAGTTCCTAAAATGCATAAGACAGCCTGTTTGTCAAAATTCAAAGACGGGCGCAATGGTTCTAAACATCTTTGTCGGAGAGCCTTACACGCTTCTCTTCCTGTTCACATTGAATTTGATGATCACGCTGATTTTTTAGAGCTAGCGCCTCAGCCTGGAAAGGAGAAAGAAATCTAATTACAAATCTGCTCCAAATGCATAAGCCAAGACATAAAGAACAGTCGACATAAAGTCAAACTATATAACTCTACAGCTCAATGTGCACGTGCATTCAACAGTTCTACACGTAGGATACAGGGCAAGAAAACAAGAAAAGGAAAGAGCTGTACGATGTACCATTCGAGTATTTGTCATCAGATAACGTTTTCGCCTAGCTGCTCGTCTTTCTGCAGGTTCCCCCTCTATCTCTACAAACTCCCCTGATGAAGGGATAACATCTGCAAGCAGGAAGGCAACAAGAATCCGACCAATATAAGAGTTTTTCTCTGATACGCCAACAAAGATTAGGCGAAACACTGAAACTTCCAAATGAACACTTACTACGGCCACACAATTGTTCCAATGTTCACCAGAAACAGCTAATTAAATATACTTTATTTCACATTTCATCCCAGATTCAATTATCTAAATCAACTTATGCAATTCGAAGTACAAAAAACAAAACTACTAAAAGTGATGATACCTCCAAATAGAGCAGAGAAATCATCTCCAGGGGTCGTAGACATGGAGGCCTTCCTTGTGTTGAATGTCGATTGTGAAGACGTACTCTTCTTCACCTCAGTCCTCTTCTCTTCATGGAAGAAATCATCAAAGAGGGAATTCTGATAACCAAAAACAAAATCAATCAAATTACTCTAAAGTACAATTCCGATCGAACATTTGCTAGATTGACTATTCTACCTCTGCCACACGACTTGGTCTTGCTGCATTCTTGCGCTGCTCATGATTGCCACCGCCAAAAGTTTCATCCACATAATTGGTATTCTTAAATCTATTTGATCTTGTCCCTGGACTCAGCTTGTTGAATGTGTTCCGTGATTGCTCAACATTCGAACCATTCCTCACCCCACCCATAAAAAAGTCATCTAAGTCATCCATTGAAGATTGAACCGAACCTTTTCCTGTATCTTTTACCGACTGCACGTCAAATGGCCAGGAGGCATCTGATTGAGGTGCAGATGATTCAAAAACAAGGAATGGATCATCAGCCACAGCCGAGCTGGATTTAGACAGATTTCTGCCGGCATTAGTGTATCCACTGCTCAAGGTAATACCAAATAAGAATTAAGAACCCAAGAAACTGAACATTAAGAACAGATAAATAAAACTCAGAAATCTAACCAAGTAGAAGCACAGTAAGAAACGAAAAATCAATCGAAATTTCATTGAATCTACAATGCTAAAAAGTAAACAATATGAATTAACTTCAGGAATTCTACTATCTAGCCACATAATTCACAACTGAAAAGTAAACCTAACCCTAATTTCTTCATAACATATGCATATATTCGCTCACAATCAGAAGATGTACAATGATGAGTACATACTTGGTCTTAGGAGAGCGAATTCCTCCCACTCCTGGTATCAAATCATCCAATGCAGCCTGCTTTTTCCCCTGCTTACCATACCCCTCAAAAATCCCAAACAAATCAACGACAGCATCTCCTTGTTCTGACTTTGATCCATTCGATCCCAGCAAATCATCATAGGAATTGGTATTGGAATTGGAAGCTGAAGAATTACTTGAAGTCAAACTACCACTATGTTTGTTCGAGCTGCTGAACACTGATTCCAAATCAACGCCTCCGTTGTGGTGAGAATTTGAAACTGGTCCCCCGAATATATCATCACCACCGAAGAAATTCTGAGGCTGATGAGTTTTGCTGATGTTAACACTGGATCGGAATATTCCGTCTAGCTCATCAACAGGCAACGAAGAAGAATCATCAAACGCACGCGTATTAACGGTGCTGGGGGCTGCGAAGTGAGATCTAGGTTTGTGCTTCAATGCCGCCATGGGCGCCGATTTTCCATGAGCTCTGAACCCAATGCTCTCAACCAGAACTCCGAATTCATCCATTATTCGTCAAAGTACACCACAATTTCGGCAAGCAAAAGATCGATGCGTGGAAAACAAAATCCGATGTGTCGGTGACGAGCAGAATATACAACAAATGACAAAGGTAGAATGCAAACGCGGAGGAGGATTCAAGGAAGTGGAGATGCGCGATTGATCGATCGATCCAATCGCTCGTAAATCCCCAAAGCTTGACGAAGTAAAAGTGTGTCAATAACACTGATAAGATTGAAAAGGCAAGCCGAGGAGAGGCTGGGCGAGATTATGGAAAACGTATGAGAAAGAAGAAGAGCGAGCGGTGTCGGCGAGGGAGGTGGTGGGCCCGCCGCCGCTCGGCATGTAGCTGGCGGTGGCGCTGGTTCGGTCTGGCTTGTAGCTGTTCTGTCATATGGGAAAAGTCAAGCCTCGGATGACCTGTACGCATTTGCTGATTCATTCAATAGAACAATTTGTTTAAATAGGGAGTTTATTTATTTAATATTTTACTTGGATTTTTTTTTTTTTTTTTTTTTTTCCTGTGTTATAGTGTATTGCATTATTAATATAAAAAATAATATATATTAAGAATTTTGTCATAGTGTATTGCATTGATGACCTTTTCTCTATCCTCTTTGGAGTCGAACTTAACCATCCTGTTGGTTTCCATAGTCCTTGTAATGGGAAAACTGATTCTTGTGCCTAGAATATGTATGGATCACCAAGGCTTCTGTTCTGTCCATTCACTTGCCCCTTAGTAGCAAGATAAGAGTCTTGTGGAAAAGACTTGTATCTGCTGGCAGTCGGGGCGAGCGTAATGTCACACATTGAAGATAATTGGAGGGATGGTCTTCGTCCATGGCCAAGTTCTTTGGCCTTTCTTGGAGAGGAAAGAATTCTATTTATTTCAATAATTCTCATAATATTGTTATATCAATACTCTATAAATATATAAATGATATATATTATATAATAAAAACATACGGAAATATAATAAATTATTGTAAATCATATAAAATAATAAGGACAATGTGTTGAAGGTGATTATTATAAAGAGTGCTAAAGAAAGTAATTTGAATGTTGAGATAATATGATGTTGATGAGAGAGATAATAGGGTAAAGGCAATGACAGCAACGAATTGCTCTTAGGTACGAAGAATTTTGTTGATTATATTAAAAATAATATTTTGTGTTAAATTTTTTAAACTTTTGTAAATTGATAATATATATTATGTAATTGTTAATATGTGTATATTGTACTTTTAATAATATTTATAGAGAATCGTTCTACTGAAAAACACTAAGCGAACAAACCCCTAGTGTAGGGGTATTTATCTAATTTTGAGATTTTACTTTTGATTTGGAGCTTAAAAATCATCATCTGATATCAAAGCTATTCGATTGTATACTTAGAAATTCTATGATTTCATCCGATGTCAATTGTTAACACAAATATAATGGTGAAGGAAAGCAAAAATGTGTTGTCTCACTACCCACAATTGACGGCGACAAACTATATTGCTTGGAAGATCAAGGTAGAAGCAATCATGGAGGCGAGGTGTTTGGGAGACAGTGGAACAACCTGCCAAGGTTGCAGCAAACATGAAGAAGGACAAGAGTACAATAGTGTATCTTTTCCAAATTCCAAGCACTTTTGGAAGATCTTTTATTGAAATTTGTAAAGAAAACAAATGCGAAAGAAGTTTTTTATTTCCTTAATACAAGGTTTGTTGGGAAAAATTACGTCAAAACTGTAGTCTACAAACACTAAAAGGTGACTTTGATGCGATGCTATGCGAATGAATGATGGAGAAATGTTGGTTGTGTGTGCTGGCAAGCTAAACGACATGACAATAAAGTTTGCAAATGTGGGACTGACGCTCGATAATGCAACTATGGTAAAGAAACTACTTACTATTGGGCCAAATCGGTTCTACTAAGTCATTGTTGGCATCAAGAAATTTTGTGTTCTTGACACCATGCTATTTGATGAAGCATATGGATGATTAAAGGCTTTCAAGGAATGCGGACGTCTACACATATCCAACGACACTGGTAATGGCCAATTTCAGCTAAAGAATAGAAGAAGCGACTTATCTTCATATAAAAATGAAAAATATTCTACAAAAAATAAGAATCGTGGCTAGGGTGGTTGCGGTTGTGGTCACGGTAGAGGTATGAGCAAAGACTGGTGTGGTGGCTTGCTTCACAAGGATGGTGCGAATGGCTATAATGGTGGTGGCCGTAACAAGAGTCATAAAATATTTTAGTTGTAACAAAATATATTACTATGCATTGAAGTGCATAAACAAATTGTGGGAAGGTGAAACCAATCTCACGCACATTGAGGAGGAGAAAGCGTCTCAATTACTAGCGTCGGCAACCATCAAAAAGCTAAAATTTATTATTGGGAATTTATTTGATAGGATCAATGAATTGGTCATGCAACCAATTAATTCTCACAAAGAAAATTAGTGGATAAATAAAAATAAGAGAATCAGAATAATAATAAATTGAACGGAATAAAAAAAAAATTAAGCTAATAATATCTAGAGATTTTTATAGGCTCATATCATAACCCACTCCAGCTTGGGCCAATTGACTCCAAGTCGTCCAATAAGGCAACATCCACCAAGAAACAATTGTTGGTACCGACAGGAAGTCACCTAAATTCAGAAAAATTACCCACAGAATTGACGAACACATACTAAGTATTTTGGAAAGAACGAAATAAATCCGATGAAGAATAGAGACAAGTCGACAGAAACAAAAAAGAGACAAATATCTGCTTCCACTCACACAGACAATATCTCACACTCCTCCTCACTCTTTCTCTTCTCAACACACAAAAGAAACGTCACAACATTAATATACATATAGGTGGAAGAAATTTAAATCAACACAAGAATTAGGAACGAACATACCTTATCGAGTGACAAGTCGTCAGAACAAATTTGAAGTAGCCTAGAGAGTGTCCAGAAGACACGGGAGGTTGAAGTGGAAAGATTCAAAATCAATCAAGATTGATTTAGGTGTGATTAAATTCAAATCGGTTTGCATTGGGTTGGATTAGATTTTGTTCAAGTTTGGGTTGGTTCCATGTTGAACATAAGTAATATACAATAGTCTTTCAATTGTTTCTAATCGACCATCATAGTTACTTTAAATAGTCTAATCGGGAGTGAAAACCATGTGAACGTCATAGCCATTATTTATACAATTATACACATCGTCATTGTATTAAAGTACATACAAAACACAAACATATATATATATATACAAACAAGAGTAAACAACACAATTATCTGTATTTCTCTATGACAGAGAAGTGAAATCAGAAAAGATAATGAGAAATAATTTATTTGTCAACTCTCAATTTTCTTGTTAACTCCCATTTTCATTTCTATTTCTATGTACCAAACATACCCTAAATTAAATAATTAATTTTGAATGTTTTAATCACAAAGCATATCCAAACACCTCTATATATTTTCGCGGCTCTTAAGGTGCTGATATTGTAAAACCATCAACACTGTGTTTACTTTACTAGAGCCGTTGATTGAATTTAATTATTGATCAAATGGACATCAATAACCAAGGTCAAATATGTAAATTCGTATAGAAAGATATTTAGGAAATTTTTTTATTAATATATGTAATTTAAATTAGTCAATTATAAAGTCTCGTTAATAAGACACATTACTATAATTAACTATAACAATAATTATGGTATCAAATCTTATATAGTTCTTAACCCATAAGTTGTTATGCTATCTGTATATACACATATGTTATCAATAACTCGATGATATGATGTCTGATAGGATGTTATGCTATCGGCTGTATACACATATGCTATCAACAACTCGATGATATGATGTCGTTATACAATATTTGCTATACATGTTATTTTTTTAATTAAATTTTATATATTACTATATATGACATATTTTTTTGAAATTAATATATTTTTGACAATAATTTTATTTAAAGTACTTAGTTCAATTAAGGAAAGAAATTGATATGATAATAATTATAAATGTTACCATAATTATAAAAAAAAAAAAAATCTTATTAATTATAACATCAAATCTTATCTAGACTTAACCCATAGGATGTTATGCTATCGATTGTATACACATTTGCTATCAGCAACTCGATGATATAATATCACGTTATACACTCTTACGGGACATTTTTATGTCCTCTCAATTAATATTCAATGTACTGTATGCATTGTGGATCATTTTTTTTTCATCTTAATTATGATGGCAAACCCCTTTTTATGCGTGTATCCACAATAGAACTCGTACGCCTCAGTTACACCTCATTATTTAATTAATTATGCGTTCGGCGTAACGCTAATCGTATGCTATTTAAAGTCTAAGATGTTTTTCGTATAAGCAATATATGATGTAAACTATTGAATAATATGCTATTAAAAACAGGAAAATATATTGTGGAGTATATTCCGAACAACCAGCCATCAAAATGCATATATAAGCTTACCTGTATTTGGTGACGAAATGAAGGCATTACCATTGCATGCGATAACAGGGTTGGGATGCACATCTCCTAACAAATTGCTCATCTACTTCACGTGGCAAATAATCAACCGATTTGAAGGTTTAAGAAGAAATTTCATAAAAACAAACGGATCAATGTAAAAAAAAATAAAAAAATTGTATAAATTTTTGTGGATAATTTTTTTTATTTTTTTGTCCATTTAGAAAAATTATTGCTATTCCTTATGTAAATTATACTAATCAGGAATGATATAATAATTTTATATTCCTATAGTTACTATATTATATAGAATTACATTTTAATCCTTACTTCAAATCTCAACCATTGATTTCATGGCCCGGAATATTTCAGCACGGTGCTGATAGATAAGCTAATTTACATATTTCTCCCATTATGGCATTGGCATTTATAGGTAGAGGGAGGTTTATACTAATGCAATTCGATACACTGAATGATCATCAGGTGTGTAGTTGGGATTTCACTTTCTTGAAACGCATGAATTCTGCACCAAGTTACCTTCTAATGATTTTTAAAAAGACAAAATATATAAATAAATAAAATAGGAGCCGGAGCTTCAAATGAAAGATAAGTATAGAGACAGCATCCAATCCTAAAATGATAATAACAGTCTAACCTTGATTGCACTGCACTGTAAATGTCAATGTGAGATTTTACAGTATAACGGCGCAGCTGACCGTCCAAATGAGAGCAAAGGCTGCTGTCTAGGTTGGCATACATATATTGTTTTCCATGGAAATTGCTCGTCTACACTTTGATCGATTAAAGTTGATACAGCCAGACAAAAAGGGATCGTTTAAGGAAGAACAAGTTTCGGTTCAGAACCTTTTAGCTTTAGATTCAGACATTCCTGAGAGCTTGTTGACCTCGTACAACAGTCCAGCAGAAAACAAGAAGCTGCCATTGCCAAGCATTTGGTTAGTGTCCATAAATTCTCCCATACAAATTTCCGTGTAGAGACCGATTAAACAATGCTAAAACAGAATCCAGTAATAGTAAGACGATGGAATACCAGGTTGTGATGCAAACTCTATGCACAGTTCCAGCAGCTATGAGCGCCACTGTCTCTGCAATTATAACTGAACCAATAAAGGCGGAAACTTATTAGTGAACTGGATCGATCATATGTTTCCGTAAGGTGCAACTCTATAATTCCAATATTAATAGTTCAAGTTATATCAATTGGATGAACTCAATTGTTCAGGTTTTATCAAGTGCATTGGCAACAGTGATCAAGGAATTTGATAAAATCCAACAATGGATTCAGTAAAGCTATCTTCCAGCACCTATTGCCTTTTGTATCACTTAATTCAGTCTTTGCCTTTCAAACTTGTTGAACCACTTATAGATAAAATAAATAAATAAATAAATAAACAACTAGCAAAAAACAGCCAAACCATATCATCACCACCTGCCATAAGTATTGAAGCAGATAAATAATCTATTCAGATAATGGGTATTTGAATTACCTGCACCCCATCCAGTCTTAATACCGCTAATTTCTTGATAGTTTCCAATGAACTGTAGATAAAAACATCCGAAAATACATACTAGTCAGAATCATAAACCTAAGTCATCATAAGTATCCCATTTAAAGGGAAGGTGAAACATGCCATAAAATATATAGTTTTGAAGACAGTTAATTTGTAAAATGTAGTGGCACAAGAATTTGGGTGTACAGAGATATACTGAAAAATTGCAAGGTAAAACCTATGCTAAAAGACAATACACTTTAACAATGTTAATGTAGTTACCTATGCCACAATTGGCGTTTACATATCTGCTGAACTGTCAAAATAAATCTAGATACTATCTTTGTGTCTTTAATGTAACAGTGAACCCCACTGGTTTAAACAAGCTTAAATGGATGAAGTTATGAGGGTGTATGGGAATTAACTATTTCATCAGCTTTTATCTTGTTTAATAGTTGTTAACTAAACACTCTTAACACAAATTAATTGAATCATGTAACAGTTAATACAATTGTTAGTCAAACCAACTAATTGAATCATCTAATAGCTAACAACTAATTGACTAAGACCTATATGTGAATTTTCAACTATTAATTTGACAGAGAGAAGTATTGCATAGTGTATGTAGAATAAGGGCTAGAAAAAGACTAGTGAAGATGTCAATGCAAGGTGCAGGCAGGCATGCCACTGTGTTTGCATTGTAGAATTAGGTTCTGTGAACCCGGCTGTGTTAACTGAAGATTATTTAAATGACATGGAAAGTGAAAATGGAACCAAGTAACCTCTCAAAGAGATTTTTATATATGCGTGTGTGTTTGTGTGTGCATATCAATGGCCATATCAGTGCAACACATGTCATAGTGCAAAACTCTGTCTGATGGTTTGATGCAAAACTTATTCTGAAGGTTTGATTCTTTAAATTTTAGTAAGCGGAAGCTTATGACAACACACAAGCATAGCGGCATAGCGTAAAACTGAAAACAGCACATATTGATTGCCAGTGCGGCATATGTTATTACCATATTCCTATTTTCTCATCAGAAGTTATGTATCTCTTACCGTGAGCAGAAAAAGAAAAATGAGAGAGCTGGTGAATCCTCCAAGTATAGTATATAACTCTGAAGAAGCTAGTTTTGCTCTATACATTTCTTGTAGAGAAAGTGTAGCAATAAACAGTAGTAAAGAATACGACATTGAGGTCCCTGAGGAAGCCATGTGCTTGATATGCCACTGAAATGTCAAAAAAATTAGAACTGATTAAACCCCTAGACAAGGGTCCAGGAACAAATGAATAGCTGGAACGGAGTGTTTGACTCCACATTAAATCACCAACACCACAATCCATAAGAGAAATCCAAATCATAGCCAGTTTTGAAACAAGATATGGTCTTTGGATGGAATCACAGAAATCCAACTAACTGCCAATATACAAGGCACAGTTGAGCTTATACAGAATGTTACATTTCACAATCCATTTTGTTCTACATTCCCATATAACATTAACTAGCTGTGTTAAATGTACGTGAGATTCAACATTGTTTATCTCCAATTGTTGCTCTGGGCATCACAAGGGTGTCTTCAAATTCAAATGTTCCCAATATAAATATCCCAAATTTCAAACAAAAGATTAACTCGACCTATATAAAGGTATAACTAAATTTAAACCTTGATTATGAAATAATGACAACAAAAATGTTGAAAAATCGGAATGAGTAACAACTAACATACAAACTCATGCAATCACAGCACAAGCAATAAATTTGAACTTACGACAAATTAAATCGAAAACCTATCGTCGACACTTAAATCCAAAAGACAATATCAGATCTGTATCGGGCGAGTCGAAACCAAACGAACAAATCAAGATAAGATGTCAACAGTCGAATCAATTTAGTAACTATTTCGTGTATGAAACTGTGTAAAATAAACGAATTGCACGCAGATTTGATGAACGGAAAAGACGTTGCGAGATCGAATTCGAGCAGCAAGCACATAAAATTGCTGCAGAGATTCGACAAATCTCAACAGTTGCTTCTCATTTTAGAGATAAAATGAAGAGAAGGATTGAGCTTACAGTTTTTTCTGCGCTGCAGGCGAAGAATTTGGCCGAAGAAGACGCACTACTGTTGCTTCGCGTAAAGAAGATGAAGGTTAGGGCTGGACTGTGCTGAAATATTGGGCTTGTCTTCGTTTCGGACCGAAGTAAGTAATCATCTTAAAAAAAAAAGTTAAAAATTATGGGGATGGAAGGATTGTTGGGTACAACACTGTTTGTTTGAACACTATTCATCCAATTTTTTTCCCCCAAAAATATCAAATCAAACACCTATTTTTCATTTTTTATATTATACTAAAAATCAATTTTACATTCAAAACATCACATCAAACCCTATTTATATCACATCATACAACTATTCAAATTCAAAATTTTTACTATTCAAATCCCAACTCAAAATCCAAACCTCCAAACAAACACACCCTAAATTATATAGTAATAATCAATTTTAGTCTAATAGAATTTTTTTTTATCAATGTGGATTATTTAAATTAAAATAATTTTTTTTTTCTTTGATTAAGTAGAACCAGCCGTCGCTAATTTGTCTCATATAATTTTACAAAATATTGTGACAAATGAACTTGAAAGCACAAGCATCAATGATTATGAGTTTATTTTCACGTCATCAGTTCATCTCAAGGAACTTGTGTTTAGTATATATATATTTATGATGTGGAAAATACCCCATGGTATATTTTATTTTATGTAAGTTATATGTGTATGGTTTATTGTAGTGATTAATAAAAGTACTAAGTGGAGTATTATATTGTTTAATATTGTAAGACTAACTTAAAATAAAATAATAAAGGATATTTTTGTTTTTTTAGTCCCGTAATAGGACATTCTTGTCATTTTAGTCTTGTAAGTGAAGCCTGTCGCAAATTAGTCCCATAAGTGAAAAATTTTCGATGTTTTAGTCCTCTGGCGCCGGAGACGCCCTCGTGGCTCGTCGGAGGTGATGTGTCCGCCAAGTGTCCCGCCAGGTCAGCGACACCTGGCGGACTCATGGATTTTTTTTTTTTTTTTATTTCATTTTTAAATTTTTTTTAAATTTTTTTTAATCTATTTTTAATTTTAATTTTAATTTTTTTATTTTTTTATTTGGTCTAATTAAACAAAATTTAAAAAGTTAAAAAAATAAATAAAAATAAATCCACGTGTCCGCCAGATGTCGCTGACCTGGCGGGACACCTGGCGGACACATCATCTCCGGCGAGCCACGCGGGCGTCTCCGGCACCGGAGGACTAAAACAGAGAAAAAATTTTACTTATGGAACTAGTTTGCAACAAGCTCCACTTACGAGACTAAAATTATAAGGGGGTCCGGGACTAAAAAATAGTTTACCCAATAATAAATATAAATATGAATCCTTTCGGATAAAAGACAATTGTTACTGTTGATCGGATGCAAATAAAAATGTTGTTGTATAAAAGACTATTACTCTTACTCGGACATGCCACTCCACCAAGCCAAGTAGTGGTTTACACCGATTCATCATCATCATAATCATCCTCAACTTTAATCTATATTGGTTGTAGAAGCGAGGTAATAACGAATTTTCATAAAAGAAAATATAGATTGACTATAAACTAAATACAAGAGTCTTGCCCAAAAAAGTCACAATTAGGGATTTAAAATTCATGGTAATAGATAATGTTATTATTTCTTATGAAGCATTTTTAACTATAAATTGCATCTATTTACATATAAAAACTAGATCAGATTATCGGATCATTAATAATAAATAAATATATATAATTATACACATCATTTTTTTTTTTTTTAAAAAAAACAATAATATGTTTAACTTGCATTGCAGATTTTATAATGAAATTCAACCAATGAATTTGCGTTGAAACAAATGATTTGGCGTAAATAAATAAAAATAAAAATCAAATTGTATGTGTTTGTTTGAATGGTTTTGAAATCTTAATTGTAATATTTAAAAATTTTAAGATAATATCAAATTAATTTTAAAAAATATTTTTATATTGAATAAAAAATTAACATTCAAAACAGTCTGTCTAATTTATATTTATGACATAAATATCACTACTAGAAAAGTATTGAATTGTCTTTGAAAAATTGTTTCGGAATCTATATAGTTACGAGACAATTAATTAAATAATCTCGAAAATTGTCTTGAAACTTTTTCCGTGGCCGTTTGATCGTAACAATTTGGAAAGTCATGGAATGACGAGACAAATAGTCTCATGAGATTATTCGAGAGAATGTCGTGACAATAAATTATATAAAAAATACTTGCGAACTTTGTTACTATATTTTGTCTTAAACAGCCGTGATAATTTCTAAAACTATATTTTGTTTCAAATATTTGTGATAATTTTTGAGACTATAGTTTGTCTTGAATGTCCGTGGAAATTTTTGAGACTATATTTTGTCTTGAATAGCACTGAAAATTTTCGATACTATATTTTATCTTGAATGTTTGTGATAATTTTTCATATTATATTTTGTCTCAAATGACCGTAATAATTTTTTAGACTATATTTTATCTTAAATATTTGTGATAATTTTCGACACTATGTGTTGTAGTATCCAACAATCATGATAATATATGAATAAAAATATTATATTATATCTCAAAATAATTATAGCAATATCCGAAATTATACTTTGCACAATTTAATGCCAAAATAAATTAATTATTTTGGTTAGTTTATTCCTCATGATATTTCCACCAAAATTAGTGCATATCAATATTATAAATATTGTCTCAAATTATAAGACACATTAAATATTTGGAAAACAATTTCTTAATTAATATACATACACTGATCAATCAAGAAAATT
Source organism: Andrographis paniculata (assembly GCF_009805555.1). Classification (NCBI taxonomy): domain Eukaryota; kingdom Viridiplantae; phylum Streptophyta; class Magnoliopsida; order Lamiales; family Acanthaceae; genus Andrographis; species Andrographis paniculata. The sequence continues at coordinate 3,312,091 of NW_026137607.1, read as the reverse complement.
ATATACAAAACCTCATAGCATCACTTCTAAATAATTTACACATTTTTTTTCAATACAATAAAATTAGCCGCTTATCATCACCTTCACCATTTGATTTGGGTAATTAATGCAACAAAGAATCAGAGGCTCACTAGTTCGTTAGTGCACTCAAACTTAATTACTTGGCAGAATCATGAACATTTTCAGCCTGATATTCCTTCATGGTTATGTCCTCTTCGCGAAGGTTCTCCGATGCTGAGTAAATAACAACAACAGATAGCCACAAAGAATCATGAACATCAGAATATTACAATGTGAAATTCCAGGTTAGAACATCAGACACAAACAGATGGATCATATTACCAATTTTCGATCTTTGCATCATTCGGATCAGTTTCGAGAATTCTCAGTAATTGTGAAGCAAACATCCACTAAGATAGGGAATATTCACCCTTATGTGGACAATACATAGTAGTGAAAGAAAGCAAACATATGCAAGAACACAAATTGATGAATATGTATCCTCAAATCAGCAATAATGCATTCAAATCCATTCCTAAGGAAATTCTAATACCTTCAATCGCAGTTACACGCAAGCTTTATCATAATCGTTTACAAAAAAAAAAAAAAAACTATTTCCAAACAATTATGTTCTTAGAAGTAAGAATTAAAAAAATTACAATAAAATTATACAAATTCATATCCAAATAAGATAAACATGAATATCTAACTAATTAGGAAAGCTAATTGAATACTTCAAACAAATATTCTTAAAAATAGCACCCACCTAAACAAATTATCAAATTCAAATTGAAATAGCATATCTAATTCACTTAAAAAAAATGCGGACCGGTAAATAAATATATAGCTATTGCAGATGAAAATTAAGTGGGGTGAGTAAATGTGAACGTGGGTGAGAGAAAGTAGAAGGGTGGAGTGAAATTTAAAATAAATTAGTGGGAAAAATCCCGCTCACAATTATTATATTTTTATTATAATATTTGTTTGTATTTTTATTATATTTTGGTTTTTTTTTTATTATAGATAAATGGATTTAATTGATAATAATTTATAGTATTTATTGTTTATAATAGGATATTCTTAATAAAAATAATTGACTAGGTTTTAAGTTAAGTTTGATATATAAGTTTGATATTTATTCTTCAATTCGATTTTATATATATTAAGTTATACATAAATATTATAAACTTTGTAAGCTTACTTATTTTAGTTAATCAAATAGAACATAATTTACTTTTAGGATAAACTCTTTTTTAAGTCTCATAATTGGACCCTTTATTATTTTAGTATCGTAAGTGGAGCCTGTCACAAACTAGTCCCATTAGTGAAAAAATTTCGTTGTTTTAGTTCTCCGGCGCTGAAGACGCCCGCGTGGCTCGCCGGAAACCACATGTCCGCCAGGTGTCCCGCCAGGTCAGTGACACCTGGCAGACACATGAATTTTATTTTATTTTTTAATTTTTTTCAATTGAATCAAATAAAAAAAATTAAAAAAGGCAAATAAAATTAAAATTAAATTTTAAATAAATTTTTAAAAAAATAAAAAAATGAAAGAAAAAATAATAAAATCCACGTGTCCGCCACGTGTCGCTGACCTGGCGGACACGTAGCCTCCAGCGAGCCACGCGGGCGTCTCAGACGCTGGAGGATTAAAACAACGAAATTTTTTCACTTATGGGACTAGTTTGCGACATGCTACACTTACGACACTAAAATGATAAGGGGGTCCAGTTACGGAACTAAAAAAACAGTTTACCCTTATTTTTATTTAAAAATTATATATAAAATTAATATATTTTAAACTCCATGCTCCAAAGATAAAAAATGTATATTTTTGGGACCACATTCGGAATATAATTTGTGAGTCGTTTTGAGATTATTTATCGTTTAAAAAAAAATATTTTGAGACAATTCAAATTCTCAAAATATTTTATGTAATTTATTTCAAGACAATTCAATTTTCAAAACATAGTGTGCGACTTGATTCGAGACAACTCATATTCTCGGAATATTTTTCATGACTTATGTCGAGACAATTCAAACTCTCTGAATATTTGTGTAATTTATTTTGAGATAATTTTTACCCTCATAATTTATTTCGTGACTCATTTTGAGATAACATTTACTCTCGGATTATTTTTCTGACACATTTCGAGAAAATTCATACTCTCGAAATATTTTTCGTGACTTTTTCGAGATAATTTATACCCTCAGAATTTATTTCGTGCCTCATTTTGAGATAACGTTTACTCTCGGATTACTTTTATGACACATTTTGAGACAATTAATACTCTCGAAATATTTTTCGCGACTTATTTCGAGATAATTCAACTCTCGGAATTATTTTCATAGCTTATTTCGGTATAATTTCTAACAATCCATATACTCATAATACTTTTTGCAACTTATTTCGAGACAATTTACACTTTCGGAATATATTTGTGACTTATTTCGAGATATTTTCTACTCTCAGTAGTATTTTGAGACAAATATGCAATAATATATTGTCACAAAATAATTTTCGAGATTATGATTGAGACAAATTGTCCCATAATATCTTGGATTATTGTTGAGACACTAATTTGTCTCGAATAAAGGTTCCGAGACACAAGATTGTCTTGGGGTTTTAATCCGAGACAATCATTCAAGACAAATTACCATTTTTGTGGTAGTGTATTCAAATTTACAAAACTTAAAAAAGTCAAAATTAAAATCAAAACTTCCAAAATAACACCAAATGAAAAAAAGATTAATATACTATATATAATAATAGTAGTATAAAAAAAAAATATAAATTCAAAATAAATCATTGTATTATGATATAAATAGCATATTTCAATAAACTAAATATGAAAAATAAAAATATTACTAATGTAACTTTTGTATAAATGAATTTTATCTACTTGTTTTTTTTTTTCCAATTATTACGGAGTATAATAATTTTAAATATATAAAATATAATGATAAAAAAATCGCATTAACATAAGTCATAACTTTCAACCATTTTTTTCTTTTATGTTTTTCACTTTCTTCACCCACTTTTGTTTTTCACCTTAAATCATTTTTGTCCATTTTCTTCTCTCTTGTTGCTTTTGCAATGTTGGTGGTGAAGCATAACAGAAGCAAACAATCTTTCAAGTATGAAAAGATTTATGGTAGACTAAAGAAGTTGCTTTACAAATTTGGTATTAGACACTGCAATATCGCTCTGATTTTAGAGAGGTTGGTTGAGGGTATCTACAATGACATCAGCACTGGTGAACTCGACCAATTTGTTGCTCAGTTTTATATCAATTTGACTGCACATCGCCCGTATTATTCCATTATAAGTCTAGTTTTTACAATGACATCAGCACTGGTGAACTCGACCAATTTGTTGCTCAGTTTTATATCAATTTGACTGCACATCGCCCGTATTATTCCATTATAAGTCTAGTTTTTTTTTTTTTTTTTTTATTTTTACTCTAGTATGTGTTGATTTGCCACAAAAATGGTCCGGGACCTATTAATAAATGAGATAGTATAAAGAAAAATGAGAAGAAGAAGAAGAAAGTGACAAAATAATTGCATTTGTTTATAGTTTTTGACACCACTGCTTAGGATTTATTATCATTAAAATATTGAAAAATTTTATTCCAAAAAGTAGTATTATTTATCCGTGTCTATTAGTGCATATTTGTTTGTGCTAAGCTATCCACTAATAAGAAGTAAATCTTCTTTATATGTCCACTTTCTTTTGATATCTTTTGTTGGGGTAGTAATTTGCATATTATCTTCATCTTGTTGATTGTCTAGTGTAGAAAATTAAGGAATTCTTTTATTTTTGTATTTTGTGTAAAACCCATCAATGACAGATATAATGAACTTTGAAATGATTGAAAATTTTGAGTATTAGAAGAACCTCCAAATAATTGAAAAGTTTTGATAATACGATGAACTTTCAAAAGATTGAAATTTTTTAGAATGATAGCAGTGTTGTGACCTGTAGCGCGGTCAATCAAATATTTTACCTATTTCGTGATCACAATTTAATGTAATACATATGAAGGGATCGTCTCCACAGGGATTGTGTGATTAACTCTTTAGCGTTCTATTGCAGTAAATAAAATGGGTGAATTTTCTTTTATTAACTAATGAAGATAAAATAACAAAACAATTAAATTAAAAGAGAACTAGCTATCAATGAGATGTCTGACTCAAAGGATTATTCAGTTATAGCACTTGTGTTTTATTATTAATTCAATAAAGTTAATTCTTATTAAAGTATCAATAAATTAGTTATAGTTATCAACAAGCTCTGACAACCAATTTTTGCTTATAGTGTAGGTAATTAAGGTAGTTATAGTTATCAACAAGCTCTGACAACCAATTTTTGCTTATAGTGTAGGTAATTAAGGTACGACCGTTAACTACCCCTAATTAAGCAAATAAACCTAGGTGCGCCCGTAAGAAATATTGTCTAATCGCATTCTAATCTAGAAAAACCAAATTCAAAACAATTACTACCTAAGAGGAGCAATTAGATTTGATTGTCTAATCCCCGGGAATAAACTATTCAACCTGGTTGTCACCTATTCAAGTGCGAATACAATTACGGATATTCTACATGAATTGACTTTAGATTATCATATTAATTCAAATATCGGTATAAAAAAATATTCAATTAATCTAACAATCACAAACTTTATTCTCAGAATTAGACAAATATTGATAATAAAAAAGAACTTTTATAAAGAAAATCAAGAATCTTCAAAACAAAAGAACCAAAACATTATCACCCCTCAAACCAGAAAAGTATCTACTCCATAATCAAATAACAAAGAACAAAAGAGAAAGATAAAGTCATAGTGGGAGGGGAAATCTTCTATGTCGATTTGCTCATGCGCGATCTATGAGTCTTTCAGTCTCCTACTCTGGCTATTCCCCCATCTTTTCTGCGTGTAATCCTCTTATTTTATTTAATTTTTGCCCTAATTATTTTGTTGTTGAGCTTTTGGACCTTTAATTAAATTCTCATGTCATGAGGGTATAGTTAGTCATGGCCATGACTAACTAGGTGGTGCAAATCTGAATTTTTCTTTACTTTTTTTGCCAATTACGCCAAACTTGATATTTACCCTGTGCATACAACAAATAAACAATACGCATATAAATTAGGTAGAATCCAATCAAAATCAATCAAATATCGCATATAATATGAACATTTAATGCATGCGATTTCTAACTATCATGTTGAAAATAGAAGAATACGATGAAGTATAGAAATTTTGGATAGGAGTTCGAAAATTTTGGGAAGTATTAGAGTTGAAAGAATTTTGTGAACATTATTAATTTTCAGCAATGCTCGTAAAACTTTGAAATAAAAAGAATTATTTTTCAATTTCAAAATTTTTTAGAGTTTGCATTCATTGTTGAAACTAAAAGATAGGGTGTTATGATTCATGTGAATTATTATGGGTGTGTTTGTGTTTGTGGGCTAAATACAATTGGTATTTATGATATTACGTTAGAATGATGTACTAAAAATTGATTTGATATGATGTAGTTGACATAAGGATTGCGGTATCAAATCTTCACAGATTCACCAAAAAATCATTCTCAGAAAAGTAACCAATCTTCCTTTATTTTTTGTATTTTTTGTCCTCTGTTTTATTACGTACGGTTGTTTTGTTATTATATAATATTGTGTTGCACAAAATAAAAGACTTGTACGAAAATGTTAATGTGGAATTGAGACTTAAGGCTCAACTTATTTCAGACGATGTGCATGAAAACATTATAAATGTTTCATTTGTTCATTTTTCTCTCTAACATTAATTTAGTGACATATTTTTATACTAAAATATGCAATTTTGTATTTTGATTTGACTTATTAATGCGGCTTTGATTTTCTTTTAACATAATTCGAGCCGTCTTGACAGGGAGATCATATACGATAGAGACTTTAATTGCAACTTTATTTCCTTCAACACATTAGAGAAATCATATTTGCTTACCATTAATGGGAAAGTGGTCGAAATGCCACAACATATGTTCATGAGGGTCGCTATAAGCATCCGCGGAAAATTTGCAAAAAATATCTTCTATATAAATTTCCACTATCACTTTTTTTCTCATTTATTTATCTAAGTGGGAAAATATAGCCTATATATTTTAAAAAGTCATAATTGTTTTTCTCCGGCCACGTGTGGAACAATCATCGCATATAAATAACGCGTGGTTGGAGGACAAAAACAATGACTTTTGTAAAGGATAATGACTAGCACCCCATTTTAGCTCGAGTTTTAATACACGCCAAGTGTGTTCATAAATAAATAATTTGCTAAAATTTGCATAATATATTTTTCATGCCTAATTCAAGACATCAACAATGGATTCTCAGCTTATTTTTTGTTGGTTACTTTGTTCAAAGCACAAAAAAAAAAAAAAAAAAAATTGAAATGACTTCATTTATCTTTTGCCAACAATTCTTACATTGTTTTAAAACTTTTTTACACTAATACTTAGGATTTATTATAAATAAAATAATGACAGATTTTATTTTAGAAAGTAGTATTTTTTTTGTCGGTGTCTATTAGTGCATATTTACTTGTGCTAAGCTATGCACTAATAAGAAGTAAATTTTCTTCACATGTTTACTTTATTTTTATCTCTGTCGTTGGGGCAATAATTTTCATATTATCTTTATCTTGTTGACTGTCAAGGCATCATCAATGGATTTTCATTTCTTTTTTGTTGGTTAATTTGTTCGAAGCACCAATTTTGTTTTTTAAACAACTCTATTTTATCTTTTTCCAACGATTATTGCATTTGCTTACACTTTTTGACACTATTGTTTAGTATTACTAAAATATTAAGAATTCTATTACAAAAGGTATTAGATTTTTGTCAGTGACTATTAGTGTATATATGTTTGTACTATGCTATCCATTAATAAGAAGTAAATCTTCTTTTGATGTATAGTTCTTTTGATCTCTGTCGTTGTGGTAATAATTTGCAAATTATCTTCATGTTGTTGATTGTCTAGTGTGGAAAATTAATAAATTCTTTTCATTTGTGTATTTTATGTAAAAACCATCAATGAGAGATATAATAAACATTGAGATGATTTAAAAATTTGAGAATTAGAATAACATCCAAATAATTGAAAATTTTGAGAATATGATAAACTTCAAAAGGTTGAAATTTTTAGGATAATAGTAGTGTTGAAAAATAAAAGAATATGATGAAGTATAGAAAGTTGGGATTGGAGTTTGAAAATTTTCGGAAACATTAGAGTTGAAAGAATTTTGTAAAATATTATTGATTTCCAACAATGTTCGTAAAACTTTGAAATGATAAGAAATTTTGTTAATTTGAAGATTGTTTAGAGTTTGCCTTTATTGTTGAAACTTGATGGTGGGGTGTTAAGTATGAAAAAATAATATAGCCTAGAAAAATAAAAAATCATTAAAAAGTTTGTGTGTTTTTTTTTTGTAAAATACAATCATATTTATAGAAAAAATTACACACTATAATTTATATATTATTTTCATATAGTATGTGTTGGATATACATGTATTGTTAAATCATATCCATTTACTTGTATATCATTGTACTAGTAATTATTTTTTTTAAGTTTTATCTTGTTAAACTTTATTGAATGTATTGTTATATCATATCATTGTATTTGTGTCTCATTATAGTAGTAATCAATCATTTCAATTATAGTCTTGTTGAACTTTATTAACAGCATTATTAAAATTCATAAATTTAATTATATGTCATTGTAATAATAATAAATCATTTCAATCTTTGTCTACTTGATCTTTGTTGACTGTATTGTTAGATTACATCAGACTTTATCATTGTACTAGATAACTTTAAACACGCCTGCATTATTTAAACACATCACTTTTATTATGTGCGTTATCAATTTTTTTTGCAAATAACTATATTATTGTACACTACTTATTTACATATTTTAAAATATATATATTATTATTTCACATCAATACTATTACCATAGTATTTATTTCATGTAATATAAACTATAAATATTCTATATTGGCAAAATTTCTATACTATATTTCATTTCAAAAAATATTTGTAACAAACAATTTTGTTACAAAAAATATCAAACTCATTTCAAACTATTTCAAGTTTCGACTCTGGTGAGAATGATGCGGTTTCTTTCATTTTGCGTATGCAATTTCAACGTTTTCAAAATGTTATCACAAATTATAAAGACGAAAAGCATTATGAAAGTTTCATTTATTCATTTTTCTCTCTAACATTTATTTAGTTACATTTTTTCTACTAAAATGTGCAATTGTGTATTTTGATTTGGTTCATTAATTCATCTTTGTTTTTCTTTTAACAGAATTTGAGCCGTCTTAATAAGGAGATGATATACGATAGAGACTTTGATTGCAACTTTATTTCCATTAATGGAAAAGTGGTCGAAAGACCACAACTTATATTCATGAAGTTCGCTATAGTTATCCACATAAAATTTGTAAAAAAATATCTTCCAAGCATACTCCATTATTACTTTTGTCATTTATTTATCTCGCTGGCAAAATATATCCTACACGTTTTGAAAAGTTGTCATTTTTTCCTTCGACCGCGCGTCGAACGGTCGTCGCATATAAATAACGCACGACTAGAGAAAATGATGACTTTTGTAAAACACAATGACTAATACCCCATTTTAGCTCGAGTTTTAATTCACGGAAAGTGTGTTCATAATTAAATAATTTGCTACAATTTTCATAATATATTTGATGTGCCTAATTCAAGACATAATCAATGGATTCTCAGCTTATTCTTTGTTAGTTAGTTTGTTCAAAACACCTAACAAATTATGAAACGGCTTCATTTATCTTTTGTTAACGATTCTTGCATTTGTTTACACTTTTTGAAACCACTAATTTAAATATATTATCATTAAAATATTGAATAATTCTATTCCATAAAGTAGTATTTTTCTATTAGTGTCTATTAGTGAATAATTGTTTGTGCTAAGTTATCCATTAATAAAAAGTAAATCTCCTTTATATGTCCACTTTCTTTTGATATCTGTGGTTGGGGCAATAATTTGCATATTTTCATTGTCTAATGTGGAAAATTCAGGAATACTTTTCATTCGTGTATTTTGTGTAAAACGCATCGATAAGAGATAAAATGAAACTTGAAATGATTGAAAATTTTAAGGATTGGAATAATCCCCAAATAATTGAAATTTTTGTGGATATGATATATTTTCAAAAGATTGAACATTTTGAGGATAATAGTAGTGTTTAAAAATAGAAGAATATGAAGCGTAGAAATTTGGGATAAAAGTTTGAAAAGTTTGAAAAAAATTAAAGTTGAAAAAGTTTTGTGAACATTATTTATTTTCAAGAATGTTTGTAGAACTTTGAAATGGAAAGAATTTTTGTTAATTTGAGGATTTTTTAAAGTTTGACTTCATTGTTGAAACTTTTTTTTCTTGAATCAACGGACAAATATCTTCCTCAGGCTTTGAACTACAAATCTACACCGTCAATCAATCGGATTATTGACAAAAGAGAAAAAAAAAAAGCATCCATCTGATACATATATACATTGATACAATATAATTGTTATATATAGACCGTGACCGTACAATGTGGACATCCGCACGCAATCGCTCCCCTCGTCAGCGATGCAGCGCAGCTAGCACAAGTAGAACTCGACGAGCTCGTCCAGCGACTTCGGCTGCGGATCAGAGTTCTCGAGCATCCACCAAAGGTGCTCAAACATAACAACCTCGTATCTGATAGTTATCAACGACTCATCTCCACCGCGCTCGGAGAGCTCGAGAAAGAGCGTTCTCCACCACTTCGGAAGTCACGAGGTAGTGCCGTTGCGATTTGCCGATGTAGACGCCGTGGAATATAATCCCCAAATAATTGAAATTTTTGTGGATATGATATACTTTCAAAAGATTGAACATTTTGAGGATAATAGTAGTGTTTAAAAATAGAAGAATATGAAGCGTATAAATTTGGGATAAAAGTTTGAAAAATTTGAGAAAAATTAAAGTTGAAAGAGTTTTGTGAACACTATTGATTTTCAAGAATATTTGTAAAACTTTGAAATGAAAAGAATTTTTGTTAATTTGAAGATTTTTTAAAGTTTGACTTCATTGTTGAAACTCTTTTTTTTTCCTTGAATCAACGGACAAATCTCTTCCTCAGGCTTCGAACTACAAATCTACACCGTCAATCAATCAGATTATTGACAAAAGGGAAAAAAACAAAACATTCAGCTGATACATACATACATACATTGATACAATATAATTGTTATATATAGACCGTGACCGTACAATGTGGATGTCCGCACGCAATCACTCCCCTCGTCGGCAATGCAGCGCGACTAGCACAAGTAGAACTCGACGAGCTCATCCAGCAACTTCGGATGTGGATCGGAGTTATCGAGCATCCACCAAAGGTGATCAAACAGAACCACCTCGCATCCGATAGTTATCAACGACTTATCTCCGCCGTGCTCGGAGAGCTCGAGAAAGAGCGGATTCTCCATCACTTCGGAAGTCACGAGGTAGTGCCGCTGCGATTTGCCGATGTAGATGCCGTGGAGATCCTTGGATGAGCACTCGTTGAAAAAATTACCAACTATTATTGAGCTATAATTGGTAGGGCCGAGCTTGAAGGGCTGCATCTTTTTCAGCATTGACTTAATTCTGATGAGCTTCCCTACCTTCGCCATTGATAGTTTTCAGTTTGTTTTATTTTTTAATTTGGTGTGGTGGCGTCTTCATTGTTTAAACTTGAATGTGGAATGTTAAGTATGAGAGAATAATAGGACTTAGAAAAATAAAAATTTTCGAAAAGTTTGTTTGTTTTCATTTGTAAAGTGTAACCGTATTTATAGAAACAATCACACTGTATAAGTTATACAATTTTTTCATATATAATATGTTGGATATACTTGTATTGTTAAATCATATTAATGTAATTTTACATCATTGCAGTTGTGATTAATCATTTCAAATTTTATCTTTTTAAACTTTATTAAATATATTGTTATATCACATCATAGTATTTGTGTGTTATTGTACTAGTGATCAATCATTTCAATTTTTGTCTTCTTAAACTTTATTAATTGCATTACTAAATCATATAAATTTAATTGTATGTCATTGTAATAGTGATCAATAATTTCAATTTTTGTTTCTTAATCTTTATAGATTGCGTTGTTATATCACATCACACTTTATCATTGTATTAGATAGCTTTAAACACACTGACATTATTTAATCTCATCATTATTATTGTGTATCATCAAATTTGTTGCAAATAACTTTATTATTGTATTACTTATTTACATATTTTTAAAATTTATTTTATTATTATGTCACATCATTACTATTACCATATTATTTATTTCATATAATATAAATTATAAATATTATATATTCGCAAAATTTTTATACACTATATTATTAATTTCAAAAAATATTTTTAACAAATATTTTTGTTACAAAAAATATCAAACTCATCTCGAACTATTTCAAGTTTCAACTCTGATGAGGAGGACGCAGTTTCTTTTGATTTGTTTGTGTAATTTCAACGTTTTCAAGATATTATCATAAACAATGAAGAGGAAAATCAATCTCGTTGAAAAACATAAATCGATAGGAATAATGAATAATGGCATAATTGTTTTCTTAACGATTATTTTTTCTGAAATTCTTGTATATGCATATTTTTAATTTCTTTGTAAATTTTGAACGAGGAAACATGTCTTTCTGCGCAACGTAGATCATCTAACAAAAATAAGTGAGTTCTTCCAACAACGTCGAGTTGCAATGGGAAGACTTGATCTATTGTCATTACAAAAATGCACAGCTGTTTTGTCCTTGTTGACGTTTGGTGTAATTGTTGATATAGTAGATGACTATATTCGTATTGGAGATAGCACAAGAACGTGTGTAAAAAAGTTTGTTGAATGAGTCATTTCATTATTTTGTGAGGAATATTTAAGAAGATCATATGCAATTGACCTACCATGATTGTTATATGTTGCAAAAAAAATGTGGTTTTCCAAAAAATGATGAGAAGTATTGATTGCATGTATTGGGAGTGGAAAAATTGTCTAATTGCTTGGAAATGCCAATTTTTACGTGGAGATAATGACAAACCAATTATTGTATTAGAAATTGTGGTATCGTATGATCTATAAATTTGACATTTTTTTTTTTCAGAGCACCAGGTACATACAATACATTAATATACTTGATCAATATCAAATTTTTAATGGCCTTTTAAATGGCAAAAGTTTAAAAGTAAATTTATTGAGATAATGACAAATCAACGATCGTATTAGAAGTTGTGGCATCGTATGATATATAAATTTGATATTTTCTTTTTTCGGAGCACCAGGTACATGCAATACATTAATATACTTGATCAATTTCAGATTTTTAATGGCCTTTTAAATGGTAGAAGTTTAAAAGTAAATTTTATTGTCAATAAGTACCAATATAATATGGAGTATTATCTTATTAATAAAATATATCCCTCATGAGCGACATTTATCCAATCTATTTGTCTACCTCAAAGACTTAAGATACAATTATTTTCACAACGTCAATAAGCGGCTCGAAAGGATGTAAAATGCGCTTTTGGTGTTTTGTAAGTTCAATTTTCTATTATTCAATATCCGACACTCATTTGGTTTAATTGGTAAGATAATTAAGACATGTATAATTTTGCATAATATAATCATTGAAGATGAAAGAGATACATATCAGTATTATTATGATTTATCCCAATTTGAACAAATATGGTAGATAATATTAGTAATTCAAATTAACCATAATATGTAGATTGACATGCCAAAATGATGGAGTTTTTAAGAAATAGAATGTGGCTTCGAGATAGAGGAGTACATCAGCTACTCAAAAAACAGATTTTGTTAAAATTAAATGTATGGCAAAAGTTTAATTAAATGAATAATTATGGTGTTTATTTATATTTCTATTGTAATTATAAATTGTTATTCCCTTAAAAAAATTTAATTATTATCTCTATATTTTATTTTTATCTGTTAATTAATAATAATTATAATAATAAAAATACAATACAAAAACTAATTTGATAACAAAATTGAAAATTAAAAATAAGGTCAAACTAGACTTAATTAAATAATAATATATATTTTTGTTTCAATAAATTATTAATAAATTAAAATATTGACAAATAATAAACATGAAAATAAAAATTAATAAAAAAAATAAAATGTGTTTTTTTATAAAAATGAAAAAGATATACTTCCTCGTTTGGCGATAGATGACTCCTTTTTTTTTCTTTTGTCCTTCCCATTAAAGATGACTCATTTCTATTTTTAGTAAATTTATTATCTTAAACATATTTAACAAATATAAATCAATTTAATTAAATTTTTAATCTCTTACATAGGACCACTCAAAACCCCTTTATTTTTATCTCTCTCCTCAATAAATAAATATTTTTATTTATATTTAAAACTTATTATTTTAAATAAAATTAGTATTAATTTAATTATAAATAAATAAATAAATTTATTTATTTATTTGTATTATATATAATTTTATTCTCTACAAAATGATATTTATATTGTATATATTTTATTGATATATAATGCTAAAAATATTTAAAATGCCAACAAAATTACCCATATAAAAATAATAAAATAATATCATAACTTATTATTAATAAATTACTAATTTATACTGCCTAAAATACCGTGTTGTTAAGTAAAGGAGTCATCAGTATATAACAAAGAAAAAAAAATGACATGAACATAAAATAGTGAAGGTGGATATCTTATAGTGCAAGGGCATGATTGAAAATTCCAATTAATTGGCTGATGTGACGAGCTGTGAGTGGATTATTAAACAAGACTCTCCTTTTATCTATGTAGTGTAATACATATAAATAGAATTCAATATTCACGAAATCATCCAAATTTGCAATGTGACAATGAAATGATCATCTAACCGACCTTGCAAAATTCACTATTTCATCCTTCCATCCGGGAGGGTGTGTTTCATTATTTCTTTATAATTTTTATTTTTTTTAAATACTCACTGTTGCATCTAAAATGACTCATTTCATTTGGAATATGATATTTAAAGTAACGTGTTTTAATTAGTTAATAATAGTGAATTATAATATTATTTTATTATATTTTTATATGAATAGTATTATTAGTAATTTTAAAATAAAATTTAATATATATAATTAAAATAAATTCAAAATATGTGTTTAAATTTTTTAAATATTATATTTCAATAAAATATATGTAGTATTGATAGAATAAAATTTTAAATAATACAAAATATATTTATTTATTTATAATTAAGATAGATTAATTTTATAAGAATTGGTGAATTTAGAAGGTAAATAAAAATATTTGTTTATTAAGGAGATGAATATAAATAAAGGGGTTTTGAGATGAGTCTTATATGATATGTGATATTATATATTATAAAGTTAATTAAGTTGATTAATATTTATTAAGTATACTTAAGGTGTGTTCGTTTGGGGGAAATCCCCAAATTCTACTATTTATCAAAAATTTTATTCCTAAAAATATCAAATCAAACACCAATTTTTTATTTTTATATTATACAAGAAATTAATTTTACATTCAAAATATCACGTTAAGACCTATTTATATCACATCATACAACTATTACAATTCAAATTTTTTACTATTTAAATCTCCAACTCAAAATTCAATCTCCCAAACAAGCACACCCTTAGTAGTTTACTTAATCAAAAATAGAAACATGTTAATTGAAATGAAACACACAAAAAAGAAAATAAAGACAATTGAAATGGGACGAAGAGAGTACATTTTTGTCTATTTTATCTTATTAATTTTGTTTTTATTATTTATAAAATAATTTATGTATATATATTTATATTATAACTTTGTAATTGATTTTTATAGTAAATTATATATTTATTTAATATTTATTCAAATTTAAAGTTGATTAATTATGATAAAATAATTATAAATTATTTATATTATATAAATTATTATAATATTTATAAATAATACTTCCTTTCTCGTAATGTGTCTATTTTTTCTATTTTTTTTTAGTTTTATATAATTTATTATTTGAAATTTTGAAAATATAATTATATATTTTACTCATATTTTAAATTTTTTAATTTATGTTTTTTAATTTTAATTAAATTAGTTATCTTAATATTTATATATAATTATTTTTATTATATAATAATTATTTTATTAATGTTAATTAAATTATTTAATTATTTTAATATTAATCTATAATTATTTTTATTATAAAATAATTATTTTACTAATACAACTTTTAAAATTTATCTAAATTTTTTTTGTTTAGTTATACAAAATGTATAATAAATCGTTATAATATATAAAATGTTAATAAAAAGTATTATTTTTGTTTACTTAATAAGTTTATATTTACATTTTACATCATTGTAGTTAATACTAATAATATTCTTATATTTATATAGTATATTATACAAATATTATTATGTTTGTATTATAAAATACTAATATAAATCGTTTTTATCTTTTTCTTTTTTTTGGTACTACGTTTCTTATATAATAATTCATATTTAAAGATTAATACGTAAAAAATAAATGTTAATTTTCAAGTGGACGGATGAAATATTATTATATGCTAAATATGAAAAAATAATAAAGTATTAGTTATTATTTGTAAATTTAAAAAGTTATGTAGTATAAAATAAAATATAAGAAATACTTTTAACCTTCCAAACGTATTATTAAAAAAAAAGTTATTGTTATCTAACTGATGGCCTCGTTGGTTTAGGAGTGAATTTGTGATTGTGAGATCATGCTTCAAATTTTATTGTTGATGTATTTTTTTTAACAAACAAAAAGTAAAATTCAAAGATATGAAAAATATCTTTAAACTTGATTAATTAGCGTCTGAGATTAGGAATCTCTAATCATTGTACGGTACATAAGATAATTAACTGGAAATTAAAATGTTGAAAATTTAAAGTGGTGATCCCTGAATCTGACTTTGCTTTGTTGAAGTTGATTGAAGATGCCTTCTCCAGAAAAATCCAAATCCTTAAATACTCCCTGAGAAACTGTACTAGAAACCGTCGCCCGAACGGTTACAACGTCTCCTTTTCAACCGTCTACCAACCCTTCTCTTGCTGACACGTGTCCTCAACAGACCAAAATTATCACTCTATTTCACTCTTTGAGCCGACCACAGACCTTCCACCCTTTTGGCCCGACTGCCAATCTACAACCGTATTGGTCCGACTGTCAATCCTCCCGACTTGCAAACCATCCGACTTGTTTGGTCCAGCCGCAAACCTCTCGACTAATAGACCATCCGACTTATTGGTCCAGCCGCAAACCTCCCGACTGACAAACCATCCGACTTATTGATCCAGTCGCAGACCTCCCGACCTGAGGACCTCCCGACCTGTCCCGACCTGAGGATTTTCCGTCCTGAGGACTTTCCGACCTGCGGACTTCCCAACCTGAGGACCTCCCGACCTGCGGACTTTCCGTCCTGATGACTTTCCGTCTTGAGGACCTCCCGACCTGCGGACCTCCCGACCTAAGGACTTCCCGACCTTAGGACTTTCCGCCCTGATGACTTTCCGTCTTGAGGACCTCCCGACCTGAGGACCTCCCTCTGTCCTGAGGACTTTCCGACCTGCGGACTTCCCGACCTGAGGACCTCCCGACCTGAGAACTTCCCGACCTAAGGACTTTCCGTCTTGAGGACCTCCCGACCTGCGGACCTTCCGACCTGCATTTTCCTTATAAATAAACCTATTTTCCCTGAGTTCCCCACGGTGCCCTTCAGCCAGTTCGATCAACTCTATTGCCAGGCCCATTTTTTCTTTTTACCTTGGGCTTTTTAACTTAATTCTAAATTTCATACGTAACACTTATGCTTATATTTTCTAATTTTTTAAAATTTGATTTATATTTAAAAATAATTGAAATAATAAATATAATAATAAATTAAATTAAATTTTAAATTAAAAAATAAGTAAAAATAAATTATAAATATATTAATATATTAATGATAAAATAATTTAAATTAAATATGATTATATAATAAAAATTTAAAAATTAATACTCCTTCCGTCCCGCGAAATTGGTTCACCTTTATTTTTTAGTCGTCTCTCCAAATTGATCCTATTTTTTCATAAATTTATAATTAACAAATAATAATTTAAATCACATACTTAAAGTTTTTTTTCTTTAGAGTTTATTTGGTCATACATTTGAAAGTTGAGTTTGAATTTTGGAATAATAAAAATATTTTGATACGATATAAATAAGTATTGATTTGATATTTTTATATAAATATTTTTTAAATATAATATAAAAAATAAAAATATACTCTTTCATTTCCTCATTTACTTTTTGTGTGAAATTTAAGAAAATAATATAATAATATTTTAATTGTAATGATTAGTTAAAAATAGTATAAAGATAATTATCTTTTTTTTTGTGTGTAAAAGTAGCAATGTGATAATAAAACAGGGTATTTGAAACAAAAAATAAGGTCCATAGTTACTAAAACAATAAATGTATAAGTTATATTGGATGAAAATGGAAAGATGTATGCATTAAGACAGGACAAAGAGAATGTTTGTTTGTGTTTTTAATTTGAGATATTTTTTTATATTAGTTATTAGAAGTGTGTTGACAATATAAAAAATAATTATTTGTTATATTGTTAAATTTTAATAAGTTTGTAGAATATATAGATTATGTTGATGTGTATATATGAGATATATATTTTTCATAATGTTAATCATAAAGCATATCAAGGGTGTTTGACAAACAGTTTTTTCAAAAGTTTTTAGCTTATTTAATAGTTCTTAGCTGTTTGACTAGTCAAAAAACTAATTTAGGTGGTTGGTAAATTAGTTTTTTTGAGTAGCTTATTGGCCCAAAAAGCTAATTTCCTAAAAGTTATATAACTAACGTTTTGAAAGAGCTTTCTAACTTTAATTTTTCTATTCCCTATTTGCCCTTAAAATGTTTTTATTTATTTCATATACATATAAATATAGTTTCTAATGCAGTAATTATAAATTATTTTAATATATTTATTTATTAAATTATATTTTTTTATAAATTTAAATTAATTATTTTTTTATGTATAATTAATTTTATTTGTAAACTATATATATTTATTAAAATAAAAATAAAAATAAAAACATAAATATTATTATTGTATTTTTTATTAAAATTAAATAAAATAGAATAAGTTTATTAAAAATTATAAATATAATAAATTAATCAATAATTAATAAATATATATACAAAAAATTTATTATTTTATATATTACATCATTCTTAATAAAAAATATTCATATTTCTTAATAAAAACATATAGTATTATTCTTCTCACATCTAAAATTAATAAAAAATATTTTATAAAACATTCGTAATTTCAAGTAATTAATAAAAAAATTAAAAATTTTGAAAACAAAAAAAAAACACAATTAAAAAATTTTAAAAGTTAAAATATAACTCATTGATTGTCATTAAACAGTTAATATCAAACAGTTACTTTACCAAATACTTTATTACAACTAATTGAATCAGCTAGTGAAACCATCTAATTGAATCAGCTAAACGCTAACATCTAATTGAATCAGCTTACAACTAAAAGTTATCAGTTGATTGTCGAAAACACCCCAAATATTTTTAACGAAGGTGTTTGATTTAATATTTTGTATTAGAACTTATATTTTATTTCTTTCAAAAATAAAAAAATATATATAAATATACATTTTAGTGTTTAAAATTTTGTTATTATTATAATTATTTGTTATCGAGAATTGTAAAAATATTATTAAAATATTTAATTGTATTATTTTATAAGAAAAAATAATGTATTACTCCCCCATCCGGTAATTGACCCCATTCTTTTATATATTTACAAAAATTGATATTAAATTTGATGGATGAATAAAATATTATTAAGAATGGTGATTAAGGGGGTGTTTAGCAAACAATTTTTTCAAGAGTTTTTAGCTTATTTAACAATTTTTAGTTGTTTGACCAGTCAAAAATCTAATTAAGGTGTTTGGTAAATTAACTTTTTGAAATAATTTTTTGGGACGCTAATTTCTGAAAAGCTATATAACTCAGCGTTTTGAAAGAACTTTTTCACTTTAATTTTCTTTATTCTTTATTTGCCCTTAAAATATTATTATTTATTTCACATATATATAAGTATATTTTCTATTGCAGTAATTATAAATTATTTTAATATATTATTTATTAAATTATAATTTTATTTTTATAAATTTAAATTAATTAACTTTTATATATAATTAATTTTATTTGTAAACTATATATATTTATTAAAATAAAAAAAAATATTATTAATTTACTTTTTTATTAAAATTTAATAAAATAGAATAAATTTATTAAAAATTATAAATATAATAAATTAATAAATTAATTAATAATTAATATAATAAACATATATACAAAAATTTTAATATTTTATATTTTACATCATTCTTAATAAAAAATATTCATATTTCTTAATAAAAAATATACTATCATTTTTCTCACATATAAAATTAATAAAAAAAATATTTTATAATACATTCGTAATTTCAAATAACAAATAACAAAAAATTTTAAATTTTAAAAGTTAAAATATAAATGTCGTCAATTGTTATTTTACATATAAACAGCTAATATCAAGCAGATATTTACCAAACACTTTAATACAAATATTTAATTGAATCAACTAGTCAAAACAGCTAATTGAATCAGCTAAATGCTAGCCGTTAATTAAATTAGCTAGCATCTAAAAGTTATCAACTAAAAGTTATTAGTTGATTGTCAAACACACTTTAAGATTTTTTGTGAGAATAAACAAATTCATAATTCATCTATCATATTTATTCCTATCAATAACTAAATTCAGTTTTAAGTTTTATTTTTCGTATTTACTTTTGGATTAATTTAATATAAAATATTATTAAAATAAAAAATTTAGAATTACATTATGTTTTATTTTTTAATTATATTATTATGTTTTATTTAAATTAAAATTATTTATTTTACATTATTATTGTTTTACTGATGATACAATAATTTTTTTTAAAAAAAAATTCAAAATATAAAATATTTAACATAAAAAATTTATATAAATAAAAATAATTAAAAAAAATATATGTTGTAAATATTATATAAATTAATCAAACTAATTAACTTTCTAATACAATATTTTTTAAACTTCATGCCAAATGAAATGAGACTAATTTCATGAGACGGAAGAAGTATTATTTTCATTTTTATAAAAAGATTATAATATGTATATAAAAATTTGAATTATAATAATAATATTATTATTATATATTTGAATTTACTGTGGGTCCCATCTTTTCAAAAACATTGAATTTTTAACTTTTTGATTTTTTTTTCATTTTTTATTGATGGTGTAATTGGATTGACCATTGTATATAATATTTTTTTATTTTATTTAAATAATATGTAAGACGTTTATAATGATTATTTATATATTTTTCTTTCTATTTACATTGTTGTTTTTATATATATATTAAATTGTTTATTTTATATGTGATGTAATTGTATTTTTACTATTTCTGATTTTTTGGTATCGCAAAAAATGTAGGTATAATTAATAGTTATTTTTAAAATATGTACTACGTTAACGTAAAATAATATATATGTAAGTGTAGTATATTTATATGTATACATAAGATATTTGCATAGCTTATTTTATATTATTTTTAAAATCAATATTTTATCCTTTTTTTTTTTACAAGAATAATTTTTTTAAGAAAAGTATTATTTCAAACTTATTAAATTCTATAAATATATATTACTACAAAATATAAAACATAATTAGTATTCTTATTTTAGTTATTGTGTATAGTAAAAAAAATTGATAATTGTAATAAATATTTTTATTTAAACATATGTTAGTTATAATATATATTATTATGTAAAATTACTTTATGCATTTTATGTAAAATATGAATTTATAAGGTTTTTGCATTCTTTTTTTTTTAATTTTTATTGGTTATACATTTGATTGGTCTATTTAATTTTTAAAGGTTTATATATATAAATATATATCCATTATGAACTCCACCGTAATGTGAACTAAAATCTTTTAATTATTAAGAATTTGCTTCTTTTAACAAAATTTTTGTAATACGTTTTTTTAAAAAAAATTAATATATCACACTAATTATTTTATATTATTTACATAATTTTGTATATTTTACATTAAAAAAATTTAAATCATAACACAAAACAAACACACCCTTCAATATATATATATATATTTTCATTCGTTAAAAAAAAAAGACTGTTGTTGTACACATAATAAATACGTGTACATAAATGGATGCATTTGATCAATTATGCGTAGAGGCTACGTAGAGATTTTGTTAGCATTTTCGTAGTTATCTATTATCCTTTCCATTTACTATATATATGTATGTTTCACAATGTAATAAATGCATGAACAAAAGAAATTGTGTGTTTCTTCGACTTCAATTTTGGAGTTTTTACTTAGCAAACAGTGAGATTGTCCACTGCCCAGCAGACATACTGCCGTCAGAGTTTTGTCTAGCAGCTTTTTTTATTTTTTAGGTAAAAAAATATATATAATATTATTCGGTAGAGAATAAAATATTCTATAATATAAATAAATAAAAATTTAAATATATATATATATTGGATATAAGATAAATTTATAACCAAATCATACAATATAAATTTTATCAATTAAATTTAATACACATTTATATTATCATATTCATTATTCATCGAATCAATACATATCAAAACTCTCATAACTCAACCCAAATTTAAACAAAAAAAAATACACATAAGTTCAAACTCACTTCAAAATTCAAATAAAAGCTAAACCGAAACCCAAATTTTTCCAAACCTCTTAAAGAAACACACTTATTTGTATGCTTGATTATTTCTTTAAAATAAATATTTCATTTGTCCCAAAACTATAGTCTTAATTGTGTTGGACACGGAATTTAAGGAATATTGATATTATATTGATAGTGGGTAAAAAATACAGGTAAAAGATATTTTTGTTCTTGTAAGTGTATTAGTGTAAAAGATAGTGACAATTCTGTAATAATAATAAAAGAGTAAGAATAGTTATATAGTGACATAGTTATTTATGGAAATAAGATTATTATTTTGGAACGGACAAAAATAGTTACAAGATTATTGTATTGGGACGTAGAGAGTATTAATTATCTTTGTATACTTAAAAGTGTGTTTCTTAGTATTAGTTTGGGAAGATTTGGTTTTGGTTTGGATTGAATTTGAAATTTTTTGTAGTTTTGGTAAGATGTATTCCTTTGAGTTAATAGGTTTTATTTTTGTTTGATGGGTTTTGATAGATATTGATTTGATAGGTAATGATATAATGATATAAAGTGCAATAAATTATATTTATATAATTAATAATAGTGCAATTTAAGTATTAATTTATATTAATTATAATTAAATATTTTTATTTATTTGTATTATATAAAATTTTATTCTTTAAAAAATGATAAATATTATATATATTTAATTAATTATAGTTTATAACTGCATTAAATCGTTAATTAGTTCTACTGTGGTACGGATGTGCAGACTTAAATATATTTATCTGTTTTGAAAAAGTTAAAACCTATTTAAGTAGATTTCAGATTTTTTCTTACATTGAATGATTTTGCTCTTAATTAGACTTCTATAGTAACAACACAGTGAATTTCCCAAACTCACAGCCAAATAAACAGAGTCTAAACACTCTACACATTTACTTCTTCTCTCTCACCGTCTCTCTCTCTTTTACTTATATATATATATATATATTCATCCATACATATATATAACATTTACTTTTTCTCTCTCACCGTGTCTCTCTCTTTTACTTATATATATATATATTCATCCATACATATATATATAGCATGTTTATTATATACACAATATTATACTATTGCATGCACACATATACATATACACATCCACACTCATAGCATATACCTACTACATATATTATAATATATATTAATAAAATATATAAACCCCTGGTTATGGGTGAAAATAATTAATATTTATATGGACTAATTCTATAATAAATTCACACTATATTAAAATTGTGGAACTTTTTATTTATTTAATATAGTAGTATATTTTTAAATTCATTGCTCTTAATTTATATTCCTTCACTTATGCTACAAGGATTCTATTTACATTCTATGTCTTGTACTTAATATTTAAAATATTTTTATATTTGTATAATTGTTTGCACAAATCTTAGTATAATACTTCATGCATCGGCATCACGTAGGATTTAGAAATATTTTATTATTTTTCATTAATTTATACTATATTTTAATATAATAATTAATATTAAAAATCAGTATGCGAAAAATAAATGAGACTCTTAGAGCCGGACTGAGGTAGTATATATTATTAAATATTATACGATTTAATTATTTTTAAATTAAAATTTACAATAATAAAATAATAAAATTTGATTGGCTCTTACAATAATATGGGCCTACATCTCTGTTTATTTAATATAATATATATAATTTTAATTAATTTTCAATATAATATTTCTCACACTTAATTAGTTATTTAATTTTTTTAATAATTATTATGCTAAATTAATTTATTTTTAATGTACAATTATTTATTATCTAACTAGAATATATTTAATTTATTATCATATATGATATATTTATTATATAAGTTATTAATTAATTTAAACTTATCCAATATTATATGCATAATTAATATTGTATGTAAAAAATTATTATTATTAATGTGGATTTACCATATTTTAGAAATTATTTATAATTACATATTAATAAAATCACGATAAAAAAGATAAATCTTATTGTAAAAGAAATATACAAACTTATAGAAGTATTAATAAAAACTACAATAAAAAAATAAATATTATTGTAAAAGAAAAATACAAACTTATTTAATGTAAAACTTGAATTAATGAATGTTACGTATGAAATTTAGAATTAGGTTAAAAAGCCCAAGGTAAAAGAAAAATAGGCCTAGCAATCGAGTTAATCGAACTAGCTGGGGGGCACTGTGGGAAACTTAGGTAAAATAAATATATTTCTAAGGAAAGAGCGGGTCGGAAGGTCCGCAGGTCGGAAGGATCTCAGGTCGGGAGGTCCGCAGGTCGGAAGGTCCTCAGGTTGGGAGGTCCGCAGGTCGGAAGGTCCTCAGGTCGGGATGTCCGCAGGTCGGAAAGTCCTCAGGATGGAAAGCCCGCAGGTCGGAAGGTCCTCAGGTCGGGAGGTCCGCAGGTCGGAAGGTCCTCAGGTCGGGAGGTAGGTCGGAAAGTCCTCAGGACGGAAAGCCCGCAGGTCGGAAGGTCTTCAGGTCGGGAGGTCCGCAGGTCGGCAGGTCCACAGGTCGGAAGGTCCTCAGGTCGGGAGGTCTGCGGCTGGACTAACAAGTCGGATGGTCTTTAAGTTTGAGGTCTGTGGCTGGACTAACAAGTCGGATGGTCTTTAAGTCGGGAGGTCTACGGCTGGACCAATAAGTCGGATGGTCTTTAAGTCAGGAGGTCTGCGGCTGGACCAATAAGTCGGATGGTCTTTAAGTCGGGAGGTCTGCGGCTGGACCAATAAGTCGGATGGTCTTTAAGTCGGGAGGTTTGTGACTGGACCAAATAAGTCGGGTGGTTTGCAAGTCGGGAGGTTTGCAGTCGGATCAATAAGGTAGAAGATTTGCGGTCGGGCCAAAGAGGCGGAAGGTCTGCGGTCGGTCCAGGAAATCAGACACTGTTGAGAGTAAATGAGAATGATACTGCGGTCGGTTGAGGACACGTGTCAGTAGGAGAAGGATTAGCAGACAGTTGAAAAGGAGACGTTGTAACCGTTCGGGCGACGGTTTTCAGTACCGTTTTTCAAGGAGTATTTAAGGATTTGGATGTTTCTGGAGAAGGTATCTTCAATCAACTTCAACAAAGCAAAGTCAGATTCGGGGATCACCACTTTAAATTTCCAACATTTTAATTTCCAGTTAATTTATGTACCGTACAGTGTTTAGAGATTCCTAATCTCAGGCGCTAATTAATCAAATTTAAGGATATTTTCCATATCTTTGAATTTTACTTTTTGTTTGTTGAAAAAAATACATCAACAATGACGATTTTCATTTTCTTAAAAATAAAAAATAAAATAAAATTGATTGGTCATTCTATACAATAGTTTTTTAAATACTATATATTTTAAAGAAGTGTAGTCATATATAATAATTTATTTTTGTAATAAAAATATATAATAAATATTTTAAAGAATTCTAATTTCATAGAGAAGAGTAATGTGGGTGGAAAAAATAAAAGTTTTAGTATAAAAAACTAAAAAATTGCATAAGAAAAATGAAACGTTTTTTCTATTAACTAAAAGAATAATAGTAGTAATTATTATTATTATTTTATTTTATTTTATTTTATTATTATTATTATTTTTAATTGTATCTTTCTTAAGTCAACTATCTATATATAGTTAGTGGATCCCCGACAGAGCACCGCGCTAACGCCGTCATAAGTGATATCTCCGGAAAACAAAATCGGAAGTTGTCCGGACACCCGACCAGCTTTAGAAAAGCCTTCCGGAAGACTGCACACACCAAATCGGTGGAAATCGAATGCCTCCAGTCCTTGGCGGGCACCCACCAGAGCAAGACATATATAGTTCTTCAATGCGTTCTTCTCGACCCTGCCTACAACTTATGTCGGTGGCGGCGGCCTCTCGATGATGGTGTAAATTGGCGCTGTGATCGACAGAGAAGTAGCGTTTGGCGGAAGAACGGTGGTGTCGCATGAATTCTTCTTCTGGAATTAATGTAGTTTTGCCCCCCGGAAAGAATATATCTTTATTTGTATGTACATATATTACGAGTACTTGAGTAATTTATTTAGGATGTTTGGGAAACAATTTTTTTAAGAGCCCTCAGCTTATTAAATAATTTTTAGTTGTTTGATCAGTCAACTATTTGGTAAATTAATTTTTTTAAAAAGTTTTTTGGACTCAATAAGTTAATTTTTAAAAAGCTAATACATACAACATTTTAGAAAAGTTTTTTCACTTTAATTTTCTTTATTCCTTATTTACACTTAAATTTTAATTATTTATTTCATACATATAAATATATTTTTATTTTAGTATTTATTAATTATTTTTAATATATTTTATTTATTAAATTATAATTTCATTTTTGTAAATTTAAAATCATTTTTATTATTAATTATTACATATAAATTATTTTATTTATAAAATATATCAATCTACTATTATATAAATTATATTTTACAAAATTTTAATAAAAAAATATTATTTTTTAATAAAAATATTTCTCTCAAATCTAAAAAATAAAAATAAATATTTTATAATATTTTTATAATTTATCAATGATTAATAACAAAAAATTTTAAACAAAAAATGAACAAAATCAAATATTTTTAAAAATAATATATAAATATCTTTTATTATTATTTTACCAAAAATTTTAATACAAACAACTAATTGAATCAGTTAGTCAAATCAGTTAATTGAATTAGCTAACAACTAATAGTTATCAGCTAATTGTCAAACACACCTTTATCAAAATATTTAAATTCAGACGTTGTAATGGATTTGCTATATTGGAGGGATATGTTTTGAATTATGAATGTTTAGGGTTGAAATTAATTATAAATTAAAAAAACTTTTATTAATAAGCTTTTTATTTTTTATATTTTAAAATTACAAAATTAAAGTTTAATCAAAAAAGTTTTTAAGTTAAATTTTAAAAACACTGTATCTAAAATTTTTATTATATTTTTTTTTTGGTTAATGAAAATATTTAATATGATTTTAACATTTTCGTATTTATGTATGTATTTTGTTTGAACAAAAAACAATCAAACACATAAGCGGTTTTTTTTTTATCTAGTTTAAACCAAAATTAATATTACTTATTTGATATATTTTTTAAGAAAAATATTATTATTTTTTTTACAAAATATTACAGCAAAATATTATTTAAACAAAAATTTAAATTAATATTTTATTTCAAATTAATTTTAAACATAATCATAAAATGATTTTTATATATATTCTAAAGTGTTTGTTTTTATAGAACATACAAAAATTAAATAAATAATACATAACAAATTACTGTTTCTGAATATAGTTGTTAAACATCTATTAATAAAATATATATTAGAAGAAGTATTATATTTAGATAATATAATATTGTAAAACAGTCATAATATTGTTATGAAGTTGTATTTATAAATTGTTATACATCAAATATACGTATAAACATGAATGGTTTTTTTCTTTTTCATTTAATTTTTAA
This sequence comes from Andrographis paniculata, assembly GCF_009805555.1. NCBI lineage: Eukaryota > Viridiplantae > Streptophyta > Magnoliopsida > Lamiales > Acanthaceae > Andrographis > Andrographis paniculata. Next base: position 3,284,674 of record NW_026137607.1, on the reverse strand, counting down.
CTTTTTAAAATAGTAGTCCCTCCGTCTGTCAAATTTATTCTCACTTTGTGTTCACTAAATTTATTCAATTACTAATTTTGGCAAAGTCAATAAATTAATATTTAATTATCATCCACGCTTATTTACAACATATACCACTCATTTTATAATATTCTCTCTTCATTTACTTTACTTTTTAACTAAATTTTCAAAAATATCTCCAACTACCTATCAATTTTTCAATAAAATATATATTTTATTAATTCTTTGTCGGGCTCAAATGAACTAATTTGAATGGACGGAGGAGTAATAATTGATTAATGAAATATTTTAAAGTGCAATCAATATTTTGTTTTTGTAACACCCCCAGTTGGCTTATACTGGAAATGCTACCGCCACACTGCATCATGAGGTCGTCACCTCCTACTTCGGGCCCCACAATACAGTGTTAAGGCTAAAATTACCATAAAAGCGCATTATTATATAAAAGAATCTGATTTATAAATATTTACAAAACACACCCCATAACAAGAGGTTTTTCCGGTTAAAAATTTATATATAATACAATAGACGTAAGTTCACTCACTCAGCCCATCTTTCTATATCTCGAGACGTCCCCTGTCTCGGATGTGCCATCTATACCTGAAACAAATATTTTCTTAGAAGCAGTCCAGAATTAAATTCATTTTAAGAACTAACGTGAAATATGTCATTTCACACCTTTTTAAAATAAAGTCTAATTCCTGTTAATCATAAAATACATGTCATGTCATGCCAATAGTGAAATGATGCATACAGATATTAAACTCGACAGCAATGCACACTCACATATATATATATCCGCCAAAGTGAGCAGCCGGAATAACCTCGGCTCCATAATCATAGGCTCACTACATTTGTCTAAGTGAGCAACCGGAATACCCTCGGCCCCGTAATAACAAGCTCACTAGAGCATCATCAATAAATAGCCGGAAAATTCTTGGCTCAAGGAAGGACCTGATAAACCCATAATAATATAACGGTCATCCGGTCACTTCCATATACCCACCATACCACTCCCACAATCAATACATGGATAGCCGAACGTTGTCGCCATTAACCACAAGACGCCCCACAGTCTGTGATAGCGAAGATAGGACCCCCGCTGACTAGCCCTATCCCGTGTAATGTAGTAGAATCCGTGCAACCTGGAATCACCCAAGGGAAACCCGGAAACTCTACTCCTCCTCGCGCGCCCTAACGGGATCACGTTTGGAGTTTAGCATATGATCCTAAACTACCGGTAGACCTCACAAGTAGCTACTCCAATGAGTGGAACAACACCGAACACGAATGATTAGACCAAAATACGTCTCAACTACCATGGGTCTAATCCCTGAATGACGACTAAGTCACCCAGATGTCTGACTACTATCGTCCACTATCGCCAAAGTGTTACGGTACATCGGGGTCGAATATCCTAACCCCAGATGATGCCCTCGCCTAGCACTACCGCACACGGCGACTAGACGATAGGTCCATAAATCATATCCGATAAACCGTGCAATATGTGTGCAACATGCTAAATAAGTGAATTTACCAAAAAGGGCTGGTGAGACAGCTCACCTATCCTCATTTTCATAAATTCACCAATGCGATCAAATACGTATATCAAATATTATAAACCGTGAAGTCTCCCACATGCATACACACACATATATATAAATATATACATGCACTGACAAAATGATTCACATAATATCACACTAACATATTAATCAGAATCGCATGCAACATGCATACCTAATTTCTTAAAATTAGATTTAATTCCCTACTGCTTACCTTTTGTCGACACTCCCTAGCTTTCGCAATTTCACCCAAATCTCTTCCAACGTACACATGTTCCATTATTTACTCAATTCAGCTGAGCTATATGCTTATTCATAGGAGCTACTTGCTTATTCAAAAGCTAATTTCTATAATTAACTCGTTGGGTTTCAAACTTTTATATTTAGTAGAATACGATATTATAGCTATAAAACTCTTATACCTCCTACTATTTATATAGTTCGATTATTAAATAAAAATACTTAAAGATATGAATAAACAGACAGGTGCAATACACTGCCATTTTCAATTTAGCTCGGATCGATACGAAATTCTCAGAATATAATACTAGGACTACGAATAGGCTATTAGTTAAAGAAATTCGTCGATTAAATAGTCAAATAGCCGGTTATGAATTTTTGAAGAATTTCTAATTTAATATTCCCAATATCGAAATTCATATTAAAATCCATAATTAAATTCTACGTATAACAAGGAATACAATACCGAAGTCGGAATCAAAATCGAACGACTAAATCTTTTTCTTTCTTTTTTTCTTCTTTCTCTTTCGCATTCTTCTGCTTTGATCGTCCTTCACAGGTAAGGTTTGAGTTTGTGTATATTATTATATATATTATATTATTATTATTATTAACGTTATTATTATTATTAATATTATAAATATTATCTTCATCATCATTATCTTTATTATTATTATATTATTATTATATATATTATATATTATATTTATATTTATCGATATTTATCCGTTTAACAGTCTTTTCAATCATAATCAATATATAAAATAGGAATAAAATTTATTCCAGAGTATTAATTTCTTGATTCCAAAATATTATAAAAATATTTATTTGCTATAATAATATTATTTTATACACTCCAAAATTGGGGTATTACAATTCACTCCCCCTTAAAAGATTTCGTCCTCGAAATCTAAACTCAAACGCATAACAACACTACTTAATTAAACAAATATGGGTATGCTTTGAACCATACGAATATCTCGGTTCTCCGTAGTTCGAACCTTTGTGTCCATGATCCAAAGAGGCATTTCCTCATATGAAAAATCCTCATTTAGCTCTAACTCATCCGGAGATAAAATATGAGAAGGTTCTGCGACATACCTACGAAGCTGTGATACATGAAACACATTATGAATTCATTCCATGGAATTAGGAAGTGTTAATCGATAAGCCCAATCCCCAACTCGATCGAGGATTTCATAGGGTCCAACATAACGCGGACTCAATTTTCCTTTAATCTTAAACCTTTTAATACCTTTCATTGAAGATACTTTTATCAGGACGAAATCTCCACTTTGAAATTGAACTTCACGTCGGGCTTTATCGGCATAACTTTTTTGGCGATCTTGAGCTATCTTCATCTTCTCCCTGATAACTCGAATCTTATTTTTTGATTCTTCGATCATTTCTGGACCTAATATAAGTCGATCACTCATGTCATCCCAACTTAAAGGAGTCCTACATTTTCGTCCATAAAGAGCTTCAAAAGGAGTTATTCCAATACTTGTTTGATAACTATTATTATATGAGAATTCCACTAAATCCAAGTGGTCCTCCCAACTTCCTTGAAATTCTATTGCACAAGCTCTTAGCATATCTTCCAGAATACGGATAGTTCAATCTGATTGACCATCAGTCATTGGATGAAATACAGTACTTATATGCAACTGAGTACCAAAGGCTTCTTGCAATTTTTGCCAAAATCGAGATTGAAAACGTGGATCACGATCCGATATGATTACCTCAGGAATACCGTGTCATTTAACCACATGATGAACATATAATTTGGCCAACTTTTGCATGCTCCAAGTCATACGTACTGGGATGAACACTGCTGACTTAGTCAATCTATCTATAATCACCCAAGTTACATCTGTTCCCGACTTCGCCCTTGGAAGTCCTGTCACAAAATCCATTGCAATAGAATCCCATTTCCAGAGCGGAACTTCTAAAGGTTGTAACAACCCCATTGGTCTATGATGTTCTGCTTTTACCTTTTGGCAATTTAAACATTGTGCAACGAATTTGGCTACATCAATCATGCCCTTCCACCAAAAATGTTGACGTAAGTCTTGATACATTTTAATCCCCTCTGGATGCACTGAATGTGGTGTATTATGAGCCTCACTCATAATTTTCTCCTTCAAATCGCTTCGGTCCTTTGGGATACACCACCTCCCATGGAATCGAAGACTCCCATCTGAAGCAATATTAAAGTTTTGAGTCTGACCACACTGAACTTTTATAGCCAGCTCGACCATCTTATTATCTTCCATTTGAGCCGCTCTAATATGATCATAAATTTCAGGCTCAACTTGCATCATTTGCAAATATCCTCGCATCATGCCCCGTCCAAGTACTTCAATTTCCATCCGTGCTAAATCTTGACACAGTTAATCGGCAACTGACATAGAACCCCACTTATGCCTTGGTTTTCGACTCAAGGCATCAGCGATAACATTTGCTTTGCCTTCATGATATACAATTTCAAGATCATAATCCTTCATCAATTCTAACCATCTTCTTTGTCTTAAATTTAATTCTCTTTGGGTGAATATATATTTCAGACTCTGATGGTCAGTAAACATTCTACAATTGGCACCATAAAGATAGTGCCTCCAAATCTTCAAAGCAAATACAATTGCTGCCATTTCCAGGTCATGTGTAGGATAATTCTCTTCGTGAGGTTTTACTTGTCGTGACGCATAAGCCATAACACTTTGATTCTGCATTAAGACGCATCCCAATCCCCTTTTCGAAGCATCATTATAAACTTCAAAATTCTCACCCTCTACTGGTAAAGCCAAGACTGATGCTGAAGTTAATCAATGTTTCAATTCTAAGAAAGAAGACTCACACTCACGATCCCAATCAATCATTGCGTTCTTCTTCAGCAAATTAGTTAATGGCTTCGCAAACTTCGAAAAATCAAGAACGAATCTTCGGTAATACCCTGCCAAACCCAAAAAAACTTCTTACTTCTGATTGATTGGTAGGTCTTGGCCAATCTGAGATTGCCGTAACCTTAGAAGGATCTACTGAGATACCCTTACCAGGAATCACATGCCCCAAGAAAACAACCTTTTTCAACCAAAACTCACATTTGGATAACTTGGCATATAACTTCCTCGCACGCAGTGTGTTTAGTGTCACACGCAAATGTTTTGCATGTTTCTTTTTATCTGGAGAATATACCAAGATATCATCGATAAATATCACCTCAAACTGATTGAGGTATGGTTGAAAAATTCGATTCATTAATTCCATAAACGCAGCCGGCGCGTTGGTCAACCCAAAAGACATAACCGTAAATTCATAATGACCGTATCTAATGCGAAAGGTTGTCTTAGAAATATCATGCTCTGAAACCCTTAGTTGATAATATCCAGACCTCAAGTCAATCTTGGAGAATATACTTGCACCTCTCAGTTGATCAAATAGATCATCAATTCTCGGAAGAGGATATTTGTTCTTTACCGTTACTTTATTCAGCCCCTGGTAGTTAATACACAACCTCAAGCTTCTATCTTTCTTTTTCACAAATAAAACTGGAGCTTACATCCAAAGTGACATACTTGGATAAATATATTCATTGTCCAGCGATTCATGAAATGACAACTTAACCATGGGGAGCTCAAGGGTACTATCTGATGTGGGATTCTTATCACTCAGCCACACTTAAAACATGTCAATGGAACTTTATCACAACGGGTACCTAAATGACTTGTTCCACAACGTCGACAAACAACCCCCGATTGTTGAAACGTCTCTTGACTCGGTTCTTTAATCGAAATCCCTTTATACGATGGCTCTGACCTGAATATTTGCCACCATTTATTTTTACCCTTTGGTTCATCCTCCACCTTAGCTTTTCCTTTATCTCGAAACTGATGTTGATACCCCATTTCCTTCTCACTGCCCTTCTATGTGACTTCCTGCTTCTGATAGAATCGAGCAGCACGCTCGTAAGCCTCATAGAACGAACTGATATCCAACACAGCTAAAGCTTCTTGAATCCTCTGCTGCAACCCATCTACAAAATGATCAACTCTATCTCGCTTACAGGAAAAGTAGTCAGGAACATACATCTCCAGCTCATTGAACTTTACAAAATAGTCCTCGACTGACATCGAACCCTGCTTCAAGTCCAGCAGCTCTTGCTTCTTTGCTTTTCGAACATGAGACGGTATAAACCTAGCTTTTAATTTTGCTTTAAACTCATCCCAAGTCATATCCATTTGGTCCACTCCCGCAGCTTCCTCACCTAACCACCACCGATTTGCTCGACCTTCCAAGAAATAAACTCCAATATTGGTTCGTTGATCTGGTGGAACCTAAACAACACGAAATATCTTTTCCATCTTTTCAACCCAGAACTCAAGAACTCCAGGCTCTACGGAACCAGAATATGTTGGCGGGTTATGCCGCATCACAGCATCAATAAAACTTCTCTGTTGAGGCATCATCGCAGTTTATGGTTGTCGGAAGAAATCTGGACTAGGTGCCTCTATTTATACATACTCTAGCACAAAATATTATGACTCATCAAATGAAGGATCTAACTCTGGGCCTCGAATAGCCCTATGTAAACAATCACCTTGAGAATTCGACAACTGCCCCCGACTTCCTTGATTCAATATCAACTCAACAACACAACTAAACCAGATATAACATTAAAGCATAAGCCACATTAACATGAATGCACCCACAAAACTCAAACCTCGCCTAACCAATTCAATATCATCATTATTTTCAAAACCTTTTTAATCCAAAGAGCCAAAATCTACCAAACCTATGCTCTGATACTAACTTGTAACACCCCCAGTTGGCTCATACTGGAAATGCTACCGCCACACTGCATCATGAGGTTGTCACCTCCTACTTCGGGCCCCACAATACAGTGTTAAGGCTAAAATTACCATAAAAGCGCATTATTATATAAAAGAATCTGATTTATAAATATTTACAAAACACACCCCATAACAAGAGGTTTTTCCGGTTAAAAATTTATATATAATACAATAGACGTAAGTTCACTCACTCAGCCCATCTTTCTATATCTCGAGGCGTCCCCTGCCTCGAATGTGCCATGCATACCTGAAACAAATATTTTCTTAGAAGCAGTCCATAATTAAATCCATTTTAAAAACTAACGTGAAATATGTCATTTCACACCTTTTTAAAATAAAGTCTAATTCCCGTTAATCATAAAATATGTGTCATGTCATGCCAATAGTGAAATGATGCAATACAGATATCAAACTCGACAGCAATGCACACTCACATATATATATATATATCCGCCAAAGTGAGCAGCCGGAATAACCTCGGCTCCATAATCATAGGCTCACTACATTTGTCTAAGTGAGCAGCCGGAATACCCTCGGCCCCGTAATAACAAGCTCACTAGACCATCATCAATAAATAGCCGGAAAATCCTTGGCTTAAGGAAGTACCTGATAAACCCATAATAATATAACGGTCATCCGGTCACTTCCATATACCCACCATACCACTCCCACAATCAATACATGGATAGCCGAACGTTGTCGCCATTAACCACAAGACGCCCCATAGTCTGTGATAGCGAAGATAGGACCCCCGCTGACTAGCCCTATCCCGTGTAATGTAGTAGAATCCGTGCAACTTGGAATCACCCAAGGGAAACCCGGAAACTCTACTCCTCCTCGCGCGCCCTAACGGGATCACATTTGGAGTTTGGCATATGATCCTAAACTACCGGTAGACTTCGCTAGTAGCTACTCCAATGAGTGGAACAACACCGAACACGAATGATTAGACCAAAATACGTCTCAACTACCATGGGTCTAATCCCTGAATGACTGTGCAACTAAGTCACCCAGTTGTCCGACTACTATCGTCCACTATCGCCAAAGTGTTACGGTACATCGGGGTCGAATATCCTAACCCCAGATGATGCCCTCGCCTAGCACTACCGCACACGGCGACTAGACGATAGGTCCATAAATCATATCCGATAAACCGTGCAATATGTGTGCAACATGCCAAATAAGTGAATTTACCGAAAATGCCTGGTGAGACAGCTCACCTATCATCCTTTTCATAAATTCACCAATGCGATCAAATACGTATATCAAATATTATAAACCGTGAAGTCTCCAACATGCATACACACACATATATATAAATATATACATGCACTGACAAAATGATTCACATAATATCACACTAACATATTAATCAGAATCACATGCAACATGCATACCTAATTTCTTAAAATTAGATTTAATTCCCTACTGCTTACCTCTTGTCGACATTCCCTAGCTTTCGCAATTTCACCTAAATCTCTTCCAACGTACACCTGTTCCATTATTTACTCAATTCAGTTGAGCTATATGCTTATTCATAGGAGCTACCTGCTTATTCAAAAGCTAATTTCTATAATTAATTCGTTGGATTTCAAACTTTTATATTTAGTAGAATACGATATTATAGCTATAAAACTCTTATACCTCCTACTATTTATATCGTCCGATTATTAAATAAAAATACTTAAAGATATGAATAAACAGGCGGGTGCAATCCACTGCCGTTTTCAATTCGGCTTGGATCGATACGAAATTATCAGAATATAATACTAGGACTACGAATAGGCTATTAGCTAAATAAATTCGTCGATTAAATAGTCAAATAGCCGGTTATGAATTTTTGAAGAATTTCTAATTTAATATTCCTAATATCAAAATTCATATTAAAATCCATAATTAAATTCTACGTATAACAAGGAATACAATACCGAAGTCGGAATCAAAATCAAACGACTAAATCTTTTTCTTTCTTCTTTTTTTCTTTCTCTTCTTTCTCCTTCGCGTTCTTCTGCTTTGATCGTCCTTCGCAGGTAAGGTTTGGGTTTGTGTATTATTATTATATATATTATATTATTATTATTATTATTATTATTATTAACGTTATTATTATTATTAATATTATAAATATTATCTTCATCATCATTATCTTTATTATTATTATATTATTATTATTATATATATTATATATTATATTTATGTTTATCTATATTTATCCGTTCAACAGTTTTTTCAATCATAATCAATATATAAAATAGGAATAAAATTTATTCCAAAGTATTAATTTCTTGATTTCAAAATATTATAAAAATATTTATTTGTTATAATAATATTATTTTATATACTCCAAAATTGGAGTATTACAGTTATAATATTTTAAAAAATAATAATAATAATAAAACAAAATAAAATTGCGAATTAAACACGGATAACATAAAAATAAAATTAAAATAAAATAAATTATGTTGTTTTAACTTGAAATTATTGTGTATCACAAATCAAAACAAACATACTACTACATATTATACGCTTAGATAAAAATTCATGGATTTTTAATAATTCATTAAAAAATTAAAGTTTTTATAAATTTTCTATATAATGAGAATAAATAAAAATATTAATATAATACTTCTATATAATACTCTCTTCATCCAAAAAAGTATAGTTTTATTATGTTGGGCACGAAATTTGAAGAATACTGATATTATATTGGTAGTTGGTAAAAAGTAAGAGTAAATGACAATGGTATAATAATAATGAAAAAGTATGAATAGTTTTACAGTGATATGGTTATTTATGAAAATGATACTATTGTTTTAAGATGGACAAAAATGGTAAACAAGACTATTGTATTGGGACGGAGGGACTAAATTATTTTCCCTTAAATATCATTATATATATATTTTTTTTCAATAATCAAATATAAATATTGAAATTATATTTTTAATACTATTATTATTTTAGATCACTTGCAACTATTCTTAGTAAAAATTATATTTAAAAATTACACAAATTATATATATTTTGTTTTTTGCATAATATTTGTTAAATTAGTAATTTTATAACTATTGTGATTATTAAAAAAATTTATAGTCACTCTATTGGATATATATATATATATATCTATTAGTTTGTTTATTTATCGAGATTTTTTAATATTAATAAAATTATGCTGTTAAAAAAAGTATAGTAGTAAATTCGCTATATATTGATAATGACATTTTAAGAATATTTTTCTAAGTTTAACGTTGCTAAAGAAAATGAATAAAATAATTTTTAACAAATTAGTATAAGAAAGTATATAAAGTGATTTGATACAGTGAAATATTAATTTAAAATTTAAATATAAATTTATATACAAAATTAATATTGCCTTTATCTTACAAGAAGAGAAATATTAATATTTAAATATTAATTATTATATTAATATGTAATATATAAATAAAAATAAAAATATTTCTATTAATCACTTATAATACAAATTCAGTGATTTTATGAAATAAATTATATAAATATAAAAATATTTTTAATAAAAAACAATAACGCAAAATACAAACAATATAATTGATGTTTTTTAAAACTATTGTGGATAACACGGGCTTACCACAAATTTTAATTTTAAATGTTATTAAATATATAAATTTAATGTATATATAATTAAATATATTAATTTTAAAAAATAAATATTATAGATAAATATTAAATATAATCATAATAGTGTGGGCCCACACAATTATTACAACCCATAGCCAATTTGAATTTGTAATTGTTGCTTGAATTTGAATAGGGCTTTGTTAAAATTTAATACGCCTGTGTTGTATAAAATATAATAATATATTGCTTAATTGAATTAACACGCTTCCGTTATGGTCATTTCAACTTATTTCGTTGAAATTTATTTTCGAATATTTAGATTTATCGAACAAATTTCGTATACAAAATACAAATTAATTAGTAGCGAAATTAAAATTTGAATAAACCCAAATTAAATTAAATTGAAATCAAAATGAATTAACATATATTAATAAGTCTCAAACAATACTGAAATTGAAATCAAATAACCAAAGCAAACAGACGTTAATTAAAGAGCAATTAAAGCACTCCCTGTTCGTGACTATCTTTGGAATTGAGAAGAAATTATTTCCGTTGACGGATTGACAACGACGAACAGAAACCATCATCCCACGACCAGCAGCAGCGGTCGGCGGCGGACAGAAACTTTGCTCCGGCATCACCCAGGCGGCGACCCAGCTGTGGCTCCGACCAACGACTCCTTCAAATTTACACCGACAAACAACGGGACAGCAGCGGTGAACTCCGGCAGTCATCATCTCCGATCTTTCTCGATTTCACCGGCGAGAGGGACGGTAGGATTTCAGCTCAGTCCATGGCACATGAATGACCCGAGGTAATCATCCCTCAATGTGGAGGTCGGCTCGTCACTCTAAGCTTCGACACTCACCGGAATTGGCACATACAAAATGTTTGACTATCACCGGAATCACTCACCGGAGAACCTCTCACCGAAGATGACAACAAGATTTTGATATATGTTAAAATACAGGGAATTTTGTTCGAAGGTTAAGATGTAAGGAATTATAGTGAGCGATCAGATATAACAAAAGTTTGTGATCGTAGACCCTGAATCGTTTATCATAATTATTTATACTCTTTAACTGGTGAGTTTCCAGGTCGAATACAAGGATTTTAAGTCGCAAAATTAAATCAAATTTTGATCTAGTGAAAACGGCGAAAAAAGCAGTAAGAAGGTGACCCGCTTAGAAGCGAGTTTGAAAACGGTAAAAATGAGCGACAGTGAGTGGAGCGGTGGTGAGCGGGGGAGATGTCAACGATGGGTGACTGAGAGGGACATGAGTGGATGACACAACATATATTTATATAAATTGAGCGGTAGAGAGTGATGAAGAGGTGATGTGTCTGAACTGTACGTTACTCAATGACCAGGTTTTTTCTGGAGGAAATGAGCGGATGGTGCTTGTGTTTAATCGGAGCATATATGTATAATACGAAAGCTGTGGGAGAGAGTAATGTAAATATATAAACCATATTATAAAAAAATTTTATCGCTGGTACTTGACCTTAAGGGATTTATAATAAGACTTTAATGACGCCCAAAATCAAAATATTATAAGAAAGAAACCCTACTGTCACTAGGAACTTCTACAACCCAATAGACCACCGCCTATGTCCCATTAATTATTCCGAAAATCTGTCTCATTAGTGACTTTACCCTTATGTTACATCTTTTTAATCGAAATTGAATTCAGACCAGTAATTAAGCAGGTCGACAAGGCTCCCGCGTACTTAATTACATTAAACTACCTTGAATCTGTTTGTGACAAAAAGACAAGGCTAGAATAATCAATCTTTCTGCGTTCTTTCTCAAAGAACTGAAATTCTTTACAACTAGGGTTTATATAAATGTGAAAAGTATGGAAGAAGTGATGACGAAGAATAAATGATATTTCATTACTTACTACCAAAGTAGGAACTTCTAATTCTACAAAAACTGTAATTAAAACGATAAACTAAACTAAGTAAACAGTAAAGTGGTGACCAAGGGAGAAGAGAAATCTCAACTCCCCTAGCCATTCATGCTGAGAACTCCCTTACAGGGTTGGAACTCTCGGGAGACAGGAAGACAGCTAGAATGCGCTAAAAAGAAGTACTAGTATACTCCTCTCGAAGTATATTTTACATACAGATATCTGACCCTATTTATAGTTGGTGGAAGTAGCAGTTGCAAGTAGTTACAAAGTAGTTCCAATTGCTAGGTAGTTAGGCAGTTGGTGGCGGTTATTCTATTGAAGCATGGCCATAACTCCCATGGTGCTTCGCTTGCTTGGGCTTGTAAGGGCGCAGATCTTCCTCGCTTGCCGGATGACTGGAGGGCATCAGCGCAACTGAGCGGGTTTGTCTGTGCTGGCTGGTAGTGGAATGGTTGTACCGAGGGTGTGTTTGTTTGAGGGATTGGATTAGATTTCCACTATTCATCCAATTTTTCCCTCCTAAAAACATCAAATCAAATACCTATTTTTTATTTTTTATATTATACTAAAAATCAATTTTACATTCAAAACATCACATCAACACCTATTTATATCACATCATACAACTATTCAAATTCAAAATTTTTACTATTCAAATCTCAACTCAAAATCCAAACCCCCAAACAAACACACCCTAAGGCGATATTTGCACAGAGTTGCCATCGCTTCGCTGCGGTGGATGTCTAGTCGCTGGCCTGAGCGATGGAGCGTCGCTTGCAAGCGGAGGTGGCTATCGCTTGCGAACGGTAGAAGCTTTCGCTTGCCTCTCCTGCCTTAGCTTTTCTGAGCGATGGAGTCGTCGCTTGTGAAAGGAAATGACTATCGCTTATCTTATATGCCTTAGCTTTTTTGAACTCATATCACCGCTTAAAAGGACAAAAAATTATTAATAATCTCAACAAACCAACTCTGGATCATGCCAAACGAGACAGATCAATAAAGTATGCCATAAATCAAATATGGTGATAGTTTTTATACAAAAATTCAAGTAATACATAGTTTTGTCAAACGAAAAATATGCTCATATTTGGAGTCATCAGAATACTTGCGGTTTCTCTCCCTCTCTCTCTTACTCTCTCAAATGACTCCCATCTAAAACCCCCAATCTCACATTTTATATCTAATTAGATATACACTCGGTTATATCCAAAATCAACTACCTTACAAACCCTTAACTAAATCTGTTTGGGATATATGGGTTTAGGATTAAAGGGTTGGACCGATCCGGTGGGTCGGGCTACGGAGTAGACCAACTAATTATTTATCAATGAACTTGACAGGTTAGATCTCAAACGACCAAAATTTCCAACATGGACCAAAAATGATAATTTATTTTTTTGTATAGAATTAATTTTGATAATTTTTTTGAATGAGACCAAAAAAAAAAAAGAAATAGGTTTGATTGGAACTAAAATTGGTTTTTACACAAAAAAAAGAAATAAAAAATCGAACCGGTTCACTCGGTTTGGGAAAATCACAAATGGAAAAATCACAATCCAAAATCGAACCGTTCGGAGCGACGGTTTCGGTTTGAACCGCCGGGTCGAACTGGCGGTTCGGAACCGAATGGGTAAGTCTATACTGTGGGTTTAGATGGTCTCATTATCCCATCCTCCTCTGCTTGGATAGCCTAACATCCGGTCCCGCCGGCCGTCGGAACGCCGCCATGTACGCAGCCACGCTGCTCTTGACGCCCATTATTCCTGTAAATCGCTCAAGAATCCAACCGATTACGTTTCCGAAACCAAGTATTCTCAAGCCTCCGAGCTTGATGCAGCCCGTAGCACCGAGGCTAGACTTCCGAGCATGGGCGGACGATGGGGACGCAGATGAAGTAGGCCCTGACGACTATGAAATGGACGAAGACGACGTTGAGGAGGCCGACAATAAGAAGGACTTCGATGTCGATTACGACTCCGCAGTGGGGCAAGGTGGAGGGGACGATATTGAGATGGTGGATAGTAAGAGTTTCGTGTACACTCAGGGTTGGGATCCTGAGAAAACCGTTGATTATAGAATAAATGAAGAAGAGTTTCATAAAATTTGTCTTATGGATTGTGATTTTTTCATTCGGAAGCCGCCTGACCCAGAAAACGACGTGTATGATTTTCGCGAGGTGGGGCTTTCTCTGTCCCGGTACTTTCTTAGCCGTTGGTAGATGCATGCTTGCTTATGAACCTCGATGTATAATGTTCTGGTATCTCAGTTCTTCCATGTATTATAACGCTGTTGTTTGTGCAATGTTGTTTTTATCTTCGTTTGGATGATGGTGAAACTTGTGGTTATATGTCAAGTATATCTCTCATGTTTTCATATGTGCTATTAGGGTTATGACGGTTCTTGGCATTATGCAGAGTTACCTGTGATTATCAGCTTAGATTCATCAATGTGGATGGATTTTCGAACTCTTGTTACTCCGGAGGATGTGATAATAGTACAAATTGCTCTAGGTTTTTAAGTCGTGATGCTTGTGTTGTGTTATGAGTTGCTGTTAATTGATTGTTGATGCTCTTGCATGTAGATGTACGTTACTCCCCCGGACACTGATGTATATTCAATTCCAAAGATTCTTGCACCGATGCCTCAAAAGGTAGATATATTTATCCCTGGTTGTGCTTCAGATTAATATTTCTTGATAAAAATTCTGGTATTAAACCATTTTTTAGCTTGACTATTGGACCTTTCCTAGAATTTGCATTCGACATTACACAAAGACGTAGTATTCTTTGTTTGACAGCACAACTATAATTGAACTCCTACACTTCTATTGGAATGGCAGTATATCCGCTGTGCGCAGACTGATTATGGGCGCTACAACGTCACTGAGCCACCAATTGATGCACCAAGAGACCCCCTGTATAAATCTGAGAAGGAAATCCTGAAGGTATGAACTAAACATCTGATGCTTCTAATGAGTGTTTACTTATAAATTGAAATTCTCTGTCATCACTAGTTGTGAGATTGGTTTCTCTGCTATTGTTTATGAATTATGTGCTGGAAGTTTAATCTATATAAGTTGTTTGGATTTGAAATCAGGATTCTTTGTGAAGTTTGTATGTTATATTTGCTCTGGCATGACGTTGGGCATTTCATATAATAAGTGATATTGCCCTTGTTCAAACTTGTTGGCGGTGTTGGATAATTCTTTGGATTTATTCACTCAAGTGAGCAATGTAATAAGTTTACAAGTACATGTCTTTGCTTGAAATTGCTCAATCTTAGTGGGATCCTTGTTCTAATAATTTGATATTATTTCACTTTTCCGCAGATATTTTTGACAAAACACTACAGGAACCGTCGGTTGGGTGATCCTGAATTTGCTTTGGATTTTGAGGAGATCTATGTTATAGATTCAAGAACAAAGTCAATTACGAGGGCAAAAGTTGTGGTAGTTCTCTCGTTCTCATACTTGCCTTGCAATTGCTATTGTCCGCACTGATTTATTCAATTTGAGTAGTGATATGAATTTGCGATTCATTTAATTTAACTTTTTGTTGTAACACACACTTCACTAGATGGGTTTCCATGTTGATAAAACTTTTGCCAATTTGTGTTTTGAGTAATGAGCATGATTCAACAGTTGGATCCCTCTAACTTGTGCAAGCAAAGTGTGGTTAAGTTTTGTTAATCTCGAATAATTGGATCTAATATTTATCTCTTAACATTGTGCAGTTTGATTTTATGTTTTTGAAGGGAAAAAATTTGATGAATAGTGGAAATTGGGGAAAATCCCCCAAACAATAACACCCATAAAGTTTGTTTATTACGCTTCTGGCCTTCCTCACTATGTTAAATAAATAAGGTTCTATGTTAAATCTGCTTAAAGGTCAACAATAGCTTTCATATGGCATTACTCCGAGAAATAAATAAACAAACAGAAGGCAACAAAATGTTCTCTAGGGATATGCTGCTAAACTATTGTCTTGCGATTGATGATATACCTTTCAAATGCTTGTCATTTCCTTTCTGCAGGTGACAGTTCCTGAAGGGAAAGATCGAGATAGAAAGGAAGATTTGCTTGTTGTTCGTGACAACGGGGACTCCTTCAAAATAATCTCCTCAGTAATTATATTATGCAGAAACTACTTGTTACTATGCCCTTCATTGCATGCATTGGCTCACATCCAACTTTCGCCATTTTTCATATGTGCAGGGGGAGCAAGATGACCCAACTACCGTAATAGAGGAGGAGGAGTGGGGCAAAACTAGGGCAGATCTAGAAAAACATCTTAGCAAGCTCAGGGACTTCAACATTTCAAACTGGTTTTAGGACTGCTGCAGATTGTGCCGTCTCTTCCATCTTCTGAAGACCAATAAACAAAAATGTAGGATATGGTTGCTCCAACATGGCTGCCACATTTGTATGTTATGATGACAGCCTGGTAAAACTTCATTGTATCATCAGGGCTGTTTAGGCCAAAGCAGAAAGTGCTGCAGGATAGTCAGATTACTCCTAGTAGTAGAGATATGGTGGAGAGAATGGGTAAACTTTGGTGATCTTTTAACTAGTTTATACTATAATATATAATCACCAATGACGGCGAATGTTCTATGCAATATACTCTTTCATCAAGTTAGGCCTTTTTCACCAATCAATTTTTCACCCGCTTCCTATGAATACGTAAGACACATCTGTAAGACATTTTCAGTTTTAAAATGACCTAATTACCTTAATGCATCAAATTGTAGATTAGAAATTGTTTTGAATGTTTTATGGCTTGCATAATGGTGTAAGTGTTTTTTGTTCATTTGTTAGCTTAGTAATCATGGAAGGAAGCTGATAATGTTATTAGACTAGATTGCTATTCGTTGCATGTGAAGATGGGATTACTTACCCATGTCAGGTTTGTTTGGTTATTAGCTTGTATTGTAGACTCATCTCCAAGTAGCCTTCCAGCCAGGTCTTTTAGTTTTCTCTGCTGCCCTTCTCTTTTTGGTTGACTTAAACGATGAAATCTTCTCATCATCACCTAGGGAAAAAGTAGAAATGCAACAAAAACTTGGATATTTGTCTCTCTTTTTGATTGACTTAAACAAAAATTACGCCTTTCCTTAATGTTAGGGTGCAGTTTTGTGCTGCAGCATGTTAGGAAACATGTCACCCCTCTGCCTGCAAGGTACGACATTTGAATGGTGCACCCATAAGAAGCATGAAAGACCTTTTTGCAGAGGAGTCCTTGAATTAAATTTCTGGGCGGTTGGCTTCTCAATTCATCAGAAATTCTTGGATGTTGTATTTATTCATTCTTGCAGAAATGCGCATATATGTTAGCTGCTAAGACAAGAAACAAAGGTTGATGCAGCCATTGGAGCTCAGCGATGCCTGCTGCTATAATTATGGTAATTCATTCATTTATGCTTGCATGGTCTCATTTTACCTGCATTCTTCTGCTGCTCTCTGACTCAAAATTTGTACTTATGCTCCCCTTTCATGTCTCAATATTATTGATCTTGAATTGTTAGAGATTTTCAAGTGACATCATTTCCAATGTGTGTCAGCTGTTTGTTCTTTTGTCTGAATGAATTATGGAAGTGCAGCGATGTTTTTCATATGATAAAATTTAACTCATGAAATTCGTTTTTGAAATCAACTCAGCTTTGATAACATTTGTTGTCTTTGTTTTATCTGTTGCTGTTACAAATCCAACAATGTTGTTAAAGGCACCAAATCCAGCATGCATTATGTGGCTAAACACTGATTAAGTTATGGAAGTCATGTCAAAGTTTAAACAAAGAACTCATGTCAAACCCACAAGAACATGCTTTGTGAAATTTGTAGCTGAGGAAGTTCATTAAGAACATGAGCAGAAAACTGCTTTGGCTACAAAAATAGAGGTGTGGCAATATATTTTGAAACATTATTCTAGCTCCGTATGTAATGTTACATCCGCAGGAAAAGAAATATAGAAATATTTGTTATCAGAGTGTTTCATGTATATCACTTGTTTATATATGTATTTGTTGACAAACTAGAGATTTCACGTCTCACTGTATGGTGTTGTGCAGTCATCCCTTTGTGCTTTCTTGACAGATTCTGTGAGATACACAAGATGTCAGCAGCAAGACCATACACATCGAATGTATGCTTAAGCAACTGTCTAGTTCCAGTCAATTAAAGCCCGCCATATTTACAGTGGATGATCAGTTGCGCCAAGTGAATGAAGTAGGATATGCACCAGAAATGATGGCTGTTGTTTCGATTCATCATGGTAAAGATCTTGTTAAGGACATGGAGCGGCACAAAGTGAAGTATCTATAACAACTGATGCAAAGATGAGAATTGAGCGTTGGCAAACATGTGATGGAAGTAAGAGAATTGAAAGAAAAAACCTTTCTTTGTTACAAAAAATCCCCTCCATCTCAATCAAGATGAGTTTGTGGAGGTATTGCTATTTGATGGATGCTTTGTTATGTAGCTGATAAGGATGTTCTGCTTTGACAAGCTGAGAGATGAAAATGACCTGATTTTTCAAATCTGATCAGAGACTCTCTACAGTCTACACTCCAGACACAATCTGATGCTATTTGAGAACCAGCTCCCTTTCTTTCTCTTGAATCATCTGTTTGACCTGACAAAGATGGAAGATCAGATGACATCTTAAGTTACCTTGTTCCTCCATTAGGTGCTTCCATGGCTTGATGTTTCAAAAGTTGATCCAAATTCTTGATATACAGAATGCTGACCATTTCTTAGGCCTGTTTATCAGAGTTTCTTTTCATTTGCAACTGTGGTATTTATCAAACATGAGGAGCTCAGTGCACCACCTTAACTCAACCTCGCAGCTGAAAGAGACATAGACTTGGTCCAGAGGGTGTGGAGGAATCACACTACCGGATGTCACATTCAATGATGGAATTCTCAAACTCCCACAGTTGATTGTAGCACAGATAAAACTGAAGCCCTTCCAAGAAAATTTGCTCACTTATGAACACTGTATTCCCAATGATCATCCAAAGTATGTGACAGGCTACGCCTACTTTATGCATTGCCTTGTTAATTATGCCAAAGACACTGAAATGTTGTGTCATTGTGGTAATGTGGTGATGTTAAAGTGGTTATCGAATGTTCAATAGATTGGGAAAGAATGTGCTGAGATCATCACTTTTCTCCTACACTGGTGGTTTTGAAAGTGTGAATCGACATTGCAGGATTCAACTCAACATGAGGATGGCTAAATTGAGGGCTTACTTCAATAGTCTACGGTTAGTTTCTTTCCTTACTGCTTTTATACTGCTTCTGCTCCCTTTCATACATACTGTATTCGCTGTGATTTCTTACCGGAAAAAATAATCTGTGCAAGAAGGTTCTCCCTGCATGCTTTTTTGAATTTGCTTAGTCTTCATATTGACTCTATAGAATAGAACTGTCATTTATTTTTGCAGTTGCAGTTATGAGTCTTATAACTGCAGTGATTTTGCCCACTTGTGTTAGCCATTGTTTATGTCTGTCCTCTCTCTCTCTCTCCTTTTGTGGCCTCCTTCACTCTTTTTTATCTATGATGTTATTAGATACAAGATTCTCTCTCTTGTATTGCTTAAAGGCCAACAATGGCCTCTCATATAATCAAGTAAGTTCATGGCAAAAGAAACTGATGGCTTCTGATATGCTGCTACTAAACTTTATTCTTCTATGGATCCCATTTTCCATCTTGACATGTTTGTCATATTCTTTCTGCAGGTGACAGGGCTAAAAAGAAAAATATTGAGATATAAAGAAGTTGACAGTATTATGCAGCAACTACCGTTATATACATGTTAAACATGTGTGTTCGCCTCGTCATCCATCAAAGTGCAAATTAATGCACTATATAGAATTTTTGCCTGATCCAAAACTCAGCTCCAAGGTGATCGTTCAGATGTCCATTAATAAGAACACTGGCTACCACCAGAAAAGAGATAATGCATAAGGAATCACCACCTGGAGCAAGGCACCAGATCCTATCGACATTACTGTAGTAATACCAGAATGCATTTGAAATCATGCAGTTTAGTTTACAAGAAAGTACTTCTGTTTTTGTACACAAAAAAGTAGTCTTGGTATCTTCATTAGCTCTTCAGATTATCTACATTTTGTTTTTGTCAGTTGATCAGAGAGATTCTAGACAACTCCAAGGGACATCTGACTGGCTGAATCTGCATACTTGCTCAGTGGAACAATCCAATATGCTTTCCCATGTCAGATGAATATTGATGATGAGAAAGAGAAGAAGCCTAAAGACTCAAAAGGCAATCTTCTACTATTCATAGGATTCTAAAAGGGAAATGTCTGCGTCTTTCAACAGAGAGGTTTCCTATGTCAAATTATTGTGAATGCAGTAATATAATGGTGGGATTTTTGTTCCCTATCATCTCAGGTTCAGGTTCAGGTGCATCAACTTTCTCAGGTTTGCTCGACTTCCTGCATACTAGGCCGGTCTTTCCTCTTGATTCTCACTAAAGCATCTTCCAGACAGCATAGAGATCTGCTGCTTGTTGGAACTGCTCAACATGCATTACTGTTACTGTCATCATTTGCAGGGTCAGTTACCTTCCATTGAGGCAGCAGTTAAGCCGAAACACTTCCAGTGCTGAACACGTCGCTTTTCTGGTTTAATTGGCCTGAATGTAAAATCTCATCCTGCTCAGCTGATGATCTCTTGAGGAATCAGATTAGAGGCCACAACATAAAATAAGTTGGCCTCATTAGAGCCATCGAAGAATATGTTTTCATATGCTGGGAATGAGGATCATGTTTCCAAGCAAAACCCTGTCATTTTTCACCAAATTCATATGGGGTTTGGAAAGGAAGATCAACTTATGAACAAACTTGTCGGTCTGAGATTTGGGAACAGGTGGAAATGGAATCTTCATGATCAACACCTTTCTCTGTGCTATTGCTAGTCTTCCTCGGTAACAAATACAGGCCCAATTTCTTCACCATTTTGTTTCTGTAGTAGTTTGAGGCCATGCTGATGTCATCTGTTGTATATACTTCTACTTGTTTTGGAGCAGATACCTTGTTAGCGGATATTTCTTCATCAACACCTTGCCACCATTTTGCTCGAAAATGTTTCCCCGGTGTCTCATCATCATCTCCTTGCGAATCCAAACTATATCCAAGTGCCAACCATGGCTGGTGCCAGAACTAATATGCCTGTCGTTAACAGAATCCATAGTCATGCATGTGTAAGAAGATTGTCAATTGATATTTCTTGTCTCTGAGAATTAGATTCAGGAATTACCTGGTGTGATGATTAATGCTAAAGGATGATCTTCGACATTAAGGTAAATGATTTTAACATCCGCACTGAATAGAAGGTCTGTGATCTTCAAGAATACATTTTCCTCTCTTGATTTCGAAGCTCACATGAAATTATAGGTCAGTTGTTGGATTTATTCAAAGACATGAATATTGATGATCAAGCCAACCTTGAGAAGGGTTGTGAGGGGACCACACTCTGATCGCGTAATTGAAGGACAATGATTCTTGCGCCCAAAAAGTTCAACTTTTATTTTGAAATTTAAATCCAATAGGATTATCGTCAAACTTTCTAGAATAAACTAAGAATAGACTAGGAACTAGATAGAAGGCACAAGAATCTGAAAATATGAAAGAGTAGTCATTTACTTAGAATATTCTATCTAACACTATAAACAAGACTCACTTGTAATCAAATGTAAATTAGTGTGTTAGTTGGTGTATTGTACCCACGAGATTCTCCTTCAATAAAAATTTTAATTTTGTTATCTTTAAGTCTCCCTATATCCAACGTGAGGATAATGCCAGCATGGATAAAGTTGAAGTTGTTCACATATATGCATTACAAGTTTTTAATAAGGAAACTTCGATAGGAAAATAGGGAAAATAAAAGCAAAAACAAGAATATATTATTAAACAAGTACACAGGTGGGACTTGGTCTATTGATTACATAAAACATAAACCGGTGAGGTTTATATACATCAAAATTTAAAGTATTTAAAAAATGTTTATAATATACAATAATATAATACTCCATTCGTCCGCCTCTAACGACCACATTTATGTTTTGCGTCATTGTACTTAATATTAAAAATATCCTTATATATGTATAATCTTTTGTAAAAATGTCTTTCTATAAGGCACTAATGAAAGTATTTCTGCAATTTTTCTTAATTTATACTACATTTTAATATAATAATTAATATTCTAAGATCAACATGCAAAAAATAAATGAGACAGTCGGACGAAGGTAGTATTAATGGTAAGTATATATAAATACATGTGGGTGTAGTGTGCGGTGTTCAATATGAGTTAAGAAGAGGAGAGAGAGATTGAGATAATGGAGGGTGAGATGATTTGATTGTATATTTCCTCAATTCGTGCAGGTGTATATATAGACAACAAGATGGAAATGAATGTATGGTTACTAATGTTGCCAACAAGGCATCCACACCACTACTACATATACACTAACATAAGTTTGTAATAGCTACGGGCATAACAAAAAAGTTTTATTTCTATAGTTAAAATTATATAATTTGATGTAATTTATTTAAATAATATTCACATGCTTTTGAAATAGGAAGAAAAATTGGGTAGATCTCCATCTGCAATCGAACTTCACAAATGTTGTTGGAAAAATAAGGATGGGACATATCCTTCAATAAAATTAGCCAAGAAAATGATATATTATTTTAAATCTTAAATTGTATATAAAATTTGATTTCCACTATGCATTACATGAGAAAATGTTCTTATAAAGCTTCTAGAACTGTACACTAGTCGTATTAGTTACAAGAGCATGAATTTGATAGATATTGAAAAATGCTACAATGAATTTGTTATTGGTATACACTAATTACTCGAAATGTAGGAGAAAAATTGTAAAGATTATGACATTCAAACTATACTTACAATAAAACATAAACTTATTATAAGTCCTATGGGGGCTACGACGAAAAAGAGTGCGTCGCAGAATTAGTCTCACAAGGGAGCACCGCCTGACTTGTCTTACATGGATCCAGTTCACAAGCTGTTCATAGCACCCTACAGGCTCGTACTTTCTCTTATGAGGTAGTCAGACGGAGATGAAAAGTCAATAAAAAAAATATTAAGATAAACACAAATTTTCTTCGAAGGGAGGAAGAAATGATAATTGAGCTAATATTTATATTGCTAAGTCATTAGAATGTTATGTTTTATGCCATTTTTTATATATTTTGGTTATTGGGAAAATAATTTTAATTGTGTACATAAGCATGATATTATTTTTTATCAATGCTAGGTCACAATGCTATGTTTGATTTATAAAAAGCTTCAAGGTTGCTATTTTTTGTATTACTTTGATGAAGTGACACATATTTATGAAGTTGCTATTGTTACATATGATAATTGTTGTGTTACTTTGACAAAGTTAATATTGTAGATGCAATGGAGTATTGAAATGATTTTACAAACATTTGTGATGGGGATAACTCCAGACATAAGGCTATTATTTCTATTTATTGCCAGCCAGGGCCCTCCCTAAAGGGCGTTTATACAACCGAATGAAAATGATGTTATCTGAGCTATCAATGGGGATGAATATGGAGATAATGATGATGCCAAAAACGATGGCGACATTGTGGACTCTGATGAGTATGACCATACCTCTATTTGAGATTCAAAGATTTTCGTAATTAATTACTATGAGTGTTGAAATAGCCTTGTGCGTAACAAATTATTGGTATTTTTATAAGATAATTTAGTTTAATGAAATATTTGTTATAGTATGAAATTATAGTATTAGATGTTACCCTTATTTTTGTGTCGAAAGGTAATTTCTTGTACAATGTTTAGTTGACTATATAACTTACAATGGACAAAAGTAGGAATTTTGATAGATTTTGCCGAATTACTTTTGAGGTGAATCTGAATGTGACACTAATAGGTGGATAATGAATATGACACTGATTTTTTTACGTGTTTTTGAGATGTATGATGAATGTGACACTGGATTTGATGTTTAAATAATACTATTTTTGAGGTGGATAATGAATGTGACATTGATTTTTATGTGTTTTTGTGGTGGATGACGAATGTGACATTGATTTTGATATTTAAGTGATACTATTTTTGGGAGCTCATATTTGAAGTGCATGTTTTTGGTATTATTGTAGACAATATTTAATTTTTTTCAAATATTAAATTGAAACATAATAAATATGCAATATATAATTTTTTTATTATTGGAATTGTATTATAATGCATTTTATTGCTCTTTCCGTCAACTCACAAAGTATATATATTTTGTGTTGTCCAATTATAAAACAATTATTTTCTTTTATAGCAACAATGAATTTCACTTTTTTATACAAATATCTTTATTTTACAATCAGATCATTACTTTTATACTATAATTATCTTTACACTACTTTTAATTACCCACTACTATTATAGTAGTATTATTTCTTAAACTTTGCGCCAAAAGTAAATATATATTTTTAAAATGAAAGGAGGGAGTATTATATATTAATTAAAAGCATTAGTCAGACTCGGATTTTCCAAGACTATATACTAAAGAATTTATTTTAAAATAGGCTCGGAAAATTTAAAACTAATTGAAATAGCTTCAGAAATTCTGAGGCTTTGAAATATTCTTAGTAAACACAAAGAGTATATTAATACAAAATATAATATAAAACATATTGTACATACTAAAATTTATGTAGCATGTGCTGTCTATTCTATTTTCACGTGTGAATAAAGGTTTTGTCTATTCAATTTTCATGTATTGTTTGTTCTATTTTTTGTATCTATTTAATTTTCATGTGCTCATAAAGGTGTTGTATGCTCAATTTTGATGCACTGTTTGTTATATTTTCATGTGTTGATAATGGTGTTGTATGTTCAATTTTTATGCATTGTTTGATGTATTTTTATGTGGTGATAAAGGTGTTTTCTTGTTTAATTTTCATATGTTGATAAATGTGTTATCTGTTCAATTTTCATGCATGATATGATCTACTTAATTTTCATGTGCTAATAAAGGTGATATCTATTGTAATACACATTTCCTATGAATGGACAACGTGGATGCTTGTCGATATCAATTATATAGTTGGTACATAGGTGATATGTATAATTGTTGTGGTGCAATATTGACCACACCCCATCACTACCTCTTCCTATAAATAGTTATGTCAAGTCATTTTGAAAAATATACATTGGAATAAAAGATCCATAAATTCTCTCTCCCTCGGTTTAACGCCATCTCTCTATACTTGCATTAATTGCTCTAGTATATATACTTATATAGATATTATATACACATAGTACTATATCTATATCTACCTATATATACATATATATATATATACTCCAAGCTAATGCACTATATATATAAATATATTATATACTTAACACACTATATAGACATATAATATATATACAAATAGTGATTA
Organism: Andrographis paniculata; assembly: GCF_009805555.1. Taxonomy (NCBI): domain Eukaryota; kingdom Viridiplantae; phylum Streptophyta; class Magnoliopsida; order Lamiales; family Acanthaceae; genus Andrographis; species Andrographis paniculata. The sequence goes on along the minus strand of NW_026137607.1, from coordinate 3,259,029 downwards.
ACATTAGAGATAATTAATATTCCTATATTAATATTTACAACATGTTATCAGTACGATCCTCTTTTTCGGCACGGTATGTATATTTCAATAGTATTATGGCTACTAACATTATAAAATAGGAATTCGTCCCACTTGTCATTTCTGGCAAAAATTATTTGTCGTGGGACATTGATGTTGAAATACCTTTGGAATCGATGGGCCTGGGTGAAACGATTGTAAGAGGAAATATGATATTCCTCCGACATCATATCGATGAAGGGCTGAAAACGGAATATCTCACAGTCAAGAATCCTCTTGACTTGTGGAATAAACTAAAATAAAGATACGATCACCTACTGCCAAAAGCCCGCAGCGAATGACATAATTTGAGGTTGCAAGACTTCAAATCGGTCACTGAATATAATTCCGCCATGTTTAGGATCACTTCACAGTTGAACCTATGCAGCGAGAATATTAATGACAGTGACATAATAGAGAAATCATTCTCCACATTCTATGCCTTAAACCTGCTTTTACAAAACAGTATCGAGAGAGAGGCTTCATAAAATATTCAGATCTTATTGCTTGTCTTTTGTTGGCAGAACAAAAATTTCAACTGTTGTTCAAAAATTATGCATCCAGGCCAACATGTTCCAACCCATTCCCTGAAGCGAATACGGTACAATCTACAAAGGCCCTAAAGTGGCAGAATGACGAGCATAATATAAATTATGAAGATAAGTGTCACAGGTGTGGCATAAAGGAACACTGGTCGAGCGTCTGCAGAACGCCTAAGCATTTGGCTGATTTGTATCAGGTTTTTCTGAAAGAGAAAAGTACGTCTGAGATGATGTAAATCTCTCTGAGCGGAATAAAATGACGCATAGATGATGTCATGAAGAACACATCCGCTGATGTAAACCTCGCTGAACAGAATAATGATGACACATATGATGATGTCCTAAACAGTGCTCTTATGCATCTTGATATATCAGACTTCCTTGAGCACCCTGAAAGTGCCAAGTGATTATGTAGTTTACTGTTTTATTACTTTTTGTACCCCCTCTACTTTTTGTAATCCCCTCTTTTTGTATCATTTTTGTATTTCATCGGCTATATTAATATGTTGTCTTTTTGTTTGTTTTATTCTGAAAAGAATATGAATGCCACGTGTCATAATACATATTATAAAGAGGACAATATTTGCCTAATTGATAGTGCCACCACGCACACGATATTGAAATACAAAAAATATTTCTTCCATCTGAAGTTGGGAAAATCAAAAGTTAGCACAATAAATGGCAGTGCGACAATTAAAGGCTCCGGAAGACCTCTTATCTGTTTCCCTGAAGGAATCAGACTTGAAATACAAAATGCACTGTTTTCGAGTAAAGCTCAAAGAAATTTGTAGAGTTTCACTGATATTCATAGAAACGGATATCATATTGAAACAATGGACGAGGCAAGTAATGAATATTTGGTGATTACAAAAATATCAATGGAGATAAATGTGCAATTGAAAAATTGTCCTCATTGTCCTCTGGCTTGTATTATGCCAAAACAAGTGCTGTTGAAACATATACAGTAGACCTGAAGTCTATACAATTAAATGATTTTTTGATTTGGCACGATCATCTCAGGCATCCTAGAAATACAATAATGAGACGAATAATCAAAAATTCTATTGGCCATTCATTGAAAGATCGAAAGATCTTGAATTCGAATGAATTCGCGTGTGTTGCATGCTCACAAGGAAAATTGATAATCAGACCGCCACCAACCAAAGTTGGGACTGAATCCGCATTATTTATGGAAAGAATTCAGGGTGATATATATGGACCTGTAGATCCACCATGTGGACCATTTAAATGTTTCATGGTGCTCATTGATGCATCAAGAAGATGGTCTCATGTATGCTTGCTATCTACGCGTAATATAGCGTTTGCAAGGTTACTTGCACAAATAATTAAGTTGCGAGCACAATTTTCTGATTATCCAATAAAAGAAATTCGTCTCGATATTGCTAGTTAATATTCATCATAAGCATTTGAAAATTATTGCATGACTTTGGGAATAACTGTTGAACATCCTGTTCATTATGTTCACACCCAAAATGGTTTGGCAGAATCCTTTATCAATAGACTGCAATCAATTTTCAGACAATTATTGATGAAATCCGAACTCTCTGTTTATGCATGGAGACATGCAATACTACATGCAACATAACTTATGCGAATTAGACCGACAAGTTATCAAAAATACTCTCCAACACAATTAGTGTTTGGAAAAGAACCCAATAAATCTCATTTGAGGATTTTTGGATCCTCGGGTTACGTGCTGATTCCACTACCTCAACATACAAAAATGGGCCACCAACGTTGTGTAGGAATTTATGTCGGGTATGAATCACCGTCGATAATTAAATACTTCGAACCAATGATGGGTAAACTGTTTAGTGCGTGATTCGTAGATTGTCATTTTGATGAAACAAATTTCCCGGCATTAGGGGAGAATAGAATCAACTGAAAAAAGAAATTTTGTTACAAATAAGTTATCGGATGCATTTAATGACTCCAACACAGTCACTAGGTCATATATTCCTGCAGCAAATGCTCGGAAAAATTAAATATCCCAGAAGGACATATGAAAAGTGCCAATGAATCTTCTACGCACCTGAAGAGTGGCAGACCTATAGATTCTAAGGATAAGAATCTCTAGAAGAAAAAGGTATTGATTAATGATTCAATTTGTACTGACAAGGAACAAATCCTTGAGGAAGATGCTCCTGAAGAGCCTACCTCGAAAGAAAATGAAGTTATTTAGAATTCAATTAACTTCATCGCTACAAATAAAATTTGGAAGCACAATGAAATAATCATCGATAATGCATTTGAATATAACGTGGCACATGATATAATGGAAAATGACGAGGATCCCGAACCAACATCAGTTGATAAATGTCGGAAAAGAAACGATTGACCAAAATGGAAAGATGCCATCCACTTTGAACTAGACTCACTGGCTAAAAGAAATGTCTTTAGACCTATAATTCAAACACCAGAAGGTATTAAGCCAGTTTGGTGCAAATGAGTATTTGTGAGAAAAAGAAATGAAGACAATAAAACTGTCAGATACAAAGCGAAACTTATAGCCTAAGTTATGATGAAACATATTCTCCAATTATGGTTGGTCTCACATTTAGATACCCCGTAAGCGTAGCAGTGCATGAAAAACTTGATATACGCCTTATGGACGTAGTTGCTGCTTACTTGTACGGCCACTGAAAAATAATATTTACATGAAAAATCACTGAAGGATATAACATGCCTGAATCATGCAAATCAAATCCCAAAGAATGTTATTCCATCAAAGTATGAAAGTCTTAGTATGGATTTAAACAGTCTGGACGCATGTGGTATAACCGCCTCATTAAGTGTTTAACCAAAGAAGGTTACACTAACGGCCCAATATGTCCATGTGTTTTCATAAAGAAAAATGAGTAAAAAATCGTGATAATTGCAGTATATGTTGATGATCTCAATATTATCGGGACTCTTGAAGAGCTCAAGTCAGCCGTGGAATATCTGAAAATGGAATTTGAGATCAAAGACTTTGGAAAGACAAAGTTCTGCATTGGTCTGCAAATTGAATATGTGGATAATAAAATATTCATGTACTAAACTGCTTATACCCAGAAGGTATTGAAGACGATTTTATATGGATAAAACACATTCATTGAGTACCCCAATATTGTCAGGTCACTTGATCCTAACAAGGATCCATTTAGACCAAAAGAAGATGATGAAGAGATACTTGGTCTCGAAGTACCATATCTTAGTGCAATAGGTGCACTCATGTACCTAGCAAATAACATAAGGCTAGATATTGCATTTGCAGTAAATTTATTGGTCATATTTAGTTCATCTTCTACTAAACGACATTGGAATGGGGTTAAGCATGTTTTGCGCTATCTTCAAGGAACAAATGATCTTGACCTATTTTATCCGAATACTTCTCAACATGAGTTATTAGGCTATGCCGATGCTGAGTAATTGTCTGACCCGCACAAAGCAAAATTGCAAACTGGCTATATATTTACATATTTACATATGGCGATACTGTGATTTCCTGAAGATCCACAAAACATACAATAACTGTCACTCATCAAATCACGCCGAAGTATTGGCTATTCATTAAGTGAGTCGAGAATGTGTTTGGCTTAGATCAATGACCCATTATATTAAAAAGAATTGTGGGTTAATATCAGAAATGAAAATCCCCGAACAACTATATATGAAGACAATGCAACTTGCATTGCTTAGTTAATGGGTGAATATATTAAATGAAATAGAACAAAACAGATTTCCCCAAAATTTTTCTTTACCCACGACTTGCAAAAGAATGGCGAAATCGATGCGAAACAAATTCGATCATCTGAAAAATTTTCAGATTTATTAACCAAGGCCTTACCGACAACAACATTCAACAAATTGGTAAAATGAATTGGAATGAGTCAGCTTAAAGATCTCAAGTAAAGTCCAAGTCAGGGGAGCAAATCAATACAAGAATGGTGTACTCTTTTTCCTTCACTATCATTTTTTCCCACATGGTTTTTTTTTTTTTTTTTTTTTTTTTTATATTAAAGTTTTAACGAGACACAATCTTTGTTTAAAGCATCCAAGGGGGAGTATTGTAATACACAATTCCTAAGAATGGATGCTTGTCGATATCAATTATGTAATTGCTACCTAGGTGATATGTATAATTGTTGTGGTGTAATATTGACCATATTCCATCGTTACCCTTCCTATAAATAGCTATGTCAAGTCACTTTGAAAATACACATTGTAATAAAAAATCCATAAATTCTCTCTCTCTCGGTTTAATGTCATCTCTCTATACTTGTATTAATTGCTCATATATATGTATATGTGAGAGGAGAGATGTCCTATGCATGGGTAGTTATAAATTTTATTGAATTGTGAAATTAATTTTTGTTGTTAAATATATTACATTTTAATACGAGAATTATTTGAATAAATTAAAATATTTCACAGTATTATTTTAATATTCCATATATTTGAAATTGATAGATTTATAGTATAGATATTGCAAAATTGATGTCTATATATAATATTAGTGGTGTCTATTTATATTTTTATAAGCAATTTTTAACATTATAATTTAGTTGAAAATTATGTCGGTAAAAAATAAATAACTTGTCACTGTCATTTTAATATAATTAAATTATAAAATAATTTCTCTGTTCAGGATAATTATACAACATGTTTTTCCATTAACTTACGTATAATTTATTATAATAGAAAATTTATTCATTCACAAATTTATTATCCTTATGATCGACTGGTGTGCAGGTTTAGGATGCGCAAACCGGCAGACCCCCGGGAAGGGCCGGAAGACGGGCCGCTTATTTGAGCTTGAGTCACTTCAGCTCCCTCGTCCCTCTATTTCGGCTGCCACCACCTCTACACCATCCTGCCTTCAGTGACATCATCGTTTTACTAACTATTCTCGCTTTACATGGATTTACTTTATGCGGCAGCATTCTGAACTTCTTTCTATTTATACGGAATTTGCTAAAATGATACATACCCAATTTTCCACCACCATAAAAACTCTCCACACAGATAATGCTCTTGAGTATACTGATTCTTCCTTCCTTCGTTTCCTATTTGATCAGGGTAAGGTTGTCCAACGCTCCTGCCCGTACACCTCTTCACAAAACGGTCATGCCGAACATAGACACAGTCATATCCTCGATACAGTCCGCACCCTTCTCTTATCTGCCTTTTGTCCGGATCGCTTTTGGGGGGAAGCCGCACCCACAGCTGTCCACACTATAAATCATCTCCCTTCCTCTGTCATGGGTAATGTTAGTCTATTTGAAAGACTATTTAATTGAGCTCCTGATTATAGTCTTCTCCGTCCTTTTGGTTGTGTCAGTTTTATCCTCCTCCCTCCTCATGAGCGCACTAAGTTGGAACCTCGCGCGCGTCTGTGTTGCTTCCTAGGATACGGGTTAGAGCATAAGGGTTATCGTTGTTGGGATCCCATTTCCAATAGGCTACGTATTTCTCGTCATGTCACTTTATGGGAGAATACTAAGTTCTCTACCTTGTCCCACTTTCGAGTCCCCTTTGATCGTTCGTCTCCATTCTTTACCTTGTTCTCTCCACCTTTATTTCTTTCCGACGATGCGGCTCCGTCCCCCGCTCTTGACGCTGTCCCGGTTGCGCCTCCTGAACTGACGCTGATCCCCGAGCCTACTACTACTTCTGACTTTGATCCATCACCATTACCAGAGTCTGACACTACTTCGACCTCGGACCCTGATCCTAGCCCTCGCCGTTCCACTCGGGTTAGTCATCCCCCTACTCACTTAATCGATTATCACTGCTTCTCTACCAGTTTGTCCTACCATGAGCCCAGGTCCTTTCGTGAGGCGTATGGGGATCCGTCGTGGCGGTAGACTATGTTTGAGGAGTTGCAGGCTTTGGAGAAAATCCATACATGGGATATGGTTGATCTTCCCTCTGGCAAGAAACCTATCGGCTATAAATGGGTATTCCGAATCAAAACTCACTCTGATGGATCCATCGAGCGCTACAAGGCTCGTTTGGTAGCCAAAGGCTACACCCAACAGTATGGTATAGATTATGAGGAGACATTTCCCCTGGTTGCTCGTCTCACCTCCGTCCGTTGTCTTATAGCTATCGTTGCCGCTCATTGGTGGCCTCTACATCAGTTCGATGTCAAGAATATGTTCTTGCATGATGATTTATCCGAGAACATCTATATGTTTCATCCTAGTTTTCTTATGTCTTCCAAGGTATGTAAACTTCGTTGTGCTCTGTATGTTTTGAAACAGGTGTCCCGAGCTTGGTTTTTGAAATTTAGCTCTGCTCTGCTCCAGCTTGGCTTTACTTCCAACGATCATGATTCGGCTCTCTTCCTTCGTCATGGGTTAGCTGGAAGTATTGTTTTGCTACTTTATGTGGATGACATAATCATTGCAGAAGATGATGCATTCGGTATCTCTGAGCTTCAGGCTCATCTACACCGCTATTTTGAGATGAAGAGCTTAGGGCCTCTTCGGTACTTCTTAGTCTTCAGATCTCCGACACCTCCGACGAATATTATCTCTCTCAAGCCAAGTATGCCTCCAACCTTTTGTCTAGTGCCGGTCTCACTGACTCCAAGACTGCTCCTATGCCTCTAGATTCTGATTGTCGTCTTACTCCGATGGATGGTGTCCCCCTCGATGATCCTACTTTGTATTGTCAGCTGGTGGGAAGTCTGATCTATCTGACTGTCCCTCGACCTGATATTGCCTATGCTATCCATATCGTCAGTCAGTTTATGTCTGCATCTCGGACGACTCATTATTATGCTGTTCTACGGATTCTCAGGTACATCAAAGGAACTCTCCTCCACGGGCTACATTATTCAGCTCGTTCCTCATTGGTTTTGACTGGGTATTCTGACGCTGATTGGGCGGGAGATCCCTCTGATCGCCGCTCGACCACCGGGTTTTGCTTTTTCCTTGGCGACTTGCTTATTTCTTGGCGCAACAAGAAACAAACGGTCGTCTCTCGGTCCAGTGCGGAGTCCGAATATAGAGCTCTTGCCGACAACATTTCCGAGCTTCTATGGCTTCGTTGGCTGCTGGCTGATCTCGGTGTGCCTTAGTCCTCTGCAACTATTATTCATTGCGACAGTCAGAACGCCATGAAGATTTCGACGAATGATGTCTTCCACGAGCATACGAAGCACATTGAGATCGATTGTTACCTTGTACGTTATCACGTTGCTCATGACAACATCTCTTTGTCTCCCATTTCTTCTGCTGATCAGACTGCCGACGGCTTCTTCCCGGCCGTTTTCAGTCATTCTTAAGTAAACTCAAGTTGAGTTCCACCGTTCCACCGTTCCACCTTGAGTTTGAGGGGATATTTATATATATTGTATATATTTAGATATATATCCCGGGCTAATATATCTCTTGTATATATATTAGATTGTACCCTAATTATAATTTGACAAATTTAGTTTATTTTTTAATCCTAACAGATGTTTCAATGCCGGCGTGGATGGTTTCCAATTTCTGTCAACTGTTTGTTATTTTGGTAAAAGAATTGGGCGAGTGTTTCTTACTGTTGTGTGTGAGAGAGAGAGAGATCATTTGGTCAAAAATGAAGTGAAAGGGTTGTTAATTCATTAATTATCTGTGAGATTGAGATGAGATTGAGATTGATGAAGCATCATCATGTGTTTGAAGTCGTGGAAATCAAGCAGCCCATCGGAATTAGCGTCATAGGCAGCGATCATGCGGCTGCAGTCATGGTGTTGGTGGTCCCACAGTCCTAATCTGGACAGCGCAATTCGGAGCTCCTCCGACGAGATGAATCCATCGCCGTCCAAATCGAAAACCCTAAATGCTCTTCCAAGATCTCTCTCTTCTTCTTCTTCTTCTTCTTCTTCTTCCACAGGGATAGGATTATTATTCATCATCAGAGTCTGGCAGAAGAAGACGAAGTCTGCATAGTCGAGGGCTTTTCCGCCTACGAGGAGCTCCAAATCGCCTCTTTTGACATCCACGCCCAGTCCCAGTCCTTGTGCAAGCCAAGCCAGCTCGTCCACACTGACCAGACCATCGTCGTTCTGGTCCAGCTCCTTGAAGATCCTCTGCGCTTCAACTCCGCTTAGCCTCCACATTAATTCTGGCAATCATATGATATATCAACTAGTAGCTAGATTTCTGCTTACAATTAATTGCAAATATGAATGATAATATCTTATGCAGTACTTGCAGATGATCACAACTTAATTAATTAGTGCTTGCTTGACTCTGCATGTATCTTGTATGTATATATATAGCCATAGAAGAAGGAAGAAGAAGAAGGGTTGAGGTTGATTTAATTAGATTTAGCGGCCATCACAGAACACACTAGTGGTTGCCTTTCATTTTCCTTTCCTATTGTCCATCCATAGAATAGAAAGTGACATTTTAGTTGACTGAGTTTTTTAGGAAGTTTCATGGAAAGGAGATGCATAAACATCAGGCAGGCTAACTAATGCATGGTTTTCGTGGTTACACGATTTTCATCATATTCTAGTCTTTATTAATTATTGGCAATAATAAATATAATATGGACCAAAATATCTATTTAAAGCTTCTTCAAAGTTCTCTCTCGAATTCTCTCTTGGTCTTTCATCTTAAGACCTTTCTTTAACAGCATCTCAACTTCAAAAACAATTCACACACACACACACTAAAAACAGAACAATTCACAATTGGATCAAACAAATCACAAGGTCGTAGTTCCGCTCCAACACGGCATTTATTACGCATGTTTTATTCAAAGTCAAACTTCGCTTAGGATGCGATTTTTTTGAAGCGAATTAAACTATGCACCATATTATTAAACGAATAATTCCATAAATCGAGCTAAAAACACTTTTTTGGAAACGAATTTTCCAGTGTTTTAGAATATATTTTCGTGTGTATGTTAAGGGGGAAAAAGAATTTTTATATCATTTTTTATATTTGAGATTATTTTGTATTTAATGAATAAACAAATTACTCTTATCAATTCGCACTTACTTCCGCACATAGCAACCATAATATTATTTGAATTTCCCAAATCAAAATAAGTTAATAGATATATAAAATTAAAATAATTGAATTTTAATGTAATTAAGCTTAGCTCACAAGCTCCACGGCCCAAAAGCCCAAAGACCAAGTCTTGATTAAATATATATGCTAGACATATAATAAAATGGACATATAATTACACAATATATAATTTTTTTTTTTAAAGTAAAGACTATTTTTTTTTTGTTATACTAAAATTACAATAATTAATTTTAATTTCATTACAAATATTTAATCAATTTTAATTTCTTAAACTAAAATTATTAAATTTTATCCCTCGATAGCTAATCCAGACAAAAAATCGTATTGGCTTGAAGATTATGTTCAAACATTATCATATTTTCTATTATGTTTTAAGTCATTGATAGACGTTCATCATACGCTACAAAATTTAAATAAAAATAATGTAATCTAGATGAAGTAGGATCGTCTCCCTAGATAATTTAAAAGGTTTTATTTTCGTTTATTTAATATATATATCATTGAACATATATATATACGAGAAGTTGTATGGATGACTACCTGTTATTACGTAAATGTCCTTAATAGTGTAATATTTGTTATTTTGAGCAATTGTACGAAGTGGTAATATTGTAGGCCATTGTCGGTTATACTGAGGATATTGGGTGTTGTTGAGGTTTGTGTTTTTCCAATTTCATTTGTTATTTTGTAGTGATTTACTTATAGAAAATATATTGATATGGATATCATTATGTAGATCGTAACATTTACTTTAATACAATAATTTAGTTATAATATTTTAAAGCTATGATATATTAAAAAATGCATTTGAAACTAATGCAGGGGTTTTCGAGTTTGTTGGAAACGCAAAACAAAAAATATCTGCGCCCGACTGGACGATTGATCAATACATATGTCATTTTATACATGAATTAAATATTTAATTTAGTTAAAATTAAATATTTAAATAATATATAAATTGTTTCAAAAAATATCTATATTTATATTATTTATTTATTTAAATTTATATATTCATATTCATATAATGTAATTTTTAAATTTTAATTAAAAATTTTGAAATATATCAATATATATTACTTTCTCTTCTCTTTTCATCCCAACCGTGTGGACGGTTTTACTCGACATTTTTTTTCTCTATTATCTCATTCTCTCTCATAATGGTTTATTTATTTAAATTTATATATTCATATTCATATAATGTAATCTTTAAACTTTAATTAAAAATTTGAAATATATCAATATATATTATTTTGTAGATAATTATTTTTTAATAATACATAAAAAAATAACTAAACAAAAGTATAATATAAAAAAATAATTTGAAAAAAAGAAAAATATATATCTTTTTAAAATTGGTTGGTTGCACAGTTATAAAATATATATAGATATTTATATAATTTATTATATTTTTTTCTCTCATTTTTCTATCCCAACTGACTGGACGGTTCTCTTCATTCTCATCCGACCAGACACTTTCTCTTCTCTTTCCATCCCAACCGACTGGACGGTTCTCCTCATTTCATCCAACCAATTCGGTCAGACACTTCTTTTTTTTTTTTCATCTTCTTTTTTCTTTATTCTCTCATTCTCTCGTAAGGGTTTATTTATTTAAATTTATATATTCATATTCATATAATGTAATTTTTAAAATTTATTTAGAAATTTAAAATATATCAATATATATAATTTTGTATAGAATAATCCTTTTAATAATACAGAAAAAAACCTTATATTTCTCTTCATCTCAGTTTGTACCTCTTTTGTAAGACTAATTTGGTTGAATATATATATATTTTTTTCTCTTTTTTCCTAAAATATATTTATATTATCTTTTCTCTCATTCTTTTTCTCTCTCATAAGACTAATTCGGTCAACATTTTTTTACTTTTCTCCCTAAAATATATTTATATTATTTTTTTTTTCAATTTCTCTCATTCTCTTCCTCTTTCGTAAGACTAAATCGGTCAATTTTTTTTTTTCTGTTTTCTTTTTTCTTAAAATATATTTATATTATTTTTTCTTCCAAGAAATTAAATTTTTTTATTAAAAATTACACAATAAATATTTAATAAAATAAAATATATTATTTATTCAATATATATCATTTTGTAATAATACATCAATAATGTCTAAAAAATAATTCAAGAAATACATCAATTAATTTTATTATACACTAAAATATTTACAAAATATAATTAAAAATTAATAACTTAATAGTGCACGAATTAATGGGAGGAGTTGGGAGAAAATAGGAGTAAATGCAGGAGCTGGGGGAGTCTGACAGATTTAATGCAACCGACCAGCGCCGTTTGAATTCCGCACAGCAGCCGACCAACCATCGCTTGAATTCCGCACAGCAGCCGACTTCGCTTACCTCTATGTAGAAGTTTCTTAAAAATATTACACTTTCAAAGAAGATTAATTCAAATATTCCTCAAATATTCGAAGAATTTTAAAATAACTAAGGGGTTCGGATGCTTACTTAGGTGAAAGCGGGTCCCTGTTGGCAGCCAGGTCGTGTCCATAGGGCGGAATATCGTTTCCTTAACGGCTTGCTGGTTTGTTTTTGGGGTCAGAATAGTCTGAGTAAGGGATGTTTTTCGTCTTCTTTTGGGAACATTGGTTCCGACCCCCGGGTCGTCCGTCCCCTTTCGAGGGATAGCTTCGACTCGGGCCGCCCCCGGTCCTCTTTATATTATATTTATATTTAAACTTTTATTTAGATTCATGTCATGAAATTTTAAAAATTATATTTGTGATTTGAAATATATCCATGTATATATCATTACACAATATTTTTTCAAATAATACAAAATTTTGTTAATATAACATAATATTTACAAATATCAATATATATATTATTTTGTAGAGAATAGTTTTTTAATTATACAAAATCAAATTAAATAAAGAAAAGTATATTTTAAAAAAAAAAGAAGGAAAAAAATAATTTTTTTTTTTAAATTGGTTACTTGCACAGTTATAAATATATATATATATTTATATACTTCATCTTATTTCTTTTTCTTATTCTATCAATGAAAAATAAATTTTTAAAATGGGTTGATTGCACGGTTATAGAAATATATATATTTATATAATTCATTATATTTTTTTTTCTCTCATTTTCATCTCAACCGAGTGGACGGTCCTCGTCATTGTCAACTGACCAAGTCAGCCACTTTCTCTCATGTTTCCATCTCAACCGACTGTATGACTCTAAATCTTCTATCCGACCAAATCAGCCGATTTCTCTCCTATTTCCATTCCATCCGACTGAGTGTTCTCCTCCTTCCATCCGACCAATTTGGTCAGACACTTTTAATTTTTTTTTTTCTCTCTTCTCTATTCTCTTTCGTACTGGTCTGTTCGAAGCAATGATTTCCAATGTGTTAAAGTAAAAAAAAAATTAAACAAGTAAAAGATGACCCTCAACAGGTGATTTTTGAATTTATTGAGTAAATATGTTTTTTTCCCCGACTCCCTTGGATATTTAAATTTTTCTCCAAAACTTCCTTAAACCGTCTGCAACGTCCTGAACTGTCGGAACAGCCCTGAACCGTCACTAAATCAGTTATTAAACTGCTATCAATTAATCTTAACAACCAATCTTCCGATGACACGTGCCTTCAACCAACTATCGGTTAGTAAACCCTAAACCCTCAAACCGATGCCTTATTCTCTCACAATGGGTGTGCTTTCCTGCATGGCAACCGAACCCGATCTAACGCAGACTACAACCGACGCCTTATACTCTAATTCCCGGGCCCACCGATGGGCCCACTTTCCTTTTGTTTTGAGAAAAAACCTAATTATATATATTTCATAGTTAACAACTTGCCCCCGCAGCCAGACTTCCAATCGTCATTCCTCGATCGCCGTATGATTAAACGTTTGGAAGTATGTAGCTTAGTGACAGTACTGTTCTGACGTTGTTTCAGGTCCCATCAATGGGGTTTTAAATACCCCATTTCGAAATCATTACCTATATATCTCCTTTAACAATAAAACTCTTCTTCTACCTGCTTTCCCTCACGCTGTTCAAATTTCTTTCATTTTCTGCGTTCTATCTGCTTTCCCTCTCAACCAATATGTTCCAGCCTTACCCGTAGATGGATCCGACCCTGAAATTTCCTTTGTATCATCTAAAGTCCTGACCCCCACTATTCGTCCCTACTATACTACCTCTGAAGATTCTAATCGGATGAAGAAGGTGCTAGGAGCAGAAAATCCTTTAGCCATCAACAACCCTGCTTATAACTCCGTCCATATAAATGACAGTATTAAAAACCCACCTAATCGATCCCAAAGACCCCTATCGCACCTGGTACACTAGGGTAGCCGCACATTTCCAGGAACAATGGAAATGCCAATATATTGACCAACCCATCTTCCTTTCCACCCTCCCCTTCCATTTGCACGAGAAGGTGTTGTTGGCCATGGCGGCCTTCTGGCATATGGAATGGGTACCTTCTGCCTACCAGTGGGCCTTATTGGCCCGACCTGATGGACGTGGCCCTGATCGCCCACCTTCCCATTGTGGGTAAGGATCCATATTAGGCTCCTTGGATGGACATGAGCCCGTAGAAGACCACGTCGGGTGGTCATTGGTAGGAGTAAAGGAATGGAGCTAGACGAAGTTCACAACCGACTAGCAGGGGGCGGAAGGGACCCCTGTAACCGACCGTGAGCACACCGCCTTTTCTCTTGTTCTGGTTTTGTAGGTATGTCATAGTTTCCCCCTCTAAATGGGTTCTTCCCTCACACTTAGATTTAGCAATTCACTTGGCCTCAGGTCGCTTCTTCTCATTAGGTACTCTTTTCCTTGCTAACCTTTTTGAGGGTCTGTCCCGAGTTAGCACCCGCCTCACAGATACCAAAAAACTAGATACAGCTGCCTCGGGTCCTTTTTGGTTCTTAGAACTATGGTTCCGTCTTTACTTTCCCGACGTTTTATGTCTTGGCCGCCCTTCTATAAATCCTTCACCCGAACTCTCCTTAGGACTAACTTTAACTAAACTGTGTCCCATCCACGCCAGTATACAACCATCAGACCCTATCATTACGGCCATTGTTATTGATAATCGTAATAACTCCCATTTTTATGTGTATGGGAGATATGCCCGTTATGTAGTCGGCCTGTTTTGGCCTTTCCCTGTAGTCTCCCCCATAGCCAATCCAGATCTCCTTCCTCTCTCAACTTATGCTTTTTCCTAGGATGCCACCCTCAAGCCCAGATCTTTGTTTGCCAATAAAAGGTTCGATAAAAAAGGGCATAAATCTTTTTATACATTCAATTATCAACCCCAGTTCCTGGCAAGACAATTCGGTTGTCGCCAAGGCTTACCAGGCCCCCTTGCCCGTCCAAATCTCATAACCCAGAGCCCGGACGACAGGGTTATTCCCGAACTTATACCAGCTTACCTTAACCAACTTACTACGTACATCACTTCCAACTCTTACATTGCATTACAAATCTGTCCACAAACTGTTGAAAACTTTTGAGACTGGTGGTCGGGTACATGGGCTCTCTTGGCCCCTGCAACAGATCGGTTACTAGGCATCCTCCTGCCACAACCTGCATGAGTACTGGAGGCGGCCCGAGTTGAAGCTGTCCCTCGGAAGATGACGGACGCCCTGGGGGTCAGAACTAGTGTTCCCAAAAGAAGTCGAAAAACGTCCCTTACTCATACTATTCCGACCCCAAAAACAAACGAGCAAGCCGTTGAGGAAACGATATCCCGCCCTACGGACACAACCTGGTTGCTAACAGGGACCCGCTTTCACCTAAGTAAGCATCCGAACCCCTTAGTTATTTTAAAATTCTTCGAATATTTGAGTTATACTTGTATATCCCATGACAGACCCAACTCCAAGAGTGCCTCTTGTCGATGAACCAACCTCTGCTCAGGCTACCCAACCAAGCCGTCCTTCCGACCAAGCTCAGGTAATATATTCATATTCTTATCTCTTTTCAGATCACCCATCTTAACCAAACTCCTCATAGGTTACTCCACCAATGTCCAAGCTGTACCGCCAATGAGTTTTTGGGAGGAGGACCCGACTATGAGGCCAACTCTGCCGTCCCTGGCAGCAATGAGCCCAGAAAAGGGACCCGACTAGGAGGGAGTCATTACCCCTACCGACGCCAAGGGGTTCTGTAAGCCTTTCATATATTATTCATTTACTGATACTTGGCAGTTTAATAATACGCACTTGGAATAATTCCCAACAACCTTCGCAACATCCACCCACGAACGAACCGAAGTTGACGGTGGCTCTGGCGTCCTGACCAGTACATGGACCTGTGGCGGAAGTTGTCCAACTCCCACTTTTGCCAAGTCCAAACTTGAAGCCGGCTTCCTGTAATGCAACCGCCCCCCACCAGAGGCTGGGGAAGAAACGGAAGCAGATCCTCCTGCCGACCCTGCTGCCGGCCGTCCTGATCCCTCTCAGCAATTTGTTGACGACATTTCTTCTTCCGAGTTGGGGGAAACCTCTGTCAACCAGAATTTGGAGAAGATCGTAAGGCTTATTCCACTTTTTTACATATGTATGTAAATTATGTGGGTTGCTAACTACTTTGCTTTCTGATCTTAGGGCTCCGGACCAGTCCTTATTCCTACGGGCCAACTGTCTGCTGGTGAGGAATCGGTAGTAGGTGCCCTGGCCGTCCGACTTCCATGGTCCTGACGTTCGATTTTTTTAGCGCCATCCGTTTCCACAGTTCGTCAGGAGGTAAGTGTAAATCTTCCAAATACCTTATCTTGCCAAACTTTCCATGAATCAAACTTATAATTTATTAATTGACTTCATCTAGAGTCGTCTTGACCTTGCCTCACTTTCGGTTGTCCTGATATCTGACGAGGTTCGGGCTATCATTGCTCAAGTAGTGAACCGACCTTTTGCAGACGTAAGGCCAGTATCCCTTGAAGGCCTTACTCAGACGGTTGGGGAATTGCTACTCCAAACTTCATCAGATTCGGTGGCTGTTCCCATGCTTCATCGACTGATGGAATGGTTAACCGAACTTCAAAACGACCTTCCGTCCATCCGACTCCCACCGACCGAACTATCCTAAACGACCTCCGATCTGAATAGTCTGGAGGCTTCTCTGGCCAAAAATAGACAAGACCTCTAATAAGCTACTGAGCGGTTGAACGGTTCTTCAGACTAACCCAAATTGACGCAACTATTCAGGAGAAGGAAAAAGAATTGGAGGCACTCCGGCAGGAGAAGACTGTTCTGACTGGCCACATATCTGAAGAAAGGCAGCTGATCCAAGGGTGCCGTCATGATGAGGCAAGCTTGGATCGGGAGCTAAAGATTCAAGCCCGATCCCAGTTTATTAGAAGATATCAAACCGCTGCCCGGAGCTGTCGAATAACTAGGGCCGAATAGAAATGGGCTCAAATTAGAATTGCCCTGGGGGCCTTTTTGTAAAACTGATTTATATAATCCTGTTTTGAGTTGGTAAAATTTATTTTCTATTAATAAGGATCACTTTATGAAATCTGAATTTTAAGGGGCTATGTTAAGCTCATTTCCCCCTGATAAATAATACCAACCCTTCATGATAAACAATTCAAACCAAAGAATTAGAACATACCTGAGGTATTTAATAAAATGTCAAAATATCGGCCCCGTGTTCCTTCCAATAACTGGCCGGTTGAGCTTGCAAAAAAGGAAAGCACCTAAATACCAACTTCAAGACAGACTACAGTGGTAACTGACCAATATATATAATGAAGTTTTAAAAATTTAATTAGATTTTTTAAATATATAAATATATATATCGATAATAATTTTTCTTAATCATACCAAAAAAAAATAAAATAAAATTCTTTAATATAAAATTGTTTTGAAAGAAGAAATAATTTTGTTTTAAAAAATTTGGTGCGTGGCACTATTATTAAAAAAAAAAAGAAATTAATAAATACTATTTTTTACTCTTCTCTTTTCATCCGACCAATTCGTTCAGCGAATTGCTTTTGGTAATTAAGTCATTGTATTAGAGGGTTTGTGACGATCTACAAAATGATATCCATATTAATATTTTCCACAAGTGAGTCACTGCAAAATAGCAAATGAAATTGGAAACAACAAATTTTAGTCCGACTGGAAGGTTGCACTTGCAGAAAAAAATAAAAACATCCGAAGGAGGACTTGATGGCAGTTTCAGAGTGATAACCGATCAATTCGGTAAACCACGTCATTTTCCTTTCAAAGTTTTTGTATTTATATTCTTTATTATATTTATATTTAAACTTATATATACATATTCATGTCATGAAATTTTTAAAATTAAATTTGAAATTTAAAATATATCCATATATATATCATTACACAATATCTTATCAAATAATACAGAGAAAACATAATATAACATAATATTTACAAATATCAATATATATATTATTTTGTAGAAAATAATTTTTTAATTATACAAAATTAAATTAACTAAAGAAAAGTGTATTTAAATTTTTTTTTGAAGAAATTAATTTTTTTTTTCAAATTCGTTGTTTGCACAATTATAAAAAAATATATATTTTTAGATACTTCATCTTAACAGTATGGATATATATATATATATATGTATGTCATTCCTGACATACCCTGCTTTGCATTTAATGTATATACGTCCACTATTATTAACCTATGAAAGACATGATTATCTGTTAACTAACCGTAATTATAACCGTAGACATTAAAGTTCTGAATCGTTGTATTAATTTCTACAATTTCTAGCTCACCTAATCCTTATATTACGCGTTCTCGTTGGACTCACCTAAGTTACTTATTATCTCAGTTTTTTTCCAAAAAAAAAAAATAGCTTCATGTACGAACCCTGTACAAATTATTTAATATGTTGTTTCTCCATAACATTGGTTCAACTAAATACAATAAACGAATTTGTAATATAAAAAGGATAATAATTTTATGGAATGATTCTTTTTTATGATTACGTCAACTATGTTTGCCCAAATTTGTGTCTCGTTGTTGTTACAAGTAAGTAAATTGGATAGATTACAGTGTAAAATTAACCAGCAGTAAAGGTATAATTGTTAGTCTTACAACTAATTATTTTGGTTTGATTACTGTTTACAGTTACCCATCCGGAAAGGTACAAGCTTCTATAAACACGAATTATAGGTTAAAACTTATTACTCATTACTCATGAAGTTGTATTTCTGCATTCATGTGATTATGCTTTTAGAGGGCATGGAAACATCTTTAATTTGACGCGCATGCAAATAATATAACTAACTACACAACATGAGAACATAATATAAATACTCAGAACAAAGTAATCTGCACTCCATCGTTACCCAAAAATGCAGTACATTAATTAGAGACATGGATGTGATTTAGAAGCAGCTAAGAAACAGAATATGTACAATACTTGTAATTATTTACAAAATCCAGCCTCCAGAAAAATATATCATGAAAGGCTGTGGAATTCTAGATATCAAATATGTAAGTCTAATACCCAACAAAAGGGTCACAAAGGCGTCAGTAGCTGCATACTCAATTTGTTCGTCGGTCAAAAAATCCGAATCCCAGTTACTTAGGGTTACATGCAGTGGCTTTCGTAGCTCTTTTCCTAAAACAATTGCTACCATTGCCTTCAATCCCCTATTAACATGTGCAGCCGGATCAGCATATAAACAAGCTCGTTGGTGGAGCGTGTTGACATCTACAAAATGACGAACAAAGAGACCGTAGTGCCTATGCAGCTTGGCAACGTCTACTTCTATACTAACACCACAGTACAGAAAACTAGGATCGCCCAGAAATTTTTGAAGTGAAAATGAAATATGATTTGCCTTTAAAATTTGAAAGACAAGACAATACGAAGAAATACAAAGTTGCAGGGTAGCGACATGATTGTCCTGCCCAGAGTGAATGTTAGGCCGCCATTCCATATCAAAACCGACAAGAGTAGGACCATACGAAGAATGAAAACGAACGACAAAACCTACCCACTGATCAACTTCCACTACTTTCTTTGTGACTGTGACTACACAAACGTCATTGTAAAAACGTATATTACGGAAAGAACCTGCCATAATCGGTAAGTTCATGGTGGCCATTAAACGTTTAGTCTTGCTTAGATAAAATAATTTCAATAGAGAAGACCTACGAATACTCTAAAGACATATAATGGCTTAACTTTCACCTCCTTTATTCAATTAACAGAAAAACTTGGCCAAAGATTTCACTACAATGACTCATTATATAGAGGAAAGAAGTGGAAGATTTCTGCACACAATATTTAATATAGTAAGTTGTTTACAAATATTAATGCCAAGTAATTTCTAATACGCAAACCCTACAGATTTTTTTAGGAAAAAACGTTTCTTACAAACCACTTGGTGCTTTTAATACTCAACTATTTCTCTATCCAAAAACTTGTAAATAACCCTTCTGAGTAAAATGAACAAATGTCTAATCAAATCTTTCTCTATGACTCACAGAAACAGTATTTAACTTTCTCCTCACAGACCCTAATCCAATTTCTCATGCAATTTTATTATTTTGATGCCATTTCTTGGGAATAATCTACTTTTTTGATAACCCAAAAAAAATATAAAACACAAAATTATTGTTCAAAAAGAAGATACTCCAATTTTTCGTTCATTGGTTGCGCAAGACTAAATTGTTGGTAATATAATTCATTCAATCTCTAACACTGGGTTGTTCTATTCATTTCTCATCTTCTCACTAATGTACTGATTTCTGACATAATAAAATTTGATAAATGTCAAATCACTGAAGTAATTTATATTTTCGGTTGTATCATTGAAAACAAAATTAGGTCAAATCAGTCGCTACGTTCTTACTTTGTATGTTTTTCCAGTTTCCACTTGGACATTATATATATTACATATATATACATACTAGAGGAAATTATCAGGGTTTCTCATTAGTGTAACTTTGATCCCCAGATAAAGCTTTTGCAGACGATTGCCTTCGCCAATTTACCGTGGATACGGAGGTTTGAAGGTTATAAAATAGTTTCCAACCTACCTTCTTTAATTTACATGTTAACTTTGTGAAAGTAGTGAATATAAAATGATTGTAGTCCTTTTTATAAAATACTTCCATTTTCGTCTTCACTGATCGTTCTACTTCTTGCCTCATATATAAGGAACGAAGAACATTTCAGTTGAGACCTTATTTTACGCCAATGAGCCGTTTCTAAGGTACATATCGAATTCCTTCCATTTTTAAAGTCCGATCATTTGTTTAAATAGTGTTCTTTGTTAACCAATTGCTATACTCATATTTTATGTTATTTTACCGGAAATTCAGTTTTAGAAATATCAAATGTAGATCTTCTTTGTTTTCTCCATCTTGTTGTCAATGTTGTATTCAGCTAAATTTAATATATTCTGTTTTATGTAATGTAATTTTAAAAATTTGTTTACAAATTTCAAATATATAAATATATATTCCTATATCTATTTATATTTGTTTAAAAAATCCGAAACTTTAGGTTTTAAGTTTGTCATCTCTCTACTTCTCTGTTCTCTCATTCTCTCATTCTCTTAATGTTTTATTGATTTAAATTTATATATTATCATTTATATAATGTTTTATTTATAAAATTAATTATATTTCTTACACTTATCTTTCAATCCCAAACAACTGGACGTTTATTCTCATTCTCATTGGACGGGTTCAGCTGGGTTTCGTACAAGCCGTCTGAATGGGTTTCCTTTTCCATCTCACAAAATCACCCATTTCCTGTCTTCTTTCAATGTTTACGGAATGGAGGACTCTTCTCTTCATCATCGCACAGACTCAGCCCTATCTCTTGTTTTCCCATTCTAACCGACTGGAAGGTCAACCTGTTCCCAACAACGAAATCAGACACTTAATCTCCTCTAGCCATCCGTACCCACTGGTCGGCCGTCCGGGTTCTCATCCGACCGAACGAACACTTATTTCTCGTGTTTCAAAGTGAATCATTTGGACGGTTTCCCTCTAACTTCCGACCCCAAAATAAATTTTCTCTCGTTCCACCCAAAACGAATGATTCAATCGCCCTCGCTCGTTTTTTTTTATAGTAACCAAATGGAAGGTTTCCCTCTCATTATAACCTACCGACCTGACGTCCCTTCTCCTTCTCATCCGATGATTTAATATCTGTCATTTTGGCATTGTAAGCCAGTGGAATGTTGCCCTTTTTCCGTCTGACGAAATCCACCACCTCCTGTCCTCTCTCTATACAAACTGAGTGCAGGGTTCTACTCCTCCCATCTACCCAATGTTTTTAGACATAAAATCTTTTCTCTCTCTTTTCTATTCTCTTATTCACTCTGTCGTAAGACTTTATTCTTTTAATTTTTTTTCCCATCGTCCAAAAAAAATTTATATTCATTTTGTAAATTAAAATAGAGCGCGATTTCCTATCAATTTGTATATAATAAGCTTTTTAATTAAACACAAAAAACACATCAACTATTATTTTTCTCTCTTCCATTTATTCTAACACTATGCATTCTTTTAAATTTATGGATCTTGTAATTATCAAAATAAAGAGTTTAAAAAAAAAATACGTAAGAAATGTAATTTTTTTAATTATGCGTAACCTGGAAAGCATTCAATTTATAATATTTATTTCAATTCTTTGTTTGGCCAGTACCGAAATAGCGTCTCCACTAAAAGCTTAGTTTTACTTGAAGATTCGCCGTTCCAGGTAAATAATGAAATTACCAGTATTATAATTGTGGGGCGTTTCTATTAACACGAATGTTTTTTAAGCAGTAAAGAGGTTTCTAACTCAACCTATTTAAATGCAAAAATCTATATTGCAATTAGTCAGTTGTACACAGTCTTTCGAAACACGGGCTGATCAACATTGTTTCTACTTCTTCTATTAAATCCAATAGTCCTTTTTGGATGATAGTAGTACATATTGATAAAATATTATATGTATTTTGACCGAATTTGTTTCGTACAATTACATTTGCTTAGAACAGAGAAATTGTACAAATATGCCTTCAAATCATAGCTTACAGAGTGTTAGAAGAAGAATGATACGTGAGGATGCTATTCGACATTCTACACTTACAAATACTTGCACTTCATCACCATGGATTCTACGAAATGTGCCCCCATATACTCATTTGGTGCAATTCTTTTCTACCGTGAAACCATGAATTTTTGCTGTGAAAATGGTGCATTTGTTCTTGCTCCTCTTGAAACACCTCCTATACTCCAGGATCTCATAATGTATAACAATAACATGTCAGAATAGTTCATGCCATATATTCGTACATATAACAACTCTTTTGCATTTTCGACACTTGGTGTCAAGTACGACGTTGATATGTGTCGCATCGAACATAATTTGTACATATTCCGAGTGAATGGAACAATGCATCATTTCATAAATTCATTAACTCCTATAATTGATAAGAAAAAAATTTTGCAACTCTATTACCATGAATCAAATACAGAACTTCAGACACGGCTAGAAAACTATCCCAATCTAATACCTGAGTTAGTTGCTATACTTATAAACACCTCTTACTTGAATCCATATGCATGCTTCTTTAGAACATTATATACAATGTTTTGTATCAATGACTAAGATTTTCTTGAAGACAAATCCGTGCCTCAATCAAAAAGTTTACAACCGTCCCACTGTAAATGATATATCTATCATCTGGCAAGATGGAAATAATCCAAGTACAGATTTGCATCATGATATTCAAGTATATCCTATTAAAGGAACTGTAAGAAAAGTTTCTTATTTTTCATTTGCTTATGACCCACTTCAATATTCACTGCTACATCCCTATGGCTAACCTGGTTGGTACGCTGAATTACTCAAAAATAATGGAAGAGCAGTAACACAATCTAATGTTTCTGCTGCTGATTTCTACAATCAAGTTTTAGCAAATGAAGAGAACAATGAAACTACGAACAATCAAAGTATACAAACTATGACCCTAATTAATTTTCAGCTTTAGGTCATGTGAAACAATTTAATTGTCCTAAATATTACATTTTCATAGTTGTTTTGTAGAATCAAAGAAAACAAGGATGGATAAAGGCCGAATATCTATGAGAGATTACTACTCGTATCGATTACAAGTAAGACCTTCTTGTCCAACTATTTTGCTACACACGGGACGTTTATTTCAACAATACGTTGTTGATCAATACATTAAAATAGAAACTCAAAGACTTGACTTCTTTCGGACTCAACAATCGCAAAACACATTTCGGAAAGATACATATCAAGGTATTCTAGATGCTTACAACCACAACGGATTAAACAATTTGTCTATGATAGGAAAGCCTTTGGTGTTACCTTCTTCTTTTATAGGTGGTCCCCGAGATATGCATCGTAGATACATGGATGCTATGGCACTTGTTCAGACCTTTGGAAAACCTGACTTCTTTATTACAATGACTTGTAATCCACAATGGCCGGAAATTCAGTCTTACTTATCCACTTCTAATAGTACAACTAATCGACCTGACATTGTTGCATGAGTTTTAAGAGTCAAATTTGAAAAAATCAAGCATGATATACTAAAAAAATATTCTTGGAGTTGTGAAAGCTTATTCTTATGTAATTGAATTTCAATAAAGAGGACTTCCTCATATGAATATGCTGCTGATCATGGATGGTAACTCAAAGTTAAATTGTGTATCTTCCTATGACTCTTTTATTTCAGCAGAGTTGCCAGACCAATATCAACAACTTCCTTTGTACAATTTAGTTTGCAAGCATATGCTACATGGTCCTTGTGGATTATTGAATCCGGACAATGTATGCATGTCTGACGGGAAATGTAAAACCATTACCCAAAAAACTTTGTCGAAGAAACAACTCATACAGAAAATGAATTTCCAAAATATAGAAGGTGTAACTGTGGATCTATTGCTTATGCGTGTGGAAGAATCTTGGATAATCGTTGGGTCTTACCTTACAGTCTTAAATTGCTTGAAAAATTTGATTGTCATATAAATGTAGAAGTTTGTTCAACTATTAAACTTGTTAAATATTTGTATAAATATGTCTACAAAGGACACGACCGGGTTGCATACACAGTTGACCTTTCCACTGTTGAACAACCCGTTGATGAGATCTCAGCATTCCAAGCAGGTCGCTGGGTAGAACCTCTGGAAGCATGCCGGCGTATTTTCAGCTTCAACTTAAATGAAATGCAACCTTTCGTGCATGCTATTCAACAACACATACCAAATTACCAATACACATAATTTATAACAAAAAATTCCGTATCTACTGTAATTAATTCCACCCTTAATCAACGAACAATGCTAACAGAATTCTTTTACATAAATGCACATAACTCAAATGCTAAAGCTTTAAATTTATTGTACCGAGAAGTTTCACAGCACTTTGTATAAGATACCAACACACATAGGTGGAATATACGAAAACGTAGGACAGCTATTGGAAGAATTGTAACTTCTCGCCCAACCAAAAATGAAAGATACTGTCTTCGTATGCTACTCCAATTTCGACGAGCACCGACATCTTTCGAAGACCTCAAAGTTGTTAATGGCATACAATATGAGAGTTTTAGGGCTGCATGTGTTGCATTTGGTTTATTAGATAGTGACAGTGG
This sequence comes from Andrographis paniculata, assembly GCF_009805555.1. Taxonomy (NCBI): domain Eukaryota; kingdom Viridiplantae; phylum Streptophyta; class Magnoliopsida; order Lamiales; family Acanthaceae; genus Andrographis; species Andrographis paniculata. The sequence continues at coordinate 3,233,778 of NW_026137607.1, read as the reverse complement.
AATAATTGATTCACTTGAAGAAGTATCTCAATGTCAATTACCGTCAGCATTTGCCCAATTGTTTGCTACAATACTCATATTTTGTAGTCCAGCAGAACCTCAGTTGTTTTGAACATATTTTACCCTTTCTGTATATCTCAAAATAATTTTTGTTCATAAACTAATACATCAAACTTAGAGACACAATTTTCAGTTGTTGTAAATGGTTTCTTAGCACCACTCGGAATCAATTTACATGACTTTGGTATTCAACAGTTACAAAGTGAAACATCTTCCCACTATCAACAAATACAACAAGAAAAATTTTGCCGCGACACTATTTCCACATCACAATTCCCGTCACGGAAAATCCTTAATCCTGAACAACAATTAGTTTATGATACTTTTATTGAAAATTTAATCAATCACTCGTCGTTTGTTTGTTTTATTGAAGGGTCTGCTGGAACAGGAAAGGCCTTTCTGTATACCACTATACTTGCATATGCAAAGAATGCAAATCTATTAGCAATCCTTGTAGCAACATCCGGTGTAGCGGCCTCTTTATTACCGAATGGGCAAACAACACATTCTAAATTCAAACTTCCATTAGACTTTACTGAGAACAAAACATGCAACATAGCAAAACAATCTAATCTTCCACAAGAAATAAGAAAAGCTTCACTAATTATTTGGGATGAAATCTCAATGGCATGACGAGAACTAATAGAAGCTCTAGACAACACATTATAAGATATAACGGATTGCGCTGATACGTTTAGAGGAAAAGTGGTTATATTTGGAGGAAATTTTTGACAGATTACTCCAATGATTCCCAATAGGACAAAAGAAATGTTTATTGAGGCAAGTGTTGTTTCTTCGTATCTATTCAAAAATGCAAGTAAATTCCATCTTACTACAAACATGCGAGCAAGACAAGATCCTGAATTTTCAAAGTACTTAGAAACTATTGACAACAATACATGTCATAAAAACAATAGTGGTGAGGTCAGACTTCTGCAAGATACACTTTTGAAGTTTGATGACAAAAATTTAGAGTCTCTCATTCAAAAAATCTATCATGGAACTTTGTTACACAATCCTTCATCAGACATATATATGAATCGACAATTCTTACAACAACAAACCACCTTGTAGATGTTATTAATGATAACATTCTTAAGAAAATGTCAGGAAGACAAATTACAGCTATTGGTCGTGATAATACTAAAGATAGTGATCAACAAGTTCATTACGAAGATTATCTTGCCACAACTACACCAAATGGAATGCCACCACATACATTAATCCTAAAAGTTGGGGCACCAATAATGTTGCTTCGCAACCTTGATCCAACAAATGTCTTGTCAAACGTCACAAGAATGATATGCAAAAAAGTAACAAGAAATCTAATACAAGCCGAAATAATGACTGGATCTTGTTTAGGAAACCTTTGTTTAATACCTCATATTCCACTACAGTCAAAGAATAAAACTGTATCGTCTATAGATTTTACAAGAACACAATTCCCTATTAAACTTTGCTTTGCAATGACGATTAATAAGTCACAAGGACAAACCTTAGAACACGTGGGTATATTCATAGGTGGTCCTATTTTTATGCACGGGCAACTATATGTTCCTTTATCCATAGCAAAATCTTTCTCGTCATTACATATTATGATCCGACCAATACAACCTACAAATGGTATTGTACAATGGACTAAGAACATAGTTTACGACAAACTCCTACAGCTAGCCGACATAACAAAAAAAATATTGTACTGTTGCTCCCTCTTTATACATAACTACAAAAATAATTACAGACCATCTCTCCCTCTTTTTGTGCAGCTGTTGTTGATAACATACGCCAAGCACCGTCAAGGCGTGCAATAAACACCCAACCCTCTACTTGCCATTTCGACACTTCCAGACGGACCGCAGGAAAATTCTTCAATGCACATTCTATCCTCCGTTAATTGGGAACGTAAAAAATTCAACCGTTGGCTGAAATGACAATTAATTTGTGGATTACACATTATCGTTCCTATCTCATTCCACTTTTGTCGCGACATTTTTATCGATTATGTAATCTCAAATTTCTATGCAATTTACTTAAAAATCTCTATTTCTAAATCACAATGTTCTATTATATAGTTTCTTTCTGTTATTTACCTAACAACATCAACTTTTATAAATGACTTGGTTAACCTTGTTTGTTTTACCATATTCTTTTCTTTTTCAAATGTTCATTTTAGCTTCTTATTTCCTTCAAAAGTTCAGACATTTAGATCAACATTAATGACTGCGGTTCAACAGTACATGAATAATCCTTAGGTTAAAGAGAATCCAAACAGGAATTTAGGTTGTTAAAATATATTTACATTTCTGAAAATAACAAAGCATCTAGGACAATTCACAGGTCACTCCATTTTTCTACTCGGAAACAGATCAAATCAGAAACATATCACTTCTCTATTCGACAAAACCGTAGGTCACTCATTCACAAATATAAACGACGATCAACAATATATTTTTATTCATTCCCCTTTATTTATTTAAATTTATATATTCATATTCATTTAATGAAATTTTTAAAATTCAATTACAATTATTTAAAATTTTTTTTTTTAAAAAAATGAGTTTCTTGCCATGTTATAAATATATTCGTTTATATAATTTATTTTATTTTCTTCTCTCATCTTTCCATCCGACCAAGTCACTTAACAACTTATTTTTGGTTTAAAAAAAAAATATATTTATATTTGTTTATTTATTTAAATTTACATATTCATATCCATATAATGTAATTTTAAAAAATTAATTACAAAATTTAAATATATCAATATACTATATCATTTTATGGAGAATCATTTCTTAACAACGCCAAAATAAATAAACTAAAGAAATATTTCATTTAAATAATTAATTTCTTTAAAAGAATTTCTTTAGATTGGTTTGTTCAACAGTCACCCAAAAAAAATTCTCATATAATTTTATATTTCTTTCTCTACTCTGTCTATCCCAACCGACTAGACGGATCAATTCAGCCCCTTCCTTCCATCTTTACATGTCAACCGACTAGACATTCTCCTCCTTCTCATCTGCTTCTCCTCCTTCTCATCTAACCCAATCATCCGCTTTATCTCCTCTTCGCATCCCTACCGACTACCGGTTCTACTCATTCACCCGACCAAATCATCCCCTCTATCTCCTCTTGTCATTCCGACCGACTGAAGATTCGTCTCATTCACCCGACCAAATCACCTGCTCTATCTCCTCGTGTCATCCCTACGGACTGACGGTTCGACTTATTCACCCGACCCAATCATCCGTTGTATCTCCTCTTAACATTCCTACCGACTGACAGTTCCAGTCATTCATCCGACCATAACAGCCGCCTTATCCCCTCTTGTCATACTACAGACTGACGTTTCACATCCTTCTAGCCAACCCATTGACCCATCTTTGTGTTGTTTCCAAAATACGATCTGACGGTCTCCTCCTTATAACCGACCTACTCACACCCTTTCGCTGGTCTTTACAAACCAACCGAATGATGGTTCTCCTCCATGTTATCCGACCAAGTCACCCCCTTATCCTCTTCTTTTCATCACAACCGAATGCACCATTTTCCTTCTTTTTTTTTCCGACGAAATCAGCCCTTGTTTCTCTTTCTTTCATCCAAACCGACAGACGGCTATCCTCCTTCTATCTAAGCAATTGCATAAGACATTTTTTTTCCTCATTTTCTCTCTTATTTATTTTTGTCATTCTCTTGTTTATTTATTTATTAATTTCTGTTTCAACAAGGATTTTTTTTCTGTGTTTGGTTTGTTTTTTGTTCTGTAGATCATACGGCAACTACAAGGCCAATAGTAAGGTCATAATTCTGAAAAAGGCATGACCAAGAGATGGAAATCATCTTCGAGGATTGTAATAGCAAGAAAAACGTTCGATCTAGGTTGCTAGTTTATTCCATTTCTCCATACATATATTTTCTTATTATTACCTTGCTCTTGCGGACATCAGCCATTGTAAAATCCGTTTCTTTATAAGATTTTATCATCTCAAATAAGAATCAAGTATACCAAATACAATTGTTGGCCTTTTACGTAAGTATAAATTGAAAAAGACAATTACCCTATGAAAATGGTTTATTTAAAAAAGAAGGAAACATATATAACCCAACAACATAAATACCCCTCTATGCGTCTCTATAACTATATAGTTATATTTATATATATATATACCCATATATACTTATATATTTTGTGCATGCCATACATTCCCTTCCATAAAATACCCTTACTTGTACTATTACTAACTTCATAAGATTGTATCCCAGAAAATCTTTTAATACAATAACCTATCCTACCTATTCTTAGGTATTATTTAACAATAATGATAACAATCAGACACTCAAGTTCTGAAACATTGTAATACTCTCTACACTTCATAACCCACCACATTCCTATATTACGCATATTGATCAATAACATTAAGACGTTATCTATCACCTCAATTAAATAAAATAACCAAACAGCTACGAAACATAGATACTAAACAATCAAACAAAACTTTAATATAAAAAAAGCAAGTTCCTTTTCTTTTCACAATGCACTCTCTCTGTATAATTATATTTCTTTCAACGAGTACCTGTTGAAATATATATCTCACTAAATTTTCTCTCAATACACCTTTCATTACTATAACTCCATTACTAAATGGACGAAGAAACACAACTTATTTTGGTTGCTGATCTTTCCACAAAACTTTCTGAATAGGCAATTCGGGTCATGCTACTGGAATACTCAAATGAAAGAGTTTCCCCACGGGCAAATACAGCTTACAAGAGATTCATATTTTTGGATGCAAAGGTTCGATTTATTATGTCTTCAAAGTCAGAATCTTTTTGTTTCGTACAAATACTTTGCTATACGACAATGTCTCTCTTAAAGAAATCAAACATTTTTTCTACTTGGGAACACCGAGTGGGGGGTTAGAAATTCATAACAACCCAAAATAACATATTATATTTGTAAATGCAAGGAACAAAGGTGCAGGCTTGCGCATTTGAACCAGATATCGCGAAGTTAGATGAATGTCTAACCTTATTTCACACGTATGACATCTACCGAAATTATCTGAAGCCTTTCACCACAACCTTGCCCAGATACAACTCAGAAGTTCAGATAATCCTCAACCAAAAGTCAAGTATAAGCCCTATTATTGATCAACCGTTAAATATTCTCCTTGGGAAGCTGGTTTTCGTCAAGCTATCAAGTTTACAACCTTTTTTCTCGAATCAAAAGCTTTCCTCGGTAAATTTTTAAACATGCAACGATTAATTATATAATCATTCTTAATTTTATCTCGTTTAAAATTTATACGAATGCAAAGTTTACTTAACACTCATTTAATGGCGTTCAAACATTTTTTAACACTAAACACAAATTTTACTTTACAAAGAAGTTATAGGTATAGCAATTGAAGTTAGCCCCATCAAAACAAGAGGAACAGATAAACTACAAGAAATCACAATCATTACAGAGGAGAATTCACAATATTTCATAGAACAACATTTTTGTCACTTCTTTAATTAATGCTAAAATATTCACATTTTTGTTGTCTTCAGGAAAATACCAACTCAATTAACGATTTGTAATGATCTCGTCGAGGCAGAAGGATCATAAATCCTCTCACTTCTTCCAGAAAGACCGATTATAGCTGTACTAAATATCAAAGTCTCATCTTTCAAAGGTAGAAAACTGTTACAATATACTTAACGACTTCAAGTTTTGAAAATAAAAATAAAATTTTTTACAATCAATCTAAATTAAGCATATAGTACCTATATTTCTAAGTTATTTTCTTACTGCTGATTATTAATCGAATTTCACAAAATGTTATATAAAGCATGCGACAAGAAGCCAGAAGTTTAGTTCCTACAAACATTTTTTCGGGGTATGAATGATTACAAATTCATATGTGTCTCAAATCAGGAATCTAGTTGTCAGCCTTGTCGATGGCTAACATTCTATTCAATCCTCCTTACCCCAAAAGTATGACACTTCAGCAATGGTAAAATACCACAAATTTGTACCCTTAAAAAAATTGTATGTAATCAATTTAAATTGACAACTTACCTACAAATAATAGGACGAGAAAAATTATCTTGATGAGCTCATTCAAATGAAACACTCTGGAACACCTGCTCAACAACATTCCACAGACATGTTGTCTTTTATTACAGCCCAAGGAATGCGTCAATCACAGGTTCTTTTACCAACCACTTTCCAACTAAATTAGATCTAATACTACCGTCAACTTATTACATTGTAATAATTACACATACAGTTGGTCGATCATAAGGCACGAGGTACCTTTCAAATCTTACTGACAACAAACATGAAATTCTCATACACTGTCTATGGAAAATGCCATACGTCAACAAAAACACCTCAAGCACGAACATTCTATTGCTTTAAGTGCTCCTGCATCTAGACAAACAAAGAAAGGTACCCACATGCTTTATACACCTTTTACTTAGAAAATATAACCAAACACATCTACTTTTACCTGTCAGATACATGTTAACAGCAACCGTTACCGATGACACCGCTTCCATAAAATGTGTTGGGTACGAAAAAATTGTCAGTTTGCTTCTTGGCTGTGACCTGGACACTCTGAAAGGAAAAAGAGAAAAGGTTATAAAACAAATTAAAATTTTACTATTTTCAAACAAAATCTTTGACACTAATGTTTTATATAGGACATGGCAACACTTTGTGAAATGCGAAACAACAAAGTCAAGAGTAGCAACTTCATGTTCACAATTAAGAAAAAAGCCTCTGTATCCACAAGATTTAGCACAGACAGCTACACTATCAACAACATGGAACCATGGAATTCAGGTTATAATATAGAAACAGTTAATTTTATATCATCTAACAAATCATATTTCGAATTCCAAAAAATAAATTACTACTCTGACTTCTCAGCCACAGATATAGAGGATCTCACAAAAGATTCTCCGAATAAATCCACCCCAAACACTGCCCAATCTTCAACCCTCAATCCATCATTGTCACAGATTACAACCTCAACAACAACATTTCGAGCAGAAAATTCAGGTACTTACATCTTCGTAAAGTACAACAAATGACTTCAGAATCTATCTTTTTGTTACATATTATATTTTACTTCTCTATAATAGGTGGAATCCACAAGAATCTATAGCCATTAATACCAGATCCAGAAACTGAAGCAGTCCACAAAAAGAAAGGTAAAGAAACACAAGTGCCAACGTCAGCAAAGAAAACGAAATTGGCGACAAAGAAATGAACATGTAGCCACCCGTTTTATTAACCTCCACGAATTGCTTTTGTCTGTAATTACTTGGTTAACTTTGTAATTAAGCATCCTCAAGAAAGGAAACTGCTTTGGTCTGTATTGCACTCATTTCTACATGCCCTTCATCAGCTAATTCTGTCGGTGTATGATTTGTTAGAGCAGAATCCATCTTTTCTATCAATTCACACCACAGGCTTCCATGCTCCACCGCCACTACCACTGTTTTGTAAAACATTTTTTGCTCCAGATGCTTTTCTGGAATCCTTATATTAATATATTTTGACAATCATATTACACTACATTTCTCCGTTTCTGCCTTTCTCAATTACTTACAAGTCACCAAACTTGCCTCATTCTCATATGTAATTTCAAGAAATACATTCGTAGTTATTAAATTAACCAAAAATGTTGAAAAAAAGACCGTCTTTAAGTAGTCAATCCAAATTTCAATATTAATTTGTTAAGAGTTGGATTAATTAAAACACGTAAAACGTACAATATAACATACATTGTACGGGGCTCTCAACTACGGATGCAGCCGTTAAAGTCCACGTGGCCCAAACTACCAAATCTCCGGCCACCGAAACCAACCCTAAACCTTTTACCCCAAAAATAAAAAGGTAAGCATTAGCAATTTCCGATACAATATATTTTAAATTTAAGAAATATTTAAGTAAAACAAAACAAAATTTTTTCAAATATCTCATAATATTGTATTTAACCAAAAAAAGGGTTCCCTTTCTGTGCTGTTTTCATCACAACCGAATGGACTCTTGGATAATTAAAGGAATTGTAATCACATTTTTGGCCTTGTTTGGGGGTAAAAGTAATAATATGATATTAAATAAAAGTATTTATAAAAAAAAAAGTAAGATATGTAATGAAATTGTCACTTTGTAATTGGACGTTCTAAAATACAAATATATATAATTGCTAACTTGACAAAAGGCCCACCGACCAAAAAAAGAACTTGTTGAAAGATAAACCGACCTTCCACATACCAAACTTCAACCGAATGGACTCATGTTGTCACTCCCTTCCCAAGTAGTCAGCCGCTATCTCTCCCATTTCCTTAAAAAACGAGTGGACGGTTTAGCGCTTCCATTCAAACAAATCAACCCCTTTCTCTCCTCTTTCCATTGCAACCGATTCGATGTTTGCTCTCATTCTCATCTAATGGAATCGGCTGCTACATCTCGTCTTTCCTTACCAAACTGTTGGATGGTTTCCTTCTTCCATCCTATCAAATCAGCCATTTTCTCTCCTCTATTCATCCCAACTGAATCCACATATGTTCTAATTCTCATCCGACGCCGCCACTACAAATATCTATATTTTTGGTTTATTTATAACTTACTTATAACAATATGTTAAACATAATCAACTGGAATGCCAGATTACTCTATTACTGCGCAGGGACTTAGTTATTCTCCTCTGTTCAATCAAAGGAATAAAAGATAACTAAACCATTTCATAAAATCATAATTTCGAGTGATTACAACATGATGTGCTCTCTTAAAAAATTTTATTTAAATTTTTATTAAAATTAGTACAATTGGTATATTTTATTTTGTATTTAATTTTATTTAAATATAAATTTTTTAATATAATATGAAAAATTTAATCCAATTTATTAACCTTATGTCAGAACAAACCTGTGTTCAGTTTACTGAAATCTAAAACACACCGAACATTCAGAATAACATAGATTACATATAAATTATATATTTCCCTTGATTAAAATACACAACATAACAATTTATTCCTTACAAAAAATTGAAACAAACAAACAAGCGGCGCGGCGTAGCGTAGCGCGCTTTTACGAGTACTAGTATGTATATATATAGTAAATGAGGGATTTTTGGAAGATAGAAATAAAAATAAAAATAAAAATAACAAACTAAAATACTATGGCTAAAAGATAAACTCAATAAAAATAAACTTCTAGTCTAAGAATAAAATTGATAACTTTGATAGTATATTTGATCATCGATAAATATTTAATTTCATTGGTTTCTAAAAATAAATTAGTTATAGTTACCATACGCGTCTAATAACCAACCATTTCTTATATTCTCAACAGTCAAGATACGTCCGTTAACTGTTTTCCTAATTAGACTAGAACCCTACTAACGTCACAAAGAATTTACTAGTAAAACCATTTTGCAAATTAGAAGAGTCTAATTCAATTCAACAATTACCTATGTGGAACTGTTTAAAATTAATTTTGTGATTTCCTACTGGCGTCTGCCCTAGTTGCTACTTGGACCAAATTAAAATGCAATTACGGACTGCTAATTTAGTTTAGCAATTATTCTTTAATCTAATTGAAATACCTGACCACAATACCTAACCAATACAAAAATTATTAAACATTAAATACAAAAATACTTAGGAACCAAGAAATAATATAAATCAAAACATAGTCTTATTTTACATATTCATACCAAGTTGTTTCTTTCACTCTTAAACTAAAAATTGAAACTACTCGCTAATCATATGATGAAGAACAAAAAAAACAAAGATAAACATTGCCCGATAAGAACTTGAAATCTTTTTTGAAGAATCTTTCTCTTTCTACCATTGTGTGATTTCTCCATAGAATTGTTATGCAGTGTCTTCTCCTATTTGGCATAAAGTGGCGCCTAGCACTCTTTAATTTTATTTTATTTTATTTTATTTTTTCCATAATTTTGTAACAATTAGCTTTAGACCTTTTAATTAATTCTTTAAGTTATTGGGCTTTTTTGTTCTCTTTTCCTTCAAATTCTACCAATTTTATTATTTTTTTTTCTACAAATCATAAATAAACAATATATATAAATCAAGTAGAGATCAAAATCAACCAAATATCATAAATAATATGAATATATAATATATGCAATTTCAGGCTATCAATCATATTCACCGTTATACTATATTTTAAGCTATGTTTACTATCATATTTTAGATCATACATGTTCATCATCCTATTCAAACAAATCATATTCACCACACTATTCAAATTATTTAATATATATAATTATAATTTAACTAAAATATTTGTTATAATATTTTAAAATATTAAAAAAAAACATCAAATGTTATATTTTAAAAATGATCAAATAATAATAATAATAATAATAATAATAATAATAATAATAATAGTAATAATAATAGGCAAAACTGCTTATATCCCCCTGTGGTTTGGAAACTCGGCGCCGTTTTCCCCTGTACTTTAAAAACGGCGTAGTATTCCCTTGTGTTTTCAAAAACTTTGCGCCTAACCCCCCAAACGGCAAAAGTTAACGGAAGGTGGAATACACGCGTGGAGTAAGCGAGTAGACTTGCTGTTGCTTCTCTTAAACTACCCAAATTCCCTAATTTACCCTTCCACTCCTATTAAGTACAACCATTCTCTATCAATCAATCTAACACAACCGAAGAAAACCCAGAGCACCCCGAATCCCCTCCTCGACGATGGTTAACCACTGATTTCCGATTTCCAGGTAGGTATTTGCAAAATAGATGTGATTTTTTCGTTTCCACCTTCTTCCTTGGATTCATTTCTCCCTTATTTTTTTTCATGTGTTTTTCGACATCAGAATATATTTTCGGTCTTGGTGGATGTTGTTTTTGCCCTGGTGAAATTTTCGAATATGGCTATCTTCTTTGTAGTGGCCAAAATTGGTATCTGAAATGGCTATTCTTTAAATCGAGTTAGAATGTTTTTTTCCGATATATGCCCCAATGTCTTCGGTCCTGTTTGTAATTTTGAGGTTTTTTAATTTGTAGTGAACTGTGTGCATTTATCTTGATTCAAAAAAATTTATAGTTCTCTGAAATTGAATGATTTTTCCAATCTGCAGATGTCTACAGGTAGTAGTAATTCTCACGCGAAAAAAAGAATGAGTTTTGAGTTGAGGTATAAATGCCCAAAGTGCAAATGTGGTGTAATTGCTGCAATACGTGTGGTTGGTCCATCGAAAGAGACCGAAGGTAGATTATTCTGCAACTGTTGGATAGGGGTTTGTGATTTTTTTGGTTGGCTGGAACCTCTCAACATAAGTCACCAGGATCATGAAATGCACGCGGATACTGAAGCCGACTCTTCCGTGTGTTTAATTGATGAGTTCAAGGAGATTAAGATGGTGAACTAACAGATCATTTCCGAGTTGAAGGTGTTGCGACGCTATTTGAAAAACATCATGACGGTTTTTGTTGTTTTTATTGTAATTGTGTTATTTAAAATAACACTTTAAACAACCTATTGTTGCTTGTCAGGGGGTGTGGTTTTTAAATTACTTGTGTTGTTCTTGTGGTTGTTGTATTTTAGAAGGTGTAGTGCTTGTTGGTATTCCGATGCGTATACTTGATGCGTGTTTCTATTGTATTAGTAACCATTCCCTTGGTTATTACTTCTGGTGCTTCCAACAGCCATCATGCTTTCCAACAGCCAGCTCTTGTCTATGCAAGTCCAGTAGCACCTGCCGCCCAGCCAGTTCTACCAATTCGGTGTACATAGTCCTCTATTCTTGTTGGAAAGTCATAATTTATCACCACCCTGTAACAAGATAGACTATGAAATAAGAGATGATCATCTATCAGGGCAAACAATCCATCTATCTACTTCAGTTAAGCTTCTGCTTGATGCAATCAATTAGAGATGATCATAAATTTAGCACACAGATAGATAGTAGAAGCTAGCCGACAGGAGCATGCTTTCCAAATAAAATCCAGCCCCACGCAATGCAGAATTTCGGTTACAATATTAATACCTCACTACCGTCATGTCGTAGCGAACCAACAAACAAAAACACATCAACCAATTCGCGAACACAAAAGCTCGCTAACACAAAAGCGACATAGGCAGTGGAATCCTAGCAGATGTAATACAAAAATTAAAGTTTAGAAATCCCAAGTCCAATACAAAAATTATGAACCACCACCCCGACGAGTGCGCGGTGTTTTCGAGAATCGAACAGATTTCAAGAGAGATGCGATGGACGCCCGCACGGATGATGTTGCTGGTCGTTTGCCTTTGTCGTCGGAATTTGTTCCTCCCTATTTGCGAATATACAAACAAATAAATCATTAGGTGTGGCTGAGGTGTGACAAGAAAAATTGGAGTGGCACGAATATGCATCTGCTGTGGCTGTGAAGCAGTCCCTTCTGTTTGTCTGATATAAATCCCCACTCCCCCCGTTCCTGCATTCGCCCAAATTGCGCAGCAGACGCTCTAGAAATAGTCCCATGTCTCGAATTTCTCAATCTCGAAAAACGCAAATGCTAGAGGATATATATTCTCGTTTGGGTCACGGCCAACTGCCGTGAGCAGCTGCCCCTTGTAAATTCCCTTTAGGAAGCAGCCATCCAGACCTATAATCATACGACACTTATCTAAGAAACCATCCCTCAACCCCGACAGGCAGTAATACATTATGCGCAAAACATGAGGATCACTGTCGCCATTTACATCCAATATAAGATTGGTGCCCTCGTTGTACTTGCAGAAAGTCGCACAGTAGTCATACAACCGGCGATATTGCTCCTTCCTGTCCCCTCGAATCATCTGCATTGCGTACTTTTTTGCCCGATAGACCTTATGCATACTAGCATCAACACGAACTTCCCGGAGAATCATTTTCTTGAGGGCGGGGAGCGTAATATCAAGGTTATCGCTTACGATACTCTTGATTCGTCTTCCCAGGTATTTGTAATCCGCTTGCGTATTTCGTATTTGGTGCGCACAAGTGTGAGTCCCTACATAATGTACAAACAAACACAAAAAAATGTAATGTACAACTACGCCAATAAATATTGCCCGAACAAAAATGCGCAAACAAGTGTGAGTACCTTTTAACGTCTTGATCTGAAATGTAGGCCCATTCATTACACATGATGCGTGGATCCTCTAAGCGCATCCCTTTTTGCAAGCCGCGGTCACTTTTGTATTTTCATTCTTTACGAAAAATATGTCCCATCCTTTGCGCGCCGACCAATCCCTCAAACTTTAGGCCTACTTTTAAACCAACACAACCTAAATCACAATCCTCATCCCATTCATGATACATAGGAGCCGAGGTATGATCTGTCCGAGGCGGGGTTCTTAGACATCCCTCGTTGTCGCTGTCTGCATCGCTTAACCAGCCCTCGGACGATTGAGGTGCTGCCGTGAACCCACCCGCCTGCTCCTCCTTGTCCTCATCATCCTCTCTATGAAGACCTTCAAATCCCTCGAAATCACGATCATTTCGGGCAATTCATCATCCTCCCCATGCAATCGGTGTATCTCTTCTTCAAGTCCCTCAAACCCGGATCCATCTCCATCATTGTCATCATCTTCTTCGCCGGATGTGATGCCATCCCAATATTCGGCATCGTCTGTAGTTGGTGCAGTAAACTCTCCCTCCAAGTCATCATCCCCATCCATTTGATCCTCCATCGCCGTGTCATAACTGTCCTCATCGTGCTCACTATCTCCTCCGTCGAATTCCCCATCATACGAATCGTCCATAGCAGCCCGTTCATCAAAATGATAACCCGCACTATGTTGTTCACATTCATCTCTACTTGGTGTAAAGCCGAAAGTATATTCCGCACCGTGTTGTTTGGCCTTTCTCGCACCCGCAATATCTTCGTTGTAATATGTCCACACCGGTTCATCAACACCAAGATGCCCTAGAACGTCCCCCCCCCTCGTACGAATCTTCATCGTTTTTGTCGTAATTCCACATTGGCGGTCCACTACCTCGAACATCATCACCCTCCTCGTCCATTCCTTCACCCCCCTCATCATCGGACTCTTCTCCTTCGGACTCCTCTCTTTCGACATTCTCATCACTTTCTACATCCATTTCATCCCTATCGTCAAACCCACCATAATATCGCCCTTCCCCACCATCCATTTCCGAGGACTTAGAGTCCGAGTCCGAATCTAACTCCTCCACGGTTTCAGCTACTCGTTTACCCTTCAAATTGTATAATTCGTCGTTCGGATCAAACCCCCCGGTCATATTTCTGCCAGTCCATGCGGCAGAGCACTCTCCACCCACGCAACCACCCTGGTTCTCATCCATAGACTCGTCAACCTCTAAAGATGGAAGCTCAATAACCACACTACCTGGGGGAATCGGAAAATAACTTGAACTGTTATTTCCATGCCAACCAATGAGGGGCACCTCTTTTTCCAATCCTACTTTGCGCCACTCTCTATCGCATGTCGTGACAGGCAATCCAACGTCTTTTACATAAACGTGTATGTGCTTCTCCCCATAATGCTCGCGAAACATTTCTAAGACATCCTCGTCGGTCTTCATTAGGAAAATAAATTTGGTGTTGAATCTGCAGGGGACCCCTTTAGAAGTGTGATACATGCGAACTGCAAGACTCTTTCCACCAGCACGTCCGTATATATTCTGGAGGGTCCCATAATAAATCCTGTCCTTGTCAATCTTTTTAAACAATACTTTTATACCGTTTACGTAAGGATGACCTGGGCTTTCCACTTGAAAACATCCACCAACCCACATGTAAATATCAATGTAGGAGTCTTCATCCATTGCTTCGAAACAAAAAAATCCTGCAAGTGGGACAACCAAAATTGCGAATCAATCCCCGTCCGACTGACAGACATAAATAAACTATACAAAACAAAGCAAAGATGGTCCACCCCTAGACAAAAAAACAAAAGTTCGATTAAAAAATCAATAAATTCAGAACTTTACGCAGGCAGGTAATGGGTTTTTGGGGATCACCATTGAAAGCCAATAAAAATTTACAGACCGAAACCCAAAATCCACTTCTATGACAAATCGAAGAACTTCTCAACCCGAAATTGCCATAGTCCGTGAAAGCAAAGGAAAAATGAAGAAATGCCCTAACCCGTGAAAAAAAAAAAACAAAACGAACGAGGTAGAAGATAACCCGTGAAATATCCTAAATCGCGATAACAAGTTGAATACCCGTGATATCGCTGAAGAGGAAGGAATGATAGACCTGTTCTTGGTCGAAATCGCGACCGCGACCGCCGGGGGAGACCGCCACCGCGGAATCGTGGTCGGAACCTGGAGTTTCGTTTGGAGCTGCGGCGACTTCAGGGGGGGGATGGTGGGGATAGATGTCGGTGGGGAGGGGACGAGTGATAGGAGAGAAGTGAGAGAAAATTATACGAGATATTTAATTGAGGGGTATAACGGTCCATTACATATAAAATGTAACTGCGCAGTTTTTAAAGTATAGGAAAAAATGGCGCCGAATTTCCAAACCCGGGGGAATATAGGCAGTTTTGCCATAATAATAATAATAGTAATAGCCTCAAGAAAAAACGTTAATAGTGTCTCAGAGCATCAACTCGACCTCGCTTGTATTAGGTGGTTTCCGCCACTGTGATTTGAAAAAAAAAAGGCCTCCATTAAAGGAGTGAATTATCTATAAATAGGTCATTGTTAGATCAATTGTGATGGCTTATCATGCAAAAAGTTGAAAAAAACTTGTATTAAATGAGGAGGTTATTTATAAATATGCCATTGTTAGATCAATTGCAATGGCTCATTATGCAAAAAAAAAAATAAATACATCCAAATACACACATGTCCAAGCATTTAATAAATTTTGACGAAAAATTAGATAAAATTTGTCTAACAGTTTTAATTTTAATCGTTTGCATAAGGCCATCCACATTGGTGGGTCACGTCGGATAAAAAAAAAATTAAAAATTCAAAATCAATTTTTGGTTGCTTCTGCAGCACCCTCACGAAACACTGACATAGTTGTATTCTTGCCATGTGTTACTGGAACACATGACAAAAAAAATATTTTTTTTTAGTTATTTTTTATACATTATAATTTTATTATATATATTTATTAATAATTATTTATTTTTATATTTTATAAAATTTTATTTTTTACAAAATGATACCAATATTGATATATTTTTGTTTAATAAAATTTCAATTAAATATAATTAATTAATAATAATAAAAATTAATTTTCTAATTATCTTATAATTTATTCATTAAATTACACAAATAATTAATATATATATAATTACTTAATATATAATTAAATTTTCACATTACATTAATTTTCTTACAATGATTATTGTACTAGTTTCTTACACAATTTTTATATTTATCATTGTAGTATCAAATCAATAGAATTTATTTTATTTTTTTAAGACACATAAATACAAAAAATTGTACCATAAATTTAAGTTTTCACATCACATTAATAATAAATATTTGTTGTTGTTTATAAATTAAAATATTAAATAAATAAATACTAATAAATATGTATATTAGATAAAAATTATTATTATTTAAATTATTTTAAAAATAGATAATTTAATAATATGGAGGAAAGAGAAATTAAAATTTATGTAAATGAGTTTATTTGATGAAGGTATAAAATAAAATGAATTTCTCCGATGACGAGACAGAAAAAGAATATGACATGGAAGAGAGAGGGAAGAAACCCATGTTGGGTTTCATTGATGCCGATGGTCTGAAGTGGTTTCTACCACTGATCAGGTTCTTCCTCTCACCTTCTTCTTCTTTTTTTTTTCCATTCATTCTTTTTTTTATTTTTTATTTTCCTTTTTTTCCCTTCTTCTTCGCGACTTTACTCACCTCCTCCCTTCTGTTGTTGCTGATCATCTTCTATATGTGACAAGAATAAAAGATTTCTAAACCCCACCACCATTTTACTCTATTCCTATCTAAATGTTGTTGTTCTTCCTTTCTAAATTACATTTATCATGCAGTAATTCTATTCCATGCACAAATGTTGACTTAATTTCTATCCAACTATAGAACCCACTCCACAAAGCCATGGATTTCATGAAGCCTTGTGCTAGAATATTTATAGAAAATCATTAAGTCAACTTGCGTGAGAAGTGGAAGTGATGTTGTTAAGAGCATAGCAAGATCACAAGTATTTCCTATTGGTAAATTTTTGGATAATAGGTCAATCGACTATTTATTTAATCGATGAAATTTCATTTATATTAAATTCATAATATATTAAATCGATTATTCGGTAAGTTGAAAGGCATATGGCTAAAAAATGGTCGTTGTCATATGGCTTAGGCATATAAATGTCAGTAAGCCACTGACGCACGCCGCTCGCCCAGACTACATCTGAGGTCATGGGTTGAAGCATTAGTTTGGTAAAAAGAATGGATTTATTTAATCCATTTTGCTCTAGAGGTTAATCGAAATGACAAATTGTTGGACATGGGTCTAAAAGAATCTGAACGAGAAGAAGGCTCAAAGACAAAAGTGGTGCCAGAGCTCATTGGCCACGGAGCCGCTCAACAGCAATGAAGCTTCAAGTCTCGGAGCCAAAGACTATTGCTTCCACAGAACCGAAGGCAACAGTTTCCATTAGATTGTGGTGCTTCCACAGGGCCGAAAGCAGAGGAAGGTTGCCTCCACAAGATAGAAAGCAACAGCTTCCACAGATCATGGGATAACTACCTCCGTTGGCCTGGAAGACCTATGCACTCTCATGCTTTATTCAAAAAGCTCCATGGAATAAACCAGCAAGAGGAAAACCGAATATTCCATTTAACTCGAGGCTGTTGGGGATACATTCCCGTGGACCGGCTAGGAGTACGATGGAAACAAGTTGGAGTAAACAATATATCTGGTCCAGAGGCAATGGAAGAAGTTCAGAGCAAGTGGAACTCGGTCCAAAGGCAATGGAAGCGACTGGGAGCTGATGAAATAAGGTTACCAAGTGGTTAGGAGCTTATGGAAGGAGGTTACCAGGGAGCTGATGGAAGAAGGTTACCAGGTGGTTAGGAGCTTATGGAAGGAGGTTACCAGGGAGCTGATGGAAGGGGGTTACGAGGCGGTTAGGAGGTAGTGGAAAGAGGTGATTTGGAAGTTGAAGGTAGTAGTGGGAGGTTACCAGGAAGTTGGAGGTAGTAGTGGGAGGTTACTAAGTGGTTGAGAGTGGTGGAGAAATAATTGTAACCGCCCCTTTAGTGGGAGAAGTGGTTATTCTAGCTTAGGATTACAAGTAGTAAAAAGAAACACAACACACAGGCGCACAACAGAACAATTCGTCTATTTTCTTACTTCTCTTTCATGTTTTATTTTCGTTGAATGCATTTTAATTCGAATTACATACTTTTATCCGCTTTCCAGTAGATGTTAGTTTAAATCCATTGAAATCGGTCGTTTAGGGACGAAGCCCTATGAACGATCGAAGCTATGCAGGCTCCATCATAGGAGCCGCCTCCAATCCTACGACGGACAGGCTCTTTGGAGTACTTCCGGAACCCACACCGACAAAGCGACGAACGTTCTTGGAACCTCCAAATTTCAGGATCCAACAATTGGCACGCCCAGTGGGACAAAAGTCGGATTTTTTTTTTTCGAAGAGTAATGTCGAGCTTGATATGGGGTTCATATGTACCGCCTGAAAAAAGCTACGGAATTGTTTCAGAACATCCAATGCTTTAGGCCTTAGGGCCGGGGCAGGCAAGATCAGGCTGGAACCAATAGGGTTGGAACCACCAGTCTGCAGAAGGTTGGTTCCAACAGCCTGCGGATGGTTGGAACCAACAACCTGCAGGAAGCTGGAAGCAACAGCCCGTGGAAGGCTGGCAACAGCCTGCGGAAGGCTGAAACCACCAGGCTGCGGAAGGCTGGAACCACCAGTTTGCGGAAGGCTGGTGATAGCCTACGGAGTGCTGGAGCCAACAGGCTGCGGAGGGTTGGAACCCCGTGGCCGTTAGAGTTTTGAAGAGCAATGTTGAGCCTCCACGAGGGGCAAGCAAATTTTTAACATTTGGCATGACCCCCGCCAGGGCAATTAAGCGCACAACCTATGTGGAATGCGCCAACACTACCATGGGGATGTCATGGTCCAGACGCGGCTAATCTCCAGTGGAAGGGGATCATCGAAACACAAGGGCAAGGAGGGCAGGCCGCAGAGATGCAGCCGCCAACCTTCCATCAGCAGGCAGCCGTGGTGCAGCCGCTGACACAAAATCAACGAGAGGCCAAGCCTCTAATGGACGTTGATATCATCGCAGATTGCATAAGGAGGGCATTTTCAAAAAGAAGGTTTGAAAAGAAGCCTAATGCCACTTTGACCGCGGAAAATTCGTCTTCAATATGAAAAGGAATCTGTGGAGGCAGAGGTTCCAAAAGCGATGGAAGCTCCAGAGTTTGCGGAGGCAGAGACTCCAGAAGCTATGGAAGCTCCATTCGAAAAGGAGTCTGCGGAAGCAGAGGTTTCGGAAGCCTTGGAAGCTCCAAAATTTTCCGAGGCAGAGACTCCAGATGTTGTGGAGGCTCCAGTCGAAAAGGAGTCTGCGAAGGCAGAGGTTCCAGAAGCCATGGAAGCTCCAGAGTTTTCAGAAGCAGAGACTCCAGAGGCTGTGGAAGCTTCAGTCGAAAAGGAGTTTACGGAAGCAGAGGTTCCAGAAGCCATGGAAGCTCCAAAATTCGCCGAGGCAGAGACTTCAGGAACTATGGAGGCTTCTAATGAAAAAGAGTCTGCGGGGGCAGAAGTTCCAGAAGCCATGGAAGCTCCAGAGCTTATGGAGGCAGAGACTCCAGAGGTTGTGGAGGCTCCCGTTGAAAAGGAGTCTGCGGAAGCAGAGGTTCCAGAAACCATGGAAGCTCCAAAATTTGCAGAGGTAGAGACTCCAGGGACCATGGAGGCTCCAAACGAAAAGGAGAATGTAAGGGCAGAGACTCCATACAAAAAGGACGTTGTAGGGGAAGAGACTCAAGAGGCTATGGAGGTTCCATACGAAAAGGAGTCTACAGAGGTAAATGCCCTAGCGATTTCAGACAAAAAGAACTTTGCGAAGGCAGAACCTTTGGCCACGAAATTAGCAAATGAAAAGACTTATTTGTGTCCGGAATTGAAACCGACCAAAGGGTTTATTCCTTTTGCTAATACCATGTCGGCTAAAGAGCTGATGAAAGACAGGCTTAGCACTCAACCGTCAAAACCTTCGGTTCAAGATTATCTAGGACCGAAGGCACCCGCTAAAGAAGCCGTCTTTACAAGAATGACATTTGGTAAAGGCTCAAGTTTGAACATGAAGGAGGCACGACCAAAGACGGGCAAGAAAGAGCCTAATGCCGATATCACCATCCCAAGTCCGAAAGCCTCAAGATTGGAGAAGAGGAAAGTATACAAAGGACCCAAGCCGGAGGCCATCGTTGCAGAAGTGAGAGTCACAAATGGGAAACGGATTTGGACTGTTACCACGGCTGACCAGATCACCATCATTCCCAAGGTGACACGAAATCCCCCTATCATAAAAGAGAAACAAAAATGGATTGTGAATGAGCCGAAGCTTTCCACTATGAGGGCAATAAGTGGACTCACTAGGACCCAAAAGAGGCGAGCTCAAAGAAGAAAGTTTGAGGCTCGTATGGAGGAGGGAAGTTCGCATGAGCTGCCTCAAAAAAAGAAGCAAATTGTAGGGCCGCTTCCAGAAAGAAAGCAGGCCATGGAGCCGCCAAGGAAGTAAGCAATGGAACCGCCTCTAAAACAGAAGCAGACTATGGAGCCGCTAAGGAAGCAGGCCATGGAGCAGCCTTAAAAAAAGAAGCAAGTTGTAGAGCCGCTCCAAGAAAGGAAGCAGGCCATGGAGGCGCCAACGAAGCAGGCTGTAAAGCTGCTTCCAGAAAGAAAGCAGACCATGGAGACGCCAAGGAAGTAGGCCATGGAGCTGCCAAGGAAGCAGGCTGTGGAGCCGCTTTTAGAGAGAAAACAAGTTGTGGAGCTGGTTTCAGAGAAAAAGCAAGCTGTGGAGCCACTTCAAAAAAAAAAGCAAGTCATGGAGCTGCCAAGGAAGCAAGTTGTGAAGCTGCTTTTAGAGAGAAAGCAAGTTGTAGAGCCGCTTTCAAAAAGGAAGTACGTTGTGGAGTCACTTTCAGAGAACAAGCAGGCTGTGGAGCCGCTTCAAAAAATAAAGTAGGTTGTGAAACCACTAAGGAAGCAAGTTCTGGAGTCGTTTTCAGAATGGAAGCAGGTTGTGGAGCCGCTTTCAGAAAGGAAGCAGGTTGTGGAGCCGCTTTCAGAAAGGAAACAGGTTGTGGAACCACTTCCAGAACGAAAGCAGGTTGTGGAACCGCTAAGGAACTAAGCTATGGAGTCCTTTCCTAAAAAGAAACAAGTAGATGAGCCTCCGGAAGAAGTTCAAGAGTTAGAGGAACCTGTCGTTGACGAAGAGCCTATCTTCGAATGGAATGATGTAGCAACGATGATAGAATATAAGAGGCTTGGGCCTAGCCAAAACCAACATGTAAAGCCTTTGCACATTCGGGTCTTGATGAATGGCTATCCTCTTGATCAAGTTCTGGTGGACAGTGGAGCTTCTGTGAATGTGTTTCCAATTGAGACCCTATGGAAGTTCGGAAAGACTAATGATGATTTGATTTCTACATTTGTGCGGCTTACCGATTTCGTGGGAAATTCTTACAAACCGGCAGGTATGATCACTTTAAATATGCAGGTGGGGACAAAGGAAATATCATCAAATTTCATGGTGATTGATGGTAGGCCATTCTATTCGGCTTTATTGGGACGGAATTGGATTCATGCCTGCGAGTGTGAGCCTTCGGCACTCCATCAAATGTTGATGTTTTGGGATGGAGATGAAGTCCAAGAAGTGAAGGCCGAGGAGGATCCCTTGTCGACAGAAGTGACCACAGTTGATTCAAGTGAACGGCTTAAGGCAAAAGGACATGGGCTCAATGGAAGCAATTGCCCAGCCCTTTTGAGGAGGGCATTGTTGGACATGGGTCTAAAAGCACCTGAACGAGAAGGAGGCTCAAAGACAAAAGTGGTGCCAGAGCTCATTGGCCACGGAGCCGCTCAACAGCAATGGAGCTTCAAGCCTCGGAGCCAAAGACTGCTGCTTCCACAAAACCGAAAACAACAGTTTTCATTGGATTGTGGTGCTTCCACAGGGCCGAAAGCAGAGGAAGGTTGCCTCCACAAGATAGAAAGCAACAGCTTCCACAGATCATGGGATAACTACCTCCGTTGGCCCTGGGTTAATAATTTCGTACTTAACATTAGTGGAGGACCTATGCACTCTCATGCTTTATTCAAAAAGCTCCATGGAACAAACCAGCAAGAGAAAAATCGAAGATTCCATTTAACTCACGGTTGTTGGGGATACATCCCCGTGGACCGGCTAGGAGTACGATGGAAACAAGTCGGAGTAAACAATATATCTGGTCCAGAGGCAATGGAAGAAGTTCAGAGCAAGTGGAACCCGATCCAGAGGCAATGGAAGCGGCTGGGAGCTGATGGAAGAAGGTTACCAGGTGGTTAAGAGCTTATGGAAAAAGGTTACCAGGGAGCTGATGGAAGAAGGTTACCAGGTGGTTAGGAGCTTATGGAAGGAGGTTATCAGGGAGCTGATGGAAGGGGGTTACGAGGCGGTTAGGAGGTAGTGGAAGGAGGTGATTTGGAAGTTGGAGGTAGTAGTGGGAGGTTACCAGGAAGTTGGAGGTAGTAGTGGGAGGTTACTAAGTGGTTGATAGTGGTGGAGAAATAATTGTAACCGCCCCTTTAGTGAGAGAAGTGGTTATTCTAGCTTAGGATTACAAGTAGGAAAAAGAAACACAACACACAGGCGCACAACAGAACAATTCGTCTATTTTCTTACTTTTCTTTCATGTTTTATTTTCGTTGAATGCATTTTAATTCGAATTACATACTTTTATCCGTTTTCCAGTAAATGTTTGTTTAAATCCATTGAAATCGGTCGTTTAGGCTCGAAGCCTTGTGAACGATCGAAGTTGTGCAGGCTCCATCGTAGGAGTCGCCTCCAATCCGACGACGAACAGACTGTTTGGAGTACTTCCGGAACCCACACCGACAAATCGACGAACGTTCTTGGAACCTCCAAATTTCAGGCTCCAACACAAATATTTTGTCGAATCCAAAAATCCAAGAAATTATATTTATTGAACCCAGAAATAGTCCAAATATAGTGAATGCATGCATACATGCATGTATAATGCATTTCAAAGTTTTATGCAAGCAAAGTTTAATTCATGTGTAATAGAAAATAATACATGCATGCATGACTTCAAAGACATATAGATTAACATGCATAAATATACATGTATGAGACATAAGCTTGCATGGAGATTGCATGAAAATTGAATGTACATGCACGTGGCTTTGCATTAAATGGTTTTACAATCAATTATGCAATTTTTTTTTAGAATCGTGCATAGCCAAAATCATTTTTGTAATGTCTGTTTGAATTTCAAATTTTAAATTGACGAATGAATGCTCGGTCAGTTATGGACGTAATTTCAAATAAATAAATTGTAACAACCGGTTTGACGTTTCGGTTTGTCTTTAAATCCTTCACTTGGTGGATGCCTATAAAACGGATTCTAACTCACTCATTTGAGGACAGATAACAATTCTTCCTCTCCTCTCTCTAATATATATTATTTTCGGTGATTTTTCTGGTGTGTTTCCAATCGATATTTCGGTCGCATTCGGCCTATTACTTTCTTTCATTTCCAAGTCTTCCGACACGGTATTAGTTCGCCTCATTTTAGTTCGCCGGAGCTTCGAAATATTGGGGTGTCACCTAATTCGGAGATGAACGTCGTTTTATCTTTGGGAACGTTGCGTCACAAACCGAAGGTACTACCTGGACGTATTCGTTTTTACGGAAAAAGGTTCTACCTCGACTCGACGTGATTATCGAATTATTTCGATAAATTGATTATTGAAATTTATTTCAATAAATTATTGTGATTATCGAATTTATTTTGGTAAAAACTTATTGTGATATCGAATTTATTTCGGTAAAAAATTATTGTGATATCGAATTTATTTAGATAATTATATTCTTGCAATATAATATTATTATTATTTAATATCTAACAATCGTAAAAATAAATAATTTGTGGATATATTGCAAGAATGGCGACCAACGATCACCAAGGCGACATCATGAATGCTGCCGGAAATCCAATCGTACCATCGGCCGGAGTCGACCTCCCAAAGCTGTCGACTGAGGATGTTGTGAATAACATAGTCCCAAGTGCTGCTATAGCTGGGATTCCTGGTGCCGGCTCCACACCGGCATTCACTGGACCAACTCCTGGGTACGCAGGGTTTGCTCCCGGAGGCTTCGTAGGATTCCCCAGATTTGTTGTTGCACCCTCCGCACTTTTTGCAACCCAGTCAGCAGCTCTGGGATATGCCCCGCGAATGATGTCCCAAGTCCTGATTCCCCAACCATTCACAGGGATGGACTTCAAACAGTGGCATGAGAAGATGTTTTATTTAACATCTTTAGGATTTGCGTTGTTCGTGCTACAGGACAGTCCAACCGAACCGGAGCCAAATGCTGACTATCAGACACACGCAACTACGCGTCATAGGCTCATTGTGATTATATGGCACGTAACACTATACTCGGTAGTCTTTCTAGCTCTTTATACACTGTTAATTGTAAAATAAAAATTGCTAAAGAGTTGTGGGAAGCCCTGGAGAAAAAATAAAAGTCCGAAAAATTCTCGGTCAAAAATGTTTGTCGTGGACCAGTTCATGGATTACAAAATGGTATATGGCCGGTCTGTTGTTGAACAGGTGGAAGAATTTCAAAATATCATCCATTCTGTCATCGACGAGGACATGGAGCTGCCAGAGAAATTCATCACGAGTGTGATGATAGAAAAACTTCCCCGAGTTGGAGCAATTCAAGCATAGGCTAAAGCATGAGCTAAAGCAAGTAGGACTTAAAGACCTGATTTTCCGAATCCGTATCGAAGAGGATAACAGGAAACAACACAAAGCTAAAGGCGGAGAGCTCGCTAAAGCTAACTTGGTCGGAAAGCCTTCAAAGAAACGTGCTCGTCTAACTCAAAAAAATAAGGGGAAAGGTATGTCTCAGTTCAAACCTTCTGGTAACTGCTTTAATTATGGAAAAGCAGGTTACACAACGAAGGACTGTAGACTACCCAGAAAGAATAAGCTAATCAGAGTTCCCACGTAGTCGAGATGTCCCACAGGACTGATCGTGATCTCAACAATAATGATCTGGTAGTTGTTGTGTACGAGACCAATCACGTTGAAAATTCGAAGGCATAGTTCATTGATACCGGTGCCACTTGCCATGTCTGTTCCGAAAATTCGAGTTTCTCGACTTGCAAAGAATTTGAAGGAAGAAAATTACACATGGGCAACCATGCCTCTTCCGAAGTCAAAGTAGTGGAAACAGTGGTGCTGAAAATGACTTCCGGGAAAAAATTGACCCTGAAAGATGTTCTACACATGCCAGACATCCGCAAGAACCTCGTCTCGGGATCGCTACTAGTTAGACATGGTTTTAAACTAGTTTTCGTAGCGGATAAATTTACTTTATCGAAAAATGAGATGTTCTTAGCTAGAGGGTGTATTTCCAATGGAATGTTCAAACTAAATGTAATGACAGTGCGGCGAGCACTTAATAATAATAATGTTTCTTCTTCATCGTATTTGATTGAGTGTTCGATTTATATTATTGTAGATTAGGTCGTATTAATTTAAATGCTATAAAAGTATTAGTAAATTTAATTTACTAAATTTTAGAAAGGAAACACGCAAACTAAATGAAGTTTTTTTTTAAAAAAAAAAACCATTGGATTTAATTCACACTGAAGTGTGTGATTTTTGTGCAAATTTAAGGTGAAAAATATATATATATCACCTTTATAAATGATTGCACGAGATATTGCTATCTTTACCCATTAAAAGGAAAAATAGAAGCAATAATGCCTTAAAAAAACTAGTAATAATAAGGCAGTGAATCAACTCAGCTGTAATATCAAGATAGTTCGAAGTGATTGTAGAAACAAATGTGTAGCTATATATGAAGAATTATGTTGCATAATTCATCAAGACTACGACATCATATTCACCGTAATCGAATGGCACTACGGAACACGTGAATGTCTTGTTGATCTATTCAGAATTGCCTAAAAATTGTGGGGGCCAGGCAGTCCTAACTGCAAATTTTATTCTGAATTTATGACCGGAGGTGGAGCAATTTTGTGGAAGTCTATAAAACAAACTTATGTATATATACAAATAAAATTATTTGTACCTCCGGTAATAATATGTTTTGATAGTCAAGCTGTAATAGCAAATGCTAAGAATGGAGTTTAAAATTATAAATTTTGACATATCCGACACAGACACAACACTGTGTGACAATTGATCACTAGTGGGGTTATGAATATTGACTTTAGGTCAATAGAAAATCTTTCGGATCCGTTAACCAAAACGTTACATCGTGATTAAACTGCTAAAGGGAATGGATCTGAAATCCACAAATTAAGAGACAATTACAATGGTAATCTAACCAAATCACTTAGAGATCCCAAGCCTTGGTTCAATGGGAAAACTAAGCTGCAATAGTTGGGCACAAACACTCAATCACCATTCCCTGAAAAGCTACGAGTGTCACAATGTGCAAAGTGGTGAGGTTGAGTCATTGACTCTTAATAATCCTAAAAGTAGAGATGAATACTTTAAGATAGGATTACCTATATAAATATGAAGTGGGGGCCACTTCAAATGAAACACTTATGAATCCAAATAGGTGATCCATGGCCGAAACGGATCAAAACGTGATAACAAAATGAGGTTGAGATAACAACATATCAATGTTATTGACTAAGATGCACATTAAAGTGGAATAATTCAATGCATCGTGTCAACTAGGCCACCAGTGCAGACAATGATATTGACTAAGGAAGGTTCAAAACCACAAACTACCTATCATGACGTGTCGATGTCTCTGGACCTGACTATGTGTCTTGTCCTAATTATGGGCATTTCCACTCATGTGGAGGATTGTTGGATAATCGGTTAATCGACTATTTATTTAATTGACGGAATTTAATTTATATTAAATTCATAATATTTTAAACTGATTATTTGGTGAGTTGAAATGCATATGGGCTAAAAAGTAGCCGTTGTAATATGGCTTAGGCACATAAATGTCAATAAGCCACTGGCGCGCATCGCTCGCCCAGACTAGATCTGAGATCATAGGTTGAGGCTTGGGTTTGGTAAAAAAAATGAATTTATTTAATCCATTTTGCTCCGAAGTTTAATCGAAATAACAAATATTTTGTCGAACTCAAAAATGTAAGAAATTAAATTTATTGGACCAAGAAATAGCCCCAATATAGTGAATGCAATGCATACATGCATGTACGATGCATTTCAAAGTTTTATTCAAGCAAATTTCAATACATGTGTAATGGAAAATAATACATTCATGCATGACTTCAAAGACATATATATTAACATGCATAAATATACATAGGACATAAACTTGCATGGAGATTGAATGTACATGCACGTGGCTTTGCATTAAACGGTTTTACAATCAATTATGCAATTTATTTTTGAGAGTCATGCATAGCCAAAATCAATTTCGTAATGTCTGTTTGAATTTTTAAATTTGAATTGACGAATGAATGCTCGGCCGGTTATGGATATAATTTCAAATAATTAAATTGTAATAACCGGTTTGACGTTTTGGTTTGTCTTTAAATCCCTCACTTGGTGGATGCCTATGAAAAGGCTTCTAACTCACTCATTTGAGGACACACGCAACAATTTTTCCTCTCATCTCTCTAATATATATTATTTCCGGTGACTTTTCCGGTGAGTTTTCAATCGATATTCCGATCGCATTCGGCCTATTATTTTTCTTCCTTTCCAAGTCTTCCGACACGGTATTAGTTCGCCTTATTTTAGTTCGTCGGAGCTCCGAAATATTGGGGTGCACTAAAATATATATTAGTTTTGATTAAAAGACGAACGTCGTTTAATCTTTGGGAACGTTGCGCCACAAACCGGAGGCACTAACGGGGCGTATTTTTTTTTACAGAAAGAGGTTCTACCTTGACTCGACATGATTGTCGAATTATTTCGATAAATTGATTATTGAAATTTATTTCAATAAATTATTGAAATTATCAAATTTATTTCGATAAAAATTTATTGTATTATCGAATTTATTTCGGTTAAAATTATTATGATATCAAATTTATTTCAATAATTATATTCATGCAATATTAATATTATTATTAAATATCCAACATAAAGCTTCAGAAGGGTGCACTAAAAGTCTTTTGCTTCTCTTCTGCGGGAATTTGAACTGCAAAAAGGTGATGGAATAATTCCGGTGTAACTCAAATAATTTATGTTGAAATTTTTTAACGATTCTTTCTGGTAATTTCAATAAATGACTAAATGTGTATTGACACAAGAATATACTAAAGACTCGGTGCATGCTGTAGTTATTCTAATCTTATTGCTTAAAGATTAAAAGTGATTGCTCATCATTTATCCACTTATGGGTACCTTCAAATCATTCACCAATCTCTATTTTATATATCAAAAATAAAAATAAAAGATATTAATGCATTAAATAATAATATAATTATATAATAAAAAATTATAAAAGTAATGAAAGTTTTTTTCAATTTTAAATGCTTCTGTCCGTTCATAATTGTTCATCCACCAATTTTTATTTATATATATATATATATATTACTTTATTTTATATTCATATATTTTTATTTTACAAGTATAAAAATATTAATATATTAAATAATAATATAATTTAAATTAAATTTTTAAATTTTTAAAACATAAATATACAAAATTAGTATTACTCTAAAGATCACATTTATAATTGTATTTAACATTAAAAATATTTTTATATTTGTATAAATGTCATTCTATTAGTATTATAAGACATTATTGAAAATATTTTTGTAATTTTTTTTTAATTTGTACTATATTTTGATATAATAATTAATTTTCAAAGATCAATAAGCAAAAAGTAAATGAAATCTTTAAAGTCGGATGGAGATAGTATTATTTTTTTAATCTTTAGTATTTATTTTATATCAATTAATATTATTTTTTTATAAAATAATATATAATATTCCTAATTATAGATAATTATTTTTTAAAAATATCACCCTATTCTAATCAAAACATCACATATCCACAGCCGCACCAACACCAAGTTCTTCCTCTTGTCTCTCTTTCTTCTTCCCTATTCACTGCCAAAAAAAAAAATAATATATTTGTAATGAAATTCTAACCCTAAAGTTGACGTATCTAATGTAATTTTATTCCTAATTCCGTCTCTAATGTTATTAGTAACGAAAAAAATAGATTTAGAGATAAAAATGTTTTGTTACAAAAATAATTTTTTCTTGTAGTGATTTTTCGGTCGATTTAAGGCCGTGTTGACCGAATGCGTCATATATCGGTGGGCCTAAAGTCTGGACCGATTGGCTATGAAAATTTGCCAATCTAATTAATCTCGTCTATTCTTACATCCAGAGGTGTATATATATTATTCAACAAGGAGTGAATTTTCAAGGCCCCATTTTCTTTTCTGGAAGCAAGACAAATTGAACTGAACTGAACTGAACTGAAGTGCTGCTATTTAGAGAACGGGAAGGGAATTCGACTAATAGCGATGTTGTACTAATTTTAAATCCAGAAAATTTCAATTCGTCTTCTTCATTCTTCTCAGGACATGGCGGCTAAAGTCCACAGTTTAGGTCTAAAATTTTAGATACATATCAGGAGAGGCATTAGTTAGTACAATGCGAATGTATTGAAGCCAAAAAATTGATAAATAATAATATTTGATAGAAAATTATGTATATACATCCTTAATATATATTTATATAATTTTAATAAATTTTACTTTCTCCGTCCACATAAAGTATACAATTACATTTTTCTCCTTACTTTTTTAATGTAAAAGTAACAATGTGATATAAAGTAGGAGTATTTGTGGAGAAAAAATGAGTTATCTAATGAAATATTTACTTAATTGGACGTTCCAAAATAGAAACAGAAACATGTATACTTTCTAACTAGATGGAGGGAGTATTATATATTTAACAAAGCAGCGTTAAGCCACGAACAAACACTAAGTATATAGATAAATGAATAGACTAAAGGGGGTGTATTCAATCACAACTCTATAGAATTTTGTTGGACTTTTAAAATCCGGATGTATTCAATCCAGATTTTTAAAAATCTTTTAAAATCAAATATGGAGATATTCAATCAAAACTTTTAAAAATCGTTTAAAATTTTGAAGTATTCAATCAAAACTTTTAAAAATCTTTTAAAATTTTGAGGTATTCAACAATCCACAGAGTCTATGGATTTCATTGAATTTTAATGGACAATTATAAAAAGCTTGTATATGAAAAAATCTCTCATGATAAGGAGAGATTTTTATGGATTCTTAAAAATATTATTATTTATTATTATTGTTGTTGATAATATATAAGTGATAAAAAATATAATATAGATTCTTAAAAATATTATTATTTATTATTATTGTTGTTGATAATATATAAGTGATAAAGAATATAATAATATCTATTAATATTATTTTAAATATTTAATAAAAAGTAATAATTTTAAAATAAAATATACTAATAAATTATTATCAATTTTTTTTGAAAATATATTCTTTTATATTATAAATATAATATTTGTAAATTACTATTATCATAATAAATATGTATTACTATTTTTTTTAGTTATCGAATACACTCTATTGTCGGTAAAGTTAACTAAATATATATATTTTCTTCGTTGAACCGTTAGTTATATTTATTTACTTTTTACTTTTATTTCTTTTGCAAAATTGTAAATACAGTTTTTTATTTTTGATGTGATTGTTTTGTAAAATATTTTAAAGGAATATTTTTTAAAGTATAAGAAATTGTGTATATAATATAAAAAATGAATATGTGTGATATATCAATTTTTTAATCTATATATTTATTTTTTACAAAATAATAATAATAACTAATAAAAATATAAAAATAAATTGATATATTGAATGATAATATAATAAAAATTATAATATTAAAAATATAATATACAAAATTGTTGCATTATATATGTTATAATATTTCTATATCATTAATAATTATATATTATTTATTAATATTACTTATATTTTATAAAATATAATAATATATAATGAATATATTATATTTGTAAAATTTGTATTTACATAAGTTTATACAATTATATAAATCAATAAAAATATATAGTTTTTACAATTCTATAAAATTCATATAAATTTATAAAAAAACCCAATAAAATCTAAAAGAATCAATTTAATTAATTAATAAAATCCATCAAACTGCACGGACCCCATAAACTTTCTAAATCCATATAAATTCATAATTTTTTTAAAATAAAAAAAAATTCAATGAAATCTCAAATAAATACACTCCTAAATAATACTCCCTCCGTCCCATGTATCATATCCACGTTGCCGTTTCTGTCCGTCCCACATACCATGTCATCTTTCTTTTTAAACTTTTTAATTTTATTATTTTTCTAATTTTAATTAAATTAATTAATTATTTTAATCTTAATTTATAATTATTTATATTATTAGATAATTATTTTCATTAATATATTATTAATTATATATTATTTGGAGGGACAGTGAGTGACGATAGAGAGATAGAGTGCACGGAAGTTAAAATTCATCCTTTCCATTAATTTACAAAGGCTTATTTATAGCCTACAATTATGGTGATTAGTCACCAAACTAGCTAAGGATGTGTTTGTCCGTGGGTTTGGATTTTGAGATGGGATTTGAACAGTAAAATTTTTGAATTTGAATAGTTGTATGATGTGATATAAATAGGTGTTGATGTGATATTTTGAATATAAAATTAATTTTTAATATAATATAAAAATGAAAAATAGGTGTTTAATTTGATGTTTTTGGGGAAAAAAAATTGGATGAATAATGGATTGAAAATCGAATCCCCAAACAAAAACACCCTTAGGGTGACATCACAAACAAATGACACCTAATACAATTTAATAATGAGTCATACAATATTTAACTTTTCTTTACAGCACAATACCAATTTTGGCATCATCTTATGTTTACAAAATTTAAGAGGATCCTCAGTTTTTTTAATCTGTTGCATTATTTTGATTAATAATTCAATTATTGAGTTTAATTATGAAATTTTGATAATTTAAAAAATTAATTAAAGATCTTTAATTAAGAAAAAATCAATTAGAAAAAATTATTTCAACTACTTCTCGTATATTCAGGATTAAGTTAATTCTAAATAAAATAAAAAAAGTTTGCAAATAATTAATTTCTGAAATCATATACATTTAAAATATAATAATATATACAGTATCACAAATGATATTTTTATAATATTATTATGATGTTTTATAGTGAAATGTCCTTGGTATATAATCTACTCAATTGATGTTCAAATAAATACATTATGATATATTACTCGCAGATTATTTATTATAAAAAAATAAATTTGATCGTATGTTTCCCAAAATACAAGATTTCCTCGTCACCTCCAATTTATTTACCAACCATAATTTTACCTCGCAGAGACTCCCTTCCCCTTCTCATTGTCCTGCCTCCGTCGACCACGCATTCCGCAATCACTGAGGACGACATCTCTAGCCGGGTCCGCCGCCATCAAACACGCTAGCCACCTCCGTCCTCGATTCCCCTTATATTTATACCTCCGCAGTTGGCAACTACCGCCAACGACATCTCTGGCCACACCTGACGCTGTCAAATACGTTAGCCGCCTCCGCCCTCGATTTCACTTCTATTCACACCTCCATAGTTGACAACGAAATCTTTAGCCGCATCAGCTAATGTCAAACATGTTTGTCACATTCGCTCTCGATTCCCCTATCGTGCGAGGTAGAATGAGGGGAAGATGTAGGGCTAATTGACGATAAACATATTTGATAGTTGTGTTTTCAATACTGCATAATTCTTTTACGGTAATCATGTGTATATGGGTATTTTTTATTGGTTATTTTAGAAAAAAAAAAAATTATCAGCACAATTATTCCTAAAAAGAATTTATTGGTCTACGGATACGTACCATGTATATTCATGACACATATGTTGTTTAACTCATGATACATTGGCGATACTAAACTTTATTGTGCACACTTTTATTTCATGTTATGGTTCATATTTATAATTTATATATTGCATAGTTATGATATATTGATCATATTTAAATAATAAACTATGTTAGATGTATTTTTTACCATTATGTTTATAAATATGATATATAACTTCAATAGAGATGATATATATCAGATATAAATGGTAGATATAAATGGTGTAAGTTGCATATAGGAATATTGCATGTATAGTTATGATATATTTTATTTTATGATTCTTGTTTATAATATTTATTTCATAATATAAAAAATAATTCATTTTTAATATTTTAAAAAAATAATTAAAAAAATATAAAAATAATAATATATTAATATATTTTTAATAATCATCATTAAATATATTTTTTAAATTTTATAGTGAAATTTTAAAATATTATTTTAATTTATTTCTATAAATTATTTTGAAAATAATATTTGAAAATTTTAAAATTTAAAATAATATTTTAAAATTTTTACAATAAATTTTTAAAAATATATATAATGATGATTATTAAAAGTATATACTAATATATTAATATTTTTTATATTTTTTTTTGTAAAATATTAAAAATTGATTATTTTTTATATTACAAAATAATTGTAAAAAATACTTTTACTAAATTATAAATATATATATCAAATAATTTTAACAAAGAAGTCAAAATAATAATAAATATGACCTAAAATATGAATATTGAGAATTGTAAACCTAACCTAAAACAGGGCAGTGTTGAGAAATGATTGTGAAGATGACCTAAAACATGGTTGTGTTGAGAAATGGTCGTGAGCATGGCCTAGAACCTGACAATAAATATGACCGACAATATATGACTATATTGAAAACATGGTTGTAAATATGACCTAAAAAATGGTTGTGTTGAGAAATGATCGTCAACATGACCCAAAATATGGTTGTGTTGAGAAATGATCGTCAACATGACCCAAACCATGGTTGTGTTGAGAACCTGTCATAAACAGTTCGGAACACGGGCATGAACACAACCGTGTTTAGAAATGCAGAGTAATCAATACGGTCGTGTTGAGCCCAATCCGGCCGTATTTCTGAATTATCAAAATGTCAGTTTCAGTCAACCATATTGGGACGAAAAACTTTCATCTGAGTGAGACAAAAAAATTAATAAAAAAATTTGAATGAGACCAAAATTGATAATTATGATATTGAATGACACAAGAATTAATTTTTGCTAAAAACGTATTGTTCACTTGACCAATCACCAAACTACTATTTCAATACAACCAAAAAAAAGAAAAAAAAAACACAAGAAGGGATCTACATGTAAATTGCAGGCAAATTTTTCAAGAATACAACGAATGCGCGTGAATTTGTAGATGAGCATTTTAATTTGATATAAATAGCACTTGAGTTATCTCATCTGTATGTCCCCCCTCCTAGGATTCACATCGCATGTGCAAATGGAAATGGAAATGGAAATGAAACTTTGGTCACAAAAATATAAGAGTATATGGGAAGGGAGGAACTTACACAACACGCTTTGTTCTCTTGAAACACCTGTGCCTGTATGATCCACAGCACCCAATCTGAAAACTTTATTCACAAATACAATACAAGAATCTAATTCCAATTATCTAATCTACAAATTATGGGACATACCCATAGTTTAGATATTCAATTTTAGATTGAGTAGATTTATATCTAGATTTGATCTTATTTATAAATTAGATTACTTAGATTTGACTCTGTTTTGTATTGTCTATATAGACTTCTTATTTTGATGATAAAAAAACAATCTCATTATTTTTCCCAAAAATTTCTAATACGGTATCAAAGCCTATTTTCTCATGCTGTAGATATAGTCTACCAACCTACGTTTCTCCGGGTACATTCAACATAGATTGTACCCGGAGGTCTTGTGATTCTGAAATCTACCTACTACCTGTCTATTGTCTGCTTGCGATATGAAACATGTCTGCGATATGCTTGTTGCCTGTGTGCGATATGAAACCTGTCTGTGATTTACCATTTGTCCGCTGCTTGTCTATTGACTGCGTGCGATCTGTTTGGTGTTTGCGATCTATTTATTTTTTATTCCGGTGGAGAGTCAACTGTTATTTTTATTTGCATTTTTTTTTTTTTTTGCGTCAATATTTACCAACCCGTGTTTCTCCGGGTACATTCAACCTGAATTGTACCAAGAGGTTTTGTAATTTTGAAATCATGCCTTTGCAAGTCGGTCTTTTTGCAAATCTATCTCGTCTGCGATTTGTCATCTGTCCATTGCCGGTCTGTTCCTGCGTGCAATTTGAAATCTGTCTGCGATTCTGCGATCCGTTTGCTTCGTTTCTCCAGAGCTATGTTTATGATTGCAATGAAAGTTCTGTTATTTCCGACCTTGTGGAGAGTACTCTCATTGTTTTTTACTCCAGTAAAGAGTCATGTCGTTTTCGGTTGCGGTGTAGTCATCTTGTTTCCGGCTCCGGTGGAGTCATGTCGTTTTCGGCTCCGGTGGAGTCATGTCGTTTTCGGCTCCCGTGGAGTCATGTTGTTTTCGGCTCCAGTGGAGTAATCTTGTTTTCGGCTCCGGTGGAGTCATGTCGTTTTCGCCTCCGGTGGAGTCATGTCGTTTTCAGCTCCGGTGGAGTCATGTCGTTTTTGGCTTCGGTGGAGTCATTTCGTTTTCAGCTCCGTGGAGTCATGTGCTTTTCGGCTCTGGTGGAGTTATCTCATTTTTTATTCCGGTGGAGTCGTGTCATTTTCGGCGGCTCCGGTGGAGTCATGTCGTTTTTAACTCCGGTGGAGTCATGTTGTTTTCGGCTTCGGTGAAGTCATCTCGTTTTCGGCTCCGGTGGAGAGTCATCTCGTATTCGGCTTCGGTGGAGTCATGTATTTTTCAGCTTCGGTGGAGAGTTATCTCGTTTTTTGCTCCGGTGGATGGAGAGTCAACTGCTAATTTTATTTATGTTTTCTTTTTGCGTTTATATTCAAATTTTTTATCAAACTCAATTGGTTTCTGCTATACCACTTGAGTTTAAGATGGGATGTTGAGATATTTTAGATATTCAGTTTTAAATTGAGTAGATTTATATGTAAATTTGATCTTATTCATAGATTAAATTACTTAGATTAGATTTGAGTCTATGAAGTCTGTTTTGTATTGCCTATATATAAGCTTCTTGTTTATACGATCAAAAGACAATTTCATTATTTTCCAGCAAAATTACTATCAATACCAAATTTAAAGTGGCTAGAACGCAATAGGCTAAGTTGAAAATTGCATTATGTTCCAGCTCCAAATTTCATTTTAAGGAAATGCAGAGATGGAAAGTTGAGCTCACCTCAATCAAGGCTTTTTTCCATGAAAGAGAAGAAATTGCATCTCCATATTTGGATGAAATGACTTAACAACTCAAGAACCGAAGTCGAGAATACATAGCTGGCCGACGAAAAAGAAAGTAGAATAGAATGCATACATACATTGAGAGAGAGACACAGATGGAAAGGATACTTTTTATCTTCTCCTAATTGCAGGCAGATCATGTAATTTTACGATTATTATTATTCATGTCTTATGAAAAGAATGCTTGCTAGCGAGTCA
Organism: Andrographis paniculata; assembly: GCF_009805555.1. Classification (NCBI taxonomy): domain Eukaryota; kingdom Viridiplantae; phylum Streptophyta; class Magnoliopsida; order Lamiales; family Acanthaceae; genus Andrographis; species Andrographis paniculata. The sequence goes on along the minus strand of NW_026137607.1, from coordinate 3,196,856 downwards.
TATTACATTTACATATCAAGTTCTCCTCTTTCATCAACAACATTATAGAGATATCACTACAGTACTACTACACCACATTAAGAACATGATGGATCTGCAACACATTGTATAAGTCACTCGACGCCTATATCCTTTTCCCCTCTACTTATTCCCACAAGCTCATGCACAAAAAGAAACCAACATAAACACTTATGTTATACAGAGCTGAGCTGACCAGAGACACATACCGCAACGCTGATGTCAACATAACTAACTTATAGTTGGATTAAAACCGCATTGCATCCCGAGATTGCATTTCAAGGAGGAAAATTCTAAGCTAGACCGCAAAGGCACACACCTCAAATTCAAATATTACTCGGAGGCAGATTCTTGAGCAATATGGCATCAAACCTAGTATTCTTTGATATTTCTATGATGCAGCATGCCATCTCCATCCTCTAATTGTTGGTGAAGCACTTGCAGTTTTTTTGATGCTCAGTGAGTTCCTAATGAATGCACGCAGAATTTGTTAAAAGCAACAAACCAATCAACAACCATGACAACCCACTGGCAAAGACACCACTCAGTCAGAAGCACATTTTTCAACTGGAAACTAAAATATTCTTGTTCAAATAAGCTACTTGTTTACAAATGCTGTTGTTAAAAACAATGTCCAAACCAAAATCATCAAAGTACTGCAATGTGTACTTCACATTTAAAAATATAAAAAGCAAAAATATGTAATATAGGTGGAATAGGAATTGAATTTAAATAATAAATCCATTTAGCATGAATAGGTAGGTTTATTTTTATGGGCATTGATTGCCCCCTACTTTTCCATATGGATTTTCTGTAATTTTGTTGGTTACTTGAAGCAGCCATGTTATCATGATTCTCACAAAACCAAATCATACTTTTAACATTTTTTATGATTTGACATTGCATGCCTACACTTGAGACATACACAGAAATTTCAAACATTATCCTAGTTAGGAGACACAAATCAACATTGATATCCATTTGTTTGGGGCTCTTCTTAATTCAGAAAACCAGTATATTCAATAGATGTTTCACTAAAATTCAGGGCATCAACTTGGAACAATAATGACTCAACAATAGACAGATCATGACCAGGAAACTGCAAGTGAAAAATCTATCAATTTTATCTTTTATCATTTTAAATGTATGAATATTCAAGGATCAAACATCAAAATTGTAGAACTTATAAAATTCAAGTTTTTGGTATAAATAACCTGAATCTGGTTCTGTAGGAACTTGACATAGGCTACAGCTTCTTCTAACATGTCTGCTGTGTTTGTTTGCTGCAAATAAGAAATTAAAAGAAAAGAATTGCATTATAAAAGTTCTTAAGGCAAATGAAATTTAACCATTAATATGTAGTGTATATTCTCAGTTAAGCAACTACAGCTCTTCTGCCTAGAAGGTTTTAGATAATGCTTCAACTTGGAATTGAATAAGGATTCAAACCCATCAGTATTTTTGAGTATCTAACTGCCAAATATGTAAAACTAGTAGCATAGTAGAACCACCATCTCAATTAATATTAGTTGCGAAAACATCCGATGATATTTGTTTAAACCCTTTTTACAGTATTATTTATATAAATTTTAGACAGTTTGAAATGAAATAATCAAGATATCTGTCAATATATGATAAAGCATAACACAGGACAGGTCTAGTCTTTCTTTTTGAACAAATGCATTATGCAGGACAATGGCTTCTTATGAGAAACAGTCACATGTACATGCTAATACTGTTCTAATGTCTAACATAGCTTACTATCACCGGAAATCATGTATATTCTTCAGGCATAAAATAGATTGAAGGTCGTGATTCATTCATGTTGGATGTGTAGATTTCATTCAGGCTAGCCAAAAAAGGATATGAATGACTAATGCCATCAGGGTGTGTTTTGTTTGAGAGATTGGACTATTCATCCCATTTTTTCCCCCACAAACATTAAATCAAACACCTATTTTTTATTTTTTATATTATACTAAAAATCAATTTTACATTCAAAACAACACATCAACACCTATTTATATCACATCATACAACTATTCAAATTCAATTTTTTTACTATTCAAATCCCAACTCAAAATCCAAACCCCCAAACAAACACACCCTTACTTTATCCATATTAGGGACAAGTTCCTGTAGCTTCCGTATCCTGTCGCTAATCCTTGTTCTTCGAACCTGATCAAGTGGAAAGCAACCATATAAAGAATGCCCACAAAAGGATTAATATCTAGTTGTGAGGGTACGGAAACATTCCTAGTTCATCAAACAGATAAAAATAACAAGATAAACTTCAATACCCTCTCAGCAATACTGCGAGGATGGGTAGCACAGCCACGTTTTGCTCTAACCCTGCACATCACGGAGTCCTCCAAAAGCTTATCCATATCAACATCCAGTGCTCCACCAATGCCCCCTTGTACTTGGCCACTTTTCTCTCCTTTCTACACCAAAAACAGGCACAAATGTATTATCATTTTCTAATGGACAAACAAAAGAACACAGACAGGAGCAGTTCATCAGCATGGTGCACCAATTCCAATTTGGCAACATGTGTCTAAACCAATTACACTAATTGAATAATCACCAGGGAGAATAGTCAATAATCCTCATTTAACCATAAAACTGGGGAGAAAAAGAACCCAAAGACTAGGTAAGATTTCATAAATCACCCTAAAACTATAACCCATGTCTATTAAAATCTTACACAGGCTTTGTCCTTTCCAGTCTAACTATAATGCAGAAGATTGACGAACAAATTCAAAAATAGAAAGAAAATAGATTATTCCATATAATATCACCAACAAGGCTTTTCGCTACAAGCTTCAACTACTCAAATGCTTGATTTTTAAATTTATTTCTTATTTATTGAAGATTCGACGCTCTGCACCCAAGAGTTCAACTTAAGGCATCCCAGAAAATGCAAAGTTTACAAAACTTTGTTTGCTTATTAATTCGAACTCTGAGGACCACACATCATTTTATAGTAGGATCACTGTAGTAAAAGTTCACTTCATAAGGGTACCCTAATTCACGACGGGACCTCTTATTTCAGAGAAAACATGACATGAATGAGTAGCCCTTTCTCGTTGCTCCATTTTTTTCTTTTAGCTACTTTTTGGTAATAGACAAATGTTCAAAATCTCTCCTATATCATTGCAGGCTCGTGCTCACTTCTCTTCCAGATTTTCAAAGTTTATCTAATGTGTAATTTGATAGAAACTTGGAGCTACTCAAACAAAGCCCTTTTCAAATGCAGGATAATTTATTGTTCAGGCAGTTTGGAGACGGTTAAATAAACCGTGTTGATGTTGGTAAAGAAAAATAATAATGTGTCTTAGCACATACCAAAGAAGTAGAAGAAGATGATGATAGTTTAGGGGAAAGCTTATCCAAGTCATCGGCGTCACGTGCGCGCTTCGCAGAAGGCGATGAGGCGTAATCATAATTTGCCGGGATTCCTAAGTTGGAGAAGTAGCCATCGGAAGTATTGAGAAGTGACAAAAACTCAGCCGGAGAGCTATTCTGGCGGAGAAAGTTGCTGAGGCCGCCGGGACCGGTGGACTCCAACAACTCCAGATCTATGTCGGTAGCAGCAGAGGCGGGGGGCGGTTTTGGGATATCTAAGACGGCGTCAGATTGCTCCTCGTCGGACTCGAGTAAAGCTTCCAGCCAAGTGGCGGGAGCAGAGCGGAATCTGGCGAGGCCACCTCCACCTCCACCTCCACCGCCACCTCCACCGGCAGTGCCAGTGCTAGCGCCGCCACTTCGATTGAGCTCAGAGCTTCCACAGGCGCGTGGCTGTTGCATCGGCAGGGAGGAAAAATGAGTGTTGCAAAGGAAGAAGTTTGGGTGGCTCCCTTATCTGGCGGATTCAGGTGATTTGTGTAGTAGAGGTCATAGTGTTGTGTGTCTCTCTGTCTGTTTGTCTGTGTGTCCAACTGACCGACTCACTGACTGACTTCTTTCTTCAATTGAGATGAGATAGAGAAGAGAAGAGAAAAGATGAGAATATGATGAGATGAGTTTCCTTCCACTTGCGGAAGCACAACAGAAGTAAATGAGAGAATAATAATAATAATAATAAATGGTAGACAGAGAGAGAGAATTAGACATTGGAAATGGCATCATCCATGATCCATCCCATGATCCAAGGGCAAGGGCAGTCCGGCCCCTACCCACGCACCCGCTGCTAATTCATATGGCAAGTTGCTTTCTTTCTCTGGTGTTTATTTCTGGTTAATTGTACTTGGATTTAATTATTTTTCGGTCAGGCTTATAAGCTAGGCGAACAATATGCGGTAGATGACCTGAGTCGTTGGAGGTTTAAACTCATGACTTCACGGTCACACGTCTAACCTCCATACCATCTGGTCATTCCTTACGAGACAACTTATACTTAATTATTGATTTTAAAATACGAAGTTCAAACATATTAAAAATCAACGTGTAATTAAAGAATAGATTCAAGCACTACAATATGTTGGTTTGATTAATCTTTTGTTGTTTAATAAACCTCAATTAGATAGACATACCAATGAACAAGTTGAGTTCACATTTTTATGTTTGAAGTCGGCTTGTTACAGGAAAATAGCATACCATGTTATTCAATTCCATTTGGCTCATGTTAAACAATTTTCTTTGAATGGAGGCAAACACTAACAGGATATCAGCTTGAATGGTTTTAACTATCACGTGTGGATGGGTAAGATGAAAGATATACTTTACATTAAGAAATGTCATTTACTGATGATTGTTGATGAAAAACTCACGGGTAAAACCGATGAGCAGTGGCCTTGATTCATTGACAAGTTTGTGTGTTGATAAGACAATAGGTAGATGATAATGTATTGAATCATGTTGTTGACGTGGCTAATGCTAGTTCTTTATGGAATAAACTAGAGCAACTATATGCCCGAAATACTGGATATCGCAAATTGTATTTCATTAGGAAATTGTTTGAACTGAAGTATGTTGAAGGGACTCAGGTGACAGATCATTTGAATGCATTAAGGGTTTGTTGAATCAGTTGTCTGATTTGCAGATTAACTTCGAGAATGAGGTTCAGAGTTTATGGTTTCTCAACATGCTTTTGTCAAATTCAATTCTTGATGGTGTCATCTCGATGGAATATGCCAAGAACAATATCTTGAATGAAGAGGCACGGAGACGGCCTCTTGGTGACTCCTCTATTTAAGATGTTTTGATGATTGAATTGAGGAGGAGTGTGAAATGGGATCTGAAGAATAAGGATAAAGGCATAAACAAATTTAGCAAGCATGCGAATATAGCGTGCCACTATTGCCACAAGAAATGCCACATCAAGAAAGACTAATGGAAGTTAAAGAAGTACAAAAAAAAAAAATAGCAATGAGGGAATGAAGAACAAGTTGATATTGTAAAAGAAGAATTCTTGATTATACTTGATGACATGATTAATCTTGTATGCCATGAGACTAGTTGGGTCATTGACAGTGAGATTTCCATTCATGCTACACCGAGACGTGAGGTAGTTACTATCTACACTTATGGTAATTTTGATTCCATTAAGATGGGTAATGATGGCTTGCCCCAAGTCGTTGGCATTGCAGATGTTTGCTTGGATACTAGTCTGGGTACTAGATTGGTGCTTAGGGTGTTAAGCATGTCCCCGATGTACAGTTGAACTTGATCTCAGCAAGAATACTTGATGACGAGGGTTTCTGCAGTACGTTCACTGATGGACAGTGGAAACTTACCAGAGGCCTATGGTTGTGGCTCGGGGTACGAAGTCTTTATCATTATATATGATGCAAGCTAAGCTTTCTAAGAACATTATTACTAACTTGGAGAGTGAGAATTTTGTTGAGTAATGGCATAAGAGGCTCGATCGCATGAGTACAAAAGGAATGTTTGTGTCCCTTCACGAGATCTTGGGTTACATTTGAAGAAGTGTGACCATTTTTTTTGCAGGGAAACAACATAGAGTACATATTCAAATCTTCAACACCTTCAGTAAAGCCAGAGATACTTGATTTGGTGCATTCAGATGTGTGTAGTCCGTTGAAGACAAGGTCTCTTGGTGGCACTTCATACTTCATCACCTTTATCGATGATCATTCGACAAAGTTGTGGGATTATATTGTGAAAAGTAAAGATTAAGTTTCGAGTATATTCAAGAAATTTAAAGCATTGGTTGAGAGACAAACTGGAAAGAAATGGAAGTGTATTCGAAATGACAATGAAGATGAATACTCTGGACCATTTGACGTCTATTGCAAATTACTTGGTATTATACATAAAAAGACGCCGCCAAAGACACCATAGTTGAAAGAATTGGCAGAAAGGATGAAGATAACTATTATGGAGAGAGTAAGATGTTTGATCTCTCAGTCAGGTTTGCCTTATTCCTTTTGGGATGGAGCTTTGAGCACTATGGTTCATATCTTGAACCTATCACCTAGCGCACCATTAAAGGGTGATGTTCCAGAAAGAGTGTGGATTGGTAAAGATGTATCTTACGGTCATTTAAAAGTGTTTGGGTGCAAATATATTGTACATGTTTCTAAGGATGAGAAGTCTAAGCTTAATGCAAAGTCGAGACAGTGTGTGTTCATCGGCTATGGTTAGGACTATTTTGCATAGAGGTTTTATGATCCAATTGAGAAGAAGCTTATTAAAAGTAGAGGTGCAGTTTTCACGGAAGATCAGACTATCAAAGACATTGATAAATGTAAAACTCCATCTCAGGACAATGAGGGTTTGATTGATGCATGGTTGGCTCATTGGACATCAATTCAAGGTACCGTTGAGGGTGAGGTTTAGTCAGTTACACCTAGTGCAAATTCTCCTAATGGTGTTGGTGATGATGATCATAGTGAGATACCACCTGTCAAGAATCCACGTATTCCTAGAAGGTCAGAAAGAGAGCGGGTACCATTGAAGAAATATAGTCCTACTGGATATAAAATCTAACTTAAGGGGGAGAACTAGAGAGCTTTGATGAGGCTCTCAATGATGAACACAAGGATGAGTGGCTAAAGTCTATGAATGAAGATGGATTCTTTGCCAAGAATAGCACATTTGAGCTAGTGAAGTTACCTAAATGTAAGAAGGCATTGCTTAACAAGTGGGTATTTAGAGTTAAGCATGAAGAGCATAGTTTGCATCCTCGGTTCAAGGCTAGATTGGTTGTTAAGGGGTTCCATCAAAAGAAAGTGGTTGATTTTGATGAGATCTTTTTTCCTATTGTGAAGATGTTGTCCATTCGGGTTGTTCTCGGATTCGTAGCGAGTCTTCACTTAGAGGTTGAGCAAATAGATGTGAAGACAACTTAACTTCACGGTGATTTAGAGGAAGAATTTACAGAATCCAACCTGAAAAGGATTTGTTGAAAAAGGCAAAGATCATGTGTGTCGTATAAAAAAAAAGTCTTTATGACTTGAAGCAAACACCTAGACAATGGTACAAGAAGTTTGAGTCGGTTATGGAGAAGCATGGTTATAAAAAGACGACTTTTGATCACTGTGTGTATGTGAAAAGATTCTTTGAAAAATGATACTATCATCTTGTTATTGTATGTGGACGATATGTTGATCGTGGGCAATAACTTGGAGAGGATAATTGGACTGAAGAAAGATCTGAATAAGTTCTTTGCTACGAAGGATTTGGGACCAGAAAAGCAGATTCTTGGAATAAAAATTATTCGGGATAAAAGTCGTAGGATGATGTATATATCACAAGAGAAGCATATTGAGAAAGTGCTTCAGAGGTTCCATATGGAAAAAATCTAAAGTTGTGAGTTCACCTTTTTCTGCACACTTTACATTGAACAATAAATTGTCCAAGTACAAATTCAGAGAAGAATGACATGAGTCATGTCCCATATACCCTTGTTGTGGGGAGTATGATATATGTCATGGTTTGTACAAGACCAGATTCAGCTGATGATGTTGGAGTTGTTAGTTGTTTTCTTTCTAACCCATAAAGAGAACATTGGAAGGTAGCGAAGTGGGTTTTAAAGTATCTTAGAGGGATTTCTGGTATGAGGCTCGCACTTGCTGGTGAAAAGCCTTTTTCTAATCGGTTACAGTGATTCTGATATGGCTGGAGATAACGATCTTTTTAAATCTACTTTTGGCTACTTGGTAACTTTTGCAGGTGGGGCTGTATCATGGCAATCGAAATTGCAGAAGTGCATTGCACTTTCTCCCACTGAGGCTGAGTTTATTGCTGCAACTGAAACTTGTAAGGAGCTATTGCATATGAAGAGCTTCTTAGAGTAGATTGGCTTCAATCAAGATAGGTATGTGTTGTTTTTTTTATAGTCTAAGTGGCATTCATCTTGGGAAGAATTCGAAATTTCATTCTAGATCGAAGTATATCAATGTTAAATATCATTGGATACGAGATGTCGTAAATTCCAAGGAGATTGAACTTGTAAAGGTTCATATGGATGATAATGGGGCTGATATGATGAAAGAATCATTTCTTAAAGGGAAGCTCAAAATTTGTTGCAGGATCGCCGGAATGGCAGTTTCCTCCACTTAGTCGGAATGGGGAATTTGTTGGGTTTTTCTCCTAAGTGAGAAAAATAATTTTTGTAAGTGTTGATATGATTTGGTTTAATTAAATATTAAAAATAATTCTATTTATAAAAAAAATTAAGAAAAGCACAAGGAAATTTGGATAGAGATTACACCATTAAGAGACAATCGGGATAGACAAGAGATGAGAGGGAGAAAAAACTATGTTTCGTGCAGGGCTGATTGGGCAATCGATTAGAGGATCATTCGTTGTCCGATCAAGGTGAAATTTTGTGGAGAACTTCTACACACATTAATCTTTATTTGGAATGGTGGGTTTTTTATTTTGACGGTTAGATTAGAAATAATGAAGGTTTTATCAAAGTTGTACTCAGTAGGATTCTTGACTACGTGGATTTAGTTTTTGGATAAATCGCATGGTAAGTTCTTCTCTGATCAAGTGAAATTTGGTAGGCATATTCCTAACTTCTAAAGCTATGATTTGTATGGTGTGATTTGAATTTGGCTTCCAGAATCAGAAGTTGTATGGCCGTGTGTCTACTACTTATGTTTTAGTTGTGTATTGTGCTATCTTGGTAATTTGGAGATCTAGGCTTGGTGTTTGACCTTGTAATCTCGGTGTATTGTCTCTTGTGCACTGTTTTAGCGGTGTGTGGACATTGTAACCCAACAACGATTGAGATTAGTGGATTTTTGGGTGAACTACGGTCCCATTTTACTTCTCACATTGAAAAAGTTTTCATGTAAAATTCTTGCATTCATTTATTTTGTCGCTTTGGATGTGAATGTGTTAGTTATTTGTCCTCTTCATAGGTTCGCATAAGAAGGGATAGAAAGAGGTTCGGTTTCTTACACAACAATTTTAAGAACTAAAATTTTGTTATAGTATATGAAGTTTCCTCTTGAACGAGCGTACAAGAAAGATCATTATGAATGTTGCTGATTCATTTCCCGGTGTTACATGTTTAACTTATATGTTTTTTCATTTGAAAACAAAAAATTTCTTTTTCATGACACAATCATCTCGTATTGAGGTTCGTATCAATATTGAACTATCCAATTTTTATATCTATGTCATTATAATCTTCGTCACATATGTGCGGTTTGAACTAGGTGGTGCACCTGCAATCGTATCCAGCCTCAGCATCATGATTTTTGTTTGATGGGTTAGTTATGTCCCTGGTGAGTTTTGTGTTGTTCTGTTTTTTTACAATGTGATTGTATTAGTGTTGCGGATTGAATTTTGCAAATTGAGTTTTGTATTTTTCTATTTTTGTTGTCCCTAGTAGTGATTGTGTTAGAATTGAAGATTGAATTCTGAAAATTGGGATTATTTGAAAACTCTTATATATGAAGAAGAATGTAGTTTGGTATAAATATTGTGTGTATATGAATATGATGATAGATTTTTATTTTTATTTTTTTACAGTGTTGTTATAATGAAAGTTTGTCCATGTTGTTATTCTTGAATCTTGTTTGTGGGATTAATGCATAATGTGTTGTGTGTATATATTGATAAATTATATATTTTTATGTATTCTTATTGGAAAATTATAAATAATAATTAATATATTGGATAAGATTTCTACTAAATTTGGTATAATCGTGATTAGTGGCAGGATGAAGTGATGTGCGCCTTTGCCAAATTTTTCGATCAATGATTGAGTGTATTTTTGGCATAAAGTTGGAAAGGAGAAATCAAGGAGTAATCAAGGAGCGGTTGAAGAACTAATTGAAAGCTTGATCGTCTATAAAAAGAGAGTCAAGGCATTTGATGGGATATCACGATTTACACATACACTTCATATCTTGAGGATTTGGAAGCAATATAAGGAGAAGAGGTACCGGAAGATCATCATTATCTTTATTTTATCGCTTTCATTTACTTTGAGTATGAGTAGCTAGTTTCTCTTGTTTTAGTCCAAGGTTGAATTTAGATTTCAGATTTGGATTTGTGAAATTATATTTTGATTTAAATTGAATCTTGTTTACTAAATTGGTATTTGTACAATTTTTGTGATTTATTCCTACAATTTTTCTATTAAATCTTTTATCGCGCCTGGATTTTAGATTAGTTTAGCAATTGTACACCAATCAAACATTTGCATCTGTAATTGTGCACTTGTTTGATAAAGTGGAAAATAGGTTAACAAGCTTAGCCCAAAAATTTCATGATAAAATAATTTAATATTTTTCTAATTGATTGAATATTTGAATTGGATTTTTTTCGTGCTACTTTCAATTGGAGAAATTAATCTATGGCCATACCTAAATTATTTCTTTGATTAAGGATGTGGTCAATCGGCCGTACCATTGCCGCAAATAAAGTAAGAAAAAATTGAGTGTTATGATCATATATAATGTCTATAACCAATTTATCAATTAAATAACAAGATTATTTAGAATCAAATGATCGAATCTTTAATCCGGTTTCTTATTCACTCATTGAGCTAGAAATTTAATCTCTTTGGAATCTAATTTTTATTTCTCTGTCGCTTCTTTTAATCACCTTGGTTGAATTTGTTAATCTATCCCTTCAATACTTGAATTGTGACAAAATAGGAATTAAACCTTATAGTCCTTGTGGATCGACCTCGGTACCATTTGCTACGCGACGATTGTAGTGTTAGAGTATTTTAATTGGAAGCATCGAGGCTACCATATTTATTGGAGGCAAATGGAGAATGGCTTTATGCTAAAAATTATTTAAAATAGCAATGCTTATTTTATTTTTATTGAGATGGCAATGAATTCGAGCTATTGTATATGTTTTATTTCACTGAGCCTCGATTTCCCACATTAGTCTGGACACATCATTTTTAGAGGGCTTTTTTGGCTTTGACCATTATTTTTTGCTTCTTCCAATAGCTCCAACGATCGACACCAATGAACAAACTCTCTAACAACAAAAGCTACTTCAATATTATGTTTAGACTAATTTTTCGGAATATTGCAACAATAGAGTCGATAGCCAAGTGAAGATGGTTACATCCATGACAGACGGGAAGTAGGGGCTAGGGGGCAACTCCCGCAAAGCCATTTTTCTTTTTTCTTTTTTTTAATAAAAAATATATTTTTTAATTTAATTATGTAATTTTGCCTCTCCACCCCTCCAATCCAAATCCATTACTCTATTTTATCTTTCATTTTATTATTTTAATTTACAATACTATATAATAATTTTAATTATAAATATTTATATTAAAAATTACAATTTTTTATCCTAAATATTACTATACTTGTATTATATTTTATTCTTTTTTTTCCAATTATTTTTTCCTTTTCCGTGATCCTACTATAGTGTCAAGAGAAATCAAATGAGTTAGAGTGACTCAGAATTAATCGAAGTGATCGTCAAGTTGGTTCTTACAATTTTTTTTTTGCACACATAAAAAGCCAAACTACCTGATTAAATAAAAAAAAAATTAAAAATTAACAGTTTGAAATATGTTGAAATTAAAATAGGATAGTAAAAAAAATAAATCGACAAAATAACTTTGCTCCCCAGTACGAAGTCTAGTTCCGTCACTGGTTACATCTTGCGCGAATGGGATAATAGTTGGAATAGAATACAGTAAATGAAAGAGATAAGGATAAAAATGATATTTTATAAATTATAATAATAATAAAAAAAAAATGTATGGAGTTATATGCAAGTAATAAGTAAAACTTGGAATTGAACTTAAACATTAAATATGAAGAGGTAGTTTAGTCCAATAAGTTGTAAAAAGAAATAAAATTAATTTTTAATGACGCTTTTAAATATAAGTAAATTGAGTCCCAGACATCATTTTTTTTTCATAATTCACTATGGATTTGTTCATTTAATAATTTTGAGTTGCACGATTCGTTATAAATATTATTAAAAATATAATATATACATATTAATATAATATAGAAATTATATATATTTTATCACTCACAAAAGATCAACAATTCAACATAAAATATTATTTTTTATATTACTAACACAAACTTCATAACTAACATAAAAGATACATCTATCCAAAAGAACAAAGTGAACAAAGTCTTTATAACTCACCGCTATAATTCACAATAAAGAAGCCGCATATGGATTAGGAATAACCACTAGAAGAAATCCAATCTATTTTGATAACTCTACATTTAGTACTATTGTTCTATTTTTACATGATTTATAATTAGTGACACATATAATGTTATAATACTTCCATTGAGTTGTCATTAATTGCAATGAATATACTTCTTTCAAGCCTTATTAGAAAAAAAATATAGTGGGACAAAAATTCTAGTAACAGAAAAAGAATGTGTCCTTCGTGCATTCAAAAATATTCTCCTTGATGTGAAATTTACTTGAAATCTCACAATCAAGGCATCCACATGTTCTTTACCAATTTATCGAACATTGCAATTGGCAAACCATTGGTTAATAAATCTACTAAATTCAGATCCGATGAAATTTGTTGCACATCTATTTCACCATTTTTTTTAAGATCATGAGAAAAAAAAAGGGTGAAATATGTTTCGTCATATCTCCCTTGATATATCATCTTTATAGTTGAGTTATATAGTCTATCACAAGAACATAACTCTAGAGTTCTTTCAGTAGGGCTTCCGAAAAAATATGTATACATTGTTGATATGAGTAGTTTATTCAATTTATTTCTATTTAATACAGGGGGTATCACATCCCTCGACTTAAGAATGCAACACCCAGATTGCACCCCCAAAGATCCCAACTGCTAGGTCTCTCAACAGTCCGATCAACTACTATGGGCTGTCGCAGGTTGGCTTTAATACCAATAGATGTGACACTTCAACTAATAACCTTGAAGTGTCACACGTCAAAATCAGAACAACATCAAACAAAAGTGTGACGTGCCTGTTGCTAAAGCTAATACATAATAAAAGCGAAAACAAACTTTGCGGAAGTCTTAAATATAATTTACCAACACCTGTCAGAAGCATCTACCACATACTCATTCCAATGAAATCCTTGTTAGCTAGCGATTCCAGCCATCTTTCTTTGGTGGTTGGGGTTCGCTTTCTTTCACTGAACACAAAACGAAGATCCGGAATTTGAGACTTTCTACACCAAAAATATGATACATCGATAAATAGAATCCCCATAAAAATACCACTAGATTGAGCACCAGTGATTTCGTATCCGGTCAAACTCTTGGCCCACAAGTATTTCAAAACATGTAATCATAGAAAGTCTATACATGTATTAAAAATTATTATTGCATCTCAAAAGTAGGGAGTGTGTTTAATCATAAGTTCGGACATAATCCAATACAAAATTCATGCATGCTTGATAAAAGTTTCATCCCTATGATACATCAAGTGGACAAATGTCCAAAAATCAACTCTACATAGAAGAAGTTAATAAACATCAGCTGAAGTTGAGTAAGAAATTAAATATGCAATGCATGAAATAAAATACCAACAATAAGCAATAGCCAATCAACAACTATAACTAGTCAAAATTTACAGCTCACTCAATACATCAACCGACTTGCCAATGAACGGCTAAGTCTAGCCAAATCCACGACTTATACAATTGATCAATAGAATTTCTAATCAATGGTTAAGTCTAGTCAAATTTACGACTTACACAATTTATCATACGATTTACAATTTAAAGGCTAAACCTAGCTAATTTAACGGCTTACAAAATTTATCAATCGACTTACCAATTAACAGTTAAATCTAACCAAATTCAAAGCTTACACTTCTTATCACTCAACTTGCCAATCAACGGCTAAGTCTAGTCAAATTTACGGCTTACACAATTCAACCGATTATGTTTTATTGTATAGACAATGTTTTACACATCAACTATCAATAATTATTTGTCCATCAACAACATCAATAATCCAATAAACAAATTATCATATACACTATATATCACATCAAATTCTATTAGCAATTAATATTATCATATCGCAACAAGTTCACCACATATCACAAGACATAATTACAACGGCCTATTTATTAAGCATGCATAAGTTTACCCTTACCTTACTTAGGGGAATCTAATAAACTCAAGTATCACTGACTCGTGGAGTTTGGTATGGTCTGGACTTCACCTTACCATCAAACACAATTAATCAAATTACTCAAATTTCATGCAGATTTTACAAAATTTACCATAAATTTATCATTAGCTCAAACATTATGAAACTAATGTCAAATCAAATCTAACATTCCTGTTTCATGCCAAATATAAAAAATGCAATTACCAATTTGAATCACATTCAAAATATCATCTTAACTCAAACCGTCAATTTAATTTGTGAAAATATAGCAGTTTTACTATAAAAATTACTAAACATCAATTTCACACTCAAATAGGACAAACTTAATCTCTAATTAAATTTAACACATATATTTATATTTTTAATCGAAAAACAAAATACAAAAAAAAAGCTCTAAAAAGGGCATAATATTAGTTAAATATACTGAATAGACCTTACACCCAAATGGAACAAAATTGATCTCTAATTAAATCTGACAAAAATTTCTACATTTAAAATGAAATAAAAATGTAAAAAATACCCAATAATTTTAGAATACTTATCGAACATTCTGCAATGTTTTTCCGTTAAGAATGAAAGTGTATAACTTTAGAAAATCATATAAACTTTATTTTTCTTTCAAAGAACTTATATGATATGTCAAATTAAAAATAAAATCATGAAAAATATAAATATGATTTGAAAAAAAAGAAGTACATGGTTTAAATAACCAAAATAATATAAGATAATATACACAAATCATGAAATCGAGTTTTAAGAGTAACGAAAAAAAAAAAAGGCAAGAACATTTACTCCAAATCACCTCAAACTTAAGTGGGAGAGGTGGGTGGTACCTAGGGTTTGCTAGGAGTGTTTGGAGAATGAAAGGAAGATAAAAATATAGGTGAGAGAATTAGATTTTAAGTTTAAAAATTCGAGTTAAAATGCTAGTGTATTTTTTTAAAAATGCACTTTACTAGGCACCAGTCCCTTTGATACTATTTTTGCTATAACTTTTTCATTTGACCTCAGATTGACACACCATTTTCAGCACTAGAAAGATACTCAATAACTATATATTCAATCAATTCATGTCGTTTTTTTTTAATATAATAAATCGAGATCAATTATTTCCTGAAGATAACAAAAAAATATGTTTAACACATTTTTTGTATTGTTATATTGGTATTGCACTCAATCTTGTTAATAAATTTATAGAAAATGTTATATTTGGTCTTGTACTGTCAACTAAATACATTAGTGTGCCAATAATACTTAAGTATGGTACATCACGACCAAGTGCTTCTTCACTCTATTTTTTCGGTCTAAAATGATCATTGAGATGGATCTAGAGTTCTAACGACCATCGAACTACTTAGTAAATATGTTTTATCCATTGGAAATAGTTTTAAAACTTTATGGGTATACACAGGTTATGGATGAAAAATTCTATTTTCCAACTGTTCAAGATGTAGACTAAGGTAGAATTTCGTTTTTCTAAATTCTTGATTCCAAACTCCTTTTTTCAAGTATACAATAGCTTCTTGAACCTCTTCAGAAGTTCTTATTAAATTTAAGTCATCCATATAAACAGTTATGATTATCAATTTTTCTATCATTTTTCTTTATAAAAACACATGGAAAATAGAATTATTGGCATACCCTTATTTCAATAATGATTCACTGAGACGATTATACCACATGCAACCAAATTGCTTGATCTCATACAAAGATTTTTGTAATTTGATAAGATAATATTTTTTGGTTTTGATTTGTATGCATCAGGCATACTGAATCTCTCAGGGATTCTCATATAGATATCATTATCTAATGAGTCATATAAATAAGTTATTACGACGTCCATCGTATGCTTATTCAAATTTTTATAAACTGTCAAGCTAACAATATATTGAAATATTATTCCATCCATTACTAGAGAATAAGTTTTATTAAAAATCAATTTCAGGACTTTGTGAAAAACTTTGGGCCACAAGTCTTATTTTGTATCTGGCAATCTCATTGTATTTTTTTTGTTTTTTTTTTCTGAACAAATATTCATTTATAGCCAACGGGCTTAACACTTTCAGGTGTTTGAACAATTAGTCAAAAACTTTTTGTTTCACCAATTACTCCAATTCAGACTGGATCACATCTTTTAATTTTGGCCAACCTGTTCTTTTCCGATATTCATCAACTTAGGTTCAGGATCCTCGTTATTTTTCATTAGATTAAGTGTTATATTATATACAAAAGCACTATATGGAAATCTCATAGGTAGTTTTTTTTCAAAAAAAATACTCATTTATAGCCAACGGACTTAACACCTTCAGGTGTTTGAACAATGGGTCCAAAAGCTTTTTGTTTTGCCGGTGAGTTCAATTCAGGTTGGATCACATCTTTTCAGTTTAACCAACCCTTTTTTTTTTCTGACATTCAACAACTGATATAGGTCCAAGATCATCATTATTTTTCATTAGATTAAGTGCTATATTATATACAAAAGCATTATCCAGTAAGTACGTCCTTTTGGTTCCAATGTTTTATAGTAGTAACGTAACTTACTGAATTCTCAATAACCTTATTCTCTTCGGGAGAAAGTTCATCATGATCAATTTCTTTAGAGTTTTTATTTATATTACTATTTGTTTCTTAAGTATTTTGATTAACATTTAATTCTTCAACCCTCTCATTTGTTTTTCGTTTTTTACAAAGATTTTTATCTTTGGGACCGAAAGATCTGTCACGCTTTAGGCATGCATTTGATTCATTAACACTTTGTATTTGTCTTTCAAGGACAATAATTTTAGCCGGTATATTTTTTGCAGCTATATAAAATCTGGTGACTATATTGGCATTACAAAAGTCATCAGACAACTTATTTGAAATTTACTACAAATGCACAATTATTGGTACTTATAATTCACTTTGGCTTGCACGAGGATCAAGAAAATTGAAATTTATTTTCCAAATAATATATTTTTTTAAAAATGGATTAATTTCTCCCCCTAATATCGAAAATTACAACTTATCAAAATGACAATCAGCAAATAGAGCCGTACATAAATCACCAGTTAATTCAAGATATTTAATAATAGATGGTGATTTATACCCGACATATATCCCCAATCTCCGTTAGGGACCATTTTTTTGCGTTTGGGTGGTGCAATTGGCACATAAACGAGTACCCAGAAGTTTGCAAATGTAAAATATTAGATTTATCATTGTATACCAATTATATTGGGAAGTAGTTATGATAGTTTTTCGGTCTTAATTTGATTAGTCTTGTTGCATGTAAAATTGCATGTCTCCAAGAAGATACGGAAAAATTTAGAATTCATCAACATTGGTCTCGCAATCAACTGTAATATCGTTATAAGCGATTCAGATAGACCATTTTGAGATATGGCATGGTGCTCAATATCAATCCCAATAGACATCCAATAATCGTCAAATATCTTAGATGAATATTCACTAGCATTATCAAGAGAAATTTTCTTTATAGCGTGATTTTGAATTTGTGCTCGTAATTTAATTATTTGAACAAGCAACTCCGCAAATGCTAAATTACATGTGGATAATAAACATACATGCGACAATAGAATGGATGCATTAATAAGTAATATAAAATATATGAATTGTTTGCATGGTGGATTTACAATCTCACAAATATTACATAAATTCGTTCTAAAAATACAAGGAATTTAGTTCTACTTTTGTTGGTGATAATCTAATTATTAATTTCCCTTGTGAGCAAGCAACACATTTCAATTCATTTGTTTTCAATATCCTTTGATTTTTCAAAGTATAGTCATGGATATTTTCAATAATTCGTCTCATCATAACATTGTCAGGATATACTAGTCGATCATGCCAAATCACAAAATCTAAAGACTTCTGGTCTACGAGATATGTTTCAATTGAATTCAAGTTTGTGTAATATAAATTAGAAGACAATGAAGACAATGAACAAAATGAATTGAATATCACATTTGTGTATCAATATGATATTCATTTCTACGAATATCATTAAAATTTAATAGAAAATTTTTAGATTTGCTAGAAAATAGTGCATTTTGGATATCATATTTTATTCATTCGAGGAGAAAGATTATGGCTCTTTCGGAGTCTTTAATCAATTTTGGACTATCACCTATAGTATTAACATATATTTTTCCCAACTTTAGATTGGTAAAATATTTATTACTTTTTAAAATGGTATGCGTTAAAGCACTACAACAAGACATAAATTATCTTCAATATTATTTATTATGGCACATTCAATATTCATATTTCTTTATTCTGTAATTCTAAAGACAACACTGACTTCTTATTTTCGTACCCAGAACATAATTGGGCAAAATTTCTACAACACTTTGGCGCTTTTTTTCTTTGGAGCACTTGCCATTTGCTGCGAGTTTGGATTTAATACAAACATTTTAGCAACAAATCTAATAATTTGTATTTGAGACAAAACTTCGGTATAAGAAATTTCCTCAAACAAAATCTTTGCAACTCATGTTGATAATGAATTATACTCTCCCCGTCCCAGAAAATTTGTCCACTTTACCATAGACGTGAGAATTAATAAATAATTAACAAGTGTATTAGTAAAAATAATTATGGTATAATAAAAATTATTGTAAATTAATATTAAGATAATTAAATAATTTAATTAAAATTTAAAATGGGATTAAAGTGTATAATCATTTTTCGAAAAAGGAAAGGAAAAATTATGTGAGACGGACGAAAATAGAAAAAGTTGACATTTTATATGGGACGAAGGGAATATTAAATATGATATACCCTCCGTCTCAATTCAAAGTACCATTTTTACCATTTTTGTCTATCTCACTTCAAAGTATTTATTTCGTATTTTACAAAAAATAATCATACACTAATATCAAAATACTCTTACTTTTTACTTAAATTAAAATCATACAATTACTCATACAATTAATTTATACATAAATTCAAATGGCAAAAATATCGAAAACTCTTACACATTTCCATTAGCTAATAAAAAAATATTATTTTTAATATGTTACAAAACCCCAAATGGCCTCTTTTATTTGGAATGAAGGGAATAATACGCAAATATATGTATATATACTATAGCTATCAATATAACTAATAAATATATCTATATGTAATATAATATTATACACCCTCCATCCCAACTCAAAGTATCTTTTTTACCATTTTCGTTTGTCTCGGTCAAAAGTTTTTGTTTAAAAAAAAATAATCATAAACTAATACTACAATATTTTTTACCTTTTATTTAAGTTACAAATATATCATTACTCATACAATTACTTTATATATACAATAAAAAAAAATATATCAAAATTTCTTACACATTTTCATTAATCAATTATAATATTACTTTTTAATCTATTGTAAAACTTCAAATGGTCCTTTTCGATTGGAACGGAGAGAGTATGACATAAGAATATATAGAGAGGCAAAAGACATATACGTGTGTATGTTTATAATTTATGGAGAGAGAAGAGAGATAAAATTATAGTTGTTAATTTTTTTTTTATCGTCATAACGCAGCAATTGAATAAAAGTTTGACTTTGTTTATACAACACGCTTTCACTCATTTGACACTATTCATTTTTCAAAAAATATTACATTAAATACACTTTTTCTCACAATATGTAAAATCAAATACTATTTTTTATTTTTTTTCAAACTTCCAAATTTCCAAAAATCTTCAAAAACCCATGTCTAAACAAACCCTTAATTATTCATTACAATTAATATTGTATTGATATTCAATAAATGATACGTATGTAATTACATATCATAATTAAATTCATGCAGCGTGATATTAAAACAATAATGACAGTATTATGTCGTAACTAATTTTAAATGAGTTTAATAATAAAAGTTTAGCTTCAAAGGTTGAGCAGTCATAATTACACTGCAAGATTTGCGAATGAATGCCGGGCTGGGCAGAACAGATCAGGCCAACTGTGGGGCTCATAGTATGATGCTATAATTTATCATTTATTGCTGTATGCATACATCTTAATGACCACCTCATCTTAAAAATTGTGCTCCTATGGAATTGAATTAGAACTTCTTTATTGGACTTTTGTATTAAAATAACATTTAATTTTTACTTCATTTTACTTAATATTTGTTACGTACGAAATTTAGAATTAGGTTAAAAGCCCAAGGTAAAACGAGGAATGGGCCTGGCAATAGGGTTGATTGAACTGGCTGAAGGACACCGTGAGGAAATCAAGGAAAATAAATTTATTTATTTATTTCTAAGAAAAGTTCAGGACGGAAGGTCTTCAGGTCGAGAGGTCCGCAAGACGGAAAGACCTCAAGTCGGAAGGTCTTCAGGTCGGGAGGCCCTCGAGACTGAAAGACCTCAAGTCGGACGGTCTTCAGGTCGGGAGATCCGCAAGACGGAAAGACCTCAAGTCGGAAGGTCTTCAGGTCGAGAGGTCCGCAAGACGGAAAGACCTCAAGTCGGAAGGTCTTCAGGTCGGGAGGCCCTCAAGATGAAAGACCTCAAGTCGGACGGTCTTCAGGTCGGGAGATCCGCAAGACGGAAAGACCTCAAGTCGGAAGGTCTTCCGGTCGGGAGGTCTGCAAGACGGAAAGACGATGAGTCGGAAGGTTTTCAAGTCGGGAGGTCCTCGAGACGGAAAGTCGTTGAGATGGGATATCCGCAGGTCGGGTAAACTGTAGGTCGGATAGAAGGAGGAGTCGGACAAACACGGAGGCCTTTGATCAAAGACAGGGGGCGGTTGATATGGAGGTCGGCCCAAGTGGGGTCGGGCGAAGAAGTAGGTCGGACGAAGGACGAAGTCGGGCCAAAAGAGCGGAAGGTCTGTGGTCGGCTCAAGGAGTGAAATATAGGGAATTTTGGTCTGCTGGGGACACGTGTCAGCATAAGAAAGGTTGGAAGACGGTTGAGAAGGAGACGTTGTAACTGTTCGGGTGACGGTTTTCAGTACGGTTTCCCAGGGAATATTTAAGGATTTGGATCATCATTTGGCAAGGCATCTTCAATCAACTTCAACAAAGCAAAGTCAGATTTGGGGATCACCACTTTAAATTTCAGTCTTTTATTTTCCAGTTTATTTTCTGTACCATACAGTGTTTAGAGATTCCTAATCTCAGGCACTAATTAATCAAGTTTAAGGATATTTTCTATATCTTTGAATTTTACTTTATTTTTGTTGAAAAATTACATCAACAAATTGGCGACCACAGTGGGAGCAAGACAAAATTGCTCATTCCAATTCCGGCGATAATTTCATACGTCTTAGATCCGGCCGAATCATCGGAAGGGTCCATATGGCAGGGTCACAACCGCAAGCATCTTCGACACCGGTGGGAGAATCCGTTCCACCACCCATTGTGCCAAATGCCGGGGAAATCCCACAACCACCAACTGATTGGTGGTCTTATGTGCAACAAATGAACAACCAGCATACCTTGGTTATGCAGAATATGTTGCGTGAGCAACAAACGAACATGTTGCGTGAGCAACAGAGTCAGTTGCAGAACATGATAGATCAAGCATTGTCAAGGGTTAGTCTTCAACCCACTCAAACGCCACCAGGAGTGTCACCGTCCAGACCACAGGCAAATTTCGCAGGGCCATCATTCGTGGATAGTACATTCCCAAGTGCCACAAATCCCAACCGAATGGATCGGGGAAAAACTCCTTTGACTTTTCCCAACAATGTTCCACTGGGACCAAGGGTTACCAGTTCGCAGCCGAACAATACAAGGGAGGACAGGCCTGAAGGATATATACATGATCCGATTCATATTCCTGTGCAGGATCCGTTCCAGGTTCCTGATCATCAACGCTTTCATGTAGATCCTGATGAGATTGCACATATATTAAGGGATCAGTATGGATTAACTCCTCAGATGGCTAACCGCCCTGCATATCAAAGACCTTTCCCAGAAAGGATCATTCATGAACACCCTCTCCCAAGGAATTTTCGACCACCCGACTTTCATGCATTCTCAGGGGAGGACGGATCTTCCACCATAGAACATGTTGGTCGGTTCACAGCACAATTAGGAGAGGTTGGCAATAACCCTTTTTATAAGTTACAGCTGTTTGGTTTGTCTCTTACCAGAATGGCGTTTTCATGGTTTGTAAGTCTACCTCCTGGACAAATTCAGACATGGGAAGGATTGGAGATGGCATTTCACGCTAGATTCTTTAATCCTTTACCAGTTGTTTCTTTAACTGATTTACTTGAATTGAGACAGTATCCAGAAGAAACTGCTTCACAGTTTATAGAAAGGGTGCGATTGATGAAGGGACGATGTCCTACGGTAATCAGTGAGAAAGAGATGACCAATTTAGTGGTCCGGAATATGCATAATCGTTTAAGAAAGGCACTCACTGCCCTGGATGTTGAGGATTTGGCAAATCTTGCATCCAAGGCAGGACGTCTAGAGTCTTTGTTCAGAGAGGAAGATCAGCATAACAGGCGTAATAGAGGCCAACATATGGCGAGTATGGGAACAGAAACATGCGACTTTGATTTTAATCAGTCAGAAGAGATGGCAGCCGAAATCCTTTCTGGAAAACCGTATGTATGTCCTAAATTGAAGCCAGTACCAGGATCTGAAGGAAAGGAGCAACCGACCTTTGATAGTTCGAAAGCTGATGAAATCTTTGATATCCTACTGACTGATGGGCAGATCCGTATTCCAAAGGGCCAAAGACTTGCCACTAAAGAAGAAATCAAAGGGAGACCATATTGTAAGTGGCATAATTCTTTCACACACACTACAAGTCAGTGTACTCATTTTAGGAAGGAAATTCAAAAAGCTATCAAGACAGGTCGGCTCAAATACATCACTTTAGGTGTAGACCAGCAACCATTTCCAAAAGTAACAACTGCAATGGTTGACATCCAACCAAGTTCGGAAACAAGGAAAAGTTCGGTCAATAGTGGACAAACAGGGGAGCAAACTCAGGCAAGTCCCGGAAAAAAGAAAGGGAATCAGCCAAATAGCAGCCGACCGGAAGAACGACTCAAGGTTGTTGATAGGCCAGTCGCTGAAAAATGGGACCGTCCAGACGGTTCTTTTAATGTGGAAGTGAAGGAAAAGGTTTTAGTGAGAGACCACCCGACCAGAAAAACGGGTTCAGTCGGGAACGATTGGGCTCGAAATAAAAAGCCTTTACCCGTTGATATAGATCCTCGTTTCCCAGGTATGAATCGTACACAGATTCGCAATGCCAAACGCAGGTATTCTGCAAAGTATGGGAAACGAGTTCCTGCAGTGCAACAAAGAACCGACGAACAAAATGCGGCCGACCACTTGACAGGAGATCAGTCCATTAGAGTCTTTACAGAACAAACGACCGACGAGCAGGGAGCGGCCATTCAGTCTCCAATAAGTCGGTCCAGTCGGGTCTGGTCAGGAAAGCAACCGAAGGACGGATTAGGAGCTTCCGACTATACCAAAAGAAGTTCGTCGGGACAGGGGAAAGGTAAAGGAATGGCAGATGAAATAATTAAAGGTTTTAGATGCCAACATTGTGAACGGATCAACATCAATCCATCTCTGGAAGAATTTCGTATTGAATCCTTGACGGTTCAATCTCGAAATGAGACGAAGGAAGAAGTGGTGCCTACAGAGGAAAATTCAAGATCTGTTAAATCTCGTCTGGGACCACGAATCCCTTGTCGAATGACAGAGGTTAACCAGATGAGTGATGAACCGACGTGGGCGAGTCTGGTAGATGATACTATGGACGAACCTTTATGGGCATTCTTGGCAGGTGGCGAATTAGAGGAAACAGAGTGGGCAAAGATTACAGATTCTGAGCCTCAGTCGGAAGCACCTTCAATTGTGTTTCCTCCTATTCCAGAGGGTGCGAACTCCCATTTGAAACCCCTGTATGTTAATGCTCACATTTGTGGAAAACCAATCACAAAGGTTTTCGTGGATAATGGAGCAGTCTTTAATGTTATGCCATTGAAGACTCTCAAGAAGCTAGGGAAAGGAATTCATGATCTGTCCCCTGTGGAATTCGAAATGACAAGTTTTACAGGGCAGCCGACCAAGCCTGAAGGTATGATGGTTGCCACAATTGAGGTCGGACCAAAGAAAAGTTCCACTGTTTTCTTTATTGTGGACGCAGATACTACATATTCTCTTTTGCTGGGACGAGATTGGATTCATGCCTCTCAATGTGTGCCATCAACCTTGCACCAACAGTTAATGTTCTGGGAAGGAAATCAGGTCTTTAAAATGGAAGCGAATGACAACCCATTCGACGTAACAGAACAAGTGGAAGAGTCAGTGTTTTATTCTAGTCATTTGGCTCCGATGTCTCAGTTGTATATGGCCAGGGAATACCCAAACAAGGGTTATAAAGTCACTGGCCAGAACTCGATGTTCTATTAAAAGAACACCTTTATTGTATGGCTCATGATAAAGCCACACCCATTTCTGTATAAGTTGTTTGTTATGGAAGATACAACTTTAGAAGTATGTAGTTCTCTTATTAATAAGTTCTATTTAAAACAGTTATTACATAAAGTAGAAAATAATAAAGAGATTCTGGATGTTCACCTCCAAGAAGATGAACAATTTCGTTGGCCCGACTTATTAGAAAAAACAGACCCAACAGTTTCATCACAAGACCCGTTATTGGAGTTTAATTTAGGAACCGAATTGGTTCCAAAAGTGATCAGGTTAAGTGGTTATTTGTCTAAAGAGCAACAAACAATGATGCTTGAAGTTATTAGAAACAACATTGATTGTTTAGCGTGGGATTATTCAGAGATGCCTGGTTTGACAAGAAGTCTAATAGAGCATCGATTGCCCATCAAAGAAGGTTGTAAACCTTACAAACAACCTCCAAGGCGAATGAGTCCAGATCTGATGCCTCAAATCAAGGAAGAAATCCAAAAACTTCTCAAAGTGGGTTTCATTCAACCTTGCCGTTATGCGGAGTGGCTGGCTAATATTGTGCCAGTGGTCAAGAAAAATGGTAAGATAAGGATATGCATCGACTTCAGGGATTTGAATCTAGCTACCCCTAAGGACGAATACGTGATGCCTATGGCCGACATGCTGATAGATGCAGCAGCAGGGCATAAAATCCTTAGTCTGATGGATGGCTATGCAGGTTATAACCAAATATTCTTGGCAGAAGAAGACATTCCTAAGACAGCATTCAGATGCCCAGGGGCTTTGGGTATTTATGAATGGACAGTCATGCCATTCGGGTTAAAGAATGCAGGGGCAACTTACCAAAGAGCCATGAATTCAATCTTTCATGATTTAATTGGTAGATCTATGGAAGTGTATATTGATGATGTTATAGTTAAATCTGCCAGTTTTGACGAACATTTGAGAGATCTTGAAGAGGCATTTGAAAGAATGAAGAAGTACAAGTTGAAGATGAATCCAACCAAATGTGCTTTTGGAATATCAGCCGGGAGCTTTCTAGGATTCTTAGTTCATGAGAGAGGAATTGAAATTGATGCCAACAAGGCTAAAGCCATTCTTGATAGTCGGCCACCCAAGACGGTTACAGAAATCCAAAGTCTGTTGGGTAAGGTGAATTATTTGAGGCGTTTCATTTCTAATGCTGCTGGCAAGGTCAGACCCATTACTAAATTGTTGAAAGCTGAAAAAATTGCCTTTGAATGGGG
Organism: Andrographis paniculata; assembly: GCF_009805555.1. Lineage (NCBI taxonomy): Eukaryota > Viridiplantae > Streptophyta > Magnoliopsida > Lamiales > Acanthaceae > Andrographis > Andrographis paniculata. Next base: position 3,170,644 of record NW_026137607.1, on the reverse strand, counting down.
TCCCGACCAACAAACGGCTTTAGATGCTATCAAGCAGGCATTGGTTCATCCTCCAGTCTTGATGCCTCCCAAACAAGGTCGGCCACTCAAACTTTATCTGGCAAATACATATGAAGTGGTTAGTTGTTTATTGGCGCAGGATGGTGATGACGGGAAGGAAAGGGCAATTTACTATCTCAGTAAAACCCTTACAGGACCAGAACTGAATTACACTATCCCAGAAAAAATGTGTTATTCATTGGTCTTCGCTTGCACTAAACTCGAGCATTATTTGCTGCCCAGAAGAGTTGAGGTCATATCAAAGGTGGATCTCATCAAATTGATTTTACAGAGACCTACTATGAAGGGCAGACTCATGAAATGGGCCATCAAATTGGCTCCTTTCGATCTTCACCATTCCCCATTGAGGGCAATTAAGGGACAAGCAGTAGCCGACTTCTTGGCAGAATTCTCACAAGTCGGGTATTCTCTTTGTGATAGTGTCCGACCATTTAGTTGTGCATCATATCTGGATAATCTACAGGTCGGATGTGTGCCTTATATAAGTACCAGAACATGGTTGATGTTCTTTGATGGTTCTACCTCTGGAAACAAATCGGGGGCAGGGGTCTTTTTGCAAGGACCTGATGGTCAAAAGATCAACTTACAACTACGATTGGAATCCATGACCCATAATTCGGCAGAATATGAAGCTTTAATTTTGGGTTTGGAGGCTTTAATTGCCAGGAAGGTCCAGTCTGTAATCATAAGGGGGGATTCTCAATTAGTAGTCAACCAGGTAAACAATCAATATGTGTGCAATTACCCTCATCTTCGCAGATATAGGGACATTGTGAGTCGGTTACTGACAAAAATCTCAGAAGTAATAATTGAGTTCATTCCGAGGGAAGAAAACCAACGTGCTGATGAATTGGCTCAAAGGGCATGTAAAGGAATTCTGGAGGATATGTGGTCGGAGGTCAAGTCGGGCATAGAAGGAAAGACAGACCCGATCTGCGAAGTTGCGGTCGGGCAAGAGGATATTGGACAGGAGTCCGACTGCGAGGTTACGGTCGGGCAAGAGGATATTGGACAGGAGCCCGACTGTGAAGTTACGGTCGAGCAAGAGGCTGTCGGTCAGGAGCCCGATTGTGAAGTTATGATTGGGCAGGAGAGTGTCGGACAGGAGCCCGACTGCGAGCCTGTCGGGCAGGAGACGGTCGGTCAGGAGCCCGATTACGAAGTTTTTATCGGACAGAAGTCCGATGGCGAAACAGTGTCCGATTGGAGAACGGAGCTTATCCTGTATTTACAGAATCCTGGTGCGAGTGTTTCAATTGCGATACGATTGAAGGCTTTACGTTTTCAATTGATAAATGGAATTTTGTACAAGAGATCATTTGAAGGTTTACTTTTGAAATGCTTGGGATCTAAAGAAGCTCTAGAAGTGATGACAGAAGTACATGGTGGGATATGTGGAGCTCATCGGGCAGGTCTCAATATGAGATGGGCTATTCATCGCTTGGGTTTTTTCTGGCCTAAGATTTTTGAGGATTGCATACAATTTGCAAAAGGCTGCCAGGAATGTCAGAGACATGGAAACTTAAATCATTTGCCAGTAACCGAATTACAATTCTTGGCAAAACCATGGCCTTTTAAATCGTGGGCTATGGATATTATTGGTAAGATACATCCTGCTTCATCGAAACATCACTGTTTCATATTGGTCGCGACTGATTACTTTACCAAATGGGTGGAAGCGGTTGCTTTGAAAAATGTGGATCAGAAAGAAGTGATAGACTTCGTTTTGCACCAAATTATTTACAGATATGGTATTCCTCAGTCTATAACAACCGACCAAGGCTTGGTCTTTACAGGGGAAAGGTTCTCTAATTTCTTGGCAGAATTCGGTGTTCGGTTACATCATTCTTCACCTTATTATCCCCAAGCCAATGGACAGGCGGAAGCAGCAAATAAGATTATCATTGGGATTATAAAGAAGATGATTGAAGGGAACCCAAGAAAGTGGCATTTGTTATTGTCTCAGGCTTTATGGGCACATAGAAATACCAGAAATACGGCCACAGGGTTCTCACCTTACCAACTTACGTTTGGCCAAGATGCTGTTTTACCAGCCGAAATTCGAGTATCATCCGGCCGAACAGAATTTACTGATAGTGATCTTACAAAGGAATACCAACAACTTATGTTGCAGCAGTTAGAAGATTTGGATGTTAACCGTCTCCATGCAATAGATCGAAGTGTGAAACAGAGTGAAATCAGAGCAAGGAGTTACGGAAAGAAAGTTCTTCACAGGACATTCCAAAAAGGAGACCTAGTCTGGAAGACCATTCTTCCTACATATAAGAAAACTGATCAATTGGGAAAGTGGTCACCGAATTGGGAAGGACCATACATTGTTCAAAAAGATATTGGAAATGGCGCGTTCATTATTGTAAATCATGAAGGTAGAAGAGTACATGATTGTATTAATGCTAAATATCTGAAGAGGTATTATCCTGCCTTTTCAGATAACAAAACTGCCTGAAACCACATATTATTCAGAACCCATTTATGGGGGTTCGAACCTACTGGAAGGTTCATTTCTGTTAGTCATCGTGTAGTTGTGAGAAATTTTCTGTCTCTGAATCAGACTTTTCATCCCAGTGAGTGGATATTAGCTCTGGTTCTTCTTCAATAAGATCTTCCAAGTCTGGTCGGTACCTTTCCCATTGGCTTTGCATGTCATCTAGATCTTGGTGGGTACGTGCTTGCATGTCTGTTAGGGCTTGATGTTCACGGTCAACAATGGTACGCAACCTTGAAAAGACTTTTCGTTGATTGGAAAATATGTTATCCCAACCAAGGTCTGGAAGTGTGGTTGCTGCATGATTTTCAATCATTTCCATGTGATGATGGAGATCAGGGATGCGGCTGAGGATGTCACGAAGAGGTTCATACCCCTCAATGACTTTTTCCATCAGGCGGATGACGCGATGAATAGTTCTTCTACCTCGTTGGGAGAATCGGAATTTGAAGTCTAGTTGCTTGAGTATATATAACAAGTCTTCTGCATGGCCTCCAATAGGGTGATTACCTACAAAGAAGGGTTGAAGAACACCCTCCCAGTTGCTTGATGGAACATGAGGTCGGTCATTCGCCATGTTTGTTCACACAGTTGCCTGGGAATATGTTTCTTAAAATGTGAGAAACAGTGTGCTTTTAAAGAAGGAGTTTGGTTCGTTTCCTATAAAGCTGGGAATTGAAAGGTGATCCTTGTTTTGAGAGAAGAAAGAAAAAATGGATTACTAAGTCAGTTGTTGTTACAAAGGGGGAAATATTACAACAGTGCCCCTAGGGCAGTTTTTATCTGTGTCCATTTGTTTTCATCCCTGGATAGCCTTCTGGTATTGGCAGCCGTCTGATATCTTCTGATGAATTGGGATCGGGCTTGGGTTTTCAGCTCTTGATCCAATTCAGCCTCATTTTTGGTATACTTCTCAAGCAGATGCTGTTCATTGGTAATTTGCTTATCCAGGGTAGACTGTTCTTTCCTCAGCTCCCGCAATTCTGCCTCCTTTTTCTGAATGGCATCATCAACCAGAGCTTTCGTGCTAAGGAGACCACCCAGTCTTCCAGTAGTATGCTGAAGGGATTCTCGAGTCTTGGCCAAAGAATTCTCCAGCGTTGTTTGATCGAAGTCGGGCTGGGGGGTTTCGGCTGACAGAAGGCCAATGACTACCACTTCAGTCTTGAGCTCTGTAAGTCTTTCCATCAGCCGATGCAGAATGGGGACGGCTGGTGATTCCGTTGGAGTGTAAAAAAGAAGGCCACCAACCGTCTGAATGAGTTTGTCCAATAAGTCGGACCTTAGTTCGGACAGGGGACGGTTAATGGCCTCAGTGAACACAGTCTGGGCCTCCGCTGGAACCGGAACAGTCGATAGGACGGCTAAGTCCGAAGGCCCCTGCAAGTCCTACAATGTCAATAAATATTCCAAGGGGGTTGCAAATTTGTTCAAAGAAGATTTGTGGTACCTCTGGGCGGACTGTTGTCAGTGAGGGGGGTAGCAATGAGGTCGGTCGAGCTGGGCAGACAGCTGGTATAACAGCAGCCGACTCGTCGGCTGCTGCGAATGGTCGCTGAGGTGCCGACCTGGGTCCCTATGGAAAGTAGTATTGGAAACAGTTAGTGTTTTTCGAAAGAAAAGTTATGACCTGGATTGGTTTAATCTTACCAAATTCACAGAAGTCTCCGAATCGGATGAAGACATTTCTTCCATTTCTGGAGGTTGGGCTGCCACAGGTGGTTCTTCTGCCTGCCATTCGATGGCTAGGGGGGGCGCCGCTGCTGGTAGGGCGGTTGCAGGTTGGACGGCTACATCTAGAGCCACTGCAGCCAGGATCTCTGGGGCACCTTCGATTTCGGGATCAGCAGCATCAGGGATGTTGTTCTGAGGGTCAGCTTCGGCGAGGGCGGCTGGTTTTTCCTTTGATATAGATGAGTCTGATGCCATGTATGACGGCCGACCCATCTGGGAAGTAGTCCCCTCGCTGTCAGAAGAGACCCCTGCTGCTGATGGGATGGGTGAAGGTGTCTATGGAAAAATCATGAAGATGTTTGTTGTTAAATATATTAAGGTTGATCATCCGAATCTTAAGTCTTGCTGATAAGGAACTTACTGGTTCTATAGACACTGTTGGTAAAGATTGTTTCCTGGTCGGGGGCCTGGCCCGACCACTCCTCGGTACGGGAGGAGGGGTTTGCCTCCGCGTCGGGTCCTCCGCCCGACTGCTCATTGGCAAATTGGTCTGGACCAAAGGCCCGATTGAATGGTCGGTTGGTGTTGGCGTCGGTTGCTTGGTCGGTGTCACCAAGGTCGGTTCTGGGGAATGAAATGAGTGAAATCAAAGTTATGATATAGTGAATTGGTTCACGATGTTAAGAAACATTACCAATTCGGGGTCGGGTCCTTGCTGACGTCCTAGTTATTCCAAGGTCTGCTAGTGTTTGCTGGTCGGTCTCCGAGGCCGGGGGTGTTTGCAGCTGGGAAGTTTTTCTTTTGCGCGTGGGACCCCCAGATCCGATTCCCGGGGCGGTTGTTTGTTTTTGGGTGCTAGTATGTATCGCCGCCCCTAGAACCAGTCCTTGGGGAGGGAGGAGTACGTTCAGCAACCGACCCTCATCAGGGGATATCAGGGACCATACGACCGACCACCATTCATTGAAAGTATCTACACTCTCAGGGTTGGAGCGGAAGGGAATATAAGAATTGGAAATTATATACGTGGTAAGCTGGGAGATATAAGAAGGGATTGAATTAGGAAGGACTCGTCGGTCGGGACTTTGAAAAATTATTTGGGGACCCGCGACGGGTCCGGGGATACCTTGGCAACAGCCGAACTGACGCGCCATGAATTGAGGTTCATAGTTAAAAGTGTAAAAAGTTTTCTGCCCTTTTTTATCAAGTTTCTTGCTACTAAAAAGAGACCTGGGTTTGAGGGCGACGTCCCAGGCGAAAGGATAGGTGGGATGAGGACAAGGCTCAGGAGTCGGAAGCGGGTTTGGTACTGGAAAGGGCCAAAAATGGTCGGGAGCATAACCCGCATACTTTTTATACATAGAAAATCGAGAGTTACTGCGGGTATCTGTTAAAATGGCAGTTATTATTGGATCGGATGATTGGAGTTTATTGCGTCCTGAGCAGAGTCGGTTGAGGACTAATCCTAAATGTTTTTCAGATGTTGGCATAGTGGGCGGAGATCCTAAGTTAAACGCGTTGGGAAAGTAAAGACGGAACCAAAGTTCTAAAAACCAAAAAGGACCCGACGCGGCAGTGTCTAATTTCCTATTATCGTTATCTGTTAAACGAAGGCTAACCCGGGTGAGTCCTTCAAACAGATTAGCTAAAAATAGGGTACCAAGGGAGAAGAACCGACCTGACGCAATATGAATGGCTAGGTCGAGGTGAGAAGGAAGAACACTTTTGGAAGGAGAAACAATGATGTACCTACAAAGCCAGAACAGAATAAAGGCAGTATGCTCCCGGTCGGTTACAGGAGTCCCTGGAGCCCCTTGCTGGTCGGTTGTGAACTTTGTCCAACCCCATTCCTTCACATCTTGTAAAGACCATCCCGGATGGTCTTCTGATGGCTCCTGCCCATCTAGGGCTCCCATTACAGGGTCTTCACCCACGACTGGGAGATGTGCGATCATGGCCACGTCCATAAGGGTTGGGCCAAAGGGGGCCGAGGGCAAAAGGAAAGTCCCATTTTTCGCATTCCAGAAGGCGGACATGGCCAACAACACCTTCTCATGCAGGTTGATAGGCATGGTAGACAGTAGTATTGCTTGGTCGATCTTTTGGGATCGCCATTGGGTCTGGAAGTGTTCTGCTACTCGTCGATACCAAGCACGATACAGATCTTTTGGGTCTGTGAGATGGGTCTTGATGCTGTCTCGGATGCGAACTGCTTGGTAGTTGGGATTGTTGATAGCCAAGGCGTCGCGAGATTCCAAAACTTCCCTCATCCGATTTGAATCTTCGGGAGTAGTGCAATATGGACGGATCGTCGGAGTTAGTACTTTCGAGGCTGAAAATGGACCTTCTGGAAGGGTTCCGTCGAAAGGAAGGGCAGGAATGTATTGATTCGCCATAGTTAGAATGTTTTGGGATTGTGATTCACACAGGCTTGTATTGCGAAGAAGGAATAAACCAGAAGTGTTGCAGTAACTGGTGTAGTTGCTAAGGGAGTTTCTCGAGAAGGTAGTGCTTTATGAACTTCCAAACATTTATTGGCGTTTGAAAGTCCCTTGGCGGCGGGCAAGTTGTTACGTACGAAATTTAGAATTAGGTTAAAAGCCCAAGGTAAAACGAGGAATGGGCCTGGCAATAGGGTTGATTGAACTGGCTGAAGGACACCGTGAGGAAATCAAGGAAAATAAATTTATTTATTTATTTCTAAGAAAAGTTCAGGACGGAAGGTCTTCAGGTCGAGAGGTCCGCAAGACGGAAAGACCTCAAGTCGGAAGGTCTTCAGGTCGGGAGGCCCTCGAGACTGAAAGACCTCAAGTCGGACGGTCTTCAGGTCGGGAGATCCGCAAGACGGAAAGACCTCAAGTCGGAAGGTCTTCAGGTCGAGAGGTCCGCAAGACGGAAAGACCTCAAGTCGGAAGGTCTTCAGGTCGGGAGGCCCTCAAGATGAAAGACCTCAAGTCGGACGGTCTTCAGGTCGGGAGATCCGCAAGACGGAAAGACCTCAAGTCGGAAGGTCTTCCGGTCGGGAGGTCTGCAAGACGGAAAGACGATGAGTCGGAAGGTTTTCAAGTCGGGAGGTCCTCGAGACGGAAAGTCGTTGAGATGGGATATCCGCAGGTCGGGTAAACTGTAGGTCGGATAGAAGGAGGAGTCGGACAAACACGGAGGCCTTTGATCAAAGACAGGGGGCGGTTGATATGGAGGTCGGCCCAAGTGGGGTCGGGCGAAGAAGTAGGTCGGACGAAGGACGAAGTCGGGCCAAAAGAGCGGAAGGTCTGTGGTCGGCTCAAGGAGTGAAATATAGGGAATTTTGGTCTGCTGGGGACACGTGTCAGCATAAGAAAGGTTGGAAGACGGTTGAGAAGGAGACGTTGTAACTGTTCGGGTGACGGTTTTCAGTACGGTTTCCCAGGGAATATTTAAGGATTTGGATCATCATTTGGCAAGGCATCTTCAATCAACTTCAACAAAGCAAAGTCAGATTTGGGGATCACCACTTTAAATTTCAGTCTTTTATTTTCCAGTTTATTTTCTGTACCATACAGTGTTTAGAGATTCCTAATCTCAGGCACTAATTAATCAAGTTTAAGGATATTTTCTATATCTTTGAATTTTACTTTATTTTTGTTGAAAAATTACATCAACAATATTAAAAATATATTTATATTTATATAAATTTTTGTACAAATATATTATAAGACACTAATTGATATTCAAATATCAACAAGCAAAAAGTAAAAAATAAAAAGGTAGTATCTGATAAAAATAAAAATAAAAATTAGTGAAAAGAAAATATATCTTTTTCGAAATATACCAACTTCAAATAGTAAAAATAGAAAAGAAATTTTTAAAACTAGCTTCCAATGAAGGAGAGGGTGAGGGCGTGTGTGTGTGTGTGTGTTGATTTCCTTTAATAGCGATCATCAGACGCACCCACCTGATGAGCTGAGAGAGCAGAAACAACTAACGGCCACAATCAATCCACATTAAACACCAAAATTCTTGCTTTAAATGTATGAATGAATGAACGAAAACAAAAACAGATTAGGGGAATCAATGAATAATAACAAATGCCTAAATGGCAAAGATTTACAAGCTATCAGCTGAACAGAGATTTCCATGTAAAGAGAGAGCAAGGGGTGAGTAGTTGAATTGACAGACACAGACACTACAAGACTCGGCGAACCTGCCACATCAACTCGTTTCGACGCTACCATTAAAAAAGAAAAACAATAAACAAAAAATGTAAAAGAAAATTCGGTGCCCATGAAGCCGTTGTTTCCTCATCTCCCAAAACGCATAATTTAACATGGACCTCATCATCGGTGGTATATTCTACAACTAGTCGCATTTGATATTTCTGTAAATCCTCCTGACAAACAAGTTGGACCCCAAATATCCAACAGCACCTGAAATTTGGCAAAGAAATTAGAGGTGGAAAACGGAGCATAATACTTGCAAGAAACCATGAGGACACAAGGTCACTTCTAATCACATGCGAAGAGATGAAGACAACACAATTCATCTTACCGCAGAGTATTCCCAAACCAAGACAAAACATCAAGGTGTATCCAAAGTAAAAGCTGGTCTGGAAGAAGCCCGACATCTTAGTCTTGACATAGTAGTAATATATCGAATACAAGTAGACATAAAGTGCAGTAGAAGCAGCCGAAGAAAATGAAGTCCACTGCCAGTGGTAGTTCTCGGCATTCAGCAAGAAATATGTCCCAACAATTGTCACACAGATGGTTACAATGATCAGAATTACAAACACAAGAAGCATGAAGCCATACACATAGTAAACCTGAAAACAAGAAAACAAAGTAAGAATAGGAAGAGTATTAAAGTTGGGTTCAGTTAATAGCTCTAGCAGTTATTTGTAATATAAAATGATGCTGGACTGAATGATTCATATTAGAAAATAAGTAAGAGGGTCCAACCAACGACTCATTAAAACCTTACACGCAATTGCATGAAAAAGATCAGCGAGACACAAATATATATATATATATACTTTGTAAATGCTAGTACATTTCAAAAGTTCAGTTTCATGCGAACAAAGCAGTTAAAAAATAGTGCAGCATCAAAAACACACATGAGCGGAGAACCTATGGCAGCTAACCATCTCACAAAATTCATTATAGAAAAGAGATATCACATTTAATGAAACAAAAATTACCTTATAATTCCAGAAAGAAGTGAAGACAAAATACATTTCAATAAAAATGCTTCCAAAAGGAAGAAGTCCTCCCATGAGCGATATAACAGATGGGGTCAGATACCATTTCTTTTCTGGAATTGGACGAGGAATGGTCTTCACTCGGCAGGGATTGTTTGGAGTCCCACTCCAATTTCTTCCAATTACAGTGCCAAGAAGAGCCAAGGGGAAAGAAATAAATGCCCATATCACAAAAACCACAACCATAGTGCCAAAGGGAATAGCAGCCAGGGATCCATAAAATATGGCAATTGTGTTTAAGATGAAGCCAATACCAAAGCACAAGAAAGGAAAAAGTGATGCTGTGAGTATCATCGATTTTATCCATTTTTTACCTAGCAAGAGATAGAAATGTCAGTACAGAATCGGGTAAATAGGGATGCAATAACTTATTATTAATGCAAAGCACAAGTTCATAAAGACAATAAACAAGACAAGGGAGAGGAAATAGATGACATACCCCCGTTGCGGGAATACATGCCACCGCTCACATAACCAGCAATGAATGAAGTAAAAGCATAACATATGATGAAAGTAGTGGCAATAGCTCCTCTCCTGATTCATACAAAAGCAAATGTGTAGTTATTATTAGGTGAATAAGCACCATAAGTAAAAAAAACACTGTTGCAGAAGGAGCTTGCACCTCATGGCAGATGGGCATTATCAATGCAATAGAACACCACAAAATCAAACATAGAAAATATTTGAATAACAAACCAGCTAATAACTCAAAATGATTATAACTTGCACATGCCAGTTTACGAATGATTATATTGAATTAGATTAATTATAACTAAACTACTATCAAAAGTTCCCTTTTAAAATGAAAAGGTGTAAACTGAAATGTAATTTTACAGTGAAAAAATAAGATATTAAAGCGGCTGTCATACCCTATATATAGGGTTCCAACAATTGCTAAAATGATGACAAGGAGAACAAGCATAGCTAGCTGAGCACCAGTGCCAACAACAGCGGATAGCAGCGCCAAATTTTGTGAAGGCCGAAAGACATCACCATGTACAAGCTTCCATCCAGATTCTTCACTAACATCCCGTTCCTAGGACGAAATGTTCAATCAAGCTTTCACAACATAATAGCTTTTCTTCAGGAAAACTGCTTTACAAATTCAATAATTTAAAACCTCAAGGAGCATGCACAATTTACTATTTAATTAATACATCAGTTTAACAAAAAATGGAACATAATAATCAAAGCAATTACCAGAGTTTCTAAATCATCATCCTCTCGAGCATATTTTGCGTAGTCATTGCGAAGGGTGCGCATTAGTATCATGGATACCAAACCAGTAAGGAAAATTACCATCATGAAAGAATTAAAAACTGAAAACCAATGAATCTGCAAATTGAGAAAGCATTGATAAGTTCTCCCAAAGAAACAATTGCATATCAATAACATACTGGAAACTGTTGGAGTGTAGATAAAGATTTGAAATGAACACAAAAGCATAAGCTCATTGGTCTCGAAGTGAAGCAGTAAGTACATTTCCAAATCACCTAGCATAAGAAAAAGAAAACAAAATGATGCAATATTAACCTGGTGCTCAAAGAATGGATAATCCAGGTACACATCGAAACGGCGAGCATAGGTGATATTAGTTGGAACCCATTTGACAGAGTAAGTCAGTTCCAATAATCGTCCCTCTTCAAGTGGTTTGGGATTGTGTTGAGTTAGATTAACATGAATAATCTGCAGGAAAAGATCATGAGAATACAAAAGAAAAAAAAAAAGAAAGTATGTTATACAACTGCTAAAGGAAATGAATCATAAATCATCACCACTTGAGCCAACCTGATCCTCATTGTAGTTAATGATAAAATTCTTGTGTGTCCAAAGCACGTGCTTGTTATCACGATCTCTGTCAGGTACAACCTCACCAACAAACCCTTCACAAACCAATAGAAATTGTCGTTTAATGCAAGTAATCCAAAAGTGGACTTAAAAGGATGCAGATATGGAAACATACCCCATAAAGGCAGATCATCTGATCACAAGAAGCCCACCCGAGAAAAAGGGACAAAAAAAGACAAAATAAGTAAGAGGGGCACACGGTTTTATTTTAAATATAATCACAGCCGAATCCTTGAACAAAAAGATGACAAGCATACCCATAAAAAGTTCAAACCAGTATGAATTGTCAATTGCATCCTTGAACTGTTTTGCCTTAGCAGCATCTAGCTCAATTTCACAAATTGTCGCTTTCGGTACATCTCCTGTAAAAGGTATGCCCACATATAATCCCAGCTTTGTACAATCAAAGACGGACAGCTAAAGTAATGCAAGAATAAAATATTACTCTTAAATTTGATGTCGATTTGGCTATCAATGAGCTCATTTCCACCAAGAACCTCACCAAGCCCACCCCACTTGTGAGCAGCTTTGCCGGCTGGGTGACAAAAGGGGAGGCTGTAATAGTTGTAGGTTTCTTGAGGATTATTATATGGGCCAACTTTGTTTACCCATAGAATGACAGCATCGCCAGGTTTATACTGCAGATGAATCAAAGGATGTCCACAAGATTAAAATGTATTACAAAAGCAATATGCCACCTACATACATGATCACTAAATTAAATGTATGGCAATCACCGGGCACTGCTTAACCAGAAACAATATGGAAAGTAGCTGTATGATTAATGAAGTAACACCAAACACATATTGTAAACGAAAAACTAACATAATTAAATATCTCCTACTGCCTTTCAATCCTTCAATCAACTGACCTAGTGGCCAAACATTTGGTTTTTTAACTTGTATTGAGCATGGGGCAGTTCCACAGCACGAAAAAAAGAGGCAATAATAAAAAACCACTAGAAAACTTGGAGCGACCAAAATTCATAAAAATAAACCACTTGTGATGCTCCCACATTATTAGCTTGAGTTAACATGAATAAGAAATCTTCTTATCTTAGTAATCCACATCATAGATAGCAAAAAACAACATAATTCTATCTTGCAAGAATGAATAAAACCAATAAAAACATTGAAATGAAAATACACATAGAAGAGAAATTAGCCGATTTATAGACGACACACACTCGACGAACGAAAAAGCTAATGACCCACCTTGCCAAGAGCGGAAGATGTAAGGAAGGCGAAGAACACAACGAAGGCGAAGAAGAATCGAAAAGACGACCACATCGCTGCGCTACGCTGCGAACAAGGTATGACGGATCTGAAGGAAGAAGAAGCAACAAGATCTGAAACTGAAGAAATTAGTAGATCCCTGATTGGGCTGGGCTATAGTGTGGAGTACAGAGGTTGGTCGATCTGGGGAAGAAAATGGATTGATTCTGGGGGAGGGGGAGAGGGAGAGGGAGAGGGAGAAGAAGAGGAGGTAGCAAAGGAGGAGCGCAATATGGAAATCTGGGTTGGGTTTCAGGCTCGGGCTCAGGTTCGAGCTTAGCCTCAGGCTCGGCTTGGGCTCGCCTACTACTTACTCTGCCCCTCGACCTTGATGCCTTCACTTTTTTAGGATAGGGTGGATTCCGTGGTAAATATGGTAATATTGTATCCGAAATATTGTAATATAATTTTGCATATATTTTTTACTGTGTATTAGTTTAAAATTTTATTTGATTTTTCTAAAAAAAGAGTTGGTTATAACTTGTGTGAACATTTTGCATATATTTTTTAGGGTGTATTAGTTTGGAATTTTATTTGATTTTTTAAAAAAAGAGTTGGTGAATTTGTTTGAACATTTTACATATACTCCTATTTTTTTTTAGATGTGTTAGTTTAGAATTTTATTTGATTTTTTATTTAAAAATTAATAAACTTCAGTTTGATTGGGTGAGTTTCTTTGGCATGCGATTTCCAAATTTATTATTTGCACACGGTAGATAATTAAGCATCAATTCACCTTATGTCTCCACCGTGTCAAATTTATTCTAATATTTTCCAGAGTAGATTAGATGTTCAGATTTTCTCTTTCTTCTTCTTCACCAAAAATTCATTTCAATACATCTTTACTTTGTTGCATACATTTAGTTTGTATTGAAAAAATTGAAAGGAAAGTTGCCGAGATTTTGTCTGTGAAACGGATGCAATGAAAAAAATTAGAAAAGAAGAAAAAGAAGGAATAAAGAGGAAGACCGATGTAATAAAAATAATCGGAAAGAAGAAGGGGAAAGAAGAGAAAGAAAGTTGATGGAGGGGAACACTTGTAAGAAAATAGGAAAATGGAAGATGGCGGGAAGAAATGAAGAAAAGGAAAAACGAAGACGAAGGTAAAAAAAAAAAATTAAAATTACACATAGAACTGCGAAGCTACTGGTGAAGTTAATTATTAGGGGTTATTTTAACGGACAATTGGAGATAAATTCTTAATTCTACAAGATCAGTCTCTGTTATTAATTTTTTACACTGCACTCCCCTCTTTTCAATTTCACTTCGTTCTTACTTTCCCATCTCAATTTCCTCTCCATCTTCATAAATCGTCCGTTATATTTCGCGCAAAATCAGCAAAACAAATTTGGCAAGCAATTACTGAAGATTGCAAAATCAACATTGATATCCGGTCGGCCAATGTCCAGTGCTCTCAAAGTTCTATTTCTCTTTTCATATCTTCCGCTATCACTCCGGTTGTCCTCTATCCAGCGAAGATCGGCTGAGGGTTTAGATGATCGGCGATTCTCTCTCTAAAGCCTCTGCAATTATTCATGGCGTCATGATGTGTTTCCTTTCCCCTTGTCTTGATTGAAATTGATGATTGAATCGACTAAAATGTTCGTCGATTAGGAAGATTTTTGTCTTTTGAGTCTTATCGGAAAGTTAAAACCGAACCGGGAAGAATCGAAAATTGATATCGGTTGAGCAATATCAAAGCACAAATATAGGAGTTGAATTGATTTCTCAATTCCATTTTAGGCGTTGTTTGTTTGGTTTCTTTGATTCCAGGTTACTTTTTCAGCTTTGATGAATTGAGTGATGTTTGTTTGATTTAATTTTCATGATTCTTACTCTCTTAATTCTAATGATGCAGTGTGTTTAATTATGTTTTAGTTTTAATATTTTGGTTTGATTTCAGCTTCGGTTCGTTGTCATTATTTGGGTTTATTAAAATTTCGCTTCCGCTAATTTAATTTGTAATTTTGTTTACGAGGTTTAATTTGAATAATCCATCGAACCAGGTATTAATTCACAACAACCCTAATTTTTAGTTGCTTCTATTTATTGCATACCAAATCCCTAATCTATGGAGTTTTCTTTACTGACTTTGCTGAAATTTTTTGTATAACTGATGCTTATAGTCGCATTTTCTCGTTCTTGTTGATTGCAATGTTGTTTTTGGTGAGTAATCACCGTGCAAAATTGTTACAAAGATGTGTGATTTATTTTCTATTTTGTGTGGTGCATATTATAGCTGATGATTTCTTTGTTTGTGTTTCGTTTTTATAAATGTAATTAGACTTTGTTGATGTTTTATTAGGTGAAAAGGATTTGGGATGATGTTATGTTTGATAATTACGTTTTTTATATTGATAAAATTCAAATTGAGTTGGATTTATTTTTAAGTTTAGTTGTTGTTACAAAATCAGATTTGGACTAATGTTTTCTTTTCCTTTGAAACCTTTTGATGAGTTGTTGTTTTTGTTGGAAAGAATTACGATGAGTTGTTGTTGACTATGGACAAGATGGATTTGTAAGTCATCTCTTTTCTACCTTTTTTTTTTCTTATTTACTTAATTATTTAGTTTCGTAATAGTTGGGATATATGAAGTTGAGATATTTGAAGTTGTGGTTAAATTTTATGGAGTTGAGATATTTGAAAGCCAATGAATACAGACTATATTTATGTATGTATATAGGTGTAATTAGTGAAGTTTCATCCAGATCTTTTATTGATATCCGTCTGCTTTTCATTTGGTTTTATATACATATCCAATTTTTAAGAAATTATACAATAATCGGTCATTTTTTTCTTTTTGTTACTTTTTCTTATTTGGAAAACATTGTTTTAGATGGTTTGCTCGTGTATTTTCTTTGTCTACATTATAATAATTGTTTATCTTTCTCAGGTTTGTAGTATATAAAAGTTTTTTTGAAAGACTGGATCTAATTTAGAACAAGATAGATATTGAATTTTTTTTTGTTCTGTTCGAAGACAATTGAAGGATATAGATCGACAAGGGCATCCGCAAACATCGTCATCATTATCCAAGACTAAGAATTTGGATGATCTACTTCACTCGATTGAATTTGGATCAAAGAGCTTATGCCTAGGAAGGTATCCGGCCATATTCTCGTCACTTTCAAAGTGTGTCATGTAAATATACAACAGCAAGATCCAAAATTGCATTGAAACTTTTTTATAAATTCATTACACCGTGGTACATGAACGAAAAGTACGGGCATAAGTATGTGTATTTGGAGTATATAACATGTGTATATGAGTATGTGGAAAATGAAACAAGACATAAAGATAATGTATGTAGTTACGTGAATAAAGTACTCAGTCTTAACACTGAGTTTATGAGTATATATACATTACAAATGTATTGTTTGTAAAGTAGCAGGTATATTTGAATTTAGTTGAGTTTCTACAACGATGGAGATTTCTCTAAATGAAGTAGCAGTATGTACACAACTAATATGATTTCGTACACCAAGCCAGGTTTGAGACAACAATCACGTACTCTAACAACCAATATATTTAACTTAGTCACTTATGACTTATAAATAATGATTGCTTAGGTATTATTTGTGCAGTACCAAGTATCCTCGAATTTAGATGATTTCAGTCAATCTCACGCAGAAGAACTGATTCACGAACTCGGTAAGAGCACTTCCTCTGTTAACCTCGGTGGACCGACTATTGTTGTGTGTGCTACAGTATGGATTACTATGTAATAGGTTTAAATAACAATCAATCCGTGGGAGCAATGATGTATGATGGTGTTTTCCCATTGGCTTCTTGTAGACATGTACTATTTGCATATTAATACCCTCCAAAAATTGGTGAAAATTTCTATCTTGTTTAATTCATCCCCGGTTACCATTAACATGTGAGTATATATCGCTTTCCAGGATTATTTTATTAAAATTATTGATCGTGTCAATGGTATTTTTGTGAAATTAAATTTACTTTCAATGACACAATTATATAACATGAGACTTGTTTGAACTATAATGGAACTATGGGTATATTGGTCATAATAGATTGTATCCTAGAACTTGTATTATTCTTATATTTTCAACGTCATCTCAACTAAGTATTTTCTATATTGTTTATCAATCCATAGTAAATATGTATTTATCTTTTCATATAGTTCGAAGACTTGCGAGAACACTATAATGATGAATTTATCCATGATTACCGACAACAATTGAATATTTCAAATTCAGAATAATCTATTTCCAAGAACAAGTTATCAGGGAATAAATACTCATTACTAGAGCATATGAAATCGTATTATAGGTACGTAAAAAACTACCCCGGGGTATTTGATATTTAATGCAATATGTAATTATATGTTATGGGTATGAGCATTGACAATCAAAGTATTATTGGTGGCTGCTTAGGTCATCTCCAACCCGTCAATTCCATTTATCTAGTTTTAATAAATATGCAGTTGCTACAGTAATTTTACTCCAACCATAACTTCAATTTTCACTATTATTCTTTAAATATTCAATTTTTCCTATTATTTTAAACAACTTTTTATTTTTATAATTTAAAATAATTTTTTAAAATTTAGAAAAATAAAAAATAAATTTAAAAATTAAAATTTAAAAATTAAAAATTAAAAAATATATATATATACAGAGCAACGCCAAAAAATTGGCGTTGCTACAGTGCAACACCAAAATTGGCGTTGCACTATAGCAACGCCAAAAAGTGGCACAAGATTTGGCGTCGGTTTGAGACAACTGACGCCATTAATAGCGCTGGGTTGGAGATGCTCTTAGGTATTATTTATGTAGTACCAGATATCTTTGAATATGGTCGACTTCACTCAATCCCTTGAAGGATGAGGCAATTAAAAAACTCGGTGAAAATACTTTTTCTATTAGCACTTTCTTAGGTGCACCACTAATGTACTCAAGTATCCGTAAATGCACTTTTGTTCATTCCAGACATTATTTTAACCATTGCAAGGTCTTGCAATGAATTATTTAATTCCAATTTAAGAGAAGTATGCAAAACTTTTTTAGGCTCATTGTTGTCTTCGTACAAGGATAACCTTCGTAACTAATGGGTAACATGTATATGAGCATATATATTTTTTGAAGGTATTTTGATCTAGTTAGACGGGTACATCGATTTCTTGTGAAGGTACATAATGTGCATTATTGCAATTCTGACTATGTGTAGAATTAATCGTACAATCATTCACAACATAATTGATAGCATTACTCCAAAGATTAAGTTTCACCAAATTCAACCCACGATTCAATCCCTCATTCAATCTTAATGCAATCCCATCGAATTGGAGACCAATCAAACCAATTCAACCAACAATTCAATCCGAAAATAACATATTACCCAAACCAAGCACAAATAACATAACCCAAATCAATCCCAAATTCATTACAGACGTTCACTTACCCTGCACTGTTTATCAGAATCTACGGTTCGGAGGACGGACCTTTCAGTATTCTGGCCGCAATTTTATTGTGGTAGCTTTTCATATTATCAAACTCACCACCGATACCACCAATGAGATGGATTGTCGGATTCGCGTGGGCATAACTTTGGCGAACATACGGACCAAAGGTGGTAGCCTCGGTGCTTCCAATAAAAATACTCTAACACCACAATTTATGCGTAACAAGTGGTGCCGAGGTCGATCCACATGGACTATGAAGTTTAATTTCTATTTTGTCACAATTTCAAATATTGGGGGAGGGGGGGATAGATTAGCAATTCACTAAGATAATTAAGATAAATGATAAAATCTAGATTTCAAAAAGATTAAACTTCTAGCCCAAAGAGTGAACAAGAAACCGGATTAAAGATTCGATCATTGATTTTAAATAATTTTGTTATTCAATTGATAAATTGGTTATAGGCATTAGATACGAACATAACGCCCAATTTTTCCTTACTTTATTGGCGGCAATGGTACGACCGATTAACCGCATCACTAATAAAAGAAATAATCTATGTACGACCATAAATTAAATTCCTCAATTGAAAATAGCCCGAGAAAAACCAAATTCAAATATTCAATCAATTACGAAAAGATTAAATTATTTGATCATGCAATTCCTAGGCTAAGCTTGTCAACCTATTTACCACTTTATCAAACAAGTGCACAATTACGGATGCAAATGTTCAATTGGTACACAATGCTAAACCAATCTAAAATCTGGCCGCGATAAAAGATTAAATAAAACAATTGTAGTTATGAATCACAGAAATTGCACAAATATCAATTTCATAAACAATATGCAATTTAAATCAAAACATAATCTCACAAATCTAAATCTGAAATCTAAATTCGACCTTGGATTAGAATAAAGAAAACTAGCTACTCATGCTCAAAATAAAAGAAAGCAACAAGATAAAGATAATGAGGATCTCCTGGTGGTGCTTCCTCTCAAATTTCCCACCCAATCTAAGTTGCGATATCTCATCCAATGTCTTGGCCCCCTTTTTTTTTATAGATGATCGGTTCTTCAATTGCGCCTTTAATCAGTCAATCTCAATCATCATGCCTACAATTACGTCTCAATCCCCGTAATCCATTACTTTCCTTGACGTGCAAGCTTAAATCAAGCCTTTCCAAAATTCTTTGATCCAAAACATGGTATGAGCGTGAATTACTCCATTCCTTTGTACCAATCATAACATGCCAAAATGAGTAGAAATCTATCCATAATATTAATTATATTTTATAATTTATCTATATATATATAAGACAATATATGCATTATCAAAAGGACTGCAGTCGAAAGTGTCATCTTGATGCCGACATCTTACGTATTCGAGCGTTTTCCTCACTATGGGCCAAAGGTGCAATGCGATCAAGTACAACTCTACAAGTATAAAAAAACATGTCTGCAAAAAGGGTAAACTGTTTTTTTAGTCCTGTAACTGGACTCCTTTATCATTTTAGTCTCGTAAGTGGAGTCTGTCGCAAACTAGTCCCATAAGTGAAAACTTTTCGCTGTTTTAGTCCTCCAGCGCCAGAGATGCCCCCGTGGCTCGCCGGAGGTGACGTGTCCGCCAGGTCAGCGACACCTGGCGGACACGTGGATTTTTTTTTTTTAATATTTTTTAATTGGACCAAATAAAAAAATAAAAAAATACAAATAAAATTAAGAATAAATTAAAAATAAGTTTTAAAAAATTTTAAAAAATGAAAAAAAAAATTAAAAAAATCCACGAGTCCGCCAGGTCAGCGACACTTGGCGGACACGTCACCTCCGGCGAGCCACGCGGGCGTCTCCGGCGCCGGAGGACTAAAGCAGCGAAAATTTTTCACTTATGGGACAAGTTTGCGACAGGCTCTACTTACAGGACTAAAATGATAAGGGGGTCCAGTTACAGGACTAAAAAAACAGTTTACCCCTGCAAAAATAACACAATATTTTATTACGTAATTTGATTTATCCACGGTCAATTAATTATATTTATTTTGTAAGCGCACTAATTTTTTTGCATTCCCTTGTCCGAATGGATCACGCAATGAATTGCACTCAAGCACAACTTGACCTACGGTCTGTAAATAAATATCATCAATCTATATTATCCAAATCTCAAATTTATTAAAAACTTTATCAAAATTTATCATGAGTACATAAAAATATATTTTGAATACACAGTAGTCCCCCAAAAGTATACTCTTATACTAGACCTAAAAGATACAACTTTGAGTACCTAACAAATACAACATTTGTCAACCCACAAACATGACTAATTACCGATCAATCAAACAAAAAATCTAAAATATGCAACAACGGATAACTAAAAAGATATACATTTACAAAATTAACAAAAATCACATATTAAGCAAATAAAATAACCCAAATCGGTGCGAAAGTAAAACATCCAACCCGATCTACGTGGGCAAACATATGAAAGATTTCTAACTCGATTAACGAACACAACTACACTAATCACCCATGGCTCATCAACACCGAACCGAGACATACAAACACGGGACCAAGGCTTACACCCCAAATAATCAAACAAACTATGGTATACAATACTAATGTCAAAAGAATAAAAAATCGAAAAAGTCCGACCAAACACTTACTTCTTCGAGCTTGTTGGGGGATAGGAGCAGGTCAGTTATTTTCTTCACTATTTTTGCACCGATCGATCTCTACTTGATCGCTAGGGGTTGGGGAGAACGTCGGTTTGCCTAAAGATGGAAGAAGTAGGGTTAAAAATCTAGGTGAAGGGAGTTATGAGAGGTTTCCTGCTTCAACCCCTATTAAATCGTGGGTAATTATTTTTATTTTTTTAATTCACGAAAAAATGTATGCAATATTTAACTAGAAGTATATACGATTATAGTAGAGGTAGAGTGGAAAATAATGTAGGTATATATTACAACATTTGAAGTATTGATCAACCTATTTCGAGTACTTGTTACGTATACAACATTAATTGAGGAGAAAATACAATTTGAGAGCTATAACATACCTAATCTATAAAGTAGGGACTGCAGTATAATTTATTTCAAATAGAGACTGAATTACAAGTGTATTTATCTGATAGAGATTTTAATCCAACTTTCCCTTGTTTTAATTATTATTATTATTATTAAGAAAAAAATTCATTTCATTTAATTTAATCTAACACAATTATTATCTATCATAGTAATATCTATCAAAACTTTTCAAAACTATTGTTGTATATTTATTCCCGGATCCTTTGGATTTATCGAATAAACCCCATATACAAAAATACGAAAATGAATTATCGGAAGCGAATTATCGAATAAAACCAATACCAAATCGAAATGAAATTAAACACTTAATGAAAACCAAAAGGCATAATCTGGATATTTAGGAAAATATAATCAAAACAAATACTGCCCAATATTCAACTGATATTAGCTTAAACCATTTAGGAAAATAGAATCAAAACAAATACTGCCCAATATTCAACTGATATTAGCTCAAACCACTTTCATGTGTCTCCAACCAAGAACATGAAATGAAAATCCATTTATGATTTCTTCTATATCGATCAACGGCTTCGGCTCACAACAGCAGTCGACGGCCGCGGACTAGCAGCGATGAACAACAGCTGTTCCAACACAGCGCGGCTGGGCAGAGGCGGACTAGAACAGATTGACTCCCAAACAGCCAAGGGACGAACATCGGCCGAGAGTGATGGTCGGCAACGGCGGCTTCTTCTCTTCCAACCGCTGCTTCCTCTGTCGAATCCTCCAGACAGTAGCAGGTAAACTCTGGCGTCTGTCTTCTTCTCCGATCTATTTCGACGAACTCGAACCGGCAGCAGGGCTGCCTCCGAATACTCTCAATTTTACACCGATCTTGTCCGAAACAATATCGAATAGGCCGAATCTTCTTCGAACTTTCTTGGTTTCTGTCACCGGTGAAGGGACAGCGAACTAAGGCTCAGGTCCAAGTGCGAGAACGGCCCGAGGTAACCACGCCTCAAGGTGGAGGTCGGCGTATCACTCTAAACCTCGATGCCCACCGAAATCGGCCATCGGAAAAGGTTCGACTCTCACCGGAATCACTTGCCGGAACCTATCGGTTCCTCTCCCTCTCCCTCACGGCTCTCACCCTCTCTCTAATTCCCACGGTTGGTAGGAGTGATGATTCCATACACCTCAACCCTAAAACTCCAATCTCACATTCTATATCAAATTAGATATACACACGGTTATACCCAAAATTAACCACCTAACCAACCCTTAACTAAATCAGTTTGGGATATATGGGTTTAGGATTTGGGCTTAAGGAATTGAGTTAAAGGGATTGGGCCGATCCGGTGGGCCGGGCTAAGGAGTGGGCCAAGTAATTATTTATTTATCGAGGACTTGTTGGGTTAGGCCTCGAACGGCCAAAATTCCCAACAATCTCCACCTATTTTGGTCGTGATTTAACCAAATCCCAAATACGTATTTACTAGATATAGACTTACCTAACACCAATGGATTTCATCATAGCCTTTTGTCCTTCGCTGCATCTACGAACAAACGTTATGCAGAAAAAAATATATCGCACATAGTACACACAAGTCCTAACATGCACCTAGATTGATCACTCAATAACCTAGCATGTAGTACATAGAAGCTACTACGAAAAAAAACATACAAGCAAGTTTAAACAGATTCAACACAATGAACCTACAGATTCTAAGTGAGCAAACAAGCAACTACACAATCCAACAACATACATGCATATTCACAAATGAAACGCAACAACATACTGAATACAAAACTTAGAATCATATAACATGAGCTCCACCTTATTTGATATCAACTAGAGAATGCATAGGCACACCAAACAGCATAGTCACATAACTCTATGCCTTAGACACACAACTCTACAACTCAGACACAAAACTCTCCAGCTTAGACACACTACTCTACAGCTCAGACACACTACTTTACAACTTAGATACACTACTCTGCGACTTAGACACACTACTCTATGCCTCAGACACACTACTTTACGGACTTAGATACACTACTTTATAGCTTAGACACACTACTCGACAGCTTAAGTACACGACCCTACAATTCAAACATGCAGCCCTACAACCTAAGCACGGAGTCCTACAGCCTAAGTATAAAGTCCTACAGCCTAAGCATAAAGTCCTACAGCCTAAGCGCGAAATCCTACAACCTAAGCATAAAGTCCTACAGCCCAAGCACAAAGTCCAACAGTCTAAGCACTAAGTCTTACAGTCTAAGCACAAAGTACTCACAGCCAAAGATACAGGCACGATGACCACAAACAATCAAATAATGAGACAACATGCTTTAATCAAACAAAAGGAACTGGAGCACAAAAAAATATACAATCCAAGTAACAAGCATGATCACCAAATATCGAGCTACAATCTAACGTATAGAACACTTCAGGATCACATCAGCAAGACAATCCACATAATAGGATCACATCACATAGCATACAAATCAAGAATCTAATACATGCATTTCAATTGTTTCACCAAGGAAACACATAATAAAACAAAATTATTTTATTCTTGATTATCCTCCACTTTACAATCTTTTTTAGGCATTTTTCAAATAATACCTAACATGCATTTTCTATCTCACACAGAAATATCAACATGGATCTAACGATCGGCTATAGCAACTCAACTTCTCAAGACTAACACAAACATAGCCCAAGAAACTACACAATAGAAATAACCAAGGAATCAAAAAAAAAAAAATTCCAAAAAAATTTCACCAAGAAATACAAGAAATTACGACAAATTCCAAGATTATTCAATCAATCACTAAGTAAAGCATAGCCAATCAACAAAAAATTTCAGCATATTATCAAACCACAATTTCACCAAAAATCATAATATACCGAAAATAAAGAGAGATGGTTTAGCCTTTTACCATGATTCGAGTCCTACCAAACTCGAATCAAATTTTCTTTCAATTTCGCAATCGGTTGATCACCCGGGGCTCTGATACCACTGTTGTGAATTTATCCCCAGATCTTTTGGATTTATCAAACAAACCTCGTATATAAAAATACGAAAATGAATTAGCGGAAGTGAATTATCGAATAAAACCAATACCGAATCGAATTGAAATTAAACACTTAATGAAAACCAAAAGGCATAATCTGGATATTTAGGAAAATAGAATAAAAACAAACACTACCCAATATTCAATTGATATTAGCTCAAACCACTTTCCTGTGTCTTCAACCAAGAACATGAAATGGAAATCCATTTTTTATTTCTTCTATATCGATCGACGGCTTCGGCTCACGACGGCGGACTAGCAGTGATGAACAGCAGCTGCTCTAACACAGCGCGGCTGGGCAGAGGAGGACCAGAACAGATCGACTCCCAAACAGCCAAGGGACAAACAACGGCGGAGAGCAACGGTCGGCAACGGCGGCTTCTTCTCTTCCAACCGCTGCTTCCTCTGTCAAATCCTCCAGAAAGTAGCAGGCAAACTCTGGCGTCTATCTTCTTCTCCGATCTATTTCGACGAACTCGAACTGGCAGCAGGGCTTCCTCCGAATACTCTCAATTTTACACCGATCTTGTCCGAAACAATATCGAATAAGCCGAATCTTCTTTGAACTTTCTTGGTTTCTGTCACCGGTGAAGGGACGGCGAACTAAGGCTCAGGTCCAGGTGCGAGAATGGCCCAAGGTAACGACGCCTCAAAGTGGAGGTTGGCGCATCACTCTAAACCTCAACGCCACTGGAATCGGCCATCGAAAAAGGTTCGACTCTCACCGGAATCATTCGCTGGAACCTATCGGTTTCTCTCTCTCCCTCACGGCTCTCACTCACTCTCTGATTCCCACGGTTGGATGGGGTGATGATTCCATATACCTCACCCCTAAAACCCCAATCTCACACTCTATATCAAATTATATATAGAGACGGTTATACCCAAAATCAACCACCTAACCAACCCTTAACTAAATCGGTTTGGGATATATGGGTTAAGGATTTGGGCTTAAGGAATTGGGTTAAAGAGATTGGGCTGATCCGGTGGGCCGGGCTAAGGAGTGGGCTAACTAATTATTTATTTATCGAGGGACTCGTTGGATTAGGCCTCGAATGGCCAAAATTTCCAACAACTATCAATAAAATTTAAATTTAAACCAAACCCAAATACACGTACCTATTGATTTTATTTATTTATTTAAATACTTTTTTTATAAATTTGATTGGATTATGTTTTGAGTTATAATTTCTATAATTCAAAACACACTTGTATATAGAAAAAATTTTATGATATTTAACAAAAATATCAAAAAAACATTAAATAAAAATTATTGTGAATTTGATTTTTGAATAGTAAGAATTTAAAATTTGAATAGTTACTTGATGTATTATTTTTATCCATTTTGGATTATGACTATAAATAATTCTTGATTTTATTATTAATGCAAATTTTCAAGTTTTTGTAAATTAATGTTAACAAGATATCAGAGTTAAACTTCTGTTCATAAATTAAATCAATCAGAACCCGCTGCTCATACATTTTCTCTCATTTTTTATATCATTACCGATCGACATCTCTCATACCATCGGAATCTTTCCTAAAAAACCGGCCGATCACCAAAAAACGGCAGCAAAAGACGGAGTGTGGACCCCACACGCATTGGTCAAAGTTTGCGCACCGAAAAGCTTTCGGTTCTGGAACTTTGACCGGAGTGTAGAGGCGCGTGGAAGCTCCGATGCCAGTGATTATTTTTTACGGTAGTCTTAAAATATCATTCTCTATCCGATGGTGTAATTTGATTTTTTGTTTGAGGAATTTTTTTTCGGATGTATATATCTGATCTCTATAATCTGTCGGTAGTCGTATTATGGCGGTGGAGTGTCATTATTGTCATCATCAAGACTATGTCATTCAAAAGTATCCTATTCAAGCACCTCGGAATGCGCAAAATATTCGATCATCTTATCAGCCTACATCTGCAACCCTCCATAATATTGTGACTCTTTCGCATCAAGTTCTTGCTTATAGTTTTGCTCTTGTCATGGCCAATTCAGGTAGTCCTAAGTGGGATTTCGATTATGGTTGTTGCAATCATATGACACCTACAATTAGTCTCTTGACCAGTGCGTATCATCTTCACTGCCTATACATACTGCTAATTAGAACCACATGAATATCACTCATTCATAATTTGTATCTCTACAATTTACGTATTTTCCTAATACTTATTGTATTCCTCAGTTAATTCTAAATCTTGTATCAGTTGGTCAATCAGTTGCCTAAGGACTTATTGTTACTTTATCTTTTTTTAGTGTACAAGTTCAGGATTAACTTACGGGATAAATTCTTAGGACAGGTCGAAAAGTTGATTGACTATTTGAGAGTATTTGAAAATTTCTTCCCTTAATTTTCTGCTACCACTGCTCATACTTCTCTTACTATCCTTCTTTCCCCTAGTCTTTTTAGTGGCACCTTCGTTTTGGTCATGCATCTTTCTCTAAAGTTCAGTCTCTGGTTAGTAAGGGTTATTTAGATTCTACTAGTTTTGAGTCATTTAATTGTTTATACTATCGTTTGGGAAAAAACCAGCCTTATCCTTTTCAGAAAATGTATCGATCGCAAGTAAACTATTTTCTCTGGTTCATTCTGACATTTGGGGTTCTTCTCTCGTTTCCTTCATGGTGGGTGTCGTTATTATGTCATATTCATAAATGATTACTCTTATTTTAAAGGGATATATTTTTGGAAACACCATTCAAAATTACATCAAATATACACTCAATATGCCCAAATTATTAGACCTCAATTTTTTTGTTCCATAAAAACCCTTTGTACCGGTAATGGCCTTGAGTATAAAATTTTTACCTTGTTAAACTTTTTCTATGCTCAGGGTACATTTATTCAGCGTTTATATCCATACACCTCTCAACAAAATGGTCGCACTGAGCACAAACATAGTCACATTCCAGATACTATCCGTGTGTCTACTTTGTCTGTCTCCTGTCTAGATAGGTTCTGATGGGAATCTGCCATTACTATTGTTTAACTATAAATCGTATTCCATCATCTGACCTCCATAATGTTACTCATTTTAATATCTATACGGTTAGCCACCTGATTATAGTATCATCCGTCCATTGGTTGTGTTGGTTTTGTCCTTATTCCTCTGCATGAACGTTTTAAACTGGAACCTCGTGCACATCTATGTTGTCTTTTTTTTTTTTTTATTATGGGGTGGAGCATAAAGGTTATAGACTTTGGGATCCGATATCTAAATGGTTGCGTATCTCTCGTTATGTTACTTTTTAGTAGAGTGTCATGTTTTCTACTATGTCTAAATTCCATGTCTCATCTATTTCTAGTTCACCTTCATTTCTGCATCGTGTCCTCCCTCGTTCCCTGATTTTGACCTTAGGACTCAATCTCCACCTCCAAATCTTGTTCCAGTTGAGACTTTTGATCCATGTCCAACCTCGTCTCAAGATGCTGATCTAATTGCGGTACCTAGACCTATCATACCTCGTCGATCACATCGAGTAAGTCATCCATATACTCATTTGCGTGATTATCACTAGGGTCATTTCATGAAGCAAATTATGATATGTTATGGCAACAAACGATGTCTGAAGAATTGTAGGCTTTAGAGAATACTCATACATGGGACTTAGTTGATTTACCTCTAGATAAAACACCTATTGTCTGCAAATGGATTTTCAAGATTAAAACTAAGTCCGATAGATCAGTTGAGCGCTACAAAGCTTGTTTAGTTGCGAAAGGCTACTCACGGAAATATCGCATTGATTACGAGAAGTTCTTTGGTCCGGTGGCGCGTTTTATCTCTGATCGTTGTTTAATTGCAATTGTAGATGTTCGTAAGTGGTCTCTCTTGTAGTTGGACGTAAAGAATGTCTTTCTCCATGGTGATCTCTCTGAGGATGTTTATATGGCATTGCCTCTAGGTTTTCCACCTACTTCAAAAGTTTGCAAGTTGCGGCGTACCTTTTATAGAAACAGACTCTATGTGCTTGATTTTCTAAATACAGTTCAGCTCTTCTTCAGTTTGGCTTTACTTTTATTTCGCACGACTTTGCCTTATTTATTTGACGCAGTTCTTATGGTATCATGGTGTTATTCTTTTATGTTGATGATATGATCCTCACTGGAGATTATCAGTCTGGTATATCTGATTTATAGAACTACCTTTGGCAGCATTTTGATATGACGAGACTTGGCCACCTCTAGTATTTCTTGGGTCTTGAGATTTTTTATGGTCCCAATGGATACTATATGTCTCAGGCTAAATATGCTTCTAATCATTTGTCTCGTTCTAGTTTCACTAATTTCAAGACAGCTTCGACACCCCTTGATGATGGATATCATCTTACACCAATGGATGGAACTCTTTATGATGATCAATTTCTTTATCGCTAGCTTGTTGGGAACTTTATTTACTTGACAGTCACATGTCCTGATATTGCTTACACTTCCATCTAATTAGTCAGTTCATATCTGCACCTCGCACTACTCACTACTCTGCAGTTCTGCATATTCTTCGTTATGTTGAGGGAACACTATTGCATAGATTACACTTCTTATATTGGTCTTTCTTAACTTTATCTGGTTACTCTTATGCTGATTGTGCAGACAATCCTACCGATCGTCGTTCCATCATTGGTTTATGTTTTTTCCGTTGTGATTCTCTTATCTCTTGGCATAGCAAGAAACAAACAGTTGTCTCTTAATCTAACACTGAATCCGAATATCGTTCCCTTGTTGATGCTACTTATGAGCTTATGTAGATTCGTTGGTACTTGATGACTTTGGAGTACCGCAGTCATCTCCTATTCCTCTGTATTGCAACAATACGAGTGCTATCCAAATTTCTCACAATGATGTTTTTCACGAACGCACCAAACACATCTAGATTGATTATCATCTTTTCATCATCATGTTACTCATAGCAACGTCAAGTTATGCTATGTCTCTTCCGACGATAAAACTGCAGATGTTTTAACCAAGTCACATTATCCTGCATAGTTTTAATGTCTCTTACACAAACTCAAGTTAGCTTCTTCGGCGTCTATTTGAGTTTGAGGGAGATGTTGGAATATTTATTAGCTATTTTTTTATTGTTGTTTTTATCTGTTTTGAACTATACTTATAAATAGACATTAACTTTATTAATAATGTATTTTCCAAGTTTCTGTAAATTAATTTTATTAAGTAGCAATATTCATTCTCTATGCATTACCTTTTTTTTTTATTTTAAAAAAAAATTTAAATTTTCGTCTTTCATATCAAGTTGTGTGAAATCTTGATCTTATTCATATTCAACCAGAAATTCACCAAAGGAATATTCTTTTAGAAGAAAATTGTGTAATCCCATGCACTACTAACCATGCTTGTGTTTGCAGTGGGCATAGATGTTTTCAAAAATATAAATCGCAATTTAAAAATATACAAATTTCTTCCTATTACATTTTTAATGATGCATGACAAAAAATGAAAAGGTCACTTGTATTTTTGGGATGTCCACCTTAATCATCAAAATTTTTTAGATGATATTGAACACAACGTAATGGAACTAAAAATTAATGTTGGTTAGCAAATATGCAATCCAAAAAAAAATATTTACCTAAAAAAATATATATTTTTTAAATTAGTTGTTTGTCACTATTTACATATGTAAACACAATTTAAAAAATATATTACCACGAGGCACGGAGGTGTGTTTGTTTTGTATTTTGATATGAAGGAAAATTTTTTATGTGAGGTATACAGGTATATGTAATATAAACATAATAAATGCGTGTAATATATTAAATTTTTTCGAAGCAAACACTTGAAGTTCATTTCATTTAAATATATAAATAATATTAAGATCATGTTACGATATTTTAAAAAATATGAAAATTAAAAAATAAAAAATTGAATAAATATAAATTAGCGACTCTCATTTTCATAGAAGAAAATATAAATGTGTAGCCTACTTCCACTGTAATAACAATGCAGCATATTTGTCAATTGAAAATTGGAAGACAATAGTAATCCAAAAATTTTGGATAAAATCATAATATTTTAATATTATATTAATAATATAAAAAATACATATACTCTCGAAAAAATAAATAGTAACTAATCTTTAGTATATTTTAATTTTAATATTTAATTAAGATTTCTCTAGAATTTTTTTTTATTTCAAAAATAAAGTAGATTTTTGTAGATTTAAAAAATATATAGAATATGTATGGAGTTTGATTGATTTTTATTTTTATTGGTATATATGAATTTTGGTAGACTTGACTATACCATTTATCGATTTTTGGTGCATTTAACAATTAGTTGATAGATTTTAGTTCTTAGCTTATTCAATTAACTGCTAGTTATTAGTTGATTCAATTAGCTGGTTTGACTAGCTGATTCAATTAGTTATTTGTATTAGAGTGTTTGGCAAGATAATTGTCGTCTGGATTAGTTATTTATACGTAAAATGACAATTAAGGATATTTATATGTTATTTTTGAAAATATTTAATTTGATTTATTTTGATTTAAAATTTTTGAGAATTTTTATTTTAATTATTTTAAATTATAAAAATATTATAAAATATTTTTCTATTTTTTAGATTTGTGAAAAATATTTTTATTAAAACACAATAATAGTTTATTATTGAAATTGTATAAAATATAAAATACTTAATAAATTTTTTGTATATATATATTTTTATTATGTTAATTATTATTTATTAACCTTTAATGTAAAATTTATATAATAAAAATATATATAAATAATTTAATAATAATTTTATTTTCTAGTATTTGATTTAATTTAATAGATTTATATATTTTACAAATAAAATAATTTATATGTAATAATTAATAATAGTAATTATTTTTAACTTATAAAAATAAATTATAATTTAATATATTATATATATTAAAATAATTATAAATACTACAATAAAAATACATTTATATGTACGAAATAAATAAATAATTTTTAAGGATGAATAAGAAATAAATAAAATTAAAGTGAAAAAGTTATTTTAAAATATTGGGTAGATTAATTTTTTAGAAACTCTTTTTAAAATCTAATATACCAACAAGTAAATTAAATTTTTTAGTAATCAAACAGCTAAAAACTGTTTAATAAGTTAAAAGGTCTTCAAAAAGTTCTTTCCCGAATAAATATATATTTATTTATTTATATAATTTCTGTAAACTTAACTGATGCAAATATATATGAAATACACTAGTATATGTATAAAAATTATTCAAAGATTGAATAAAAATAATAAAAATACATTAGTTCCCCAAAAAGATACTCCCTATTGTGTTCACTTTCTATTTTTATCTTTTTTTTTTTAAAAAAAAATCTATTTTTATATTAGTATAAAATTATACCTATTTTAATATTTTTTTACTATAAATAAAAAAATTAACAAAAAGTATCAATCAAAACTTCATGCGTAAAACTTGTATTGAAAAATTTTGAGCACAACTTTGAGGGATTGGGGATTATTATTTAATAGTGTAGTAGTAATAATAATAATAATTATTATTATAATTATAATAATAATAATAATAAACTTTTGTACATATATTTTTAAGTTTATAATTTTTTATTGTATTATTATTCAATATATCAATATTTTTTTAATAATAATTTAATATTTAATTTAACTACTTACACTACCAAAAAAATAGTTTTTCACCACGGTTCGATGGTTCGTTACAATAACATCGTAACAAATAATGGTTTTTGTTATGACAATTTCCGTGACCAAATATATATTTTCTTGGTCAACGTTTCAGGTTCTTTAACTACGCAAAATAATCCGCAACAAAAATGCGATTGGTAGACTTTGTTCAAAATAATAATTAGTTACGATTGTGCTAATAATAATTAGTTACTATTATTAAATTTATTATGTTTGTTATCTTTTACCTTGTACCAATCTACTTAATTGTTGTTGTTATTAGTTATATAATTTTTTACATACAAATACAAATAAAATGAGTTTGTTAATCCAACGGTGACATAATTCTCCATAAAACAAAAAAAAAAAAAAAAAAATTATTTTAATACAATTTATTATATAATATATATTCTATTCATTCATAAAAAGTCAATAATTTAGTGCAAAATATTATTTTATATATTGTCGACATGATTCTTCATATTTAATATAAAAAGATCTATTTATTCAAAAACAAAAAGTGTACTCACTATTTTAAAATAAAATAAAAATTCAAAATTGATAGTTCTTTTTTTTAAATAAAAAATAAAAATAAGATTAATAAAGAATAAATATAAACTTGTCCGATTAAACCAAAACTAGTTTTTTTTTTTTTTTTTTTTTTTTTTTTTAACTTAAAACCAGAATTGAAGTTGACAAATACAAATTAAAATATATTGTGATTTAGAAGGTTAAATTTTAATTTGACCCTACGAAAAATCGAAACTAATAATTTTGATTCGAATTATTTAAGCAAGTTTAATTCGTTATTTTAAATATATATCTATGTAATGTTTTGTATTATTTCAGATATATAAAATTTTAAATTTTTTTTTTTTTATTTTATATATAAACTTTCGTTCTTTAATGATATTATTATAATAAAATATAAACTATATATATTAAAAATAAAATAATTATTAATAATATCAATAAAATAATATATATTTTTACGCTCAGATTCATTGAAATTTCATATCACTATTAGCTATTTTATATAATGTAATTTATTAACAATTTTACAAGAATTCAACAAAATTAATAAATTATTAAAGTCATAAATTGTTGAATACTTAAAAATTTTTTAAAAATATTTTATAATCTATTTTGAATATATCAATATTTTAAAAAAAAATTAAAAATGTGAATTAAATGCATTTATATTTTAATTTTTTTAAAAAAAATTTTGAATCAAATATAACTAAATTTTAGGAATACAAATGTGTTTGTTTGGGGGTTTGGAATTTGGATTGAGATTTGAATAGTAAAAATTTTGAATTTGAATAGTTGTATGATGTGATATAAATAGGGTTTGATGTGATGTTTTGAATGTAAAATTGATTTTTAGTATAATATAAAAAATGAAAAATAGGTGTTTGATTTGATGTTTTTAGGGGAAAAAAATTGGATGAATAGTAAAAATTTTGGATTTGAATAGTAAAAATTTTGAATTTGAATAGGTGTATGATGTGATATAAATAGGTGTTGATGTGATGTTTTGAATGTAAAATTGATTTTTAGTATAATATAAAAAAATGAAAAATAAGTATTTGATTTGATATTTTTTGGGGGGAAAAATGAGATTAATAGTGAAATTTAAATCCAATCCCCCAAACAAACACACCCTAAATATACCCCATAATATTTTTAAACATTATATTTAATAATATAAAAAGTTTCATTCTTAAAAAAATTAGTAATCATTCGCTAGTATATTTTTATTTTAAATTATTATTTTTTATAAAAAGAAATTATAATAACATTAATAAACATTATCCTAATAATTTACATCAATAGTAATATATAATTCTTGTAACGTTATAAGAATTCATTAAAATTTCTAATTATTTGGAGAATTTTATACTTTATATAATTTATTCATAATTTTCAATTAAAATCAATAAAATCGTCATGGTTTTAAAGCCTATTGATGAATACATAAGATTCTAAAATATTTTTATAAATTTGAATTGAATATCTTCTTATTTTAAAAAAAAATTTAAAAATTTGAATTGAAAATCTCCAAAAATTTTAAAAATTTTAAAGGTCAATTAATTTAATACACTAAATATTTAAAAATTCAATAAAATATTACAAATTGAATACACTTCAATTTATAAAGTTTTGTTATGACTCATCACATTTATATTTAGGTGTCATGTAATAAGTTTGTCAAGTCATTGATTCAATGGCTCATTATATAGTAATAATTGTATAAATATTCTTGTGTGGTGAAATGAGAGAATATACGATTATCACTCTCTCTCTATCTCAATATATCTCTCTATTTTGTCTCTCAATTTCTCTCCCTATATCTATATATATATATACATACTTTAATATATATTACAATATCTATATTATTATATATTATTATTATTATTAGTAGTATTTTTATATTTTGTTATATATTATATAACACGTTATCAGCACGAGGCTTTGCCGAGGAAGTGCATATAAAGATAGCGTATTTTTTTTGTTGTTTTTGTTATATTACTCGGAAAGTTGCGAAATTTCTGGTAAGTATTTATTTTCTTTTAACAATGTCTAATATAGCAAAATTTGAATTTCCCCCACTGGCAATTATCGAAAATAATTATATGCCGTGGGTAATGGATGTCGAAATGCACCTCGAATCCATGGGACTTTCGAAAATAATAATTAGTGAAAATGAATGCACAAATCAAGAACGTGCAAAGGCAATGATTTTCTTACGTCATCGTATTGACGAAGCCCTGAAAAATGGAATATTTAATGGTGAAAGATCCATTTGAATTATGGACAAATATGAAAGATCGGTTTGGGCACTTGACATCTGTTATATTACCAAAAGCGAAACATGCATGGCAACACTTGCGTTTGCAAGATTTTAAAACCGTTGCCGATTATAATTCCATGATGTTCAAAATCACGTCCCAGTTAAGATTTTGTGGAGAAAATATTTCTGATAGGGATATGTTGGAAAAAAAATTTACCACATTTCATGCCTCTAATATAGTTTTACAGCAACAATATCGAGAAAGGGGTTTTAATAAATATTGTGATCTTATTACTTGTCTACTTGTTGTTGAACAGAATAACGAATTATTGTTAAAAAATCACGAATCGAGGCCAACTGGTGCGAGTCCATTCCCTGAAGTGAATGCGACTCAGTGTTTAAATAATATGCCTAGATTCTACTGCGGACGAGGTCGCGGACAAGGCAGTGGACATGGATTTAGTCGTGGACATGGATTTGGTCGTGGACGTGGAATGAGTCGTGGACGTGGAGCCGACCGTGGACGAGGTCGTGGCAGGTTTGTTTCACATTATTACCTTCAGGGATATTTTGATGAGCAGGAATCAAATAGGCCTATGAAGCGGCTTCAAAATGATATTGGTCAGAATTCAAAGAAAAGCAAGGACAAGTGTTATCGTTGCGGAATGACAAGACATTGGTTCAAAATTGTCGTTCCAATTCTTATTTTGTTGAGTTGTACCAAAATTCCCTAAAACAGAAAGATAAAGTACCCGAAGAAGTTAAAGCACCGGAAAATGTCAATCCCTCATAAATTAAATTTTCAGAGAATGTTGCCAGTGGAAGTGGGGGTGATATATGTAATGATACTACGCAGCTAGATGTATCTGATTTTCTAGTACACCATGAATGTGGGTACTATGAAAATCCCGGAAATGCGATATAAATGCATATAGATATGTGTAGATATTTTTGTAACACATGTAGTTTTTGCTCCCTACATTTTGTAATGATATGACGGCTATGTATTTTCTCCAAATTTTTGATATATTTATTCTTATATTTCTCGCAGAAGAAGAAATATGAATGTTGAGCACGTTATAATGAATAATATGGAAGACAGTTCATGTCTCATTGATAGTGCATCAACGCACACTATTTTGAAATATAAGAAATATTTCACCAACTTGAAGTTAGGAAAAATTGAGGTGAATACCATAAGTGGTTGTGCGAAATTAATTGAGGGCTCTGGAAGAGCCATAATATTTCTCCCCGAAGGAATAAAACTTGATATCCAAAATGCACTATATTCTAGTAAATCTCAAAGAAATTTGTTGAGCTTAATGATATTCGCCGAAATGGATATCATATTGTGACATCAAGTGAGGCAAATAATGAATTTTTGTTAATTACAAAATTCATTGATGGACATAAATATATATTAGAAAAATTGCCTTCATTGTCTTCCGGATTATATTGCACAAAGATTAATGTGGTTGAGGCATATCTGGTAGACAAGAAGTCTACAGATTTTATAATTTGGCATGACCGGTTTAGGCATCCTGGTAATACTATGATGAGACGAATTATTGATAATACCAATGGCCATAACTTGAAAGATCAAAGGGTATTAAATATAAATGAGTTTATATGTGTTGCTTGCTCAAAAGGGAAGTTAATAACTACCATCACTGGCAAAAGTGGGAACTGAATCCCCTTCATTTTTAAAACGAATTCAGGGTGATATATGTAGACTTGTAGATCCACCATGCGGACAATTTTGATAGTTTATGGTACTTATCGATGCATCTACTAGATGGTCGCATGTGTGTTTATTATCTACTCGCAATTTGGCATTTGTGAGGTTGCTTGCTCAAATAATTAGATTACGAGCTCAGTTTCCAGATCACCCAATAAAGAAAATTCGTCTTGATAATGCTGGTGAATTTTCATCTAAGACTTTTGATGATTATTGCATGTCTATTGGAATTGACATTGAACATCATGTATCTCATGTACACACACAAAATGGTCTAGCTGAATCACTTGTAAAAAGGCTGCAATTAATTGCAAGACCTATGTTAATGAAATCCAAACTTCCCGTATCTGCTTGGGATATGCAATTATGCATGCAACAACACTGATAAAATTAAGACCGACAAGCTATCATAGCTACTCCCCAGTACAATTAGTGTACAATGAAAAGCCCAATATTTCACATTTGAGAACTTTTGGGTACGCAGTTTATGTGCCAATTGCACCGCCCCAACGTACAAAAATGGGCCCCCAACGGAGATTGAGGATATATGTCGGGTACGAATCACCATCTATCATTAAATATCTAGAACCATTAACTGGTGATTCGTTTACGGCTCGTTTTGTTGATTGTCATTTTGACAAGTCGTATTTCCCGATATTAGCTGAAGAAACTGATCAACTAAAAAAAGAAATTACTTGGAAAATACCATTCAGTTTTCTTGATCCTCGTACAAGTCAAAGTGAATTAGAGGTACAAAGAATTTTACATTTGCAACTAATAGCAAATCAGTTGCCTGATGCTTTTTGTGACGCCAGCAGGCTCACTAGATCTTATATAGCTGCTGAAAATGTACCTGCTAAAATTGTTATTCCTGGAGACAAAATACAAAGTGCTAATGAATCAAATGTACGCCTAAAGCGTGGCAGACCTGTAGGTTCCAAAGATAAAAAATCCTCGAAAGAAAAGAGGAACAAATGAAAGGGTTGATGATTTGAATGTTAATCAAAACCCTCAAGAAACAGGTAGTAACATGGATCAGATTTCTAGAGAAATTGATCCTGATAAACTTGATGAGGATGTTAATCCTAATAGAATTTCTTCTGAAGAGAATGAAATTATTGAAAATTCAATAAATTATGTTACTACTGGAAAACATTGGAACCAAAGTGATACAATTATGGATAATGCTTTTGCATATAATGTAGCACTTGATCTAATGGAAAATGACGAGGATCCAGAACCAAGATCAGTTGATGAATGTCGGAAAAGAATAAATTGGCCAAAATGGAAAGATGCGATCCAGTCTGAATTAAATTCACTGGCAAAACGAAAAGTTTTTGGACCCATTGTTCAAACACCTGAAGGTGTTAAGCCTGTTGGCTATAAATGGGTATTTGTTCGAAAGCGAAATGAGAATAATGAAATTGCCAGATATAAAGCAAGACTTGTTGCCCAAGGTTTTTCACAAATACCTGGAGTTGATTTTAACGAAACATATTCTCCAGTAATGGATGGAATAACATTTCGATATCTTGTCAGTTTGGCAGTACATGAAAATTTGGATATGCGTCTAATGGACGTTGTAACTGCATATTTGTATGGCTCGTTGGATAGTGATATTTACATGAAAATCCCTGAAGGATTTAGTATGCCTGATGCATATAAATCAAAGCCAAAAGAATGTTATTCTATTAAGTTACAAAAGTCTTTGTATGGGCTCAAACAATCTGGTCGCATGTGGTATAATCGTCTCAGTGAATCATTATTGAAAGAGGGATATGCCAATGATTCTATTTGTCCGTGTATTTTTATAAAGACAAATGGGAGAAATTTTGTAATAATAGTTGTCTATGTGGATGACTTGAATTTAATTGGAACCCATGAAGAGATCCAAGGAGCTATTGAATATTTGAAAAGGGAGTTTGAAATTAAAGATTTCGGGAAAACGAAAATTTGTCTTGGTCTACAAATTGAACATTTGAAAAATGGGATTTTGATACATCAATCTGCATATACCCAGAAGGTATTAAAACGATTTGCAATGGATAAAGCATATTCATTGAGTACTCCAATGGTCGTTAGAACTCTCGATCCTATTAAAGATCCTTTTAGACCAAAAGAGGAGAATGAGGAAGCACTTGGTCCTGAAGTACCATATTTAAGTGCTATTGGTGCACTAATGTATCTGGCTAACAGTACTAGACCAGATATATTGTTTGCTGTAAATTTATTGGCCAGGTTTAGTGCAATGCCAACACAACGACATTAGAAAGGAATCAAACATATTTTTCGTTATCTCCAAGGATCTATTGATCTTGGTCTATTATATCCAAAAGGATCTCGACATGAATTGATTGGATATGCAGATGCTGGGTATCTTTCTGATCCGCATAAAGCCAAGTCTTAGACTGGCTATATGTTTACTTGTGGCGGTACAGTGGTATCTTGGAGATCCACTAAACAAACATTAACCGCCACATCTTCAAATCATGCAGAAATAATAGCAATTCATGAAGCCAATAGAGAGTGTGTTTGGCTAAGATCAATGATTCACCATTTTACAGAATTGTGGTTTGAAATCTGAAAATGATAATCCACTTACTATTTTGTAGGAAGATAATTCAGTTTGTATAGAGCAACTGAAAGAAGGATATATCAAGGGAGATAAAACGAAACATATTTCACCAAAATTTTTCTTTACTCATGATCTCCAGAAAAATGGTGAGATAAATGTGCAGCAGATTCGATCAGACCAAAATTTAGCAGACTTGTTGACCAAGGCTTTACCGACCGCAACGTTCGAGAAATTAGTAAAGATCATCGAGATGCGTCGGTTGCAATATTTGAAATGATGTCCACATCAGGGAGAGCAATATTTCAAGTAATATCCACATCAGGGAAAGTATTTTCAATGCATGGATATCGTACTTTTTTGCCTTCATTAGGATTTTTGTCCCACTGAGTTTTTTCCTAATAAGGTTTTAACGAGACGTATTCATTGCAATTAAATGACACCTAAGGGGGAGTGTTATGACTCATCAAATTTTTATTTAGGTGTCAAATAATAAGTTTGCCAAGTCATTGATTTAATGACTCATTATGTAGTAATACTTGTATAGATATTCTTGTGTGGTGAAATGAGAGAATATACGATTATCACTCTCTCTCTATCTCAATATATCTCTCTATTTTGTCTCTCAATTTCTCTCCCTATATC
The DNA here is from genome assembly GCF_009805555.1 of Andrographis paniculata. Taxonomy (NCBI): domain Eukaryota; kingdom Viridiplantae; phylum Streptophyta; class Magnoliopsida; order Lamiales; family Acanthaceae; genus Andrographis; species Andrographis paniculata. Next base: position 3,131,130 of record NW_026137607.1, on the reverse strand, counting down.
TTTATATATATATATATACTTTAATATATATTACAATATCTATATTATTATATATTATTATTAGTAGTAGTATTTTTATATTTTGTTATATATTACTCCCTCCGTTCCAGATACCGTGTCTGCTACACTGTAGACACGGTATTTTAGGAGGGGTGTAATTAGTAGATAATTAAGAATGTATTAGTGAAAATAATTATCCTATAATATAAATAATTATAAATTAAGATTAAGATAACTAATTAGTTTAATTAAAATTTAAAAAATAAAATTAAAAAATTTAAAATGAGATTAAAGTGTGTAATCATTTTCCAAAAAAAGGAAAGTGACATGATACGTGGAACGGATAGAAATGGCAACTTGAACATGGTATTTGGGACAGAGGGAGTATATAACAAGTTTTAACTTATTGAATATATTATTTGTAATAAATAAAAATATATAGTCTAATTATATAGTTCATCCACCGAATATATGTTTCTTTAAATTGGATACAAATTTTAATAAATATAGTACTATATTATGTGATTATGATATAATAGAGTTATTTTAGAAAATATATGAAACTAATGAAATGAAAGAAATTTTTTTATAGATTGAATGTGTAACTAATAGTGTCATTTTTATAAATAAACTTAATATTGAAGGATTTAAATTAAAGAATGTCTAAAACTTATTTACTATAAATGAAAAATATATATTTTTGTGGATAAAAAAAAACACTTTTAGATTTAGTAAACAAACAGTATATTTTATAAATATAAATAAATAAAAATATTAAAAGTAATTTAATGTAATAATATAAAATATTAGACATACAATAATTAAAATATATAAATCGTAAAAAATTCAAGTAAATATATATATAATATTAAGAAAAATTGAAATTGTAAAAATGGGAAAAATAAAACGGATAATTGACATAAAATCCATCTGCCCCTTATTTGATTGGAATTCAGTCTCTATTTTAAATATATGTATTTTACCAATGTGTTTATATTTAACTCCCCCAACACTGAATCCATCTTTTTGCTTCTGGTCCGTTTATTCGCCCAGTTTTTCGATTTTTTGTATAGTTTTTTTTTTATTATTTCTTTCGCATTTAATTTCATCATCCTCTTCTTCACTCCAGTTGGACAAATGTGTTTCCTATGTTCCCATAAGAACCCTAACGAGTATCCCTGCATCTCTCTTATTCACGCTCTAACATTCAGGTGAGTATATAATGTTTTTTATTGTCGAAATGAAATATTATGCCTTTAAGCATAAAAATTTATCTATTCTTTTTGGATTCAGTTATGTCTCTCAATTTAGATTCATCCTTCATTTTTTTTTCTTCTTATATCTCTCATTGAAAATAGATTATAGGAATATTAGTAAGGTGGAAGTTTAAACGACGCATATAACATGTTTGATAAAATGTCCCAAAAAGGAGTTTGTGCTAATGTCAAATAATTTGATGAATTATTGTCAAAGTATTAGTTGTCATTCCCAATTCAAAGCCGTGCATAGCACACAAATGATGGGTATGTCAAAAACTCATAATCGATTACAACAATCTTGCATGACTACATTGATAGTATGTCTGAGCGTATATATTTTAAGTGAGAGTATATGCATGAGTATTAAACTGGTATATATGTTGTTATTGGAAGTATATCATAAATATATATTTTTTAGAATTAATAAAATAATTTTAAAGAAATAAATTTATATTTATATTTTAGTTTAGGGGTAACATTAGTTATTTTGTGGAAAATCAAAATACCCTACTCGAGAATGCTTATTCACATTTAACAAATTTTTAAAAATATCAATATGTAAATATATTCAAACTTCATTTGCAAAAATTTGGTTTTTCAAGCAATTAGATATTAAGGATTGTGTGGATAATAGCTCTTTTTTATATGTTAACTAAGATCATGAGAGTCATCTTCAAGTAATGTAACTCATCCCTATGTTGAATATGCCCGCTTTATTGAAGGTTTTTATCAATTTGTTTCTATATTGTTCCAATCAATGTACTATTTTTATTATTTAGCACATTAGTTTATTGCAGCTAGCATATCTAATTTGGTTTGCTATTATTGAGAATATGGATGACAATTATCAAACATTTCTCTTGCTCAAACCGCTTGTATTTCGAAACAGAAGTAAGCAAATTTTCAGATATGGATGTTTTTATCAATGCATTTCATTTTGATTTTTTCAAAATTTAAAACAAACTACCATTCAATTGTCGACACTTTTGATTTTCGTGATGAATTAATTAGCAGATGAAGTCATAGTCTATCAACATATGATATCTATAGAAAAAAGGAGAACTTGACTTTAAATACTAAAAAAATGTAGAAGCATTCGATTTAGTATCTTCTGTTGTTAAATTTGTTGGTTTTGTAATATAATTGTAGATGGTGAGGCACAATTGTAAATTTTTGTGGAGACTTGATTAGCTTTGATGAAAAGGGGCAAAAACAGTCTGAAACTGCTAATCACTTGTTCATCTAAACGTGAGCTTCATGTAATAGCTTTAGAAACAGCCACGAAAATACAGTTATTGTAGTTGTCTCGAGCAGAAGAAAAGAAGTTGTAAACACTAATACGGTAGTCCTTTTGAAGGTGTAATTTTTTATTTTGTCCTGAACGTCTCATTTAGTGTGTAATTATTTTTGGCGTGCTTGATATAATGTAATATTATAGGTAAATATACAAACAACATGATCCCTCTTACATAGAACCACAATTTTAATTTGGATGTACTGTGGTACATGAATACGAACAACAAGTATTTGACAGTCCTATTTTGTTTGTATATTATCAGGTTTTCTTGAATGTTGCTGATTTCAGTCATTCTCACGCAGAGGAATCAATTCGCGTATTCGATGAGAGCACTTCTTTGAAGCATCGTGCTAAAGTGACTATTCTTCATCCATTTACCGAAAACTCAGAACAAATCATGAAGTTGATATCTTAATTGCAACTGCAGAAGTATTCAATTTGGTCCGTGATAGTTGGTTAAAGCCAAGCACAATTGTCGTAGATTTTTAAAAGTGTAATTTTTTTATATTTTGATAGGATGTCCATCAATCCTTTTTTTGTACTTACTTTTGGCGTGTTAAACATAATGTAATATTGTATATAAATATACAACAATAAGAGTATTGTTGCATTGAAGCTCTTTTTGTAAATTTTATGTATTCTGGTAGATGAACAAAAATTACGGGTATGTGATGATGGTCTTTTATATATGACTTGTTGACAACAGAGGTTTCTGAAAATGTAACAAAGGTACATCAGAATTGTGCTTGAGTAGTTTCCTGCTCGACCAAGTTACTATTTTTTAAAATTCTTCTGACTGATTGATATTTGAGTTTGTGAATGTGCGATAATTTGGATTATTATGTTATGGGTTAAAATATTTTAGAAAAATATGTTTGTTCTATTATACAAAAAACACTTGAAGTCCTAGTAGTAGATTACAACTTGCGTTTTCACTTGAATGTTGTGCGTGTTACGATATGTATTACTATGTAATAGGTCTAAAGATTTTTAATTTGTGACAACAATTATTTACTCTAACAACCAATATAATTTAACTTAGTAATTTGAACTTGTTTATCAATCTACAAGTGGAGATTGGACTATAATTGTACATATACAAACAATAGAACTAAGTTATTTCTGACTTAGTCATTTATAGTAAATATATCTTATTTATCTTTTCATACAATTCAGGGTGTCGCGGGAATACTATCACGATGAATTCATCCTTGGTTACCGATAACAAGTGAATCTTTTGAACAAAGATGGTCTGTTTTCCAAGCACATATTATCGCAGTATATATACTTGTTACTGAAGCATATAATACCAGTATTATAGGTGCATAAGATCTGTGACAAGGTATGTCGGTATTTGATGCATGTATGTAAGTATGTGCTTCGGGTACAAACACCGACATTTAAAGTATGAATGATGATTGCTTAGGTATTTTCCCTATAGTAGCAGGTATTCGTGAATATGGTTGATTTCAGTTGATCCCCTGACGGAAGGACACAAACTCGGTGAGAATACTTCTTTTCATAGCCTCGTTGGAAAAATTTAGGTACTGTATGTTTATGTTTGACAGCTCATGTCATATTTTTCAATGGCAAGACCACAAAACATGTATGAGTAACAAAAGAACATAATTTAACTAAGTTATTTATGACTTGTTTAGCTATCCATAATAAATATGTGTTGTTTACCTTTACATACAATTACGGAATTCACAAAAATATTATAATGATAAGTTTATCCCTGTTTACAGACAAAAATTGAATATTTTGAACTGAGAACGGCATGTTTCACAAGCATAGGTTTCCAGGTATAGATATTAGTTACAGGAGCATATGAGATACTAGTTCCGGGGTATATTGATAAACGAATGAGGTACCCATTAATGCTAACTTGTGTGAAAGAATGACATACTATAATATTATGTCGCTCTTATAGTGTTTGAAATCTATTATTGTGAATGCAATTAGATAAAGTATTAATAGATTAATACTCTCCATTATTGATCTGTACAACCGTTGCATATGCATCATAACTAAGTACTACTCTTACCAACAACACAACTAAGTAACCCCATTGCCTATTGTTCACCTATATGGATCATGTTGTTAATTTTTCTAAACAACTTTTTAATCTTCTAGATTGATATAATTGACAATGCTAAAGATGAATACATCTCATGTACGAATATTGCTAAAGATAATGTTATACTTTACTTAATGTTCAAGATATGAAGTATTAGAACCCCCGGGCATAAGTAACTTAACTTGAGGTATTTACTAGTTTAATATAGGTATATCATTATATATTCGAGGCATGCCATGTTTGACAGGAAATACATATAAATGTGATGAAGGCATAAACCTTCGCAGTAAATCTATATGTTTTTGTTTCTTAGGTGCACCACTAATGTAGTCAAGTATCCGTATATGCACTTTTGTTCATTGCAGGCATTACTTCAAGCATTGCAAGGTCTTGTAATGAATTAGTTAATTCTAATTTAAGAGCAATATGCATAACTTTTTTGGCTCGTTGATGTCTTCGTACAAGGATAATCTTCCCAAGTAATGAATAATATGTATATGATTATATATATATGCAGTTTGAAGGTATTTCAATCTAGTTAGACAGGTACATCAATCCGTTGTGAAGGTACACTATGTGCATTATTATAATTTGAACCATGTGAAGAATTAATCATATAATCATTTACGGCACAATTTATAGTATTATTCCAAAAATTAAGCTTCACCAAATTTAACCCATGATTCAATTCTTCAATCAATCTTAATACAATCTTATCGAACATGAGGCAAATCTAACCAATTCAACCAATAATTCAATTGAAATAAAACACTAGCCAAATCAAGCACAAATAAAAAAACCCAAATCAATCCCAAATCCATCCAAATTCATTACAATGTTCACTTACTATGTGTTGCTCATTGGAATCTACGGTTCGGAGGTAGACCTTTCAGTATTTTGGCCGTAATTTTACCGAGGCATCTCTTCACATTATCAAACTCGCCACCAATACTGCCGGATTCGCATGGATGTAATACTTGGAGAACATACAGACCAATCGGTACTGCAAACCGATTGATAATCGATTTATATTCCTTATCGGATCTGTAAATAAATATTATCAGTCCACATTATCCAAATCTTGAATTTATTTATAAGTTTATCAGAATATATCAAGACTACGTAACAGCACATTCCGAGTTCACAATAGTCCCCTAAAACTCGGGGTACCTAACAATACTTCATTTACCAACCCAAAAATATGACTAATTATCGAACAATAAAAAAAATAAAAATAAATTAATATGCAACTCTAGGTAACTAAACAAAATGTATATCTATAAAAAAAACTAAAATCACAGATTAAACAAATAAAATAACCCAACATTAGTGCCAAAATAAAACATTCAACTCGGTCAACGTGGGCAGATATATGAACGATTTCAAACCCAGTTAACAAACAAAACTACACCGATTATCCAGGACTCCTCAACACGGAATTGATAAAGGAATACAAACAGTAGACCAAGGCTTATACCTCAAATAATCGAACAAACTACGATATAAAATACTAATATTAACAAAATAAAAAAAGGTTTACTTTTTTGAGCTTGTCCTGGGGGATGAAAGTTGGTTAACTATTTTATTCACCATTTTTGCACAGATCGGTCGCTACTTGATCGCCGGAGGTTGGAGAACGTCGGTTCGCTTGAAGATGGAATAAGTAGGGTTTAAAATCGGGGTTAGGGGAGTTATGGGGGGTTTTCCCGCCTCAACCCCTGTTAAATCGTAGGTAACTCTCTTTTTTCACTATTTTTAAATTCGCAAAAAAAGGCAAGCAATATTTAAATAGAAGTATATAAAGTTATAATGGGGGTAGAGCGGGAAGTAATGTAGGTATATATTACAACATTAGAAGTATTGATTAATCTATTTCTAGTACTTATTGCGTATATAATGGTGATTGAGATAAAAATACAAATTGGGGAGCTATAATAAACCTAATTCATAAATAGGTACTGCAGTTTAATTAATTTTCAACAGGGACTGAATAACAAGTGGATTTCACTGACAGAGATTTTAGTCCAACTCTCCCAAAATAAAAATGGCATGTGAATTATATTTGTGAAAAATATATCCTAAGGCCATCAATATCAAAGAAATTCTAGTATTCATCAATTTCCACTATTCATTAATTTTTTTCCCTAAAAATATCAAATCAAACACCTATTTTTTATTCTTTATATAATATTAAAAATTAATTTTATATTTAAAACATCATATCAACACTCTTTATATCACATCATACAACTATTCCAATTCAAAAATTTTTACTATTCGAATCTCAACTCAAAATTCATACCCTCAAACAAACACACCCTAATAGTTTTTTTCCTATTCCACATCATCATCTCTTTCCTACACGTTAATAAATAAATAAAAATATACATATATATTTATATTTATATCAAAATTATTTATTTTTAAAATAAATTTAAAAATAAAATTATATCAATATGTATATCATTGTATAAAGAATTAAATTTTATATAATACAAAAATATAAAAAATAAAAAATAACTAAAATTATTATAAATATATTCCAAAAACGTGAAGGGTGTGTTTCGTTTGTGTTTTTATATTTTTTAAAGTATAATAATTCCACATGTTATGCCACGGAGGAAAGAGAAAAATTTTCTAGAATGAGAAAAATCATTGATACATATGCTCTAATGCTAATATATTTTAAATTATACGGAGGACTACCTAAAATGATTTACACATATCTTTGTCTAAAAATATCATTTACATGGTTGTTTGTCCTTTTTAACGGATTGAAACTTTTGCCCAGCTTTAGTGGCTGCTTCGTGCCAACTAAGTTGTCCGATGCCCGATTATATTATATTGCATAGATTTGTATTAGAATTGAGAATTATCTTTCCTGCATTCTAAATATATTTTTATTTTTATATTATTTATATATTGTATAAAAATTATATAAATAAAAATTTATTATTTTTCCTGCATTCTAAATATATTTTTATTTTTATATTATTTATATATTGTATAAATATTATATAAATAATAATGTATTAGATTACTACAACATAATAAAAGACAATTAAAATAATAAACTTAATAAGTAGTTAACAAATATTTAATAAAAATAAATTATAAAATATTAATGTATTAAATAATAATATAATTTAAATTTAATTTAATCATATAATTAAAAATTATAAAATTTAAAATATAAATATAAAAAATAATATTTTTTTATATCCTTAATAATTATTTTTATTAATATTATCCTTATTTTTACTTTTATAGAATAGTATATAATATTTCTAATTATAAATATCGTAATAATAACCTATAATATTATTTTATTATTTTTTATATGAGTAATATTGTTAGTATTTGAAAAATATAAATTAATATATATAATTAAAAATATTTTAGAATATGTATTTAAATATTTTTAGCATTTGATTTCAATAAAAAAATATATAATATGAATATCATTTTTTAGATAATAAATTTTTTGTAATACAAATAAAAATATATCTATTTATAATTAACTTAAAATAATTTTATAAAAGAATGGAGAGTTTTAAATATAAATAAAAATATTTGTTTATTGAAGAGAGATAAAAATAAAGAGATTTTCAGTAAACCATAATTGTAAAAGGTTAAAAATTTAATTAAATTGATTTATATTTATTAAATATGTTTAAAATGAATAAATTTACTAAAAATAAAAATGGATTATCATATCCAATTTCGTTAGATTTTCAAGCCTCACTGAAATTCAAGGATTCCATACCAAAAGGTATACACACTATTGGTTTAGAATTTTGTAAGCTTATGTTGTTTTGATTTAATTATTTTGAATTGTTTTATGAGATTCTATTGAAAAATGTTGCGAACAATAACGGAGATTTGGAATTCATTAGCTTTGTTTTAGTTTGTAGATCTAAAACATTATGACTTATTGATTAATGCTTGAATTATCGCCGGAATGCAATGACATTCACTCCCTTCCTCGGTAGAGTGATGTTCGTCTCCGTATTTATTTTCTCCATGCACCAAGAGTAAATTGTAACATAATATAGTATTTTTATTTTTGAAATTTTGAATTTCAATTGGAGGTGTGAGTTGTTCGGTTTGACTGGATTTTGTGGCTTCAACATCTATGTAAGCTGGAAATTTGTTTCGTCTATTTGTGCCAATAGATGCTAAATTTTTGGTATTCTATTGGTTGTCATGGATCCTTTTTAATCTGCAATGACTTCCTATTCTTTATCCTGTGAATATTGCTTTACATATTTTGGGATTAATTTTTCTAGTCCCTTTTGCTTTGGTACTTGGATGTTGACTGTGAGAGCGAATGCTTATTGATTGGCATGTTGCCAAGATAGCCTCAGTCGATGCTTTCACTATAGGGTATATAATTTGTTGCTGTTTTAGTCATATCTATTGTCTTAATTGGTGCAATTGTAAAAAATATTTTACCATGTGTGTGCAATCAGTAAGTTTGGTGTTACGACCAAAATCACAGTCGCAACCAGTGTATTGGAGAAGGCAATGAATGGTGTGAGATAACAATTCGCCCTTTGAGCTTGGACAACCTGTATGTAGAAATGTATAAGTGTATGTACTCTTGATGTGACAATCTATTATAGTCTTTATGTGGGGATATTTTTCTTATGATTTTCCTTTTACCCATTTAATTTGCAGCTTGAGAAGCAAGGTGCACACCTTCATTCTGTTAACATACCAGAAAACGAAGCACGGACTGGACTTGTTTGCAAAGTTTTTTCGTAAGACAACCGCGAGTTTATGTTATACAAATAATGGTGACAATTTTTTTGTTTGAACTCACGTTTCTACTGGGTGTGTTTGTTTGGAGGATTGGATTTTTGAGGATTTTAAAGTATGGATTTGTAGTTGTGTTTGTTTAGGGGATTGAATTTTGTAATGATTATGTTAAAAGTAATTAGTATTTTATTGAGAGAGATGATATGTTGACGTGATAGTTTGATTTAAATGGTATTGAGATATAAATGAAAAATATTATTGAAATAGTTGAGGTGAAGGTTTGATGTGATGTTTTAAAAAATATTAATATTTTATATTATTAAATGATATTTTTTTTTATGTTATGTGTGTAAAGGTTGATTTGCTAATAATTTTTATTTCAAAATTTGATAGAAATTTCCCAAAATACGTCGGCGTTTATTATTTATTTTTTTTATTATTTCTTCTTTTAGACAATTGTTATACGTTGTCAAATTTTTCTGATCAGTACGATTTCACAGAATTTGTTTTCCTAAAAGCATCAATGCTAATACTAGCAAAGTAATTTTTCAAGTCAACATGTATGTACATTGTATCATACCGTAATTTGTGTTCAAATTTTTCACTATTCCAATTCAAACCGAAAAAGGTCGAATCCATGCAGAGAAACACCGTTTTCTTTTTCCCCCACTCCATCGAATTTGTTGGATTAAACACTACTTACTTCTCAATCCGTTACAACCGAATAATGAGCCATGGAATTGCAAACTCCACATTTTCGTCTACCATGCTGAAATTTCGCAAGCAAATTATTTGGCAGCGACATTGTGACTACAACCTCTCAACCCAATTTCACATTGAACTTGTACAACCAGTAAGAGTAATAAATAACAGTTAAATGTAGGATGCAAAGTTTATTTGTTTCATTCTGTTATGCATGACGATGCGTCGAAAAGAAACAAAGGAATTGAAGCGATATCAAACATGTATAATGAGGTGCGATGCAGGTTTATGGTTTAAGAAAACACATTAATGCCATAGCGTACACATTACAATATTCCAAGTGTCGTAAAAATGGGACATAATTGTGTACATTGGTTTCGGCACGTGGCGAGGCCTGCTACACCGCTGGGTTGTTGTTGTTGTTCATTACTACAAAAGATGTACTACGCATACGTGAATTGGTGTTCCTTTTACGCCATCATCGACGCTCCGAGGGTGAAGCACGGCCAAGACACATGTTTGTCATGAAGGTTCACAGCTTTGCCCACATTCCATCGACCTTTTCCTCTAACCTGTCGAAGCGCTCGTTGAACATTGTATATAAGTCAGAGTCGCTCGGTGCGGGATGTTGCGGACCGATCTCAGTGTGAGTAAGAGGATCGCCCCGGCGGTGGCGTTGCAAAATTCCCATACTGAAAAGAGTCTCTACTCCACATGGAACCATTTGAGAATCTAGAGCTCCGTCCATCAGTTCGGTTACCCCCAAGCCCTTCGCCAGTCTGGTAACGTATGGGCCGACGGGAATGCTACGGACCCTTGTGTCAGAGGCAGCCGTTATACAAAGTCTGGCCACCCAATATCCCAGATGGATTGGAACCCCTTCGTTCATGCTCCAAAGGAACTCCAAATCCACCTTACTTACTCTCGCAGTTGCATCTTTCCGGCCTGAAAGTGTATGAGCAAGTATGTTGTGAACATACCTTAAAATAGGCGACTTCAGTGTCGATGCCTTGGAAGCTCCTGGGTTGAAGTTTCGGGTGCGGCTTATTCTAGGCCAGTATACTGACCAAGAAAGAGGCATTTTATAGGCCATGTTCTTGTACTCGTGTGTCTCTGTGAATTCGCGGTCATATAGTCCTAGTACAATGGCGAAGTCCGTGACAGATAGTGAGTAGCTACGGCCTCCCAACCGAAACTGCAGGACATTGGGTTTGTCATACAGATACAAGCTCGCCTTGTCGTGCTTTAGTGTGCACAGAAACTCTAATGTCAGTTTCTTGTACGAGGGCTCGTTGATCTCAAAGAACCTCCGCCACGACCTACAAGAAACTAGTCTCTATATCTCTATTTTCCCACCCATAGCTTCCACGGCGTCAGCATCGATTATGCGTCCAGTTAGCATCGGTAAAATGCTTATTCTCTGGTACGTAGCCTCAATCTCCTATTCGGTGCGGCGCGACCGATTGAAAGGAATCAAAGCATCACCTTATTTGTCCATGTCTGCAGTAGAGAGTTTGTGCAATCGCTTCCCTTTCGCCGGTTTCATCATTGTTGGGCCCCTACGTCCTACAAGAATGTCACAACGTAAACGTAACCATGAATAACAAATATGAAAAAATTTATGCAGTAATGATATGAGTCGTATCAAAACATTACGCAGTAACGATACACGTGTTATGAATGTGCACCAAAAGTATGGCAAAGTGCGCAGGAAAACCGAGCGTGAAGTTTGGCTAAATGCAACAGGAAATACACGAATTCCATATTTTGCCGCACGTACAGAAATTTAAACATCCGGTTGGAGTCCGCTACGTAATTATCGGATAGACTGCAGAATGGAACAACCCCCTCGTACGCGCAGGTGTGTTGTTCATCGGGATAATTCCTGTCCAGGACAACTATTCTGCACTAATGAAATCAGTCTTATGAATGTGCACGAAAACTATGGCAATGTGCGTGGAAAAACCTAGCGCAAAGTTCAGCTCCATGCAACGGAAGATACACGAATGCCATATTCAACCGCACATACAGAAATTAAAGCAGCCGCCTGCACAGCCTGTGCAGTCGGCTGGGTAAATCTCTGTTGAAGTAGGATATAACACCCCGCCCGTACGCGTAGGTGTGCTGTTCGACATGTTAATATGTCCTTCCAGATGATCAATGCAACATTTCCCTTTTGCGAACTTATGCAAGAAAACAGAATGAAATCAGATGCGTACAATTGTAGACGGATTACGGAAAATGGTAGTTTATAACATAAGTGATGTAGCATTACACAAAGATTCATAACGGGAAGGCGGTTAAGGGCTACATGCATACAAAACAAGATGGTTGGGTCTTAAATTCGATTATACAACTGCGCGTGGAACGTTATACGTAAAATAAAGGAAACGCACCCTACACCATCAAAGGCAGAATCCTGAGTAGGCCACGAGGAGTCGAACTCTTCATCGTGTTCGTATCTTTTAATCCAAAGCCAGTCCGCAATCATATCACGGAATTCATTCTGATTTTCCCTGTCTTCGCGACCCAGGTTTGGTGTTTGTCGATTGTGTGCAACCAGTTTAGGGACTGATTCCTCATCGGCCGAGTCGTGGCCTTTTGCGGCGTGATCTAGTACGTCCTCACCATGGAGTAACATAAAGTTATGCACGACGGCGCAAGCCATTACAAAGTTGACTTGGCGATCAAACTTGTAGTTTGGCATTGGCCCGTGAAGAATGGCGAAACAACGTTTAAGACAACCGAACGCACGTTCAATTACATTACGACATTGCGCGTGTCGGTAATTGAAGTATTCCTCCTTACCTCGAGGACGTGGGTTGTTTCCCTGAAAATCCAATAGATGATAGCGATATGTGCGGTACGGTGTAAGGCACTGAGGTGCATTCATGTACCTAGAGTCCCCGATATAGTACTTCCCTACATTATAAAAATAGAATATGAGGTGATCGTAAACGCTAAACTGCGACCTCACGATGCAAGTTTGGCAGTTACTACCGTCCGGCGGGAAGGGAAAATCGCCTTGCTCTCGGATAGCGACCCTTAAGACACGTGCATCATGTGCGCTCCCTTCTAGGCCAGCAAGCACGTATGTGAACTTCATGTTAAAATCACAAACGGTAAGACAATTTTGCATCGTGTCACCCCTTCTCCCGCGGAAAAGTCGTTGATCCCTAGAAGGTAGACATGCGTGCACCAGTGTTCCATCCATGGCGCCCACGCAATCGTAATGAATGGAGACATCATCATAGAATCGGAAGATGGCGTAAGCAAACTAGAGATGCAAGTACATGCAATTACCTTGAAGTACGGCCAGAAAATCGGGGACTCACTAATCTTCCTCGCAGGGGACGACATGTCCCCAGGCTGGATGACATGAGGTGCTAGGCGCACAAGCGCTTTGGCCACCTCGTTAACGTGGTCGCAAATGGTCGATGTTGAGTGTTGGAAAAGTTTTGCAGTGGAACATTGTCGGTTCGAATGAGCAACTGTGTGTAAAAATATTGCTATGCGCTCTTGAAATTTTACTCCCTGCCTTGCATGGCATTCCAAAAGTCCCTTCTCCACCAACGTGGCACAAAGATCTGAAAACATGTCAGATGATACCCGCAACAAATTTTTAATCCTAGAGGGGTGCCTATTAATGAACTCGTGGGTGAATTCTTCCCCTCCGAGCATCGAGTCATAGCAATGATGCATCCTTGTACTTGAGGCTAACGCCACAACGGCAGTAGTTTCCATTGCATAAAGCAAAGTGACCCTCTTCTCCTCTTCCCCATCTTTCTTTTGTCTCAAACGAAGTGCTCGACGGAGAAGATTACGTGTCGAGTTGGTTGATTCATTGGGATTTGACATGTGTTGTCTGCATGTTAAGGAAATACGATAATAAATACATTGCGTGTCGTTGCAATGGCGACGCAACCACTCTTCCGATAACATGGCATTACGTTGACCTAAAGAAACAAACATTCCGGAAACTGAAGTCTACGTTACAGGCCGACAACATCGACAACCACTCCAAACGAGTACATGACAACAATCCAGCTCTCCGCCTAGGTAACGTGAAATGATGAAACTATAAGTTACAAGTACTTAAGGATAAGACCTACACAATTCAACAACAATGATCCAAATTAAGCTCCTACATTCTCAAATCAGTCCGAACCAACAAACTGGTGGATCCATTGAATCCAATCCTCCTCGTCTAAGGACAACCAATATTCGCGGTACTCTGGAAAAGTAAACATCTCGTTGGCCTTTTTCCTGACGTCGGCGCTTATGGGCACGGCAAGGAGGGCGGCTGTCACCTGAGCCACCTCCTCCTTATTTCTAGCTTTCTCTGCTTCCTTTTCCGTAGTAGTTTCGTCAGTTCTTCACGAACCACAGCACGTACCTCCTCCGCCTGACTTGAGTTTCGCCTCCGCCCAACCCTTCTAACACTTGGTCCGGCCTCAGAGGGTCTAGTGTGGCCCGTCCCCGTGCCTGTACTGCTCGTCCCATCCAACCCCCCTTGTGTGCTTGTAGTTCTGTCATTGGTGTTCAGTTCAACACTTGGTTGGCCACCCGGTCCATTCATTGCACTATCCCACCCAGAAGATAATGATCTGTGTGCCCCCTCCCCGGTTGGACCAAACATATTGTGGCAATAGTCCAAGTGCGCAAACGGTTTCGTTAAGAGCAATACATAGTCTTTATGACCCTGAGAAAGTATGGTTAAACTAGGGCAATGACAAACTATAACGTAAGGGGATAATGATACGATTGGTTCGAAAGCGTGAAAACGATATATACCCGAGCCCAGTCAATTTTTCTCTCCTCGTCTGCTACTATCAACCGCGAGTGTGGATCCCATCCAAGTCCAGTTGTCGTATCACCAACTCTTGGAGTTCCAAGTACGTCATCTTCGTTCGCTTTAGTTTCGTCTGGAATTGGTCTACTCTGTACTGGACATTCATCTCCGCATTGAACTTTGCCGTGATATCTTCCCATACCGGCCTTGTGAAGCTTGTTCCCTGATACTCCTCAAGCTGCCATTGCAACCACACAAGGTGGAGGAAATACTCCTCCTGTGGCAACGACCAACAAGCCTGCGGTGTGAGAGGGTCCTCCTCTGCGCGCCTTCCGCGTGCCATTCTTTGACCAGGAGATTGAAAATACCAATCATTCTTCTATACAAGGTTCGTTTAACTCTCTATTGTACGAACCGACTCTTATGTAATTTATACACGAATGCACTCTAACCTTGCCTTTTATCTCGTGTTTCGAAGGGGGGTTGCAGCTCCCAGTTGAACTATGCGCGTCCGGAACTTTACCCTCCAGTTTGCACCCTATATGCGTTAAAGGGTATGCACAAACTTTACTACTAGGCTTTTCAATGCTATAACAGGAATAGGTTATGCCATGTCCGCCTTCTGGGACGGCATATATATGATTTTAATTAGTATACCACTAAATCCCTTTACACACAACATTACAACTCTCATTCCAAAAGAAAACATTTATGAATTTTGAAATGATCATGAAACCATGTCAATATTGTGCTACTGTGTAACACAAAATCTTCATATACTTGAATCAATTCCGAATTTTCAATATTGAAATAGTAAGTACGTATAGCGACTAAGATAATGGTGAATACGCATGTTCGCATTTCTATAGTAAAAAAGCATTAGCATTAAGCAAAGATCTAGGACCTTAAATAACGAAGCACTAAAAAGTGAAGCCCCAACCGGCGAAGATCTTCACATTATTCTCCCAATCCAACAGCCCCCCCAAATATATTATTCCAACTAACAACGACTGTTTCTTTTCCTACAATTCATTGGACATGGACAATTAAGCTTCAGGTTTATCTTAGGGGTGTGAACACCAATGATGAAAGGGGAATTGGACCTAGCATATATGCAATTGATTGAACAAAACCTCAAACTAATTTCAACAGAAAACACAACACACATTCAAGTCAATGTGCATCCAAATGATTTGATTTAAAAGGAAAATGACATTGCTTTCACGGTGGTCCTCAAACACAGTAAACAATTCAAAATGAAACCGCACCACATTGTACGAAACACAAGCCACACCCATTAATCGTTGGCGGAAAACCAGTATCTACGTTAGGGTGTGACAAGCGAAAAGCGTATGTACCAATTTCAAGCGAGTACAATCAACTTCTCATAAGAAAGTACTTAGCAACATGTAATTCAGCTAACATAAAAACACATTCCAACTTTATTCCCACACTTACCATGTCCAAATAAACAAAACTCATATCAATTTCAACCTAAATCTTAATAGTGGGCGTAACTCCCTTCTAAACACCGACAGCGAAGGCCGCAGTGGGTAGTAACGACGAAAAAATCTCGTAATCACCTTTGAAACAATGGTGATTCTAACATTTCCGAAAGCACACACCGTTGAATGGGTAATAACATTGAACAAACCTCATCCCGTACAATCGGAACGAAGATCCTAATATTCCCTATTACCTAAACCTATTACCTACAGTGGCTGTCTTCACGACATTCGAACGACTCTCGCCGAAAAATTCCACAATTCCGCTACTGCTATGACCTATTACTTGTGGCAGAAAATCAAATCAACCCCTAACCACGAAGCACCCACTGCTTATTCTAGGGAAGCTTCCGAGGTCAGTCAAGAACGACAGAATCGTTCCGATACGAAATCGAAAATCCATTTCTTCTCACCGTTTAACAAATTACACTCGATCTACAACGTCAAGGGTGGTAATACTTGCTACAATAAAATCAAACCATAATCCCTAAAATTAGACATAGATCACTCCCTTCGTACCTAAATCAGCCACATACGAAGAAATTTCATCTCTGAATTGCACTAATTCCAGCCGAGTTTCAGAAAACAACGAAAAATAGGCTCGAACTCACGCTAAATCGATGAGATGGTGTCAAGAATGGCTCACCTGTGTGTCGGCCGGTTGTCGCCGCTGCTAACTCCCCTTCCCCACCGACACACCGGTAATAAACCCCTCCAAATCTACGATCGAAATGGCATGCTCCGCCGCTGTGTATATACTACCGCAACCTACCACCTCGTTGTATATTAATCACGTGAATGACTTGACGGATGGCTTTGCAGAGATGCTCCACAGCTACTTTCAGCCTACTGGGTAGGTTTGTAGGGTTTGGATTTTGTTTTTAAAATTGCTATAGTGATTATACAAAAAAACTTAAATCCAATCCACCAACCGAACGCACCCAAATGTATTTTTTTTCTTTGGATTGGTGATATATAGTTTTTTGACATTTGTCTATTTTAGCTTTTATATATTGTGTGATCCGCTAAAAATTGTATATTTTTACAAGTACTATGAGCCATGTATGTAACAAAAAAATTGTCTACCCAAACCTAAAATTGGACCCGAAATCCTAAACCCGAATATGACATAAATTTTTTCAGATCAAATTTAGGTCAACCTGATTTAGTTTTAGGTCACTGGAAATCCGAACGAACCGGATAAGAAACAAACCCAAAAATTTTAAAAAAAATAAATTTACCTAAAAAGTCCATTAAAATTATTTTTTATTTAATATAATATAAATATAATAAATAAAAATAATAATAAAAGTAATTTTAGGTCGACCCAAAAACCAACCCGAACATGACTCTTTTTTTTTTTAATTTCGGGTTTGGGTCAACCCAATTTTTGAGAAAAATTCAAAACACGCAAATCCGAACTTGAACCTAAAAATTTCAGGATGAACATGTTCGGTTTTTCGGGCCAGGTTTAATTTTGAAACCCCTACTTCATCCTAATGTTAAACGAGCTATTGAGAGGCCTAAGAAGGCTAGGAGACGCTACCCCAATGAAGTAATAGAGAAAGCTCAATCACGGAAAAAAAATAGTCAATGATAGTCTTTGCCAAAATAAAAAGTAGACAAAAGTTTTTATATTCCCCTGTGGTTTAGAAACTTGACACCATTCCTTCATGTATTTAGAAATTGCGAAGTACTCTCATGTGTTTTCACAAACTTTGCACACCCTTTCCTTTAATTTGACCTCGCGGTGTTAGATTTTTAATCTCATATACCATTATACTCCTCAATTAAATAAGTCTTACCTATCCCTCATTACTCCCCAACCCTACCCTCACCGACACCTTTCCTTCGCGACCACCCCCACCCGACATTGTTCTCAGCGACAAAAAAAAGCCGATTCGGCGGTCCGACCACAACTCTAATTATGGCACTTTCTCTTATCCGGCCATCAGGCGTCAATTTTAAGTAGGGAAACTGACATATTTACCCATTCGCCTTTCCTTCTTCTCCGAACGAAAATGGTAGCAACAAACCAAAGAACCTATAAGTCACGGTTCAAATTTACTTTGAACCACTTGTGTGTTTTCCAGTCTCCATTGGCGATGCATTTTGTGTTTTTGTTTTTTGGTTCAAATTTCACTAATTTCGATCCCCTTGGTGTCGGATTAGGGCTATATTGGGTTGAGAAGTTCCCTGATTTTCCATAGAAGTGAAATTATGGCTTAAATTAGTGCATTTTTTGTGCTTTTTATATATTTTCATTGGTGATCCAAGAAAACACGTAAAGGGGAATAATTTTGTTAATTAAACTTTTGTTTATGTTGTCGTGTAGTGTCCCATGGTGGGACGGACCACCTCTGATTAATTTTGTATATTTTATTTCAGTCAGTTAGTCGATTATAGGGAATAATTTTGATTGACCAACGTGCAAGTTTTTCTTGGTGCCAACCAATGGTAAAGGCTGCTACGTTGACATTTACATGTGGGTGAGTAGGTATTTTGAATTTGAAAGAATAGGCCATCCATATGTACACAATCAAAAAGTATTTTTTAGAAAAATCAGCAAGGACATAATTTATTATGTGATATTGCTCGATATGTATGGACGTGCTGATGGGAAATCTCTTGCAGTTCGCTTGTATCACACATTGAAGGGAATCCCCTGTGGATTTAGCACCAAAATTTTCTTCGTTATGAAGACTGACAAGGATGTCTTGGAAATATTTCGAGAACACTATAGGGAGAAATATATACATGTATACGTAGAAGACGTTGGCATGCCGATCACAATATGCAATAAGTAGTGGCGCGGTTTTGGGTTGAAAAAAAAATGCCCTTTATTGGTTAGCAAAAGGATAGCAGTTCAAGTCAATTTCAAATTATCCCGGGAAGTGTGGTTATTGATCTTGTATTATCATAGTCTAAAAGGGCGGTGGATGAGAACACTGGTGATTGTGTGAGCGGCGAGTATTTCTATTGTATAGAGTCTTGTGGCGGATGTTCTGGCATAAATATGATTAGGGGATTCAATCCAAAAGATGAGTTGTATAACACCAAGGGTAAATAAGTTGTAAGAACTGTAAAGGAGTTAGACTTAGAGTCCGAGTTCTCGGACATGGATCGTGAGGATAATCAAAATTATAGGGGGTTTTCAACAAGGTAAGGAAATTGACAAAAAGGGTGATGATCAGATTGTGGGTGAGGAGTCGATAGCTCAAGTGATAATAGGATGGACGAGGAGGATAATGATGGTGGTGGCAGTGGGCCGGCGGCATGAAATTACGATGAAGACGATAAAGAGTCATAC
Source organism: Andrographis paniculata (assembly GCF_009805555.1). NCBI lineage: Eukaryota > Viridiplantae > Streptophyta > Magnoliopsida > Lamiales > Acanthaceae > Andrographis > Andrographis paniculata. Next base: position 3,111,424 of record NW_026137607.1, on the reverse strand, counting down.
GGGAAAACATACTAGAAAACCTTGGTGTCGATGACCTGGTGTGGACAAATTACAACGAAGCTATTACAGCTACGAGGTGGGCTCAGTACAATGTGGGGGAGGATGTCCACCGGGTGGAAATGAATGAAAATAATTTGAGGGTGGTTATCACTTAGAGAAACGGGATGTTATGCATGACTCACAGAACGGAGGGTTCAACTGGGAGGATGAAGCACATGATGGGAGGTTCGACTGGGAGTATAAAGCACATGATGAGGGGTTCAACAGGAATATGAAGAACATAATAGGGGTTCGACGATGAGGATGAACGATGTGCCGACGGTATGAATGGTGACGGCACAAGTGATTTGGTCCGTGAGGAGCAATATGACAAGGAAGATGAATTGAAGGGTGATGTAACTTCGCCAATGGTAGACACTAGCTGGTGTTGGCAAACAACAACTCAGGTTTTTGGTCAGGCAAGGATGAGAAACCTGACAATGAGCTTGATTTGGATAGACTTGAAAAAAATATTCATTGATTGCATGAAGAAGAAAATGATTTTAATTTCCCATCCAAAACGCGGGCAGATGCAGGTTGGTTTAGTGATGCAGACAGCGACAGTGAGGATTGTCTAAGAAGAATGCCTCGGACAGACCATGCATCGGCGTTTATGTACCATGAGTGGGATGAAGATTAGGATCTAGGATGTGTTGACTTAAAAGTGGGGCTGAAGTTCAAAAGTTGTGACAAATATAAGAAGGCGTTGAGGGATTGGGCAGTGCATAAAGGTTGGGATATATTTTTCCTCCAGAATCAACGGATAAAAGTGACTACGGGTTGTATGAAAAGATGCACTTGGAGGATTCGTACATTGCGTATATTGAATATGCTGAAATTTCAGATCAAGACATTAAAAGGTACTCACACTTGTGCGTACCAAACCCAAAATACACAAGTGGATTACAAATATCTTGGCATACAGATCAAAAGTATGGTGAGCTATAATCAGGATATTATGCTTCATGCACTTTAGAAAAGGATTCAACGGGAGGTTTGCGTTGATGTAAGCATGCACAAAGTTTTTCAGGCCAAGAAGTATGCACCGCATTTGATCTGAAGGGACACAAAAAAGTAGTATCGGCTGTTATATGATTATTTCACGAGTGTTTGTAAGTATAACGAGGTCAACAACCTTATTTTGGATGTAAATCGCAGCAGTAATCCACTGGTTTTGCAAGTATAGCGGAAAACGGGATACTCTTGGTTGAGCAAAATTCCCCTGCACCATTGGTATCGCATATTCTTCTCGATGAGGATCAAAAGTGATGTTCTAGGAAACAACACGTGTGAGTCCTTCAATCGGTATATAATAGATGCGAGAGACCTCCCGATTGTTGATATATGAGAGTGGATTTAGTGGAACTTGATGGTTAGAATATAAACGGAGTGTGTAGGGATTGAGAAATTCAGCGGGATTGTCTGCCCCAATATTTTTAAGAAGATCGATGAATAGCAGATTGAGTTAAAAAGTTGTTTTGCATTGTGGGGAGGTGAATAAAACTTTGAGGTGTTGTAGTATCAACGAAATTATGTGGTTCATTTACGTCATAGGACTTGCAAATGCGAGATGTTTGAAATTGTGGATACTTTTGTTGCCACCCCATCGCAACCATCAATCGCCACCTTTTGAATATGGATGACTTTGTGGATATCCACTTCCGGAAAGAGACATATAAACGAGTGTACAACCACAGTATTAACCCTGTCCTTGGTATTCATGAATATGAGGAAAGCCATCTTGGTGCTGTCGATCCTCCAAAGATAAAGATTCGCACCAAAAAAACAAAGAAAGCTAAAAGACGTGATGGAGACGATGAGAAGAACCAGGAGAAAGCTTCGCAAAAAATATTGATGATCACATACTTGGAGTGTTTACAAAAAAGACATAATAGAAGATTATGAAAGAACATCCCCTTCCCTTCAAAGGTTCTCCGCGACCACTTCTGAATCCCTAAAACCAGAATATTAATATAAAACAACTGGGCTGAATTATGTTTTATGCTGTAAGTGCCTACATAGAATTCAAATGTCAACACAATGACCAATCATGACACTCCAGCTAATCCAGCCCCATCTCAAGTATTGTATTAACTCAGTCAGTTGGAATATCGAAAAATTTGTTGTAGATACTTTGGTCAATTGGATTGATTGTTGATAATTTTGTCAAAAAAATTGTGGCATAAAATAAATATTCCAAGAATGATCGAATCAAAACAAAAACTCAATCATTAGCACAACAGTTACCTGTGTGATTATACTTCGAACTATTTTATTGCTCTAAATTCTATTGTATTTGTTTTTGTTTTGGAAATTAGGGATGAACAACCTCTCAAGAGAAAGGGAAGCAACCAATAACATCATCCTAGAGAGCATCGGCCTCATTCCTAAAAAATGTTCTATTATCCAAAACGTCACACAATTGTCACGGTGGTGCTTCGTACTGCGTAATGGAGTTTGTGTTTGTACTACATGATGCATGATCAACTTTACTTCTGTTCTTGGATTTACGTTTTGGAATTTTTGTAATGTGACATTTTATATTGCATGCACTGTGGCATTTTTGGGATTGTTGTATTGCTTTTGGATCTTGCTTCAATACTGCATGGCAGTAGCACCGTATTACTATCATATTAGGGAATGTGTGTATTCGAACCATGATAGAATTTTTGTATTATGGTTGCACAAAATATGTTTGAGAAGGCTGCTATTCCTAGAATGTTAAAATAATGGCTTTGACAATCAGCTATGACATCCGTTTATTAGTATGTTGTACTTAGATGAAATTGGATGTAATCAAGCGAGGGTGTGGCATTTGCAATGTGCACTAGCTTAGCATAATTTTTGTTTGGTCAAGTGACAATACATTATTGTTATTAGCTTTTAGGACAACATCCTGCGTATTGGAACAATAAAATTCCAAGTAGAGTCAACAATATGATGATAATTCGACGGGAATAAATATTACTATAACAAAAATGTACATAAATACATCAATCCAAAAATATGCTCTTCAGCCATGACTCAATCAACGCAATTTCGACCAACAGAGTAGCAACCGAAACCCCTACGAGCAACACAACACCATATAAAACACCGCAACTCCAACAAGCAGCACTACACCATCTAAAATGCAATTTTTTTACAACACGATTACAACAAAAACAATGAAAAATGTTTATTAAAATGCGTCGCACCACCTTCAAGTCAGCAACGATGTGGCCGTTCACCACTTTAACTTCGTTTATTTCATCAACTAAACATATGGAAGAGTCAACCGTAATCTCTTCATGTATTTCGTGGTCCTAGTGGCTTTTGTTGAAAGGTTCTAGCAATGGGAAAAAATAACAAGTCCCCATACAACGGTTACAGAATAATTTACCTTTGGTATCTTTTGATTGACCAATCACACATATTGCAGCAAGTACACCTCATTTGCACTTTGATCATTTATACCTCAAATCGAAACTCGTTCTTTTTTTGCATGGGAATTACTGCTTGTAGACATTTGTAGGTTGGCAAATTCATTAAAAATTAGAGAACCTTGGAAACTAAAAATACCAAATATTTCAAGGCATGTATACTGGGCATGCTTTATTCAAAAAATGAACATTTAAGCTAGATTAAAAAATTAAGCATTTCAGAGAAAAATTTCGGACACTTAATTGAAGATTGCCATGTGCGAAAAAAATTCAAGTATAAAAAAAATATTGAGCAGAATTGAAAACAAATTCAATATCGAAGAACAAAGAAACAAAAAATACTGGGGGACCAAAACCAACAAAAAAGGAAATAATAAAAATTGATCTTGTTTCGATACTATCCAAAAAATATCTTTTGCCAATACGTAGCTGGAAATCGGTGGGTGAGCGACGTCGAATAGGTGATTCATGCTTTGGTTTGTCTTACTTCTACGAGGTCGACAGAGAACCATAGATTGGAAGTACTTAATCGGGATGAAAGGATAAATGAGGAGTTTAGGTACTTTTAGTGAAACAATCACAAAGGTACTCGTTTCATCCGTGCGTGTATGCTATGCTCCGTTAACTTTTGACGTTTGGGGAGGTTACGTGCAAAGTTTCTGAAAACAGAAGTACTATGCAGTTTCTAAAGTATAGGGGGAATGGTGTCGAATTTCAAAATCACATAGGAGATATAAGAACCTGCCTAAAAAATAAGAAGGGCTTGCAAAATTTGTTGTCCTATTGTACATACTTTGCAGGTTGTCAACAAAGAAAAGCAAGTTTAATTGAATCAAATTCTATAGCTGTGAGGCTGAGAACAAGTCAAGATATCTAAACTCCAAAAACTCAACAAGTCAAAATTCTTACAACACAAGCTTCCGGAACAAACTTAATGATATGTAACTTATATTGTTTCCTGATATGACGGTACACTTAATAATTGGTGCAATCAACTCTTAGTTTTTGTATAATGTATGTGAGAAAAAGAACTCTTACAAGGTGGAACATCAAACGAGACACAAAACTTGTGAATTTAGGGCATGGTTAATTAGTTTTGACTTATGTTATTGTAGATGGGTTTGACTTATTCTATTGTGGATAAATTTGAGTTATCTTATGAGGTATGTTATTATTGTCATTATTTTTGTATAGGTGTTATTTTTGGACTATTTAATTATCACATGCTTTATATACAAAATATTGTCCTAAACACGGACGTGTTAATACAAAAATGAGCATATTTGACGAACAAGGAATTGTCCCATTTGCAACACGCCCGTTTTCTCGCCTGTAAAAACACGAACACGAACGTGTTGACATAACAAAGATTTGTGGGGTCTAAAACATGCCAAATTTCCCACTTGTATAAACATCAACACGACGGTGTTGAAAAAAAATATGATTGTATTTTCAAAACAAAGATTTGTGGGGTTTGAGCCATTTCATAAAATATAGTTGACAAACACACTCGTATTATATTTAACACGGTCATGTGTGAAGAAATTTAGATTTTTTAATTTCAATTATACACGGGTGTATTTGACGCTGGTGTGAACACAAGAGATAAAATGTCTCATTCTCTCGTGTTCCCACCCATTTTGGTGTGATTTCAAGGCGGAGGACTGCAGTCGCGACAAATTCGGTGGTAGTGGACAACAATGGCGACGACGATTAGAGTTTCTTTTTGTTTTTTGTTTTACAGTGGTGACGAAGATGAAAATTTGAGTGCAAGAAATAGGCTTTTTAAAAAATACGTTTTCATGACTTTTTTTTTTATTTTATGTTTGTTATAGTGTTTTTATGTGTTATACATTTGGATTGTGTTATAGATTTGGATTTAAAAGATATTTGGGTTTTTTAAACGTTGAACTAAGTTTTGGTTGGGTATTTTTAAAATTGTAGCATAATGTTTTGTTATTGATGTTGTTTTCAGGGGTTTTATTGTGTTTTTACTCTAGTCTATTTAAAAATATTATTGTGCAAGAATACAATTATCAAAATAACTCGATATCAAAATAATTTGATAATCACATAATGCATCGAAATAAATTTGATAATCAATAATTATTTATCAAAATAAATTCTATAATTATATCGAGTGGAGGTAGGACCTCTCTCTGTAAAAATAAATACGCCATGATAATGTCTTCGGTTCATGGCACAATGTTTACAAAGATAAAAAATGACGTACGTCTTCAATTAGGTGGCACCCCGATATTTCGGAGCTTCGACGAACTAAAAATAGGCAAACTAATACCGTGTCGGTAGGCTTAGGAAGGAAAGAGAGAGGCCAAATGTCGGCCGAAATATCAATTGAAAACACACCAAAAAAGTCCCTAGAAATAATATATATTAAAGAGAAAAGAAGAAAGAATGGTTTGTTGTGATCAAAACGGATATCCAACGATTGATTTTTGAGGTAACCTTTAAATTAAATTTGAATAATTGGCTACCATTCAATCTTAGGTATTCGAAATTTCAAATTCATGTATTTGGTTCATGATCATTATCCAACTTTTATGCATTATAACTTGTGATTGCATTTTTGTTGTTAATGTATGAATGTAAATAGCAATGCACGCACATCCACACCAATTTATGCAATTTAAAATCATGTTGCATGCAAATATATTTATGCATGCCTATGCACCTATAGTGAGTCTTTCAAATGCATGTATTTTTAGGCTTATATTTTTTGTTCATAATATTATTTTCTTGAACTTCGGCTTTAACAAAAATATATATATATTTTAGCCGAGTATGCATAATAAACTTGGTCAAGTCTTGCATTCATCAAACACAAGCCTCAACCCATGACCACAATATTTGGTCACAAGTGACGCGCGTTTGTGCTCACTGGCATTCATATGGCTAAATCATATTTTTTTAACCATTATATAGTCCATATGCATTTTCAATTCACCGAATAATCGGTTTCGTAAATTATGAATATAATTTATAAATTAAATTTTATCAATTAAATAAATACTTGATTAACTGATTATCCAACAATTTCCCATATGAGTGGAAATGCCCATATTTAGGATAAGACACAGTTCAGTTCCAGAGACATTAACACGTTAGGATAGATAATTTGTGGCTTTGAACCTCCCTTAATCAACATCATTGTCTGCACTAGTGGCCTAGTTGACACGATGCATTGAAATATTCCACCTTAGTGCATCTTAGTTAATAATATTGACATGTCACTATCTCAGTCTCATTTTGTTCTCACGTTTTGATCCGTTTCGGCCATGGATCACATCTTTGGATTCATAAGTGTTTCATTTGAAGCGGCCCTCACTTCACACTTATATAGGTAATCGTATCTTAAAAATATCTATATTTACTTTTACGATTATTAGAGTCGGTGACTCAACCTCATTACTTTGCACTTCGTAACACTCGTTACTTTCTAGGGAATTGTGGTCGAGTATTCGTGCCGAACTATTACAACTTAGTTTTCCCATTGAACCAAAGTTTGGAATCTCCAAGTGATTTAATTAGGTTACACTATAATTTTCTGTTAATTTTTGGATTTCAGATCAATTCTCTTTAGCAATTTATACATTTTCTCACGATATAACACTTTGTTTAGCGGATCCGCAAGGTTTTCTATTGACCTATAGTCAACATTCATAACCCCGATAGTGATCAATTATCACACAGTGTTGTGTATATGTCCGATATGTTAGAATTTACAATTGTAAATTTCATTCTTAGTATTTACGATTGCAATTTAGCTATAACAATATATCATTATCGGAGGTACTGGTTTTGTCCAAAATGGACCAAACTATACAAGTTTGTTACGTGAACTTTCATTAAATTGTTCCACCTCCGATCGTGCAGACATATCTGCTCGTAGACAACGACTATTTTTTGTAAGATATCCCATTAGCATAACAGTACCCTTTAGCTACTGGAGGATATCTCGTGTAGTATATGCCAAAAGTCAAGAGTATATTTTAAATATCTCAAGACTCCTACTAGTTATACACAACATACCGCTTTCTCAGATACTTACTTGAGATATGGTACTTACACTCCCATACTTCAAATATTTTTATGAAAGTTTCTTATATTTACACAATATATAAGGAATTTTATCCTTATCTTGGAGCGAAATTTTATTTAGAATATAATTTGCGGTTAAAATTGCCCCTACAAATTTTGGGTAATCCTGAATAAATCAACAAGGCATTCATGCATTCAGTTACGTCATTCGGTTATTTTGAGTATGATGTCATAGTCTGATAAATTATGTGCCATATACAGAGCTACGCATTTGTCTTCTCAATTATTTCGAATTGCCTTAATATTATAGCTCAGCTGATTCGCTGGCTTATTATTTTTTTTAAGGTATTATTGTTTCTTTCTTTCCCCTTAACAGGTAAATATAGCAATATCTTGTGTAATCATTTATAAATATGATAAATACTTTTTTCACCTTAAATTTGCACATCTTTTAAATTGCACATATCAGTGTAAATTAAATCCAATGGCTTTATTTTTTTTTACTGAAGAAAACAATATTGGTCAATTTTGTCTCCACCCAAACTTCACACTTAGTTTGAGTGTTTAATTCTTTAGTAAATTGAAACTCACTAATCTTTTTATAACATTTAGATTAACATATCCTAGTCTACAATGCCATAAATTGGAATACTCAATCAAATATGAGGAAGAAGAAACATTATTATTATTATTATTATTATTATTATTAGGTGCTTGACACACTGTTAATACATTTAGCTTGAACATTCCATTGGAAAGATACCCTCTAACTAAGAACATCTCATTATTCGATAAAATAAATTTATCTGCTACGAAGAGTAGTTTAAAACCATGTCTAATTAGTAGCAATCCCGAGACGTGGTTCTTGCGGATGTCTGACATATGTAGAACATCCTTCAGAGTCAATTCTTTCATAGAAGTCATTTTCAGCACCACTTTTCTCACTTGACTTCGGAAGAGACATGGTTGCCCATATGTAATTTTCTTCTTTGAGACTCTTTGTAAGTCGAGAAATTCGCCTTGTTAGAACAGACATGGCAAGCGGCACCGGTATCAATGAACCATGCCTTTGTACTTTTAACGTGATTAGTCTCGTACACAAATGCTACAAGATCATCAACATTGATATCACAATCAGCCTTACGGGACGTCTTGACTATGTAGGAACTCTGATTAGACTTCTTCTTTTTAGGTAGTTTGTAGTCATTCGCTGTGTTACCTGCGTTTGGACTGAGATGTTTTACCTCTCCCCTTATTTTCTTGAGTTGGACGAGTACGTTTCTTAGAAGGCTCTCCGACCAAGTTAGCTTTGGCGAGAACTTCGCCTTTAGGTTTGTGTTATTTCCTGTTGTCCTCTCCGATATGGATTTGGACAATAAAGTCTTTAAGCCCTACCTGTTTCAGCTCATGCTTTAGCCCGTGCTTGAAATTGCTCCAACTCGGGTGAAGTTTTTCTATCATCACGCTCATGATGAATTCTCTGGTAGTTTTATGTCCTCGTCAATGATAGAGTGACCGATATTTTGAAACTCCTCCACCTGTTCAACAACATACGGGCCATCTACCATTTTGTAGTCCATAAATCGGGCCACAACATATATTTTTGATCCAGCATTTTTGGATTTATACCTTTTCTCTATGGTTTCCCACAACCCTCTGGAGTCTTTATTTTACAATAAATATTATATAAAAAATTCGAAACACTACCAAGTATAGTGTTATGTGCCATATAATCACCATAAGCCCAGAAGGCGTAGTTTGCATGTGCTTGGCCATCAGTGTTGGGCTCTGGTTTAGCTGGGTTGTATTGCAGCAAGAACAATGCAAATCCTACAGATGTTAAATAGAACATCTTCTCCTGCCACTGCTTGAAATCAACCCTTGTGAACCGATGGGGCACCGACACCTGGGGCATCATTCGTGGAGCATAACCCGGAGCAGCTGTTTGGACTGCATTTTGTGCTGCAAAAATTGCGGAGGGTGCAACAACAAATCCATGAAATTCTTTGTAGCCTCTAAGAGCAAACCCTGTGAACCCGGCAGCTGAACCAGTATATGCCGGTGTTAGGCCGACACTGGACATCTCAGCTAAAGCAGTATTAGGCACTGCATTAGTCATTACTTCCGTCAGACCGGCTTTCGTCGACAATGTTGGGAGATCGACACCGGCCGATGTTGATCATTCACAGCCATTCTTGCAATATATCTACAAAAATATTTGTTCTTACAATTGTTAGATATATAATACAAATATTATATTGCAAAAATACAATTATCGAAATAATTTGATATCAAAATAATTTATTAAAATAAATTCGATAGTCAAAATAATGCATGGAAATAAATTCAATAATCAATAATTATTTATCAAAATAAATTTGATAATCACGTCGAGTTGAGGTAGAACCTTTCCATAAAAATGAATACACCCTGGTAGTACCTCTGGTTCGTGGCGCAATGTTCCCAAAGATAAAATGACGTTTGTCTCCAAGTTAGGTGGCAACTCAATATTTCGGAGCTCCGAAAAACTAAAAAGAGGCAAACTAATACCGTGTCGGTAAGCTTAGAAAGGAAAGAGAGAGGCCGAATCTCGATTGGAACACACCGGAAAAGTCACCGTAAATAATATATATTAGAGATAAAGGAAGAAAGAATGGTTTGTTGAGATCAAAATGGATGAACAAGCATCGCTTTTGTAGGCAATCCACATGGGTAGGGAATTAATACTCTTTCGAAAATGGACGATTGGTTTTTGTGATAACCGTCAAATTAAATTTGAGTAACCGACCACCATTCAATCTTAGGTATTTGAAATTTCATGTATTTGGTGCATGATCATTATCCAACCTTAATGCATTATAACTTTTAATTGCTTTTAATGTTAATGCATGCATGTAAATAACAATGCACGCACGTCCACACCAATTTATGTAATTTAAAATCATGTTGGATGCAAATATATAAATATATATATGCATCTCCATACATCTATAGTAAGTCTTTCAAATGCATGCATATTTTGGCTCATATTTTTTGTTCATGATATTATTTTTTTGGACTTTGGGTTTGACAAAAATATATATATATATATATATTTTTGCCGATTATGCATAATAGACTTTGTCGAGTCTTGCATTCATCAAACTCACGTATCACCCATGACCGCAATATTTGGTCACAAGTGGCGCGCACATGCATCTCACTAGCATTTATATGCCTAAACTATATACTTTTTTAACAATTATATAGCCTAGATGCATTTCAAATCACCGAATTATCGCTTTCGTAAATTATGAATTTAATTTATAAATTAAATTCAATCAATTAATAAATAATTGATTAACTTATTATCTAATTCTTATTCAATATTGTTTTTATTATTTTATGCTTTTATTTTATTGATGTTTTTTTTATTGCTGTTTTTTTCTTTTAATAATAATATATGTTATTTTCTTAATAATAGTTTGAATATCTAATTTTGACTACTTCAAATGTGCCTATTTTATGTACTTGTAATTTATGATTTCTTTCTTTTCTTTTTTCTTTTTAAGGAATGGCATCTAAAAAAAATAAATAAGAAACAATAAAATATGCACCAATGCAGGTTCTTTGGGGAAAATGTGGATTTGGATTTAAAATGATCCATTTTTTATTTTTGAAGAACAGGAGCAAGAGCATGCAAAACGGTATGAGCGGTTGAAGGATAAACTTGTTTTGATAAATAATCATATTTAGCAAAGAGTTGGAGGCTCTGGGCATAGAAGAGGAGGTAGAGATGTTGATTTTGGTGGGAGTATGACATCATTTTTTTCAAATCATAAACCCGATTTACAAGAATTTGACATTGGAATCCATGTTTACATTGTCGCACAACTCAATTGACTACCATTACGAAAACACAAAGATGTTGGTTTTTTTCTATGAGAGGGAAGATGTTTTCACTTTTGCTACTTAATTTTTTTTGTGGTTCTGGGTTTCTATGATAAAGACTTCGTGGATATAACCAACTATAATGACTTGCCAATTTCAATACCAAAAAATACTCATATATTCTAGTCAACGATTAACCCGGAGCACTTTTACAGTCCTACACGGTCAAATGCATCAACGCTCTGGTATGCACCTTGGCAATACATATATATTATATTTTGGTGCACATATTATCTAGTCGTAGGGAGAGTACGAGGGCAGTGTCATCAAACTATTTATGTTATCTTCAGAGTATGCATGAACGTGTACCTGTAAACGTCTTGGGGCATTGTTGTTGGGCCTTATGTCATTCGATTGACAAAAGGTCTTGGGGTATTCAATGAAGTGGCAGAAGAGCCTTGTTGTACTATGATTCCATGTGGTGTTCACACACTCCAGTCGATTGGTATGATTATGAAAGTCAAGACACGAGGGGGAGAGTGATTTTTTTTGGTTGATAGGGTTGGTGAGGCAATGGATCTGGATGATTTTGTTCAGGGCGACGAGGTTGAGCGAGTTCAGCCTTATCGCCGGGCTTAACATGAGTCATCCATCGATCAGTTGCGCATGAAGATGCATTGTTATATGAATTCTTTTCAGAAGGAGATGTAAGCATCATTTGCACACATCTATGAGCATCTTTCGATTTTTGTCCCGCCGATCAAGCTTCATATGCACCAGCGCCAATAAATGACACTATGGTAGGATTAAGGATGGATAGACCTACCAAAAATACCGAAATATTGAACCAAAAATACCAAAAAAATTGGTAAACCGAAATTTTGGGTACGGTATTGTATGGATTTTTAGAAAGTTTGATATTATACCGTACCAATAATATTTTAACTAAATAATTTAATATTTAATATAAATATATTTTTTAAAAAAAAAAACCCAGCAAGAAGTCAGTAACTAAGGCTAAGGGACAAATTTGGCAGAAAAACTGTAACCTTAAATTCTCAATTCTCTTCCAAATTACTTCAAGCGCAATTATGAACACAACACAAGACATGATTACACACGCACGCCGGCCGCCGGCCGCCGCCCACCTGTCTCCCCGGACCTGCCCACCTCGCCGTCCATCCACCAGCCGTCCTTCTCTAAGGTAGGAGAAATTTCCTTTTCACTAGATTTTGGAGCTATTTATATTATAAACTATTTTTCAAATTACCACTTTTAACTGTATAGGATCTTCTTAGGAATTTTTGTCTTTTTTTTTTTCATTCATCGATTGGTATACTGTATTCAATTTGACATATATTGTTGGATAACATTAAAATTATACACCAAGTATAGATATATAAATATTTAAATATATATATGTATTACCCATAACTTATATTTAAATAATAATTATAAGATTAACAATAATAAGAACTGTTTTTTCCTATAAAAAAAGAAAAAAAAAGTGAAATAGTGACATATGGTTTAAGCAATTGAATTTGCCGGGGCTTTTAAACAATGATGAAAGGGAAGTGGCATTCTACGATTCCTGCATTTTTTTATTTGGTTGTAGACTTGAGCACTTATATCAATTTTTTGCTCTAATTTTTATTGTTTAATCTGATTTCTCCTTATTTTACTTTCCGAGGTTAACTGTTGTTTTTCAATTAGTATATTAATTGTTTATTATTATTATTATTATTATTATTATTATTATTATTAGAATAGAGTCTAAATCTTCAAGTTCTTTTTCAACTCTAAATAGTGAGATGCCTAATGAGTACTAAGCCGAAAATGAGCAAGAGAATTCAACAAAGCCCCATGTAGTTCCTAAACAAGGAGTCAATGAGTGAGCATCACGACTGACATTTAGACGTCCATTCAAGACATTAACTATATGGTGATTACGGCTCAATTTTATAGATATTGAATGGAAATTGCACAAGAGAATTATTAGCTTCGCTAAAACTACTTGTCATTCTGGAAAAGAGATTCGAAAAATAGTTAAAGTCTGTTTGAAAGATTAAGGGATAGAAAAAGTTTTTTCAATAGTAGTTGATAATGCATCTTCTAATGACATTGTTCATGATTATTTGAAAAGAGACTGAAAATGGAAAATATGTTGATGTTTAATAGAAAATATTTGCATTTGAGGTGTTTGTGCCATATTTTTAACTTAATTGTTAAGGATGATTTGAAAGAACTTGATGCATCATTGAAATAAATTAGGAATGCAGTTAATTTTATTCATTATTTACCTTTGAGATTGAGTAAATTTAGGGAGTTTGCAGTTCTAGCTAAGTTTTCTAGCACATCAATAGTACCCATGGATATGAAAACTCGGTGGAATGCTACTTATAAGATGTTTGATGTTGCATTGAAGTCTTGGAGGGTGTTTGATAGGATGACGGGAGAATGAGTGCCTTTTAAAAATTATCTTTTTGAAAAGAATGAAAAAAGCAAGGAAATAGTAGGGCCACCGAATAAGAAGGATTGAGAGAATGCCAAAGCCTTTACACACTTTTTGAAGAAGTTATGCGATGTCACTTTGGAATTAAGTGCATCCAAAGCTCCTACTTCTCAATTAAGTATTTGGGGAGCTGGGATAACACGAATCTTTTGATTTTTATTGCCAATATTTTAGATCCAAGAAATAAACTTTAGGTGATTAAAGCGAGCATCAAGATATTGAAAGGAAGTTCTCAAAAGATTCAAGAAGTTGTTGATACAATTAAGAATAATTTGGTAATTTTTTGGATGGGGTATAAGAAAATAAATGAAACTTCAATTGCGAAGGGGCATAGTATGGAGATAGAGTGCAGTAGCGGAGATGGTTTTTTCAGCGGTGGTGGTGGCGGCCTTTGTGATGAATAATTTGAATGTATGAATGCACAAAATGAAGAAGATCATCTTGAAGAGATATCTTATAAAATGAACAAATATTTGACGGATGATAATCTAATCCATGTTTCAATCTATTGAAGTGTTGGAGGGAAGTGAAACTCATTGCTAAGGATATATTTGCAGTTTCAAGTTCAACGGTGGCTAGTGAGTCTGGTTTTAGTTTGAAAAAATGAGTTGTGGATCCTTTTAGAAGTAATTTAAGTTCTAAAATGGTAGAAACATTGGTGCGCATTAATGATTGATTGAAAGCCGATGAGATGAACTTCTATAAGGATCCAACCGATGATGATGTAAAATTTTATAAAGAAATTGAAGAAATCTAAATGGGTAAGGAATTTAATTAATAATATTATGTTTAAGTAATTTTCATTCAAAATTATTTATGTTTGTACAATGTTTTAATAAAATGTTATGTCTCTTTTATAGGTACAAAAGATATTTAAGATTATTCTCTAACTTCGATTTCGGCTAAAGAAAGTTTATCTCTCTAATAAATTTGTAAGTTTTGTAGTTTTTATTTATTAAGTCTACTAAAATATTTTAATATTTCTTGATAAATTTTTTTATGTATTGTTGTTAGGTGTTAGCGATGACCATGATAACAAGTTAAAGTATTTAAGTGCTATTTTTTTAAAGTAAGTAATTTTCTTATTTGCAAACTAAGTGATTTTATTTAATTCCTTCCGCTATTATATAAAGTTTGATTGAGCTGTTATTTTTAATTTATTTATAATTCTTCATGTTAATATTTGTAATCATTCAATTGTCATATTTAGCATTGAAGTTGAGGTGACAATAAATAAATTAAGCATATGTCATATTTAGCATTGAAGTTGAGGTGACAATAAATAAATTAAGCATATTAAGCATTGGGTCATGTATTGGGGTTGTGTTTTCAAATTTTGAATTGGATGCTCTAGTTGTATTTTTAGTTGGATCTTTTATTTGGATATATATATATACTAGTTGCTCGTGTGTTGCGCCATGCCGCTATTATGTCTTCTTTACTGTAGACACAAAAATTTAGAAATGTTATAATTAGTAAATAATTAAGAATGTATTAGTAAAAATAATTATGGTATAATATAAATAATTATAAATTAAAATTAAATAAATAATTAGTCTAATTAAAATAAAAAATAAATTAAAATATATATACTTTTTTTTCAAAAAAATGACAAAATAAGTGGAACAAATGGAAATAGAAATGTAGACATGATAAATACGACGGAGGGAGTATAAATTAATTTCAGAAAGTACATAGCTTATACCTATTATTAGTACAATTGCATTCCAAAATATATTAGTAGTATTTTTTTACACAAATAGTAAAATATTTTATTCTTTTACTATGTCAATTGACTATTATTTTAATAATACTGTCATGAAGGAGTAAAATAAATAAATAAGAGTGAACGATCATATATATTAGTTACTTTTATTTTGTATTATTTCAATAATAGTTAATAAAAAACTTAATGACCGAAAGGAACTTATCGAATACAACAAAGATTAATTTTTCACATAATAAAAGAAGTTTTTTAAAAATAAAAATAATAAAAAAAAGTCTCTATCATTAATTTTTATTGTACTATAATAATAAAATAAATTCTACTTAAAATAAATTTGTTACGTACGAAATTTAGAATTAGGTTAAAAGCCCAAGGTAAAAAAGAAGAATGGGCCTGGCAATAGGGTTGATTGAACTGGCTGAAGGACACCGTGAGGAAATCAAGGAAAATAAATTTATTTATTTATTTCTAAGGAAAATACAGGACGGAAGGTTCTCAGGTCGGTAGGTCCTCAGGACGGAAGGACTTCAGGTCGGTAGGTCCTCAGGACGGAAAGACCTCAGGTCGGAAGGTCTTCAGGTCAGTAGGTCCTTAAGACGGAAAGTCATTAGGACGGAAGGACCTCAGGTCGGTAGGTCCTCAAGACGGAAGGACCTCAGGTCGGAAGGTCTTCAGGTCGGTAGGTCTTCAAGACGGAAAGTCATTAGGACGGACGGACCTCAGGTCGGTAGGTCCTCAAGACGGAAGGACCTCAAGTCGGAAGGTTTTCAGGTCGGGAAGTCCTCAAGACGGAAAGACCTCAAGTCGGAAGGTTTTCAGGTCGGGAGGTCCTCAAGACGGAAAGACCTCAAGTCGGAAGGTTTTCAGGTCGGGAAGTCCTCAAGGCGGAAAGACCTCAAGTCGGAAGGTTTTCAGGTCGGGAAGTCCTCAAGGCGGAAAGACCTCAAGCCAGATGGTTCGCAAGTCGGGAGGATTGGCGGTCGGACCCATACTATTGTAGATTGGCAGTCGGGCCAAAAGAGCGGAAGGTCTGTGGTCGGCTCAAGGAGTGAAATATAGGGAATTTTTGGTCTGCTGGGGACACGTGTCAGCATAAGAAAGGTTGGAAGACGGTTGAGAAGGAGACGTTGTAACCGTTCGGGTGACGGTTTTCAGTACGGTTTCCCAGGGAATATTTAAGGATTTGGATCATCATTTGGCAAGGGATCTTCAATCAACTTCAACAAAGCAAAGTCAGATTTGGGGATCACCACTTTAAATTTCAGTCTTTTATTTTCCAGTTTATTTTCTGTACCATACAGTGTTTAGAGATTCCTAATCTCAGGCACTAATTAATCAAGTTTAAGGATATTTTCTATATCTTTGAATTTTACTTTATTTTTGTTGAAAAATTACATCAACAAATTGGCGACCACAGTGGGAGCAAGACAAAATTGCTCATTCCAATTCCGGCGATAATTTCATACGTCTTAGATCCGGCCGAATCATCGGAAGGGTCCATATGGCAGGGTCACAACCGCAAGCATCTTCGACACCGGTGGGAGAATCCGTTCCACCACCCATTGTGCCAAATGCCGGGGACATCCCACAACCACCAACTGATTGGTGGTCTTATGTTCAACAAATGAACAACCAGCATACCTTGGTTATGCAGAATATGTTGCGTGAGCAACAAACGAACATGTTGCGTGAGCAACAGAGTCAGTTGCAGAACATGATAGATCAAGCATTGTCAAGGGTTAGTCTTCAACCCACTCAAACGCCACCAGGAGTGTCACCGTCCAGACCATAGGCAAATTTCGCAGGGCCATCATTCGTGGATAGTACATTCCCAAGTGCCACAAATCCCAACCGAATGGATCGGGGAAAAACTCCTTTGACTTTTCCCAACAATGTTCCACTGGGACCAAGGGTTACCAATTCGCAGCCGAACAATACAAGGGAGGACAGGCCTGAAGGATATATACATGATCCGATTCATATTCCTGTGCAGGATCCGTTCCAGGTTCCTGATCATCAACGCTTTCATGTAGATCCTGATGAGATTGCACATATATTAAGGGATCAGTATGGATTAACTCCTCAGATGGCTAACCGCCCTGCATATCAAAGACCTTTCCCAGAAAGGATCATTCATGAACACCCTCTCCCAAGGAATTTTCGACCACCCGACTTTCATGCATTCTCAGGGGAGGACGGATCTTCCACCATAGAACATGTTGGTCGGTTCACAGCACAATTAGGAGAGGTTGGCAATAACCCTTTTTATAAGTTACAGCTGTTTGGTTTGTCTCTTACCAGAACGGCGTTTTCATGGTTTGTAAGTCTACCTCCTGGACAAATTCAGACATGGGAAGGATTGGAAATGGCATTTCACGCTAGATTCTTTAATCCTTTACCAGTTGTTTCTTTAACTGATTTACTTGAATTGAGACAGTATCCAGAAGAAACTGCTTCACAGTTTATAGAAAGGGTACGATTGATGAAGGGACGATGTCCTACGGTAATCAGTGAGAAAGAGATGACCAATTTAGTGGTCCGGAATATGCATAATCGCTTAAGAAAGGCACTCACTGCCCTGGATGTTGAGGATTTGGCAAATCTTGCATCCAAGGCAGGACGTCTAGAGTCTTTGTTCAGAGAGGAAGAGCAGCATAACAGGCGTAATAGAGGCCAACATATGGCGAGTATGGGAACAGAAACATGCGACTTTGATTTTAATCAGTCAGAAGAGATGGCAGCCGAAATCCTTTCTGGAAAACCGTATGTATGTCCTAAATTGAAGCCAGTACCAGGATCTGAAGGAAAGGAGCAACCGACCTTTGATAGTTCGAAAGCTGATGAAATCTTTGATATCCTACTGACTGATGGGCAGATTCGTATTCCAAAGGGCCAAAGACTTGCCACTAAAGAAGAAATCAAAGGGAGACCATATTGTAAGTGGCATAATTCTTTCACACACACTACAAGTCAGTGTACTCATTTTAGGAAGGAAATTCAAAAAGCCATCAAGACAGGTCGGCTCAAATACATCACTTTAGGTGTAGACCAGCAACCATTTCCGAAACTAACAACTGCAATGGTTGACATCCAACCAAGTTCGGAAACAAGGAAAAGTTCGGTCAATAGTGGACAAACAGGGGAGCAAACTAGTCCCGGAAAAAAGAAAGGGAATCAGCCAAACAGCAGCCGACCGGAAGAACGACTCAAGGTTGTTGAAAGGCCAGTCGCTGAAAAATGGGACCGTCCAGACGGTTCTTTTAACGTGGAAGTGAAGGAAAAGGTTTTAGTGAAAGACCACCCGACCAGAAAAACGGGTTCAGTCGGGAACGAGTGGGCTCGAAATAAAAAGCCTTTACCCGTTGATATAGATCCTCGTTTCCCAGGTATGAATCGTACACAGATTCGCAATGCCAAACGCAGGTATGCTGCAAAGTATGGGAAACGAGTTCCTGCAGTGCAACAAAGAACCGACGAACAAACTGCGGCCGACCACTTGACAGGAGATCAGTCCATTAGAGTCTTTACAGAACAAACGACCGACGAGCAGGGAGCGGCCATTCAGTCTCCAATAAGTCGGTCCAGTCGGGTCTGGTCAGGAAAGCAACCGAAGGACGGATTAGGAGCTTCCGACTATACCAAAAGAAGTTCGTCGGGACAGGGGAAAGGTAAGGGAATGGCACATGAAATAATTAAAGGTTTTAGATGCCAACATTGTGAACGGATCAACATCAATCCATCTCTGGAAGAATTTCGTATTGAATCCTTGACGGTTCAATCTCGAAATGAGACGAAGGAAGAAGTGGTGCCTACAGAGGAAAATTCAAGATCTGTTAAATCTCGTCTGGGACCACGAATCCCTTGTCGAATGACAGAGGTTAACCAGATGAGTGATGAACCGACGTGGGCGAGTCTGGTAGATGATATTATGGACGAACCTTTATGGGCATTCTTGGCAGATGGCGAATTAGAGGAAACAGAGTGGGCAAAGATTACAGATTCTGAGCCTCAGTCGGAAGCACCTTCAATTGTGTTTCCTCCTATTCCAGAGGGTGCGAACTCCCATTTGAAACCCCTGTATGTTAATGCTCACATTTGTGGGAAACCAATCACAAAGGTTTTCGTGGATAATGGAGCAGTCTTTAATGTTATGCCATTGAAGACTCTCAAGAAGCTAGGGAAAGGAATTCATGATCTGTCCCCTGTGGAATTCGAAATGACAAGTTTTACAGGGCAGCCGACCAAGCCTGAAGGTATGATGGTTGCCACAATTGAGGTCGGACCAAAGAAAATTTCCACTGTTTTCTTTATTGTGGACGCAGATACCACATACTCTCTTTTGCTGGGACGAGATTGGATTCATGCCTCTCAATGTGTGCCATCAACCTTGCACCAACAGTTAATGTTCTGGGAAGGAAATCAGGTCTTTAAAATGGAAGCGAATGACAACCCATTCGACGTAACAGAACAAGTGGAAGAGTCAGTGTTTTATTCTAGTCATTTGGCTCCGATGTCTCAGTTGTATATGGCCAGGGAATACCCAAACAAGGGTTATAAAGTCACTGGCCAGAACTCGATGTTCTATTAAAAGAACACCTTTATTGTATGGCTCATGATAAAGCCACACCCATTTCTGTATAAGTTGTTTGTAATGGAAGATACAACTTTAGAAGTATGTAGTTCTCTTATTAATAAGTTCTATTTAAAGCAGTTATTACATAAAGTAGAAAATAATAAAGAGATTCTGGATGTTCACCTCCAAGAAGATGAACAATTTCGTTGGCCCGACTTATTAGAAAAAACAGAACCAACAGCTTCATCACAAGACCCGTTATTGGAGTTTAATTTAGGAACCGAATTGGTTCCAAAAGTGATCAGGTTAAGTGGTTATTTGTCTAAAGAGCAACAAACAATGATGCTTGAAGTTATTAGAAACAACATTGATTGTTTAGCGTGGGATTATTCAGAGATGCCTGGTTTGACAAGAAGTCTAATAGAGCATCGATTGCCCATCAAAGAAGGTTGTAAACCTTACAAACAACCTCCAAGGCGAATGAGTCCAGATCTGATGCCTCAAATCAAGGAAGAAATCCAAAAACTTCTCAAAGTGGGTTTCATTCAACCTTGCCGTTATGCGGAGTGGCTGGCTAATATTGTGCCAGTGGTCAAGAAAAATGGTAAGATAAGGATATGCATCGACTTCAGGGATTTGAATCTAGCTACCCCTAAGGACGAATACGTGATGCCTATGGCCGACATGCTGATAGATGCAGCAGCAGGGCATAAAATCCTTAGTCTGATGGATGGCTATGCAGGTTATAACCAAATATTCTTGGCAGAAGAAGACATTCCTAAGACAGCATTCAGATGCCCAGGGGCTTTGGGTATTTATGAATGGACAGTCATGCCATTCGGGTTAAAGAATGCAGGGGCAACTTACCAAAGAGCCATGAATTCAATCTTTCATGATTTAATTGGCAGATCTATGGAAGTGTATATTGATGATGTTATAGTTAAATCTGCCAGTTTTGACGAACATTTGAGAGATCTTGAAGAGGCATTTGAAAGAATGAAGAAGTACAAGTTGAAGATGAATCCGACCAAATGTGCTTTTGGAATATCAGCCGGGAGCTTTCTAGGATTCTTAGTTCATGAGAGAGGAATTGAAATTGATGCCAATAAGGCTAAAGCCATTCTTGATAGTCGGCCACCCAAGACGGTTACAGAAATCCAAAGTCTGTTGGGTAAGGTGAATTATTTGAGGCGTTTCATTTCTAATGCTGCTGGCAAGGTCAGACCCATTACTAAATTATTGAAAGCTGGAAAAATTGCCTTTGAATGGGGTCCCGACCAACAAACGGCTTTAGATGCTATCAAGCAGGCATTGGTTCATCCTCCAGTCTTGATGCCTCCCAAACAAGGTCGGCCACTCAAACTTTATTTGGCAAATACATATGAAGTGGTTAGTTGTTTATTGGCGCAGGATGGTGATGACGGGAAGGAAAGGGCAATTTACTATCTCAGTAAAACCCTTACAGGACCAGAACTGAATTACACTATGCCAGAAAAAATGTGTTATTCATTGGTCTTCGCTTGCACTAAACTCGAGCATTATTTGCTGCCCAGAAGAGTTGAGGTCATATCAAAGGTGGATCTCATCAAATTGATTTTACAGAGACCTACTATGAAGGGCAGACTCATGAAATGGGCCATCAAATTGGCTCCTTTCGATCTTCAACATTCCCCGCTGAGGGCAATTAAGGGACAAGCAGTAGCCGACTTCTTGGCAGAATTCTCACAAGTCGGGTATTCTCTTTGTGATAGTGTCCGACCATTTAGTTGTGCATCATATCTGGATAATCTACAGGTCGGATGTGTGCCTTATATAAGTACCAGAACATGGTTGATGTTCTTTGATGGTTCTACCTCTGGAAACAAATCGGGGGCAGGGGTCTTTTTGCAAGGACCTGATGGTCAAAAGATCAACTTACAACTACGATTGGAATCCATGACCCATAATTCGGCAGAATATGAAGCTTTAATTTTGGGTTTGGAGGCTTTAATTGCCAGGAAGGTCCAGTCTGTAATCATAAGGGGGGATTCTCAATTAGTAGTCAACCAGGTAAACAATCAATATGTGTGCAATTTCCCTCATCTTCGCAGATATAGGGACATTGTGAGTCGGCTACTGACAAGAATCTCAGAGGTAATAATTGAGTTCATTCCGAGGAAAGAAAACCAACGTGCTGATGAATTGGCTCAAAGGGCATGTAAAGGAATTCTGGAGGATATGTGGTCGGAGGTCAAGTCGGGCATAGAAGGAAAGACAGACCCGATCTGCGAAGTTACGGTCGGGCAGGAGACTATCGGACAGGACCCCGACTGCGAAGTTACGGTCGGGCAAGAGGATATCGGACAGGACCCCGACTGCGAAGTTGCGGTCGGGCAAGAGGATATCGGTCAGGAGTCCGACTGCGAGGTTACGGTCGGGCAAGAGGATAATGGACAGGAGCCCGATTACGAAGTTTTTATCGGACAGAAGTCCGATGGCGAAACAGTGTCCGATTGGAGAACAGAGCTTATCCTGTATTTACAGAATCCTGGTGCGAGTGTTTCAATTGCGACACGATTGAAGGCTTTACGTTTTCAATTGATAAATGGAATTTTGTACAAGAGATCATTTGAAGGTTTACTTTTGAAATGCTTGGGATCTAAAGAAGCTCTAGAAGTGATGACAGAAGTACATGGTGGGATATGTGGAGCTCATCGGGCAGGTCTCAATATGAGATGGGCCATTCATCGCTTGGGTTTTTTCTGGCCTAAGATTTTTGAGGATTGCATACAATTTGCAAAAGGCTGCCTGGAATGTCAGAGACATGGAAACTTGAATCATTTGCCAGTAACCGAATTGCAATTCTTGGCAAAACCATGGCCTTTTAAATCGTGGGCTATGGATATTATTGGTAAGATACATCCTGCTTCATCGAAACATCACTGTTTCATTTTGGTCGCGACTGATTACTTTACCAAATGGGTGGAAGCAGTTGCTTTGAAAAATGTGGATCAGAAAGAAGTGATAGACTTCGTTTTGAACCAAATTATTTACAGATATGGTATTCCTCAGTCTATAACAACCGACCAAGGCTTGGTCTTTACAGGGGAAAAGTTCTCTAATTTCTTGGCAGAATTCGGTGTTCGGTTACATCATTCTTCACCATATTATCCCCAAGCCAATGGACAGGCGGAAGCAGCAAATAAGATTATCATTGGGATTATAAAGAAGATGATTGAAGGGAACCCAAGAAAGTGGCATTTGTTATTGTCTCAGGCTTTATGGGCACATAGAAATGCCAGAAATACGGCCACAGGGTTCTCACCTTACCAACTTACGTTTGGCCAAGATGCTGTTTTACCAGCCGAAATTCGAGTGTCATCTGGCCGAACAGAATTTACTGATAGTGATCTTACAAAGGAATACCAACAAATTATGTTGCAGCAGTTAGAAGATTTGGATGTTAACCGTCTCCATGCAATAGATCGAAGTGTGAAACAGAGTGAAATCAGAGCAAGGAGTTATGGAAAGAAAGTTCTTCACAGGACATTCCAAAAAGGAGACCTAGTCTGGAAGACCATTCTTCCTACATATAAGAAAACCGATCAATTGGGAAAGTGGTCACCGAATTGGGAAGGACCATACATTGTTCAAAAAGATATTGGAAATGGCGCGTTCATTATTGTAAATCATGAAGGTAGAAGAGTACATGATTGTATTAATGCTAAATATCTGAAGAGGTATTATCCTGCCTTTTCAGATAACAAAACTGCCTGAAACCACATATTATTCAGAACCCATTTATGGGGGTTCGAACCTACTGGAAGGTTCATTTCTGTTAGTCATCGTGTAGTTGTGAGAAATTTTCTGTCTCTGAATCAGACTTTTCATCCCAGTGAGTGGATATTAGCTCTGGTTCTTCTTCAATAAGATCTTCCAAGTCTGGTCGGTACCTTTCCCATTGGCTTTGCATGTCATCTAGATCTTGATGGGTACGTGCTTGCATGTCTGTTAGGGCTTGATGTTCACGGTCAACAATGGTACGCAATCTTGAAAAGACTTTTCGTTGATTGGAAAATATGTTATCCCAACCAAGGTCTGGAAGTATGGTTGCTGCATGATTTTCAATCATTTCCATGTGATGATGGAGATCAGGGATGCGGCTGAGGATGTCATGAAGAGGTTCATACCCCTCAATGACTTTTTCCATCAGGAGGATGACGCGATGAATAGTTCTTCTACCTCGTTGGGAGAATCGGAATTTGAAGTCTAGTTGCTTGAGTATATATAACAAGTCTTCTGCATGGCCTCCAATAGGGTGATTACCTACAAAGAAGGGTTGAAGAACACCCTCCCAGTTGCTTGATGGAACATGAGGTCGGTCATTCGCCATGTTTGTTCACACTTTCAGTGTTTTGATTTTTAAAATATGCTTGGGAATATGTTTCTTAAAATGTGAGAAACAGTGTTCTTTTAAAGAAGGAGTTTGGTTCGTTTCCTATAAAGTTGGGAATTGAAAGGTGATCCTTGTTTTGAGAGAAGAAAGAAAAAAATGGATTACTAAGTCAGTTGTTGTTACAAAGGGGGAAATATTACAACAGTGCCCCTAGGGCAGTTTTTATTTGTGTCCATTTGTTTTCATCCCTGGATAGCCTTCTGGTAATGGCAGCCGTCTGATATCTTCTGATGAATTGGGATCGGGCTTGGGTTTTCAGCTCTTGATCCAATTCAGCCTCATTTTTGGTATACTTCTCAAGCAGATGCTGTTCATTGGTAATTTGCTTATCCAGGGTAGACTGTTCTTTCCTCAGCTCCCGCAATTCTGCCTCCTTTTTCTGAATGGCATCATCAACCAGAGCTTTCGTGATATGAATCTTCAGGAGTAGTGCAATATGGACGGATCGTCGGAGTTAGTACTTTCGAGGCTGAAAATGGACCTTCTGGAAGGGTTCCGTCGAAAGGAAGGGCAGGCATGTATTGATTCGCCATAGTTAGAATGTTTTGGGATTGTGATTCACACAGGCTTGTATTGCGAAGATGGAAGTTTATCAGGCGTGTTTCAGTAACTGGTGCAGTTGCTAAGGGAGTTTTTCAAGAGGGTAGTGATTTATGAACTTCCAAACATTGATTGTTAAATGGCGTTTGAAAGTCCCTTGGCGGCGGGCAAGTTGTTACGTACGAAATTTAGAATTAGGTTAAAAGCCCAAGGTAAAAAAGAAGAATGGGCCTGGCAATAGGGTTGATTGAACTGGCTGAAGGACACCGTGAGGAAATCAAGGAAAATAAATTTATTTATTTATTTCTAAGGAAAATACAGGACGGAAGGTTCTCAGGTCGGTAGGTCCTCAGGACGGAAGGACTTCAGGTCGGTAGGTCCTCAGGACGGAAAGACCTCAGGTCGGAAGGTCTTCAGGTCAGTAGGTCCTT
Organism: Andrographis paniculata; assembly: GCF_009805555.1. Lineage (NCBI taxonomy): Eukaryota > Viridiplantae > Streptophyta > Magnoliopsida > Lamiales > Acanthaceae > Andrographis > Andrographis paniculata. The sequence continues at coordinate 3,085,817 of NW_026137607.1, read as the reverse complement.
AAGACGGAAAGTCATTAGGACGGAAGGACCTCAGGTCGGTAGGTCCTCAAGACGGAAGGACCTCAGGTCGGAAGGTCTTCAGGTCGGTAGGTCTTCAAGACGGAAAGTCATTAGGACGGACGGACCTCAGGTCGGTAGGTCCTCAAGACGGAAGGACCTCAAGTCGGAAGGTTTTCAGGTCGGGAAGTCCTCAAGACGGAAAGACCTCAAGTCGGAAGGTTTTCAGGTCGGGAGGTCCTCAAGACGGAAAGACCTCAAGTCGGAAGGTTTTCAGGTCGGGAAGTCCTCAAGGCGGAAAGACCTCAAGTCGGAAGGTTTTCAGGTCGGGAAGTCCTCAAGGCGGAAAGACCTCAAGCCAGATGGTTCGCAAGTCGGGAGGATTGGCGGTCGGACCCATACTATTGTAGATTGGCAGTCGGGCCAAAAGAGCGGAAGGTCTGTGGTCGGCTCAAGGAGTGAAATATAGGGAATTTTTGGTCTGCTGGGGACACGTGTCAGCATAAGAAAGGTTGGAAGACGGTTGAGAAGGAGACGTTGTAACCGTTCGGGTGACGGTTTTCAGTACGGTTTCCCAGGGAATATTTAAGGATTTGGATCATCATTTGGCAAGGGATCTTCAATCAACTTCAACAAAGCAAAGTCAGATTTGGGGATCACCACTTTAAATTTCAGTCTTTTATTTTCCAGTTTATTTTCTGTACCATACAGTGTTTAGAGATTCCTAATCTCAGGCACTAATTAATCAAGTTTAAGGATATTTTCTATATCTTTGAATTTTACTTTATTTTTGTTGAAAAATTACATCAACAAAATTTAATACTGTTATATAATAGAATTAATAAAGTTAATAATATTGAATGAAATATTTATAACAAAATAAATAATTATATTAATTTAGTTTTTAAGGAAAGAGTGACACTACAAGAAATTATTAATTTTGTAACGAGGTTTTTTCGTTCCTAAATTCACTTTTTTCATTACTAATGATATTAGAGACGGAATTAGAGATGGAATTACGTTAGCTACGTGAACTTTAGGAACGGAATTCCGTTACAAATATACTACTTTTTTTTTTGTAGTGTGAGGAAGAAAATAAATTATTGGATAAAGGGTATTAATGTAATTTTATGTAGCCATAAAATTTTAAGGCATATGTATGTTTTAGGATATATTTGGAGTTGGAGAATTTTGAGGTGATTGAAATAAATTATGGTCAAATACTCATAATATTAAAATTTTTGAGCTTTTGAAGATGTTTTATTTTGATTTTTTTTTTCCAGATATTTGATTATGGTTAAATGTGGATTTTATATAGAATGACCGAACCAGATTGATTTGTGTTGTTTGGAATGGATTGTTGATTGTTTTTGGAATGGCCGAATGAGATTGTAGGGATGAATTGATTTATGATGTTTGATAGATATTTTGCTTTTTTTTTTTTTTTTTTTTTTAAAGTTATATGATTGTATTGATTAATTATATTTGTTTATTTATTGTTTAGGAAAAACTTTTAATTTTTTTTTTATGATAAATTTCCGTATAACAGGTATATATGTAATCGGTAAATATCAGTACCGTACCGATTTAGTATTCGAATAATTCGGTACGGTATACAGTATGACCATTTAGGTACGGCATACGGTACGGAACCATCCCTAAGTAGGAAAAGAAGGTGATGATATCATCGACATGGATACTTTATTTAGTGGATACGACATGTCCGACCGAATTGATGAAATATAATTTTCATTGTTTTTTTTTTTTTTTGTTTATGACGTGATGAAATATAATTTTCATTGTTTTGTTTGTATATATAGTTGACGTAATGTGTCATTAGTTTTCACAACGTGACACTCTTGAACAGACTTCTACAATATTATGTCTTTTTAATATAAGTATGTTATTTTATTAATTTAATACTTGTAGTTAGTGTGTTGAAGTAATTATAATTATATTATAATCAAATAATTTCAACGTAGTAATAATCCAATATTTATTGGTGTTGTATTAATTGAAATATGCCGTGTGTTATATAAACATGATTGTGTTTCAGCGGCAAGCCCAAAATGGGCTAATTACCAAACACGGTCGTTTTTCGAGACATTTATTAATACAGGATATTGTATGTACAAACAAGAACGTACCGTTGAAAATGCGGCGGTGTTTCGACACGTTAACTGATACAAAGAGTTGTATGTTTAAACACAAGTGTATTGATAGATATACAATTGTGTTTGAATATGGATATAAACCGGACTTGTTGACTGTTTAAATACAATTGTGTTCGATTCGAATCAAATGCAGTCTTAGCTACATTAATATATTTTGTTTAAAATTTTAACTGCAGATAAAAAAAAAAATTAATCTTTTGTATAAAACTAATTTTGATGAATATTTTGTAACAAGACTAAAAATAAAAAATAGAGTTAAGTCTAGATCAATTTTAATTTATGCACTTTATCAAAATTACACAATCAAATTGGAATGAATAGGGGCGTAGCAGGCCGAGTGAGTGTAAGTAAGAGCGCTAGTCGCAAGATTTGGGCCTTTAAAAACTCCCACAGCTCTCACTGACTTTGTGTTTCTCTACTCTAGTCTCTCTTTCTTCTACCTCCTCTACTATTCTGAACACACACTCACTCCGCGCTTCTACCGATAAACTCATCCTTCCAATTAAGTTGCAGGGTTATGGAGAATCTCGGCCTCGTTTCCTCTCCAAAAGTTGTCATCGGCCTTTCCTCCAAACCCACCAGCTTAGTCTGCGGGACTCTTCCCAATCTACTACGGAAAAACCGCCCACGCCTCAATCCCACTCCTTCATTTAGGGTTTTCTCTTCGCTCCACGCTCCCAACGCCACCAAAACTATAGGTAATCCTTCCGCGCTCCCTTTCCCTCGTGTGCTAGTGACAGGCTTGCGGTATTATCGTCTATCATTTTTAAAATTGAAGTCCGTTGTGGTTTTAGTTGGGTAGGTTATTGCCTGAAGAAATTAGGCGAGGTGTTGCAGGTTTGTTCTGCGGGTAAAGGAATGCAATTTGAATGCTTAGTAATTAGCAGAAAAGTTTAGAAATTCCATTAAAAGCTTTGTTTTTGGTTGTAATAGTCTGGAAACTGGTGGAAGAGGTTTAGTGCTCTATTTTGGTCCATGTTCCTTAGGAATATTTTCTCATGGCCTAGTGTCACTAGAATGGAAACTCTGTAATTGCGTCTTATGATCTTAGAAATTTTGGAAGGGCTCTAGAGACAAAGCAATCTTTTAGACAGTTAAGGATCAGAGGAGAGCTGCTATTTAACTACAAAGCCAGGATTTATTTAAACTTTAACAACGTCCAAGATTAGTAAAGACCAATTTGCTTTGAAATTTTAACTTAAATGTAACCCTTCAATGTCTGTCCAGGGCTTCCACGCATGTTTTACACTATTGCCATCACTTACACCAATATTCCATTTTTCTTATGATTTTCTACCTTTTGACACTCTTTATACTTCTGCTTTAATTGTTTATAGTTTCTGAGAAAGTTGCAAGGGACTGTTTTGCTAGCATTGCTTCAGGTAGCCAGCAAACATCCTCAGTTGGTGTAAATCCGCAGGCTTCTGTGCCTCCATCTTCTTCTCAAGTGTAATAATCTATACACATTTGTTTTCTGCTTTAATTGATTTTGATCATTAGGTACATGTTTATCACCGGAAATATGGGTTTTGGTTTTTGTGCGGTCATTTACATGCTATCTTGAATTTTTCTTTCCTCGTTACTTATATTTTTCCACTTTTCTCAAAATAGGGGAACACCTCTCTTTTGGATTGGTGTGGGTGTTGGTCTCTCAGCACTTTTTTCATGGGTGAGTATAGATAAACTACTTATCATTATTCTACAGTTTATTCAAATCCTTCCATGTTTAGCGGGCTTAAACATCTGATTGACTACTTGCATTCAATTACAGGTGGCCGGTAGAGCAAAGGTGAAGGACTTGTTACAAATCCAATGATCCGTATTCCTTTTCGGAAATTTTCTTTTTGTGCATTGATATATGTGATCAAAGGTTAATTTGTCTATTCCACATGCAAGATTGAAAATTAATGAATTTTACATGATGCTTTTAACATCAGCGGAAATGAAAGTGGTGCTTAGTTCTGAAAAGGGAGGTAGGCAAAATTGATATCTTATTAAACATCTATTCTTTCCTCAAATGCACGGGGATGACGTTTCTTTGAGTTGAAAAGATGGTTGAACATAAAAAAATGGCTCATCATATCATACACTTGCCTTTTAGTCATCTAGGCAGTGGCCGAACTGAGAATCAAAATTGCTTGTGAATCCATTATGAAGAGTCTTACAGAAATCCAAATTGCTGTTGAAGAGGAGATTTTATAGGGACATTACTAGCAATGGCATACTGGTTTTCAGTTAAAGAAATCCAAATGGCATCTATGTTTTTTCTCATATTATCTCCTGATCTTTTTTCCCTTTCTGCTTTCTGCTAGTCACATTGAGTTAAGTCCATCTAGAAGCTTGTATACCTCATACTATATAAGAAGAAAACATCTAAAATGTAGGGTTATTGCATTTCGGCTGACATATTAAAGAAGAACAGTGTCCAATTCCATGTCTCTGATGTATTCTGCATTTTCTCATTGTTGCAGAAATATGCAATGGAACAAGCTTTCAAGACCCTTTCACAACAGATGAATGCACAAAATAGTCCATTCGGTAATGCTGCTTATTCACCTGGTTCATCATTCGCATTTCCACCAACTGCAACACCACCTTCAGATTCATCTAGAACCCCAACACCTGTGGCATCTCAACCTGTGACTGTTGATGTACCTGTGACCAATGTCAAGGAACCTCCATCACCAGCTGTTGAAGATAAAGTTGAACCAGAGAAAGAGTCAAGGAAATATGGTATTTCTAAGATCTTGATAGATGTTACTTTATTGCAGAAATCACAGGCATCTATGCTAATGAAAGATTGGATTTGCCTTTTTCTGCAGTCTCTTTCATTATGTCATAGACTCATATGTAACTTATCTTCAGAGTAAGCAATAGTTCCATTTGCAGCTTTTGTAGATGTATCACCTGAGGAAACATTGCAAAAGAATGATTTTGAGAACTTCAAGGATTCAATAAACTCAGAATCAATGAATGGCTCCCAGTCTCCAGAGCAAGTAAGATAAACTCATCTGCGTTTCTTTTGGAGTTGGTTATAGTACTTAGTAATTATGAATATTTTGATTAGTCGAACCAGGAAAAGTTTTTCCAAAGCAGCTCAAATACCAAACAGGAAACAGGTGCTTCAGACGGTCCCTTCGCTAGTAAGTTTTATTGTAATGCCACTTTGTGTCTGTTGTACTTGCAACAATTTATTTAGCTGTAAACGACACTTGAACATAAAATAAATGAAGCATATTTCTGTATACCTAGTCTCTATTTTGACTCTTTACTTTATTGTTGGTGTTGTAATTTAATTTTTTTTCCGTAATACACTCTAAAAGTTGGACAAATAGCCTGTGATAATGCTCAAAGCATATGATTATGAACTTAGTTTTCATTTAAATTTGAATTTGAAATAAATTTAGTAGGGCATTAGTAACCCCAACTACAGTTTTTTAGTGTTTGTGATAAATGTTTAGCATTTTTGCAGCTGATATAGGAACACAAAATATATGCTGGTAGGCTTAATATTGTCCCATTGTTCTTGATGCTTCTCTCTGTCTCTCTGTCTCTCTCTCTCTCTCTCTCTCTCTCTCTATATATATATATATATATATATATTCGAGGGTGTGGGTGCCGGTGCATATTGATATCTTTGAGGAAGCTTGTTCTTGTATTCTTAATAATTGGTTCAAAATTAATTACTACGAGTTATGATGTGCTTCATTTTTACTAGCATGTACTCTGGATTTTGTTTATTATGTCATAGTTTTATTAAGTTTATGTTTGCTGCTCTTGCTTTTGACACAAATTTTTCTTATTTTCTTTAAATCTTGTTATATCAAAGTAGACATTACTGATATAACATGCCAAGTAAATTCTTTATACTTTAATTGTACAGATAAAACAAGCCCTCTCTTATCAGTGGAAGCTCTGGAGAAAATGATGGAAGACCCAACAGTACAAAAAATGGTTTATCCGTAAGTTCTTCTCTTTCACATAATTAGAAGACATGGGCTTCTTTCAAGTTTTTTTCATTTTTATTTTTTTACACGCGGCAAAATGAATGTACCTGTGTTAATGTCCTAGGAAGTAGGGGCGTAATCTCACCATGCATATGGGGATTATACCTGTATCTGTTAGGTATTAACATAAATAGTAGATAATGCACCAGTGTAACAAAAAATTTTCAAGTATTTCTTCTGTAGGATGAACTATTTGTGATACTAAATTTTAATGTGATTTCAATTAACTTCATGTCATGCTTGTGGTTAGAAGATATGTCTTTCATGAATAGCTTTGGAAATAAACTTGATATTAATGTGTGCTCCTTACTTTTGGGTAAATGTTTAGGGTACAGAGATTATGGAAAAGCATTTGCACATTTAACTGGTTGTTGTTACTAGAACCAGAATTCTTGTGCTAGAAAAGTACTTGTCTCACCTATTATTGGATTTTACTGTTTCAGTTACTTGCCAGAGGAGATGAGGAATCCTACCACCTTTAAATGTAAGTTCAGTAACCTGTGACTAAAGTCTTGGGATACTCTTGATTTTCAGATCTCAGTAGTTTATTTGTATAAAAACTGCAATATTTCATTACCATATTCCCATTATGTTTCAACAGAGTCTAATGAACTGTGCTGATTCTTCTTTTTTGAGATGCTTTATCCAAAAGATAACTTGTTTCTAGAAAAGGCTGAACAAGTCAATGTTCATATTTTTAAGCAAATTTACTTATGTTTAGTGAACATGCCACAATCTTGAAATTTTCTGAGATGCAGCTCACTATATGTCACTGTTGGCCTATGGACCTACTGCCCTGTTATATGTGGATCTCATAAATTTTTCACATTTTTTTAATGAAGAAGTTGTGAATTGAGATATATCACAGTTTTGTTTTGATTTCTAGTTTTAATTTGGCCATGATAATTCTTAATGGCCATTGTGTAATGCTATAGGGATGCTACAAAATCCACAGTACCGTCAACAGCTTCAAGACATGCTGTGAGTATCCTCTATAATCATATATCTACGTTATATTCTCAGAAAGGTAATGGGAACCTTGGCATGTTATTATGAAATAAATATCTTATCTAATTTGTTGTTTTGTATTTATGCTTTCCCCTTCTGTCTCAGAAAAATAGAGCATGAGAGGGTTCAAATTAATTGATTTAATGACTTTCCTGTTGTGACACACTTGCTCCCTTTGCAATGTTTCTCCACCATATATTATAGTAGTTTGTCTTATCTGCTTTATATTGTCAGAAATAACATGGGGGGTAGCCCTGAGTGGGATAGCCGCATGATGGAATCATTAAAGAATTTTGACCTCAGCAGTCCAGAGATCAAGCAGCAGTTTGGTGAGTGTCACATTCATTTGGTTTAACAAAGAAAAAAAATGTTTAATGTAAGCTCCATGGTTATTGACTCCACACTTCAAATGTGTGGTTTGCTTATCACAGATCAAATAGGTCTAACTCCTGAAGAAGTAATTTCAAAAATCATGGCCAATCCAGAGGTTGCTATGGCTTTCCAAAATCCAAGAGTTCAAGCTGCCATCATGGATGTAAGAAACATTCCTTGGCTTTGCTTAGGCATTTTACAGAAATACATGGCCTTGGGCTAAATCCATGCTATAATTGCCATGTAGTTTACATTGGTGCTGCTTAAGAGAACTGATGTTTTACCTTATGTATATGCAGTGTTCCCAGAATCCGATGAGTATCGCCAAGTATCAAAATGACAAGGAGGTGAGATAATATGTAGCTAGGAGTCTTGCACATTCATTTGACTGAGATATTAAACCAATGACAAATCTTTCATTTTTGGTTCGATGTGGCTGGCTCTCCATCTCCAAGCAAATGTTTGAATCTCCCCACTAATCAATTTGTTTGTATAATTATGCTGGACAGGTCATGGATGTATTCAACAAAATATCAGAACTCTTCCCAGGGGCAAGAGGTCCTTAGTTCTCTTTCCTTGTTTCATTCTGTCGATAACAGCAGCAGGCATATTAAGAAGCTTTGGTTAGACACACTTAAGGTAAAGGAGACGAAATAAAATGCTCTGAGTCAACAATTTTCCTACCTGCCTTGTGCTAGAGCATACCATCAACTTTCAGACTTGAATGTCGGCGGCTTTGGCGAATCAACAAACATTGATGGTTTCTTCTTGCTTTGTGAGCGTGCGTGTGTGGTTAAAATAATAATTAAAAAACAAAAATAGTGAATTGGGAGCTAGATCACATTTTGTTCATAGCTTGTTTAGTTTGCCAGCTTTGATGCATAGAATTAGAAGCCTAATTTTGACATTGTTTTTTTTTTTTTTTTGGGCTTTTCTTAAAATTTTTTATTTATCATTTTCTGGATTTGAGGTTATTCTATATGTGAGTTGTTGGCATGTGCAGCTTCCATATTCTTGGTCCCCTAAAAATATCAGATCAATCTTTTATATGGACGCAACGAACTTCCAGGTCTCCTAGAAATATGCTTTTATATTTTTCTGCTATTTAAAAATATTTTTATTTTTTATTTAATAAGATAATATACTTGTCGATGTATTTTTTCAACAATAAAAAAGTAAAATTCCTATTTTCGAATTTAGCGCCTGAGGAATCTCTGTAGGATATATAAATACAGACAATTCTTTTGAATTTGATGTTGATTGAAGATGATTGAAGATAAAAAATCCGTATCTTTAAATATTTCTTCAAGAAAACGTTTCAGAACCGTTGTCAACAACCGCCGTCAATCACCCACAATGAAATATTTTGAAACGTTGTCTTTGCGGTTAAAGCAACCATCCACAAGGTCCTCCTCTGTCGACACGTGTCGTACACCGTCTCGCTAAACGCTTCTACTAATTCCAGAACTTAACTGACCCGACCGACCATTCCAGAGACTAACTGGTCACTAGACCAAACGACTTATTGGTCGCCCCATCAAGCGACCAACATCTGATCTCTCCAGACGATTCAATGGTCGCCCCAACCAAGCGACTTATTGGTCCGACCACAGATCTTCCGACTTATTGTTCCAGCCGCAAACCTTCCGACCTGTAGACCATCCGACCTACAGACTTTCCGACCTATGGACTATCGACCCGCTAACCAAACGGCCTGCCCATCCGACCGCGGATCTTCCGATCTGTCTATCCGACCGAGGATCAACCGACCTGCTTATCCGACTGCAGACCAACTGACCTGCCTATCCGACCGCGAACCTTCCCACCTGCCGATCCGACCGAGGACCAACCGACCGGACCAACCAACCTGAGCGCAAATTTTTCTCCTTTTTCACCCGACTTCGTGTCTAACTTCCTTTAAGATCCTACTATCCTTATTTTTATTATTATTATTATTTTTTGTGCGTAACAACTTGCCTCCTCCGCAAGACTCCTAAGCATCATTTCTCATGATGTTTAGGAGTTAGCAGGCCGTCATCCGAGGCCACGTCAGCCTCAGATCCGACCTTCATCTTTCAAGCTACGTTGGACCCGTCCTCCATTTATCGCGGACTGGTGTTGGCCTCCATGTTGGTCGATCTTGCACTACCATTTCTTCAGCACCTCCCCCCTGATAGAAGTCGTGATCGTTTTCTTTGAAAAAAGATTCTAACCTCCCTGCCTTTGATGCTAAACTGGCCAGATCTTGAACGTCGTGGGCCGTTAAAGCCTCCCGCAGTTGTGTATGCATATTTCGGACCACCAAATTGGTCATCTCGCTCTCCTCAATGATTGTCGGGCAATGTCCCTTTATTAATTGCATCCGCTCTATGAATTGGTAGGCGGTCTCCTCCGGCATTTGACTGATCTCCAGAAGGTCTGTGAGTGAGACTGTTGGAAAAGGAATAAAGAACCTTGCATGAAAGACCGCTTTCAAACCTTTCCAGGTTTGTATTTGTCCAGGTGGTAGATCGACAAACCACGAAAAAACTGTTATGGTAAGAGACAAACCAAATAGTTGCAGTTTATAAAAAGGATTATTACCGATCTCTCCTAACTGTGCTGTGAACCGACCAACATGCTCTATGGTGGAGGATCCGTTTTCTCCTGAGAAAACATGAAAGTCTGGCGGTTGATAATTCATCGGGAGAGGATACTCATTGATGATTCTTTCTGGAAATGACCTTTGATACGCCGGTCGGTTCACCATTTGCGGGTTCATTCCGAAATGCACCCACAACGCTTGAGCGATATCCTCCAAATCTATCCTGGGTGGAAAATCTTCCCTAGAGAAGGCTGGGATGAGATTATGAATCTGATATTCCAATCTTTCTTTTCTGGGGACGGTTGGCTCGTCTGGGATGGGATTATGAGCCAGTCCTCCCAATCTCTCTTCCCTTACGATATTCGGCTGAGTATTATCAACTCTTGGTCCCAAAGGAACATTATCTAGGACAGTTAGAGGAGTCTTCCCCATATCTGTTCAGTTGAAAGTTGTGACGCTTGGAAACGTACTATCAACGTATGTTGGCCCTGCAAACGTTGATCCTGGAAAGGTTGCCTGAAAGCGAGAAGGTGACAAGGCTGGAGGCATGTTTGAATGTAGGGTGAATCTAGAGAACGTCTGATCCAACATGTTCTGCATTAGATTTTTTTTTTTGTTCACGCAACATGTTCTGCATAACCAAAATTTGCTGATTGTTCAATTGTTGAACATAAGACAACCAATCGGTAGGTGGTTGGGGAATCTCCCCTGGATTTGGCATGACAGGTGGTGAAATATTTTCTCCCGCCGGTGCTGATGATGATTGAGGTTGTGAGCCTGCCATATTGATCTTTCTGATGATTCGGCCAAATCTCAGTCGTATGAAATTCTCTGTTGATGTAGGATCAACAATCTTATCTTTCTCCCACTGTGGTCGTCAATTGTTGATGTATTTTTTCAACAACAAAAAAGTAAAATATGAAAATAGGAAATTATCTTCGAATTTGATATATTTAGCGTCTGAGATTAGGAATCTCTAAACACTGTAGGATATATAAATACAATAGGAAAATAAAACTACAGACAGGAAAATAAAGTGGTGATCCCCAAAGGCAATTCTTTTGAATGTGATGTCGATTGAAGATGATTGAAGATAAAAAATCTGCATCCTTAAATATTCCTTCAAGAAAACGTTTCAGAACCGTCGCTAGCAACCGCCGTCAACCGCCCACAATGAAACGTTTTAAAACGTCGTCTGGGCGATTAAGGCAACCGTCCACAAGGTCCTCATTTGTCGACACGTGTCTTACACCGTCTTGCCAAACGCTTCTACCAATTCCAGAACTTAATTGGCCCGTCCGACCATTTCAGAGACTAACTGGTCACTAGACCAAACACTTATTGGTCGCCCCAACCAAGCGACTTGTTGGTTCGACTGCAGACCTTCCGACTTGTTGTTCCATCCGCAAACCTTCCGACCTGAAGATCATCCGACCTGCAGACTTTCCGACCTATGGACCATCCTACCCGCTAACCAAACGACTTGCCCATCCGACCGCGGACCTTCCGATCTGCCTATCCGATCGAGGATCAACCGACCTGCTTATCCGACTGCGGACCAACCGACCGGACCAACCGACCTGCCTATCCGACCGCGGACCTTCCGACCTGCCGATTCGACCGAGGACCAACCGACCGGACCAACCGACCTGGGCAAATTTTTCTCTTTTTCCACCCGACTTTGTGTCTAACTTCCTTTAAGATCCTGTTATCCTTATTTTTATTATTATTATTATTATTTTTTGTGCGTAACAATACTATTGTCTATAGTTTTTTTTTTTTTAATAAAAAAAACAGCCATAAGTATACATTATATTAAAACTTGTGTTAAAAAATTTGAACATATTTTTAACTGATAGGGATCTTAATTTTTTAAGAGTAAAAATCATTTTTGGTACAATCCTCCCGGTTACCTTTAGTCCAAGCCCTGGGACTAAAATTTTATTAGAATTAAAATTGATTAATTATATTTGAATGGAATCAAAATTAATAATTATGATTGAATGATATTAAAAAATAATTTTTTTTTTTTTTTAATTTTTAAAATAGATAAGAAAAACCTGGGCAGGTAAAAAATAGGGTACAGAGGTGGGGATGAAAGAATCGTGTAACAGGCAAGGTAAGGGAGGTTAGGGTTTCCTTATTTCTGGATGGAGGGGCAAAACAGTCAATACGGCACGGCAGTGCAAATTTCTCTTCTCATAAACATCATCGGATCGTATCGATCGGAGACGGCTGTGATAATAAATAATACGGAGTACTACTATATAACAGTCCTAGAATCCTACTATATACTGGATGATACACATTTATCGTAGTAATTCAGTTGTGGTTGTGGCTATAGATTCTGGTCTGATCTCTCTCGCCACTGGCCAGCCACCATTGACGTAGCGTGAGCACCGAGCAGTGTTGCCTCTGTCTGTCTGTCTGATTGTCTTGCTACAGATTCTCCCTCAATCGATCGCAGATTTCCTCCCGTCACTCGCCAGATTTGATTTCGGGAGGAAGAGAGGCCTCTTAATTCATCTTCCACCGAGTTTCTTCTCAATTTCGGTAACTTCAACATTCTCATCATTCCAGAAACATTTTTATACTTGCTTGTTCGATATAACATTTGGAAGGGAGATAGCAATAAGTAAATAAAGAAAAATGATGCTTTGGTAAGTTAGGCTTGCTTTTTAGCTAAACCGGATTGAATTGCAGTCGTTTTAATTCTTGGAAAAATTATTTGTGCCCAAGTATTCAAAATTTCAAACCATGGCTAGCATCAGTCGAACTGCTTATAATAAAGTAAAATGGAAGCTTTTGTTAAGCATTCTTGCTCACATTATTGATAAGATCGAGGCTGATTTCTTGATCCACCCGTGTACATTGGTCATGCTGAATCCACAGCTTAGTTTAGTTGACATGCCTTACTTGACTCTCAATTCATTTAATAACAGTGCTTGCTTAATGCAACTTATTCACGCCTGCTTTTCTTTGTCTCTCTTCTTCTTGACTTTTTCATAGGTCGGAGCAGCTGACTATGGGGGTTGTAAGCAAGTTCTTCATTGCATCCATGCTTATGTGGGCAGCTCCGATTTTGATTATATATGGGTTTAACCATAATCTATTCCCTGGTAAGAATCCCGTCATCTAATGATCATGGCTTCCCTTTCATTTAAACGCTGTTTGTGTTTTAATACAGAAAATGAGTTTACTTCTTTTGTTTTTACCCTATTATATGTTATGTTGTTGGCTATGAAACCTGAATAGTTTGATTTGGAATTGATCTGAAAAAGTTACTACTTGTACACTGCTCAAAACATTCAAATTTCATTGAGGTTTTTCTATTTTTCTGAATCTGATCAATGTAGCATGACTTAATTGAAACTGTCATTTTAAGAGATTGCTACTCCTTTGTGGTAGTCAAGAATATATGTGTAGTTTGAGAGGCTCCTGTAAAATTTCTTGTCATCATACGAGGTGCAGTGAGCCAGTGATGTTCACGTCTAGGTACACACGGTTGGGATCATTTATACTTGCTGCTGCTCTTGTTAGGGCCTGCTCATACGATATCCGGAGTAAATGGATTCTTATGTTATCCCCATTTACAACCCCCAATGAGCCCCTGGTCGGTTTTCTTGGAAATCATAACATCATGCAATGAAGTTGTTGGGTTTTCCAACCAAAGGCGGTTGCCATGGTTGGGAAACACAAATAACTTGCAAGATTTGTAATTGAACAGTCTCTGAGTTGTAATTTGATATGTTGAAGGAGTGCAGTAGCTATTTGAATAATTCATGATGCGCGTGGAACAGGTTCAGCTAACTTGTCTCCCGAGTCCTTGACACTATGGAGTGGGATGGTTGCAGTGGTCTCAGTCAACATCATCATAGCATCCTACATCTACTTGGCAATGAAAGAGCCCTCACAAAAACATGAGCCGGATCCCAAATTCCTGGCAGATGCCAAGGCTAGCATAAACCGATCTGAACCGGGCTCATCAGATCGTGCAAAGCAAGAATAGCTGATGTTGTTATCTAACTTATACTAATTCATTCAGGAACACACGAGGTACGACAAATTAGATTACCAATGTTTTTTTTTTTTGGCAAGTTTTGTTGGGTTGCGCTGTTTGTTTTTGTTGAAGTTGTTGTTTGTGAGTTGTTGCTACTAATAGCTATATGAGCAGCATCAGCATCAGATTGGTTGAGTAAGGTGTCAGGAGGATTGGCTCCACCAAGGTAGCTTTTTTATGTTTTGTATGAAATTAGTGTAATTTGTAAATGGTACTAATAAGAGAGCTCAGCTCCACCATCAGCAGCAGGTGAAACTAGTGGTGGACAAAAATATGGAACTGAACCGCATAATCGAACTTAATCGAACCGAATTTTCGATTAATCGAGCAAATTCGGTTCGAATACAAATACTGTATGTTTAGTATTTGTTTAGTTCGGTTTCGATATATTTTTTTTCAGTTCTATTAACCGAACCGAATATATTTATATATTTATTTTATTATATTTTAAAATTATATTAATAATTATATTCGGTTTCCGTTCAATTTCGGTTTGAATATTTAAAATATTTGTAAATATTTTTTATATAATTAGAATTTTAATTATTTTTTAATATATTTTTTTCTTAATTTCGGTTCGGTTCGAGTTATTTGCAAATATTTTTTGTTAATCGAAATTTTCGCTTCAGATACGGTTTGCGATTTCGGGTATTTGTTCGATTAGTCTATCAAATACATACATATTTGCAAATAACAACCCTCGGTAAAACGTTATGTAGTAGTAGCACACACGATGCTTGTTCACTAAAAAAAAGCTTTCAAATCCAAAATAAATTCGATGTGTCCAAACCGTTGAAACCTTGGTCATCTAAAACCGTAAACTTGGGCACAATCATTCTCTATATTTTCAACCGTTGAGAGGAGAGCCAAGAAGCTTATGTGGTGTGTCTCTGAAGTCTTTTCAATTTTGAAGTTTCAATCTAAAATTTAAAATTCAAAACAAACGAAAATTACAGAGAATTTTTTTTTTTTCTTTTTCATCACCGATCTTGCTCCTAATTGATACTACACATGCTTTGAAGATACGTAGTGGTAGTCTAGCAATGAATGACATGATGATGTGGGGAGTGTAACACCCCGTCTGGCTCAAACCGGAGCGTCATTGCCATGCCACACCGGAATGCTCGTTCATCAACCAACGAGTCCTACGTTGTGGTACTAAGGCTAAAATAATAAATACCAACAACTAATAGAGACTTAGAATTAAAGTGCATCGGCTTATAAATTAAGTAGATAAAGTTCAATTCAAAAGCATAAATTGAAAATAATTCAAAAGACCTTATTCTTTAAACATGATTAATGAATTTCAAAAGCATCGTAGAAGGTAAAGTAGTTCTAATTCCCCCGATGGATCATATGACGTGAATGCATCATTTCGGTATAATAGAAGCATGATCACCTACAAAAATATTATAAGAAGAGAGTCAACACAACGGTTGAGTAAGCACAATTAATCGAAGATAAATTAATACGGTATAGTGTCACGAAATCATTTGAAGAAGATAATTTAATAAGATGACACGTATCACATAAGGGGAACTCACACACACGAGTCTTTTAGCGCCTATCTTATATCTCATTTTTATTCTCAAATAATAGTGATGAGCACATCACGAAGAAAACTCCACTAGGCCTTAATCAGGGCCGACTTGACCCGGTTTTTCAACCTTATTACTTCGTATGACATGTCACATAGTTTCACATAACAACCATAGGGTCACGACCCTCAAGGAAAACTCCACGAGATGTACATAAGGGTTTGAAACTCAAAGTACACGTAAATCAATTTATTATTAGTTTGCGAGAGGCGCCATATGACCCACAACCCTCTAGTCTCCAATAAAACATACCAAGAGGGGATTGTACGCAATCCATCCCTCCATCACGGATGACGGTCTAAAGACCTTTTCATCGTGAATGACGGGCACTTCGGAATCACCCAAAAAGGGAACCCGCCATCTCGATCTCTCGTCCTAACCCATTCGGGATCTAGTTCAAGGTTAGCTAGTTATCCTAAAATACCGGTATATCCTCACGTGTTTGCAAGACACAGAGGTGGAAGACTATGTCTTATCATCCAAACAATCGACAAGTTGATCGGACTCGACGGGTAGTTTCAATTACCAATTTGACCAAATACTCAACATACTCTTAGACAAATTTCAAAAAGAGTGTTTTAAACTCGAAGTATTCCAATTGTCAACATTTAACTATGCAAAAGTAGGATATTAGACCCAACAAGTTCGTTATAATCTCACTTTATTTCGGCAAATAAATATTCGAAAAATATGTCAATTACAATAGGCATGGTCTAACTCTAAAAATCATAATATTTAAATATAATCGTAAATCTCTTTTCCAAAAACCATAACTTGGTTAGGGCAAAACTAGGGTTTCAAACACATTCCATAAATTCTACAATTTTCAATTTAAAATCCAATAATAATCATCACATAAACATTATAATCAACTTTCTAGAATAAATTGACAAATCCTAACACTTTTAGAACAAACCCATTTGACAATAATTTTTAAAAAATATCAATAAGAGGGGTATAGGGATTAGAACATATCAATCTATCTAAGATTAATCTCACTTACTTCAAGAGAAGAGACCAAAAGGAAGAGTTTTGGAGAAGAAGAACTCCAAGGAAGAACAGGGGGCTAGCGGCGGCGCTGGCTGGCGTGCTGGCTGCTGCTTTTTTTTTTTTTTTTTTTTTTATTAGACATAAAATACTTAGGCCTTTATTAATTATTTTACCCTACTTTGGCCCAAACTCAATTTTTACTCCTAATTTAAACCCAATTCTTTAATTTCTTACACTAAAAGCCCAAAATAAAATTTGCCCGACTCCGACAAACTTCCGGCAATTATTTTACGGGGTATTACATCCTTCCCCCCTTAGGACATTTCGTCCTCGAAATCGATCTGCACGCCCGGAGCTACCTCAAACAACTCTGGATACTTTCCTCGCATTTCTTGCTCGGTTTCCCATGTCGCTTCTTCAATCCCATGCCGCAACCACATTACTTTCACCATTCTTATATCACGGTTCCGCGTCGATCTAACTTTGAAGGCCACAATCTGAATAGGTTGCTCCAAGTACACCAAATCTTTCTGAAGATCCAAGACTTCCGGATGAAGTATATGAGATGGGTCAGCCATGTATCTCCTCAATTGAGAGACATGAAAAACATCGTGAACCCTTTAATGTCTCCGGCAAGGCCAATCTGTAGACCACTTCTCCAATCCTTCGATGATCTCGCACGGCCCTACATACCTCGGGCTCAACTTTCCCTTAATACCAAATCTTCTCACATCCTTCGTCGGTGAGACCTTAAGTAATACATGATCACCCACCTTAAAATGCCCATCTCTCCGAGAAAGGTCGGCATAGCTCTTCTGGCGGTCTTGGGCAGCTTTCATCTTAGCCTTGATGTTATGAATCTGATTCATCATCTCCTCAATCATTTCGGGCCCCAATACGACCCTTTCGCTTAGGTCACTCCAACACAACGGCATTTTACACGTCCTCCCATACAAAGCCTCAAAGGGTGCCATCCCAATAGTCGTTTGATGGCTATTATTGTAGGAGAACTCCACCAGAGCCAACTGATCCTCCCATCGACCTTGAGAATCCAATGCACAAGCTTGCAATATATCTTCCAAAATCTGAATTGTGCGCTCAGTCTGCCCATTAGTCATCGGATGAAAGGCCGTACTCATCCTTAACCGAGTACCGAACTCTTTCTGAAGCTTTTGCCAAAAATGCGACTGGAACCGGGGGTTGCGGTCTGAGACAATCACCTCCGGAACTCCATACCTGTTCACCACGTGCTGGATATACAACCTTGCCAACTTCTGCATGCTCCAAGTCATGTTTATCGGGATAAAAACTACTGCCTTAGTCAATTGATCAACAACTACCCAAATGGCATCCGCGCCCGATCTAGACTTTGGTAATCCGGTCACAAAATCCATAGCAATCGAGTCCCACTTCCATTCCGGAACTTCCAACGGTCTCAACAAACCCATAGGTCTCTTATGCTCCGCCTTGACCTTTTGACAATTCAAACACTTGGCAACATACTCTGCAATGTCTCTTTTCATACCGCGCCACCAAAAATGTCCTTTCAAATCTTTATACATCTTATCGCAACCAGGATGCACTGAATATGGAGAACTATGAGCTTTTTTAAGTATCATTTCCTTAATATCCAACCGATCATTTGGTATACACCATATGTCTCGAAATCTTAGACTTTCATCCCGACCAACATGGAATTCGCTTATTTCACCTTGTTGCACCTTTATTGCTAAGTTGAGTCAATTGTCGTCATCAACCTGAGCTTCCCGAATCTCCCTCAAAATCTCGGGCTCAATCGACAAGGCACCCATATATCCTTCAATCACCTTAGGCCCACTACCTCAATTTGTAGATTCTCGAACTCATGACACAACTCTACGGGTAATGTCATCGAACATACGTAATGACTTGACTTCCGACTCAAAGCATCAGCAACCACATTCGCCTTGCCTTCTTGATATAAAATATCCAAGTCACGGTCCTTTACTAATTCTAACCACCTCCGTTGTCTTAGATTCAACTCTCTTTGAGTGAATATGTATTTCAAACTCTTATGATCGGTGTAAATCTTGCAATGAACTCCGTAAAGGTAATGTCTCCATATCTTGAGAGCAAACACAACAACCGCCATTTCCAAGTCGTGAGTCGGATAGTTCTCTTCATGCGATTTGAGTTGCCTCGAAGCATATGCTATCACCCTTCGATCTTGCATCAACACACACCCCAATTATCGTCTTGACGCGTCACAATACACATCGAACTCCTGGCCATCTATCGGCAATGCCAATACTGGTGCAACCATCAACCTCCGTTTCAACTCTTGAAAAGCTTGTTCACATGATTCATTCCACACTACTTTGACATTTTTCTTCAACAACAATGTCAATGGCCTTGCCAATCGTGCAAAGTCTTGCACAAACCTCCGATAATACCCGGCCAACCCCTAAATGCTCCTAATCTCTGTCTGCGTCTTTGGTCGGGGCCAATTTTTAATAGCGCTCACTTTTGATGGGTCGACCAAAACACCATCCCTCGAAATAACATGCCCCAAAAATGCTACTTCGTTCAACCAAAATTCACACTTAGACAATTTAACATACAAGTGATACTCTCTCAATACTTGTAGCACTAATCTGAGGTGATTCGCATGATCTCCTCGCTTGATGAATACACCAATATATCATCAATGAAGACCACAACAAACTTATCCAAATATGGTCTAAAGACTCTATTCATCAAGTCCATGAAGGCAGCCGGAGCATTCGTCAACCCAAATGACATCACCGTAAACTCAGAGTGCCTATAACGAGTTCGAAACACTGTCTTCGAAATATCGCCGTCTGAAATCCGAAGCTGATGATATCCCGGCCTCAAATCTATCTTTGAGAATACGCTTGCTCCCTTCAGTTTATCAAAGAGGTCGTCAATCCTTGGGAGATGATACTTATTCTTAACGGTAACTTGATTCAATCCTCGATAATCAATGCACAACCGAAGACTACCATCCTTCTTCTTAACAAATAGAACGGGCGCTCCCCAAGGAGAATTACTCGGCCGGATATACCCTTTATCCAACAACTCTTGAAGCTGCTCATTCAATTGGGCCAACTCCTTAGGTGCCATACGGTAGGGAGCCTTAGACACCGGTTCTGCTCCTAGAATTATATCAATTGTGAAATCTATTTCACGGTGAGGCGGCATACCCGGTATCTCATCAGGAAATACATCCGCAAACTCTTTTACCACCGGCATGTTCAAAAGCTGACTCTCATCTCCCAAGACATCATGCATTTCACATAGGAACAACGGGTGACCTTTACGAGTTAACTCATGCAGAGAGATAGCAGACATTATCTTAATCGATGGGCGATAAGGAATCTCCTCATACACAACTTCTCCACCGCAAGGGCTCCGAAGAAAGATCTTTCTCCCACCACAATCTATTCGGGCCTGATATGTAGCCAACCAATCCATACCCAAAATGATATCGAACCCGCCAATTTAAGCTTCAAAAGATTAGTAGGGAATTCTATGCCTCCGATCATTACAGAAACTCCTACGAAAAGACAATTACAAGGCACTAACTCTCCTGAAGGTAGCCTAATCTCCACCGAAACCTCTACTCGAGAGTCTAATTCTAACCTCTTAGCACATCTACTTAATATGAAAGAAAGGGATGCACCAGAATCAAAGAGAATAACCACAGGTAAAAAATTCACCAAGAACGTACCGGTCAAGACGTCTGCCTGGTTCTCCATAGCTTGCCCTCTCGTCATGACATTGATGTGACCTTTCTGGCCACTCCTTCCCCCTCCTCTCGCACGCTGAGGTGCCAATGGCGGCGTACGACCTTGCTGCTGTGGAACCGAGGCCCTCTCAAACGTATTTGGAGCTCCAACTAACTTGGGACAAAACCTCTTGACATGTCCCGGCTCATGGCAGTAATAGCAAGTGATGGGCTGGCCATCACAACGAACTCCAGGATGAGATTTTTCACATCGGCTACAAACAGTCAGACCTCCACGATTGTCACTCGAACTCCCCTGAGTGAATTTAGGGCGAGATGCATAGGGCATACCCGAAAACCTCTCCGATTGATCATTTCACTTATAGTTCTTCAAACTCTCGCTCACCTTCCTTTTTCCTCTGTCTGCCCTGCGAACTCTATCCTTCCGCTCATCATACGCTATTCGATTTGCCCGATAGATGTTAGCGGCTTTCTCGTATGCCTCTTGAAGGGTCGACACACTAAAGCCGGCTAAAAACCACTGAAGGTCTCTATTCAGCCCACCAACAAATCTCGTCAGTTTGCACCGATCATTCGCTGCCAAATCCGGAGTGTAGGCAGCTAATTCATTAAAACGTGTGAAGTATTCTTCCACCGTCATATTACCCTGCACCAAGGCACTAAACTCATCCTCTTTTGCACTAAACTCATAAAAGCGCGCCCTTATTATTGTCTTGAATGCCCCCCACGGTAATCCAACTGAATTGCCCCCAGAAGCCTTCTCATTATTCCACCACTTATTGGCTAGTTCTTCTAAATAATATGCCGCTATCATTGTCTTCTCTCCTTCTGGGTATCTCACCACCTCAAATATAGTTTCCAAATGATCCAACCATTCTCCCAAAATAGTCAGGTCCGATTGACCAGTGAAAGTCGGAGGACTATGACGTAACACTGCATCCATAGCACTCCGGGGCTGCTGAGTGAACTGTCCCATAAACTGACGAAAGATCTCCAATGTTGGGTCTGATAGTCGAACGGGACTCTGAACTGGAGGCTCAGGGTTTTGGGATTGCCTACTCTCAACCTCTTAATTGGAATCAGGTGTCACAGGTGGCTGACGAGCACGCCTAGGGGGCATCTTGCTAATTGAGACTAGACCTAATAAGCTCCAATTAGTCTGATAGCATGAACAATGCACATAAACACATGGAATAAACATAAAATGCAATGCATGCCATGAATGCACCCAAACCCGACTAAGCCCACGATCTAATTGATTTTAGAAATTTTGAAATCTTCAAGTTTTATTAACCAAGAAGCATGAGTCTTTAACCTAGGCTCTGATACCAACTGTAACACCTCGGCCGGCTCAAACCGGAGTGTCACCGCCACGCCACACCGGAAGGCTCGTTTATCAACCAACGACTCCTACGTTGTGGCGCTAAGGCTAAAATAGTAAATACCACATATCAATTAAGTAAATAAAGTTCAATTCAAAAGCATAAATTGGAAATAATTCAAAAGGCATTATTCTTTAAACATGATTAATGAATTTCAAAAGCATCGTAGAATGTAAAGTAGTTCTAATTCCCCCAATGGATCATATGACGTGAATGCATCACTTAGGTATAACGGAAGCATGATCACCTACAAAAATATTGTAAGAAGAGGGTCAACACAACGGTTGAGTAAGCACAATTAATCAAAGATAAATTAATACAGTATAATGCCACAAAATTATTTGAAGAAGATAATTGAATAAAATGAAACGTATCACATAAGGGGAACTCACACACATGAGTCTTTTAGTGCTTCCCTTATATCTCCTTTTCATTTTCAAATAATAGTGATGAGCACATCACGAAGAAAACTCCACTAGGCCTTAATCAGCGCCGGCTCGACCCGGTTTTCCAACCTTATTACTTCGTATGACACATCATGTAATTTCACATAACAAACATAGGGTCACAACCCTCAAAGGAAACTCCACAATGTGTACATAAGGGTTCGAAACCCAAAGTACACGTAAATCAATTTATTATTAGTTTGCGAGGGGCGCCATACGGTTCACAACCCTCTAGTCTCCAATATAACATACCAAGAGGGGATTGTACGCAATCCATCCCTCCATCACGGATGACGGTCTAAAGACCTTTTCATCGTGAATGACGGGCACCTCGGAATCACCCAAAAAGGGAACCTGCCATCTCGATCCCTCGTCCTAGCCCATTCGGGATCTAGTTCAAGGTTAGCTAGTTATCCGAAAATATCTGTATACCTTTATGTGTTTGCAAGACATAGATGTGGAAGGTTATGCCTTATCATCCAAACAATCGACGAGTTGATCAGACTCGACTGGTAATTTCACTTACCAATTTGACCAAATACTCAACATACTCTTAGGCAAATTTCAAAAAAAGTGTTTTAAACTCGAAGTATTCCAATTGTCAATATTTAACCATGCAAAAGTTGGATATTAGACCCAACAAGTTCGTTATAATCTCACTTTATTTCGCCAAATAAACATTCAAAAAAATGTCAATTACAAAAGGCATGGTCTAACTCCAAAAATCATAATATTTAAATATAATCGTAAATCTTTTTCGAAAAACCATAACTAGGTTAGGGCAAAACTAGGGTTTCAAACTCATTTCATAAATTCTACGATTTTCAATGTAAAATCCAATAATAATCTTCACATAAGCATTATAATCAACTTTCTAAAAAAAATTGGCAAAACCTAACACTTTTAGGGCAAACCCATTTGACAATAATTTTAAAAAAAATATCAATAGGAAGGGTCTAGGGATTAGAACATATCAATCTATCTAGAATTAATCCCACTTACTCAAGAGAAGAGACCAAAAGGAAGAGTTTGGAGAAGAAGAACTCCAAGGAAGAACAGGGGGCTGGCGGCGGCGCTGGCTGGCGTTCTGCTGCTGCTTCCTTTTTTTTTTTCTTTTTCTTTTTTTTTTTTTTATTAAACATAAAATACTTAGGTCTTTATTAATTATTTTACCCTACTTTGGCCCAAACTCAATTTTTACTCCCAATTTAAACCTAATTCTTAATTTTTTACACTAAAAGCCCAAAATAAATTAGGCCCAAAATAAAATTTGCCTGACTCCGAAAGACTTCCGGCGATTATTTTACGGGGTATTACAGGGAGTGAATTTGTGACCGTGAGGTTATTGATTCAAATTCCGATATCTCCAAGTTACATATGGTTCGTCTAGTGTGACTTGCCTTGTCGAACCTAGTTTGACTTGTCTTGTCGAACCTAGTTTGCAGGGTATTAGGTTCAGCCGATGAATTATTCATTGTGCACTTTCGGGTAGCGATTGCGGGTTCTTACATTATCAAAAGAAAAACGTAGAGATGAAAAATAATAAACAAACAGTTCATGAACAAAGCTCGGTTCAGCTCGTTTGTATTCGTTATTAGCTCGTTCGCTAAGTTAAACGAGCCGAGCTCAAACAAAAAAAATAGCTCATTTTTGTTAATAAACGAACACGAGCCATGTTCGCGAAGGTTCGATAGTGTTTGTATATATTTGTTTAGAGGGGTAAATTTGTCATTCAGATTATGAGGTTTCATTATAGGATTATTTTGTCATTAACTTCCTAAAATTTTTCAAGGAGGTAATTTTGTCAGTTTCATAAATTTTATAGCACAGTTTGTAATCTCTATTATTTCTCTATGTGTTTTATATTCTTTCTTTTATCTTTCTAAGATCATCTTCAATCCATCTCGCAAAAAAGGATGGGTTCTCCGATCAACCATGCATGGGGTTGTCACCTCTGATAAGAGGGTGAGGCAAAATCGCTGCGAGATGGTGATTTGTTTTTTTAATTTTAATTTAAAACTTAATTAAAAATTGTTTTAAAATTTTATTTTTGTTTATCTATTTTATTTTTTGTGATTTTTATTTTATTATTTATAAAGTAAATTACTTTTTTATATTTATATTCTAATTTTATAATTAATATTATTTTTATATTGTATTTATTATATTTAATCAAATAATATTATATATTTTTATTCTATCTTGCATAAATATTATTTAATAATATTAAAATTTTAATTTATTTAATTTAAAAATATTTATTATTTTTTAAGATCAAATAATAATAAAAATAATTTAATTTATTAATATAATATTTAAAATATATTTAAAATTAATTATATAAAAATAATAAAATATTTGATGTTATTTGTAAAGAAAAAAAATTATAAAAAATATATATATAATAAAATATAGAGAGAATATTATTTAACCTTACAAAAATAGAGTGTATGATTGAAAATGAATTATATAGTCTGCACAAACAAATAAAGAGTATGATTTGAGATGACTTACACAAATAGAAGTATGGTTGGAGATGGCTTACTATATCACCTCCTGCAAAAATAGAAGTATTGGTTGGAGATGGTCCTGCAAAAATAGAAGTATTGGTTATTTTATGAGATTCAACTCATTTTATACTTTTCTAAGTTTATGTTTTTTTATATTATTGTAGATTCTTAATGTGTATATAATATTATGCAAATATATATATTTTTTAATTTTTTTATAATATATTTATGTGTATTTTTTTTAATACAATCAAATTTTTATTTATGCAATTTTAGAAAATTTGATTGAGCTATTTTTTTATTCAATCCGTATAGATTGACTTTTTTTGATTTTGCAAAACAAACTAATTTGAATGTATTTGTATAGATTTACATTTTGATTTTGCAAAATGATAACTCCAAATATGAGCATATTCTCTATTTAACAAAATTATGTATTACTTGAATTTCGGTATGAAAATCATCACAATATCTTATTTATGGCATACTTTATTGATCTGTTCCGTTTGGCATGGCCCAGAATTAGTTTGTTGAGATTATTAACTTTTTTGCTTTTTAAGCAGTGAATTTGGTCTAGAAAAGCTAAGGCATGAGAAGTAATCGACGGCCCTGTCCGCTCAAGAAGCGACACCTTCATCACTCATGCCAGTGACTTAGACACCTACCGCAGCGAAGCGACGACAACTCACTCCAGATAATGCCTAAGTGTCCACCCCGCAACGGAACAACCATTCCACTACCAGCCAGCAAAGATAGCTCCGCTTAGTTGCGCTGATGCGCTCTAGCCATCTGGGCAAGTAAGGAAGATCTGCGGCCCTACAAGCCAAAGCAAGCAAAGCGAGCACCTTGGGAGTTATGGTCAGCGCAACCGTTTCAACAGAATAACTGCCGCCAACTACCCAACTGCTCAGCGGTTGAAACCAATTCTCAACTGCTTGCAACTACTATTTCAATTAGTTATAAATATGGCCTGATGTCTATTGTAAAAACATACTTCGAGATGAGTATACACTCATATCTTCTTGCGCAAATTTTGTAGCTGTCTTTCTGCCTTCCAAGAGCTCCTAACCTTGCAAGGGAGTTCTAAGCAGGAATGGCTAGGGGAGTTGAAACTTTTCTCCTCCTTTGGCCGCTACTTTACTGTTTTTTAGTTCTAATTTACAGCTTTGATTTACAGCTTTTATAGTAATAGAACTTCACTGTTTTTGATAGTAAGTAATGAAATATCAGCTGTTCTTCATCATCACCCCTCTCCCGTTTTCACATTCATATAAATCTGAGTTATAAAGAATCTCGAATCGCTGAGAAAGAATAGAGAAGAATCGACTATCTAAGCTTTGTTTTGCGTCATAAACAGATTCAAGGTAGTTCAATGTAGTCAAGTACGTGGGAGCCTTGTCGACCTGCTTAATTACTGATCTGAATTTGATTTTGATTAAAAAGAGGTAACAAAAGGGTAAAGCCACTAATGAGACGAAAATCAGAATGATTAATGGGGCATAGACGGTGGTCTGTTGGGTCGCAGAAATTCCTAGTGACAGTAGGGTTTCTTTCTTATAATGTTCTAATTCTGGGCGTCATTGAAGTCTTGTTGTAACTCCCTTAACGTCAAGTATCGACGATTTAAGTTCTGTATGATTCCGTTTATATGATTACATTACTTCCCCCTGTCGTCTTTGAATTATACATATATTCTTCGACTAAACACCATCCCCACTCGCTCATTACATCAGGATAATCTAGCCATTAAGGAACGCACAACCCAAATACAACGCCCCTTTTATCACCCTCCACCGCTCAAAATATATATAAATATATAACACACCCCTTCGCTCCCGTTCCCTTCCGATCACCCACCGCTTGCATTACCTTCGCTCACCATCGCATCGCTCACCTCCGCTCACCTTTACCGCTTTCCTTAATTTTTGTTATTTCTAGTTCTGAACTTGGACTCACTCCCGAGCGGGTCCCTCTATCGTTTTCTCATTGTTTTTCATTGGATTAACTCTTGATTTAATTTCGCGACTTAAAATCTCTGTGTTCGACCTGGAAACTCACCAGCTAAATAATATAAATAATTATGACCAACGATTCAGGGTCTACAACTACATATTTTTCTTTATATCTGATCGCTCACAATAGTCCACTACACCTTATTTTCGACTAAAAATTCCCTGTACTTGAATATACAAAATCGTTAATGTCACAAAACAAACTAATTTGAATGTATTTGTATATAAGCGTGTCTTCGTATATGTGTATATCTTCTTCTTTTTTGTTTTTTAGTTGTATATTATGGTTTTATTTAATCCATATAAATGTATATTTGAATGGATTAATGCGTTTTCAATTTTTATTTAAATTAATTAATTTTATTAGATATATTTTTTTTATATTATTTTTATCGTAATTATTTTTATCTACGTGAGAAGTGGAAAAAAACTGCAGATTCTCATCAGGTATATTTTAATGATAATATAAAAACATCTTTTTTAATTAATATACTATGTCTATTTTAAATATATACTACATTCGTCCAACTCTAAGGGTCTTATTTACATTTTTGCGTGTTGATCTTTAAATATTAATTTTTATATGAAAACGTAATACAAATTAAGGGAAAATGACAAAAATACTTTTATTAGTGTCTTATAATACTATTATAATGACATTTGTGCAAAAGTTTATACAAATATAAGGATATTTTTAATGTTAAGTACAATGACGTAAAAGGTAAATGAGACCCTTAGAGCCGGACAGAGGGAGTACTTTTTTTATTATTATTTTGTTTAACAGGAAATGTCATTTCATCCTTCCGACCATGATTCTTCTTCAAGTTATATGATTGATACTAATAATAAAGAAATACAACGACTTATTGATATTGAAGAATGTAATGAAGATCAAGTGCATGATGATGTTGACTTGAAAATTCTCGCTACAACTGATCAGATTGAAAATGAGAAGAGACCGAAAGAAAAAAATGATGGTGCGATATAAGAGAAAAAGAATGAAAAAAATTTGTTGTCTGAGAATATATGAAAGATGTTGTTGAAGATGATGAAAGTGTGAAAAAAGTACAATGCAAACATTGCAAAGAATTATTCAAAAAAGTGGCTAGTGGGACTACAACTACATATAAGAGACATTTGGATAATTGCATGCAAAGAAAATTGGCGATTGGAGAAAAAGATAAGCAATATGTGTTATATTTTACCACAGATTTAGTTTCTGATGGAATAACTTCAATTAGCTATTACAGATATGATCATGCCAAGGTACGAGAGCCTGCTTCTCACATGATTTTAGGTCATAAATATCCCTTTGCAATGATAGATCATGTAATTTTTAATAAGAGGAAAAGAATGAAAAATTTGTTGAAATGTTTTATTAGAGTTAGTATCATTACTGATTTGTGGAAATCCAATCAAAAAGTTCAGTATATGGTAATAACGGGATATTTTGTGGATGCGAGTTGACTACTACAGAAAAGAGTTTTAAATTTCTGTAATGTCTCACCTCCACGTACAGACATTATCATAGCTTGTGCTTTTACTAGGTGTTTTATTGATTGGAGAATTGAGACTAAAATATCTAGCATCACTGTTGATAATGCTTCGTATAATGATGTGGTCGTGAAAAGGATAAAATATGATTTTTTGTTAAGAAAAAAAGTTGAGTATTGAGGGAAAGATATTTCATGTTCGATGTTGTGCGCATATTCTGAATTTATTGGTACAAGATGGTCTTTGTGAAATCGGTCATGTAGTTGATACTGTTTCAAGAAGGAATCAAGTTCATTAATGACTATGAGGCCCATCACATTGAGTTTAGCAAAATTAAAAAATATGTTCAGATGTCTTCTAAAAACTTATATCTTGATTGCCTGACACGTTGGAATGGGACATACATGATGTTAGCTTCTTCCTTAGAGTTCAAAGATGTGGTCTCTAGATATGCTGACATTGATCCTGGATTTTCACTATGTACCCCAGAATGTTAAATGGATGCAAGTTGAAGAAATTTGTCAATTTGTGGTTGTTTTCCATGAAATAACTAATATGATTTCAGGATCGCATTATCTGACTGCAAATATTTTTTTACCAGAATTATATAGAATGAAAGAGCTTTTAAATGAAACCTTATTGGATTCTTCAAGCCATATGAGGACGATGGCCACAAAATGACAATGAAGTTTGATAAATATTGGGGGATAGTAATATTTTGCTCTCATTGGGTGCTATTTTGGATCCGAGATATAAAATGGAGTTGATTTATTTTTCTTTTCCTAATTTATTGTGAAGAAGCAGCCCCTAAATATTCTAGAGATAAAACAGATTTTGAATGATTTGTATGTTGAATATGTTATTGCGCTTAAATCATCTTCTACAAAAGTGTTCGTGCTCAAACGTAAGAGTGATTAATCTTCTACTAGTTGCGGTACATTGAGATCTACTAGACTTGAAAAGAATATTCTCACAGGAAAATAAAATTTTCAGATGCACATGAGTAAATTTGACAAATCTCCACCACAAAAGTCGGATTTGGATGTTTATTTTAGTGAGAGTTGGTACACATGCGATGCGAATGCAAATGTTGATGTTTTAAGTTGGTGGAAATGAGAAATATGGAGATTTTGAATATTGTCCAGAATGACCGGTGATTTATTGTCAATTCCATTAACTACAATGGCTTCGGAGTCTACTTTCAGTGCCGGTGAAAGAGTTATTGATGATCGATGTGCTTCTATTTCAGTTGACACTGTGAAAATGCTACTATGTGCTAACGATTGGATAAGAAATTTGCATGGGCTTACAAAAATGAATTCGTAAAAGGTACTAAATTTTAATATATATTTATTTAGCATAATTTTTTAATTCATGAGCTTACTGTACTAAAATTATTTGTAGGAGATATCGGCGACCCTGAAGTTTTTTATTATAAAGAAATTATACTTTTGGATTGAGTTGGAAATATATATTGGTTTGAGTATATTACTTTTTTTACCTATTAATTTTTTTTATTATATTTAAATTCTATACTTTTTAATATTTGATATTTAATTATTATTATTTTTTATATGTAGATGTTTGGATTATAAAGTTATACTCTCTCCGTCCAACTACAAAATATACATATTTTATTTTGGGACGTCCAATTACAAAATAACTATTTCATTAAATACCACATTTTTTTCACAAATACCCTTACTTTACATCACATTATTAAGGACAAAAATGTCATTATACTATTTTTATCTATCAACTATAATTAAAATACTATTATTTCTTAAAGTCCGTGCCAGATGTATATTTTTTGTTTGGATGGAGGAAGTATAATGGTTCATATATTTTTTTTTTCATTTTTAAAATTTCTTATTATATTTAAATTTTTTAAATTTTTTAATCTTTGATATTTATTAATAATTTATTTTTTTATATGCAAGTGTCTGTATTTTTTAATATACTGCATTCTGAAAAATTAATTATATTTTGTAGTTTAAGTGCTTTGTTTTAATATGGAAGCATTTGAATTGATTTATTGATGGTTGCATGTTGCTTTTACAATTGTTCGTTTTTATTTAGTTAGATGATTTGAGTGTTTCAACTGATTTATTGATGATTGTATGTTTTTTGTTACAATTGTTTGTTTTTATTTATCTTAGATAATCCATATTTATTATGTTGGCGAATATTTTATTTAATTTGTATTTTTTTTTTTTTTTTTTTTTTTGTGACTGGTAGTATAATAATTTGATTAAATCTAAATTGTTTATAAATGATTGAGCCTAAACAAGCCGAATTTGAGCTCGAATAGAGTTTATTTTAGCTAAACGAGTCGAGACGAACTCGAGCTCACAAGCCGAATTCGAGCTCAAACAAGTTTATTTTAGCTAAACGAGCCGAGCCGAACTCGAGCTCGAGCTCCTAAAATTCTTAACGAGCCGAGCTCGAACACAATTTTTAGCTTGTTTTTCTTAACAAACGAACACGAGCCAAGCTGAAATAATAAACAAGCCGAGCTCAAACAAGCGAAGCTAGACTCGTTTACAGCTCTAAAAATACCTCTAATTTTTACAAAAATATTAATATTATCCTTCTCACTTTTACTAATTAATAAAATATTATTTTTAAATTTATTATAATGTATACTTTGACTCGGGATGGATGGAGTACGTTTTATTATAAAATGTAAAAAAATAAACATATTAAAACTTGTGCTAAAAAAACTTGAACACTTAAGGCTCCATTTTGATTGGCTTATGGCAAGAGCTTTTGACTTTTACTTCTTAAAAAAAACAGTTTGTATTTATTTACATTGGCTTCTGTCCAAAAACAGAAACAATTTTTGAAGCTAAAAAGTATTTTTTTTTTTTTTTTGCAAAAGCACATTGGATAACTTCTAAAATAAGTAGAAGTACAATTAAATTTATTGTTTTATCCTTAATAATAATAATAATAATAAATACAATAATATAATATAATTTAAAAATAATTAATTTATATATTATATTTTAATTAAAATTAAAAATATAATTATATTATTATTTTTAATTTATATATTATACTTACATTAAAATTTAAAATTGAAATATCAAATTTAAATAAGAGTATATAAATTTTTTAATTATACTAAAACTATTGAATATTATTTTGTAAAATATTAAAATAAATTATAAAATACAAATAATTTAAAACCAGGCCAATCCATTTTATTTTTTATTCTTATTTTAAATTGCTTTTTTATTAATTTTTAATTTTAAATTAATTTAATAAAAATTTTATTTACATGATCTAAGTGAAAATTGAACTCACTACCTAAAATAAACAATTTAAACACTTTACTATCAAGTTATATCTACAATTTTATTATTATTTTATTAGTTATTATATATATAAATATATTAAATATTAATTTTAAAAAACCAGGTTGGGCAATCACAACCCGGTTTATTTTTGTGCCAGTCAGACACGGCCCAAAAAAATTCGGGATAATTTTGGAGGCCCAAGCACGATTTTTTCGTGCCTGGTTCGAACCGAATTTTTAGGCTGTACTTATTTTTGGAGAAAATTGCAAAAAATATTCTACCCTTGTACCATGTTATCACTTTTGTCCTATATTTATTTCGTTGGCAAAATATATCCCACATGTTTACAAAAGTTGCTATTTATGTCTTTTGCCCGCGCGTGACATTCACCACACACGCCGTTACGCGCAATCACGTGCGACTACACGTGGCCAAATGATAGAAATAACGAATTTTGTAAACATATGAGATATATTTTGCCAACGAGATAAATATAAGACAAAAGTGATAATAGAATATACGTGGAATATTTTTTGCAATTTTCCCTTTATTTTTGTCCCCTCTGAATGACGGAGGTAATATTGATTTTTTATATCATATATGCTAATAAATATCTTTTAAAAAATAATTGAAACAATTATTAAATGATTAAAAGTATATTATAAAAGAAGCAAAAATAAAATTGGTAGTATAGAAATTATTTGAGTAAATAAATACACTTGTCGTACCAATATCAACATATAAAATTTAATGTAATATGGAGTGTAGATTTTTTTTTTTTTTTAGAATATATATATTTCATTAGAATAATAAATATATAATTACAATTTATTAATATGTCAAAAGAATGTAATATTATTTTATTACTTTTATTGTTTCTCTATAAAATATTATTCATTGCATTCGTATCTATTACTCATTTTACTATATTAGTCAACCTCAAACTAATAAATAGTAATATCTCAATATCATTTAAAATTACCTTATTATTATTATTATTATTATTAATTTTTCATTTAAATGAAAATATATGTTCACTAAAAAGACAAAATGGAAAGAAAATTTACATTACTCAACAAAATATCACACTATTCTTTAAATCTTAAACCAGAAAATTAAGTATGAATTGAGCGAGGATGAGAAGTGTATTACTTTTTATTTTTCGTAAGCATATATTATAAATAACAATTACTATGCTGAGTGTTGTGAATTTAGTCCCGGATTCTTTGGATCTATCGAGCAAACCTTGTATATAAAATACGAAATCAATTAGTAACGGTGGAAGCGAATTAACTCGAATAAACCCAATTTTTTATACTACCAAAATCAACCTAAAATATAAACAACATTAATAAAAGGCATAATCTGGAATTAGGAAAAACAAACACAAACAAACCGGAAGTAAATCAATTTAAAGCAATTTAGAATGAAAGTACTCCCTGTTCGTCGCTCTACTCTTTAAATGAAATCGAAGCCACCGCCGATGACGACTATGGATTTCGACAACTTTCCTCCGACTACCGTCGACTTCAAGATTGACTGCGCCTTCTCCCGACGAACAGTGGCGGTCATCCTCCAGGAGAGATCTCAACAGCAGCTCCGGCAGCCTGCTCCACCTCAACGGTTTTCTTTCTCCGTCCGGCGACGGACTCTGGCGGACAGTTCTTCCCGATCTTCTTTGTTCTTCTCTTTTCGGCGAAGGGACGGCGGATATTGGCTCAGTCCACGGTGCAAAGTGGCCAGAGGTAATCACGTTTTAAGGTTGGAGGTCGGCTCGTCACTCCAAGCCTCAACGCCCACCGGAATCAGCACAAGAAAAAGGGTCCCGAACCTCACCGGGAACTCACCGGAATCGCTCGGCTCACCGGAACTCCAGTCGCGGTTCTTTCCCTCACTCTCAATCTCTCTAACTCGGTTATGGTGTATCTCACTTCTCAAAACCGAATAACCCAAAAACCTTTTTTTAAACTAACCTTTAATAACTTTCCCAAACTAAAAAATCACACACGGTTATAACCAACATAACAACCTAACAAATTGACTTAAGGTTTGATATATGAGTTTGGATTAAAGGGTTTGGGTCGAATTCGGTGGGTCGGGCTACGGAGTAGGCCAACTTATTTATTTATCGAGGGACTTGTCAGGTTAGGCCTTGAACGACCAAAATTCCCAACAATCTCCACCTATTATGGTTGTGATTTAACCAAATCTCAAATACGTATTTACTAAATATAGACTTACCTAGCACCAATGGATTTCATTATCGCCTTTTGTCCCTCGCTGCATCTACGAACAAACGTTAATGCAGACAAAATATATCACACATAGTATACATAGATCCTAACATGCACCTAGATAGATCACTAGCAACCTAGCACATAGAAAACAAATATTACACAATCAAACAACATACATGCATATACACAAACGAAAACAATCACATGCCGAATACAAAAAACATAGAAACACATAATAGCAACTCCACCTTATTTGACATCTACTAGAGAACACACTAAGCTCTAGACACAAAGAAAACCTTAGGCGCTACGGCTCTAGCACACACCTCTACGGACTATGCACAACCTAAGAACCTGGATCAATCGACTACTATCACTCAGCTCTCCGGCGTCCCAACCACTCAGACATCCTACCTAGAAGAACACTCAGCAATCTAGGAGGAAACCTAGAAGAACACTAAGCAACTAGGACAAAACCTAGAGGAACACGCAATAACTAGGAACAAAGCTAACCCTAGAAGAACACTAAGCGACTAGACGGAAAGCAAAACACTAAGCACCTAGTTCGATCAAACACTACCACTTAGAAAACTCCGGGAGCACAATCACAAAGCAATCAATCAAAACATGATATAACAAACAACTAATCACATAGCATACAAATCAAGAATTATGCATTTTCACCAAGCAATCACATAATGCAACAAAACAAAGTATTCTTGATTATCCTCCAATTATTCATTCATTTTAGGCATTTTCCGATTAACACCTAACATGCAATATTCTATCTCACAAAGAAAAACTAAAGCATGCATATCTAACACACAAAGAAGATGAAACATGCATCACTACAATAATTTGACTAACACAAAAATTTCATTAGGCTATCAATATAACCCAAAAAACACAACAAGAATATAATCAAGGAGCAAAAAAAAAAAAATTCCCAAGAAATATCACCAAGGAAAAACAGTAAATTCCAAGAGTATACACGAATCTAATCACCAAGAGACATATAATCAATCAAACACCAAGAAATGCATAGCCAATCAACACAAAGAAATTCAACATATTATCTAACAATAATTTCACCAAGATTCACCAAAATTCACCAAGATTAATATATACCGATATTAGAGAGTTGAGGGTTTAGCCTTTTACCACGATTCGAGTCTTACCAAACTCGAACCCAATAATTCTTTCAATTTCGGAATCGGTTGTCGGGCTCTGATACCGCTGTTGTAAATTTATTTCCTGATCCTTTGGATTTATCGAACAAACCTTGTATACAAAATACGAAATCAATTAGTAATAGCGGAAGCGAATTAACTCGAATAAACCCAAATCTTTATACTACCGAAATCAAATTGAAATATAAACAAATATTAATAAAAGGCATAATTTGGAATTAGGAAAAACAAACAGGAAGTAAATCAAGTTAAAGCAATTTAGAATGAAAGCACTCCCTGTTTGTCGCTCTGCTCTTTAAATGAAATTGAAGCCACCGCCGACGACGGCTATGGATTTCGACAACTTTCCTCCGACTACCGTCGACTTCAAGATTGACAACATCTTCTCCCGACGAACAACGGTGGCGGTTATCCTCCAGGGGAGATCTCGACAGCAGCTCCGGAGCTTGCTCCACCTCAACGGTTTTCTTCCTCCGTCCGGCGACGGACTCCGGCGGACAGTTCTTCCCGATCTTCTTTGTTCTCTTTTCGGCAAAGGGACGGCGGATATCGGCTCAGTCTATGGTGCAAAGTGGCCCGAGGTAATCACGCCTCAAGGTTGAAGGTCGGCTTGTCACTCCAAGCCTCGATGCCCACCGGAATCGGCACAAGAAAAGGGTCCCGAACCTCACTGGGAACTCACCGGAATCCTTCGGCTCACTGGAACTCCATTTGCGGTTCTCTCCCTCACTCTCAATCTCTCTAACTCGGTTATGGTGTATCTCACTTCTCATAACCGACTCACTCAAAAACCCTTTTTAAACTAACTTTTAATAATTTTCCCAAACTAAAAAAACGTACACGGTTATAATCAACATAACAACCTAACAATTTGATTTAGGGTTTGAATTAAAAGGTTTGGGTCAAATCCGATAGGTCGAGCTACGGCGTAGGCCAACTTATTTATTTATCGAGGGACTTGTCGAGTTAGGCCTCAAACGGCCAAAATTCCCAACACTTTAGTAAGGCTAATCAAGATGGTCGTAACTGTAGAATGAACTTTTAATCAAACAATGGACATTGAAGATTGGGCAAAATCGTAATGAGTTATATATTATCCTTCCTTATTCTTTATAATATCTCTTAGTTGCTTATCCTACTGTGATTAATTATAAGAAAATCATTGCAAATCAGAGAGAAAAAAATCGATCAAGAAGGTGGACGACGATGTTCATGCCAATTTGGGGATGCTGGCGAGCACTCTGGCAAAGTATAGATCAAAAGACTGAGTTTATTTTGGATATATAAAATTTAAGTCACTTTTCTCTCAAGAGTGATTGATTGATTGGTTGATATTATTTATTAATTAATACAATTAAATCTCCATTTATTCGATTTGAAATCAATAATAGTAGAAGAAATTCAAATATGTTAATTAAGAAAATGATAGAACATAATAGAAGAATGCATAGAACATAATAGAAGAAAGCATGACATATATTCACCGAAAATACTACATTATTGTTTTCATATGCTCTTTTTGTATTTTTTTAATATCAGAGCATGTGCTCCGTACACGAGAAAAACCTTTCTGATTGAATAATTAAGACATTGAATATTCACGATGCAATTTTTCAACAATAAAAAAATAAAATTTGAAAATAGGAAATTATTTTTTAATTTGATAAAATGAATGTTTGAGATTAGGAATCCTTAAGCATGGTAGATATATAAATAAAATAAGAAACTAAATACTACATACAGGAAAAATAAAGTGGTGATCCCAAAAGCAATTCTTTTGAATTTGATGTCGATTGAAGATTGTTTATTAGGTCACGAACAGACCTATTTAAAACCTATGTCAACTGCCACCACCAAGTCGTGCCTTCAAATCCGCTCATCGGTTGAAACTTCCTTCAACTGTCTAGAAACTGTTTTTTCGCCCGACCTGCACACCTGCTGCTCCGTCTCATCTTGTCCGTCTTCCACTTGTTTGTCCTCCTGCTTTGCCTGACTTCGCTTCGCCCGACCTGTATAACGCCCAACCTTCTCACATTCGACCTCCGTACCCGACCTGATCACATCCGACCTCAGTACCCGACCTTATCACGCCCGACCTCCGAGCCCGACCTAATCACGTATGATCTTAGTACCCGACCTTATCACGTCCGACCTTTCGTCCCCGACCTTCCACATCCGATCTTAACGCCCGACCTTATCCCGTTTGATCTCTGTGCCCTAACCTTATCATGTCTGACCTCCGTGCCCGACCTAATCACATGCGACCTCATTGTTCGACCTTATCACACCCGACCTCCGAGCCCGACCTGATCACGTCCGACCTCAGTGCCCGACCTTATCACGTCCGACCTCCGAGCCCGACCTTATCACGTCCGGCCTCAGTACCCGACCTTATCATGTCCAACCTTCATGCCCGACCTTACCACATCCGATCTTAACGCCCGAATTTATCATGCCCGATCTTAACGCTCGTCTTTATCACGCCCGATCTTAACGTTCGTCTTTATCACGTCTGAACTCTGTACCCGACCTGATCACATCCAATCTCAGTGTCTGACCTTATTACGCCCGACCTCCGAGCCCGACGTGATCATATCCGACCTCAGTACCCGACTTGATCACATCTGACTTCAGTGCCCGACCTTATCATATTTGACCTTCGTGCCCGACCGTACCGCGCCCGATCTCTGCACCCGACCTTATCATGCCTGAGCTCCGCACCCGACCTTATCACACCCGATCTCTGCTTTCTCCCGAGGAAGCCTTTTCCTTAACAGCGTTCGGGCTTATATTCGGACTCTCTTTTTGAAATCCTACTACCATTAACAAGCCCATTAAACTCTACATTAGTCCTTAACCTAATTTGATAGGCCAATTCTCGAAAACCCTACACATCGTTTTTTTTTTTTTTTGTCAACAAATATATTAACGAAAAGCGTCTCATTTTTTGTTTTATGCACTCCTTGTGCGCTTTATTATCAATACTCTCGCTATACATAATTAATTATGTCGATTTATTAATTAATTATGTCGATTTATTATAAGAGCACTGTAATTGGATAATCGAGATATATTCACAAAAAGTACAATTTTATTGTTTCCATGAGTTGATATTGTGTCTTTTGTAGCAACTTATCTGCTATTGCCCCGCTATTATTTTTTTTCCAAATACAAATTAATTACTCTCTCAAAGATGTATAACAAAATTATGAAAGTAACATAAATCATTATCAAAGATGTTTAATCATCAAATGCTGATGCTTTAGGCATCAATACGGCTGAAGCAATTACAAATACCCTCAATTTTATAGTTATTTATATTAATATCCTTACATCAAAATGGTATTTACAGAAGTAATTATTTTTTTTTAAAAAATACATATGGCATTATATATTTATTTTTTAGTTAATATGTTGTATTTAATTTAATTTCTTATTTAAATATCACTCTAATATGTATATATACATCAATTCATATATTTATTTCAATATTAAAGTTTACTATTTTTAAAATATAGCAAAATATCAAAACATACAAAAGTACGCCAAAAGAAATAATACTATATCCGTTTTAAATTAATTGACCTTTTTCATTAGGGACACGATATTTAAAGTAATAATATTTAATTAGTTAAAAATAGTGAGTCATGATATTATTATATTATTTTTTGTGATTAATAATAAAGAGTTATACTATTATTTTATTATTTTTTATGTGATTAATAATACTAGTGCTTTTAAAATAAGTTTAATATATATATGTGATTAAAAAAATTTAGAGTATGTCTTTAAATATTACCATCGCAATAAAAAATATGTGCAATATGGATATCATTTTGTAAAAAATAAAATTTCATACTCACTCCGTTCCACTTAATTTGTACATTATTTCTATTTTCGTATGTCCCACATAAATTTTTCTTTCTTTTTTTGAAATATAATTATACACTTTAATCGCATTTTAAAATTCATAATTTATATTTTTTTAATTTTATTTAAACTATTTAGTTATCTTAATTATTTTATTAAATCTTAATTATTGTCACTAATATACTTTTTAATTACTTACTAATTATACAATATCTAAAACTCCGTGCCTAAGCTAAATGAAACAAATTAGCTAGGACGGAGGGAATATAATACAAGTAAATAAAAAATACGTTTATTTTTTAAAAAGATATGGAATTTTAAATATAGATAAAAATATTTATTCTTTAGGAGGGAGATAGAAATAAAGGAATTATGAATGAGTCGTACATAATCTATAATATTATATGTTATATAGTTAATTAAGTTGATTTATATTTGTTAAATATGTTTTGATTTAGTAAGTTATACACAAAATAGAAAGATATAAATTGTTATAGGACAGACAAAAATAAAAAATATATCAATTATGATGAGAGGAAGAGAGTAATTATTATCGTATATTATCATAACTAGTGTGAATTCCGTGCTACGCACAACGGTAAAGTTATGTCGGATATATTGTAACAGTACAAATTTAAGTAAAAGTAAAAAAAAAAAAAAAAACAAAAAAAAAAAGAATGAAGAAGAAAAAGCTATACAGAATAGTACACACGCAACGGCATAAATTTATATATCATAACATTTAAATAAAAGTCGTTTTTATAAGTTACCATCAAATCTTAAAGTGTCAAGAAATAGAAAAATAAAAGAGTTATAATTATGAAGATCTTTTTATAGTGTGTGCATATTCTTCACACCGATCTACTTTCATAACTTGAAATACCGGAGATGGAGTATCGGGTCTTGCAAATGTTGGAGGTACGAGACCAATGAATGTGAATGCGCGGTCAATAAATGCAGTCAAATAATTTTTAGCATTGTCTTTCCATTTATCTGAAAATATAAGTAAAACATATAAAATATATTTTATTTTATAAAATTAATATATAAAATATATTTGGTTCGTCGTAGACTTGACAGATGGATCTTCAACATAGAATATATATTTGAGATGTTTGTTGAATAACTTGAATTTTGTTGTCCTACTACTATCATACGCCTTTATGTAAACTTGATATACAAAATTAGTTAAAAAGTTCCACATGATATCAACATCAATTTCTTGGACACGCACAATCATTCGGAAAAATTTTAGCTGCAAAACATAGAATAATTATTTTAAATAATATTAAACATATAGTCGAAGATATATTTAAAATTATATATCTAACCCCATCTTCATGTTTGAAGTCACGTATCCGAATTCGTTTGGCATTTGATATTTTCAATAAGTATGATATTGAAAATATCTTTGACATAAAGAATGACACTAACTTCTCCGCATAACAATTGCCTTTGAACCTAAATAAAATAGTTACAATCAATTACAATTAGAAGATTAGAAAAAAAAAATATTTGATATAAATATTAAATTTAATTATTCACCAGTTATGAAAAGTTTCGCTAAAGCTCGTCGGTGGATTTATATACATTTTAGTATAATGATGTGTATAAATACACGTACCTATAAAATTTTGTAAACAATAAGTATGTAAATAAAAAAAAAATAAATTACAATCTAACATAATCAATGTAAAGATAATAATATAACTTAAATAAAAATATAATAGAAAGTTAATTATATACCTTCAAAATTCTTTATCATAACACCACAAGCTCATAGTGTAATATTTTTTTGAAATATATTCTTTAGCATTTCACCGTCATCCATAACATGTTTGATATGTAGAATCATGCGAACGACTGTCATACTTTTATATATATATATAAAGAAAACAAAAGTAAATATAGTACTAAACTATACTTAAAAAAAATGATAAACAAAAACAAAACAAAAAAAAAAAATATAAAGTAACAATTTACCTTATATCAAGAAGAATAATCTCACGCATGGGATAACTGTTCTCCGATAAGTATCAATCATCCACGTAGACAACCAGTCCGAATACATCTGCACAAAAATGTAAAAAAATAAATTATGAATTTAAAATTAGCGAAATATTATATATATATATATATTTACGCTTATAGTTCAATATACCAATGAGTTGGTCTTCTCTGTTCACATGACAATCTAATTTATTTAGAGGGACAATATTGTGGATGCAGAAAATCTTCGTCGGAATCACGTGAATCTTCGATGGTCACATTATGCCGCAATATAAGTTGGTAATATGAGTTACTATTCTGTATCTTTTATCTGTTATTATCACTTTTACGTTATGAATATTATAAATAGTCCATTCTGTAAGACATGAACTAAATCATTCAATATTAATCCCATGAACTATGCCTTGCATGAAAAATCCCTGCAGTGAAAATTGTCGTAAGAAAGAATTATAAATTATGAAAAAAAAATAATAGTATCAAAACCGTAGATATCTAACTATAGAATGCAATTACAAATATATATATATACTTACATTAGCATCAACAAACAATATCTTCAAAACTCTTACATTAGATTTTGGATTTCGCATATCCAATCATCTAATTAATTGAACTTTAATACTAATGTCTCCACGCTATATGGCGTTAAATTTTTCAATCCATGAACAATTGCATCTGTATCATCGGAATAATTACATATCCAATTGTAAGTTATAAATAAACTTATAGTAGTATCAAACAATAAAATAGCTCAGGTAATTAATAAAGGTGTAATTTATCGCAAATGTGGACAATATTAAATACTTGGTATTATCAAAGATAGAAAAGAAAATGAAGTCTAATTATGAATACAATCAAGTACTTCTGGATACACTATATTCCTGGTAAAATTGAAAGGGATACCACTTCTATTCCGGAAGACAATTTTTAATCCAGATGGATTTGTTACCCGCGACAATGCAACATAAAGCATACCATGAGCAAAAATAGGATTTGGTAGGTATAACCCGACACTATCAAGTGTTTGACCCTGACTTTTGTTTATTGTCATCGCAAATGCCAGTTTGATGAAAAATTGTCTTATTTTCATCTGAACATATGTTTGCGTTTGAGTTGTGGTGATTATGATCCGTGGAATTAATACTTCCTCACCTACATGAGAACCGCTGATGATTCGAGCCTCAAGAACCTTGTCACCCAACTTTAGAACAATAAGTCGAGTTCCATTACAAAGACCCAACGATTGATTGAAATTTCTAAGAAGAATTATTGGTGCACCTTCTTCAAGCTCCAGATAATGATTGGGAAACCTAGAAAGATTTATCATATTCAACAACTTTGGAGGGTTCAAATGTTGTTCTGAGTTTTGAGGTTCACCAGGTGCTACAGTATCGGTACTGTAATACTTCCGGATACCACCAGAAAGCATAGATAACATCGTGGAATTAATCTCGTCAACATTCTCATTTTTTGGTATTAAAATGGCTTGTTCTTTCAAATAAATCGAGTCTTTATACCTCTAAATCAAATGGGGATATGCTATGCTATTAGAGATTTGATGTTATTATACCCATCTTTGAATAGAAACTGCTCCGGTATTTCAATCCAATTAGATTCCTCACCATCTTGAAATTTCAGATACTTAACTTTTCCTTCACCTATCATATTTACACATTCGACAAAATGACGTATTTTATCAAGTGAGTCTCGTGAGCCATCTCGTGAGATCAATCTCATATTCATCTTTAAATGGAAACTTTGCATTGATTCCACAAATTAAAATTATAAGGAGAAGCTTCCACAATAGCCTCACGCTTTCTTTTAGTGAAGAAAGACAAGATTTGTTTAATATCTCTCCCTAATATGCATAACTTTCCTCTGAAAGGCTTATTATGGCAGAAATTTTCAGAAATTTTTAATATATCTTGCAATGTCCTATTCATCGCCTCAAATCCATGACGATGCATCATCGGTGCCTCATCCTATCTTATCAATGAACACTTTAGAATCAAATCTGTCAAATTTGAGTTGACATTAATAGAGCAATGTGATGAATAATCCAATTCAATTGGTATCTTGAAACGTGAATGTGTGGTTCAACCCCCCAGCAGTAACAAAGCTGCAATTCCAGATGATGCAACTGATAACACAAATTTTCTCTGTGATCGAAATTTAGCAATGATGGTCTTCAAAAAATATGTCTTTCACGTTCCCCCACTCCCATTGACGAAGAAAATCCCTCCATATTTACCCTCGTATGATTCAATAATTTCATTGTAAGCATGAAGTTGATCAATATTCAATCATGCATGCAATGAATGAAATGAATGCTCCTCACCGCATTGTAATCGAGCTCTTCTCGTATAAGTCTATTTGATAGATAGTTAAATTATCTACCGGATGGTTGTCGCATCAGGGAAAAATCTGCAAGACTTCTACAATTTTTGCTAAGTATCAATTCAATTTCTTGAAGACCTCAATCCTTGGGATCCAT
Source organism: Andrographis paniculata (assembly GCF_009805555.1). Lineage (NCBI taxonomy): Eukaryota > Viridiplantae > Streptophyta > Magnoliopsida > Lamiales > Acanthaceae > Andrographis > Andrographis paniculata. Next base: position 3,042,332 of record NW_026137607.1, on the reverse strand, counting down.
TTCACTTATATAAATGTCATTCCTTGACTCTCTTCTTAAATTGTAGAGCAAATCGTCAACCATTGACCTTCAATGTTGTTCCCATAAGTTAACAGGATTGGTTAGCTCAACATAAGCATTGTCGCAAACATATTTCGCAATTTCGAAGAAGAAGCCCAACTTGCAGCTTCAGACAATGCTTCATGTCATTCATTGTCATCATCTAATAAACCACGTGCAACACATGTTTGCTTAAAGGTGGAATAAACAATTCCATTAAATGTTCGAAGATCTTCAAAAGATTGAGCTCCACAAACAATTTAAAGCAACATCCGCAAATAATATTTCTCTCATGAACTTGGATGTGCATATGAAAGCCTCCCAATATTCCTACCCCGTTATCTTCTAACCCATTCTTTTGTACGTCTTTTCCAAACCCATGCAGCAGTAAAATTCACATAAGTTAGGCTTCGCGCAGCAGCGCTACTTCTGTTGGCTTCAAACCACTTAGTCAAAATCGTATGTTGCACACACCAACACGATCTACAACATTGAACAAACTATCTCTTTCATGAAACACTACATATTGTTGATTTGTCAAGTGATATTGCAGGTGCTTCACAGCTGGAGAATGATTTTGAAGTTCAAACTCATAAATTCTTCAGCAAGCTTCAATTGCTGATACGTAAGGACAATCTAAGTATTGTTTGACTTCATCAATTCTATTGTATCTCTGATCATTGTTCATTGAGTCTTCAACATTTTTTTGAAGAAAACTAATTGCCCAATTTGTCCCCTTACACATGTATTTGTACATGTACTTCATCAATTTGGGAGACACACACTTCTCTATGTTGATGTGAGCATTGAACAATACAAGCAGGTCTCGATTGTATGGAACAATCCAACGATTGTCCAATTCGATACCATTTACAGAAAATATCTTTGAAGGATCACGCTACGTCTATACGAAAAAAATCCATTTTCATCTATCATAGTATGTGAGTAAAACTTCTTTGGATAGTGTTTACTACACTTTCCATCGACCATACACGGAGCATTGGGTTTATATACTCCACATGGTCCATGAACCATTTGTCTTGTAACAATATTATAGACAAGTGGATCAACATTCTTATCAGGAATTTCGGTACAAATGTACCTATCAATTTCTTCAGGAGTGATCGGTTTAAATCCCTCTTAAAGAGACAACATAATATGCGAGTGGGGCAATCCTCGTTCTTGAAACTCAATAACATGAACATATGTTGTAGATAAATATGAATAAGTAGTTATTTTGTAGATATTGAAATCATTTTCAAAATAATAAGTTACATTATAGTATATCTACAATTGTTTGTCCAAAGAACATTTTATCAGTTAAGAGCTTCAACATTTCTTTATGTTTCATCCTGGATACTCTTGCTAGTAGATCAAGACGATCTTCAGTACGCTGATTTGGAAGTTTTGATAACTCTTTGGAAATTTTTTGCCACCTTGGATTGCATGTGAACGTAATGGAAAAATTTGGAGGTCCAATTGCTCTACATATTGCCAATGCATCATTATAATGTTGCAACATATTTCGTGGACCTCTAGTAAATAAAGATGGTAGAATAATCCTCATTCCCACTACACTAGCATCCATATCCCCAGCAACTACAGCATTAGCGAGACTTTGATATAAATCTGCACGCAACTCAGCTTGATGGGTCTTTATGTAATTCAAACGTTGTTATTCAATTGCTGCATAACAATCCAATGCAAGTTGTTGAAACAAACACCCTTCTTGTAAAGGAGTTGTGCCTTCTGTTGATCTGTGTTGGAAATGAAATGCCCAGAATTCTCTCATTGAAACATTTCTGTTCTTTCTATGTTCTAACTCCACATTGTAAGGAATCACAATTCTCCACCCATCACTCCCATGTGGAAAAAGTAATGGGTATTGTAATGAAATATATGAAGGATTGGTCTCACTAATTCGCTTTAGATATCCATTTGTTTTGCAGACAATGATGTTGCGACTTTGAGGGTATTTGGTAAACAACTTTTAAAAAAGCTTTTAGCTTATTGAAGATCTTTTAATTGTTTGAGCAGTAAACCAACTAATTTTGATGTTTGATAAATTAGCTTTTCAATTAGCTCATTGGATCCAAAAAACTAATTTTGAAAATGTTGTATATTATTTTTTTTATTTAAATTTTTCTTATTCCTCATTTGCCCTTAAAATCAATTAATTATTTTATGTATATTAATATATTTTTTATTACACTATTTATTAATTATTTGGATATATTTTCTTCTAATAACTTATAAATTCATATTTATAATTTAAAATAATTGTTTTTTATATGTCAGTTATATTATATATATATTTATTTAGAATAAAGATAATATAAAAATATTAATATTATCGATTCATTTATATAGCATTTTTTATCACATGATATTTTTATTAAAAATGAATATATTCATTTAAAATTATAAATTTAATGTAAATATATATTAATTAATAATTACATATAATAAAAATACATATACTAATAATTTTTATTCTTTTATATTTACATTATTTCTACTGAAAAAATATATATTTTTCAATAAATTTGCATTAATTATTTACAAATTATTTTTAAAATAATAAAGATAAATATCTTAATACAATTTTCCTAATTTTTAAAATTAATAATAAAATTCTTATAAAGTCTACCTACCGAAAAAACTCAACTAAATATTTTGAAAATAAAATATAAAATATCTTTAATTGTCATTTTACATATAAACAGTTAATATCAAACTGTTATTTTACCAAACACTTTAATACAAAGAGCTAATCGAATCAGTTAGTCAAACCAGCTAATTGAATCAACTAACAGACAGCTAATCGAATCAGCTAACAGCTAATTTCCAAATACACCCTTTGTACAGTATTTCTATCTTGACCAATAATCAACGCGGCAATCTCATTCGTAGAAGGCATTGTGTACTATCGATTATTTCTACTATTCAGAATCAGTACATGTAAATCAACTCCACTATCATGTTGCAATGCATCCCTCGTTGAACGAAAAATTTGAACGTAAGGGTTCACATCATCCAACATAAGTTTTAATCCCACAAGTATAGAAGAAATTTTGGGAGTGTACCTATCTCTTCTTAAGACAAATAGTTGATTACGCACTTCATTCTCAGTGTCACAAATGTACAACTGGAAAAATTTATCATGCTCTCCTCCAGAGGGAATCAATAATCCAATTAGGTGAAATTTTTTTCTAGAAATTCTATCCACCCATTGATGTGAAACTAAATATCGAATTGAATGATCTGATATTTTCCATAAAACTACGATATTTTAATAAACCATATAGATACTCAGAAGGATTTGGTAACAAAGGCAAATACACCCTTTCCACTTTGGCAACACAACCAAACTTAGGACTTTGTTTGGAACTACAGACGACTTTTTCCTCCAACCACATAAAAGCGCCACAAAACTGACAAATAATATTTTTGTTTCACTTAAAATTGATGTTGTTGTAGCACGGGTTGGAAATATTCGAGGTATAATTAAAAGAATTGTAATATTGAAGATTAACTAAAATTGTATAATAGTTTGACACACAACAAGTAAAAAAATAAATATCATGCTTATTGAAAATATCAAATGTCAAACAAATTCGAGTATGCAAATTCAGACATGAAGATGAGCTGGATATATAATTTTAAATATACATTTGACTAAATTTTACTATTATTTAAGAATAATAAATGCAAAAAAGAAATTATAAACTAAGATATATATAATTATATTACAATAAAATTAATATAATTTTACCGTGCATAGCACAAGATTCAAGTAAGTTTATATATTAATGATAAGTATCATGGATACTTATTTAAATAAAAATATAAATTCATTGTAAAGAACAAATAAATTTGATATATTATTGCCTTGTTCGGTATTACTATTCACGATTGCCGAATTTACATTTTTCTGTCGATGGCATTAAGTAGAAAGCGGTAAAATCACTCCATCTAAGAACAATAGTACATATATTAATTATTAAGTATAATTGATGCAGGATGTATATCGTAAAAAATTACTAAAACATACTATAATCATAGTAAAATATGAGTTATATGTAGTTAACATATTTAACTTTTTTTTTTTTTTTTTAATAATACCTCTATTCTCATGGCTATTCATATGCACAATATCTGACCCTTCATTACTGATGCCTTGAAAATTCATGCCTGTAAATATATAAAATGTATGAAAAAATTACACAATATATATTGTTATATAAATGATTTATTTTAAGTATATAAATTAGACATGAGTTGACATAATAGTTGCATATTTTTAAAAGGTTGGATATGAATTAATATAATATTGAAATACCAAATTTAAATTACTCTTAATAAACTTAATAATTTATCAATTCATAAATAAATTTTTTAATTAAATGTATTTGAATGCAGACAGTAAATAAATTTAATATAGCATTACCTTGATTTATATTAAAAAACAATAATTATAATTAATAAAATAAATATTATATGTAAATTGAATATATAATTTATATTAAATACCTTCATGATCATGATCAATCATACCGTATATCATTTGATTCACTATCACTAACTTCATGAGAGTTAGTTGAATCACCTATAAAAACAATAATATGTGTGACTAATTTAAATAATATATTCTTATATCAATTAAAATATATTTTTAAAACAATAATGTAAATAAAATAAAAAATATAAAACGTATTTAATCTTCTCACAATAAAATGAACTATAAATTGTAAGTTCAATAAATTATATATTGCATCTAAAATAATAAATAAATTTAATATATTATTACCTTAATTTGTATTTGTTATCCCGTCATTTAAATTTTCTTCTTGACGAAGCATTTCAATAGAAGATGGTATTATCTCTTCATCTTAAAAATAATGATTATAATTAGTAAATAAAAATCATATCTAAATAAAACATATAACTTAGATTACATACCTTCTTCTTCAAAATTAATCACATGCATATCATTTGATTCACTAACATTGACGTCACAAAAGTTCACCGAATTACCTATAAATACATCATATATGTAACTAATTTAAACAATATATTCTTATTATATCAATAAAACTAAATAAATAAATAAACAATGTTAATTTCGAATATAGTATGTATCATTTTGCCTATGATTTTGTAGTTGCCAATTTAAACCACAGGTCATTCTTTGTGCCCTTTTGGTCGGTGGTAGATTAGGGTAGAATGGAGTTTCATTCGTAATATTATAAGCAGTACAAATGGAGCGAAATTCCAATTCAATGTGTTTGAATAACTGCCCTCAATTTGGATTTCTTCCCTCATTGTACTGCTTCATTTGCATATGCCTCCGGCATCTTAATCGACCATGTTTTTTTTTAAAAACTGATTGTTATCCATCTATTAAAAAGAAAGTTCGTAAGGATGAATATATATATATTCATAGAATATATTTTTTATTATGAACAAAATAAATTGATATAAGTAATTTTCTAAATTATATTATATAAAAAATTAATTTATTTAAAATAATCAAAATAATATTAAATCAATAAAAATGAAGATAGTAATAATTTAAAATATTTATCCACTCACATTCTCATACATTTTAGTATTTGATTTAATCAATAAAATTTCATTTTAATGAATATTAATGAATAAACATAAATTCAGTTCAAATAACAAGTGTATATAAAAACGATTTACTTAAAAAAAAAAAACCTCTTACCAAACATAATACATTTATTATTTATTTTAAAATCAAATGCAGAATAAGACTAAATATTTATTTTTAATAGTACAAATATGTTAAGAAATGTCTTATACAAATAGTATATGGTGGAATCAATTTAAGTAAAAAACAATCACGAAAAGAAAATTGTCATAATTTCGTATAAATAAAATAAATATATATGTTAATTTAATTTTTTTCTAGAAAAAAATATGTGGCATAAAAATCCTCTAAAATAAAAAAATGTATAAATATATTAGGCAAAAGCAATAAAAATAAGACTATTTGATTATATTATATTATTCTACAATCGAAGATAAAATTAATTCTAAAAATTTAGCTAATTTTATAAAAATATATTTTGACAATGAACAAAAATAAACTGATATTAGTAATTTTGTAAATTATATTATATAAAAAGTTAATTTATTTAAATAATGCCATGAAAAAAGTGATAGTAATTTAACAAATAGACTAATAATCAAATTTTAAAACAAATTCTCCCCGTGAAATTGTATAGAGTTCATTATATGTTTTTTGTAGTTAAATTCTATAATTACATTTAAATATATTATTTACAAATATTCTATCACAACTTTTAACAACAAAAACTATTTGTATAAGTGGATAAAAAAATAAAATATGTGTCCCATCTTTGTAAGCGATAGTATTCATTCACAACATTATGCTAATTTTATGAAATATATTATGTTTTTGGACAAAATAAATTGATATTAGTAAATTATACCTTGAAAAATGTCGTAATAATTTAACAAATAAACTAATAATTAATTTTTAAAAACAAATTCTCCTAGAATTGTATAGAGTTCTTTATATTTGTCTTTTGTACTTAAATTCTATACTTATATTTAAATATATTATTGGCAAATATTTTATCATTCTGCATAAATGGGTACCAAAAATATATATATCATATATTTGTAAGTGATATAGTATTCATCAAAAATAAATAAATAAATAAATCAACTAATTCTATAATAACCTACCCACCACTTTCAAAAGCACAAATATTGTCAACATCAGAAGATGATGATTTCTATAACAAATGTAAAACCATAAATATATATAAAAAGGAAAGAAAACTATTTTTAAACATCTTGTACTTATTATTAACACCAATTGCACTGATTTATCAACCGATAAAAAGAATATGTAAATATAAATAATTGCAAAGACGTAAAAATATTAAAATAAAAAAAAATAATAAAAAACCTTCCGTACAAAAGTAATGTCCGATTTAAACAGTACTTTTCAAATCTCACATGTCACTGCAACCTGTAAAAATTAAGTAATTATAAATACTTCATACGAACAAAAGTAAGAACTATGATTATTGTCCAAATAGTCTAATCATCAAACACTAATATAATCATAAATGTAAACCTTTGGAATGTGAAATTTTGTTCAAGTCTCTTCACGAGAATCAAGTGCTACCTGAGAAAATAAAAAGATAAAATATAAAAATGTCAAAATAAAAATAAAGTAAACCAACTCAAAAAATATTCAAAAATATTAACCATTGATTGTGCAAAATCACTGTGTAGATGATGATTTTAGATAAGAAAAAGAGAGAAGGTGTCTCACGTTAGTTATGTAAGAAGTGTATGACATGTTGAGTTGTAGTGCCGTTCAAGTATGAAAGAAAAGTATGTGAGAATTAGATTTTTTTTTTAATACAAAGAGAATGCAGAAGAAAAGAAGATGAAAACAAAAATACGGAAACAAAAATCAAAGTAAAAGGTTAAAATGAGATGAGATGTTTAAATAATATTGAATGCAAAAAAAACTCTGCAACTCTTTGTATTTAAAAAATTATAAAAAATAATTATTATAACTTTTCAATAAGTAATTATTATATAAAAAAAAAAAACCTCTGCATCTTCAATATGAGACTTGTATTTTAAAAATAATAATAAAGTGTTCAACTTTTTAGAAAAATAATGATTACAAAAAATTCTATATCAAGCAACAACCGTAGAGCTTTAAAACCGCGAAGGGTGGAGTGGCGCCCAGGAAAATATGGGTCGATGCAGTGGAGCAGCGTCTGCGGATATGCAAATATGTGTTGGGGTGAATAAAAAAAAAAGAAAAAAAGGACAAAGAGAATAGAAATAAATAAGTCTTACCAGTGTTTCGAATGGGACGGCACAAGATCGAGGCGGCAGAGTGCAGTGTAGCTGCGGCGGATGGCAGAATTTGGAGGGACAAAGAAAAGGGAGAGTTTTGGGAAGCATAGCCGTTATAAAAATAATTAGGGTTTCTCAACTTTAAAATAAATTAGATTAAAGGTAGTTTCTTTATTTATAATTAATATTAAAATGTTTTGTGTACATATTTATTGTAATTTTGATAAATATTTAATTAAAAAAATTAAAAGTCTTATAAATTAAACAAAATAGCCAATAAAATACTTTAACCAATCAATTTTTTTTAAAAAAAATTCAAAATCCCTAAAAATTCTTACTTTACATTGTGGTGGGGACCACGAAGAAGAGAATGTTGAAGAAAAAATAGATGAAAGCAGAAGTACGAAAGCAAAATTGAAAGTTAAAATGAGATGAGATGTTTAAATAATATTGAATGCTAAGAAAAACTCTGCAACTCCTTGTATTTTAAAAATTATAAAAAATAATTATTATAATTTTTTAATAAGTAATTGTTACTTATGAAATTTAGAATTAGGTTAGAAAGCCCAAGGTAAAAAGAAAAATGGGCCTAACAATTGAGATGATCGAACTGGTCGAGGGGCATTGCGGGAACTCAAGTAAAGTAGATGTATTTCTAAGGAAATAGCGGGTCAGAAGGTCCGCGGGTCGGAAAGTCCGCAGGTCGGTAGGTCCGCAAGTCGGAAAGTCCGCAGGTCGGAAGATCCGCAGGTCGGAAAGTCCGCAGGTCGGAAGGTCCGCAGGTCGGAAGGTCCGTAGATCGGGAAGTCAGCAGGTCGGAAGGTCCGCAGGTCTGAAGGTCCGTGAGTCGGACGATGTGTAAGTCGGATGGTCTGTAAGTCGGGAGGTTTGCAGCTGGACCAGCAAGTCGGATGGTCTGTAAGTCGGAAGGTTTGCGGCTGGACCAAACAAGTCGGGTGGTCTGCAAGTCGGGAGGTTTGCAGTCGGACCAACAAGGCGTAAGGTCTGCGGTCGGTCCAAAACGGCGGAAGGTTTGCAGTCGGGCCAATAAGGCGTAAGATTTGAGGTCGGACCAACAGGACAGAAGAGTTGCATTCGGACCAAAAGGGCGGAAGGTCTGCGGTCGGTCCAAAGAGTTGGATACTGTTGAGAGTGAGTGGGAAGGATAATTTGGTCGGTTGAGGGCACGTGTCAGCAGAAGAAGGGTTAGCAGACGGTTAAAAAAGGAGGCGTTGTAGGCGACGGTTTCCAGTACCATTTCTGAAGAGTATTTAAGGATTAAAATTTGCAACTGGCAGGGTATCTTCAATCAAACTTCAAACGACGACAAAGTTAGTGATTCGGGGATCATCATTTAATTTTTCAGCATTTCAATTTCCAGTTAATTTTCTGCACCGTACTGTGTTTAGAGGTTATTAATCACAGATGCTAAATATATCAAGTTCAAAAATAATTTCCTATTTTCGGATTTTACTTTTTGTTTGTTGAAAAAATACATCAACAAATTGGCGACCATAGTGGGAGAAAGGCAAGATTGCTGATCCTACATTATCAGAGAGTTTCATACGACTGAGGTCTGGCCGAATTGCCAGAAAGATCAATATGGCAGGCTCACAACCTCAATCATCATCAACACCGGTGGGAGAAAATATTTCGCCACCTATCATGCCAAATTCAGGGGAGATTCCCCAACCACCTACCGATTGGTTGTCTTATGTTCAACAATTGAACAATCAGCAAACTTCGGCTATGCAAAACATGTTGCGTGAGCAACAGAACATCATGTTGCACGAGCAACAAAATCTTATGCAGAACATGTTAGATCAAGCATTATCAAAGGGTTACTCTTCAACCCACCCAGACGCCGCCAGGGGTGTCACCATCAAGAATGCAAGCACATTTTGCAGAGCCATCATATGTGGACAGCACATTTCCAAGCGCCACAACGTTAAACCGAACAGATAGGGGAAAGACTCCTCTGAGTTTCCCAAATAATATTCCTTTGGGGCCAAGGGTTGAGAATGTGCAGCCGAACATTACAAGGGAGGAAAGGCTAGGGGGACATGTGCAGGATCCTATTCTTATTCATTTGCAAAATCCCATTGATATCCCTTATCATCAAAATTTTCGTTTGGGTGATGAAATCGCTCACATATTGAGGGTTCAGTTTGGTCTAAATCCTCAGATGGGCAACCGACCTGCTTATCAAAGACCTTTTCCAGAAAGGATTATTAATGAATATCCTCTCATAAGGAATTACAGGCCACCAGATTTTCATGTTTTTTCTGGAGATGATGGATTCTCTACTATAGAGCATGTGGGGCGTTTCACAGCACAGTTAGGGGAAATTAGTAACAATCCTTTTTACAAATTACAACTGTTTGGATTGTCTCTAACTAGGACAGCTTTTTCATGGTTTGTAAGTCTGCCACCTGGGAAAATACAGACTTGGGAAGGGTTAGAGATGGCATTTCATGCCAGATTTTTCAATCTCTTGCCAACGGTTTCTTTGACTGATTTATTGGAGATGAAACAATATCCAGAAGAATCAACTTCACAGTTTATTGAAAGGGTGCGATTGATGAAAGGACGATGTCCTACAATAATCAATGAAAAAGAGATGACCAATTTAGTGGTCCGAAATATGCATGGTCGCTTAAGAGATGCGCTCACTGCACATGATGTCGAGGATTTAGCAAGTCTTGCATCCAAGGCTGGATGTTTAGAATCTCTTTTCAGGGAAAGGGATCAGAATTTCAGGCGTAATAAAGGTCAACATATGGCTAGTATGGAAACAGAGACATACAACTTTGATTATGATCAAACAGAAGAGATGGCGGCCGAAATAATTTCAGGGAAGCCTTATGTATGCTCTAAGTTGAAGCCAGCACTAGGAACTGAAGCTAAAGGGCAACCAACCTTTGATAATTCAAAGGCCGATGAGATATTTGATATTCTGCTAACTGATGGTCAGATCCGAATTCTAAAGGGGCAGAGGTTGGCTACTAAGGAAGAAATCAAAGGGAGACCATATTGTAAGTGGCATAACTCTTTCACACATAATACAAGTCAATGCACTCATTTTCGAAATGAGATCTAAAAGGCTATTAAGGCAGGTCGGATCAAGTATATTACTTTGGGAGTAGAGCAACAACCGTTTCCAAAAGTAACCACAACAATGGTTAATATACAAGCAAGTTCCAGATCAGAAAAAGGGAATTCATCAAACAGTGGCCGACCAGAGGAGAAACTCAAGGTCTGTGAAAAAACGGTGGCTGAAAAATGGGATAACCAAGATGGTTCTTTTAATGTGGAATTGAAGGACCAAGTTTTGGTTCAGGACCACCCGACTAGGAGAACGGGTTCGGTCGAGAACAAATGGAATCGAAATAAGAAACCTTTACCAATTAATATGGATCCTCGCTTCCTAGGCATGAATCGTACTCAGATTCGGAATGCCAAACGTAGGTACGCTGCGAGATACAAAGAAAAGGTCGTTTTCTCGAAGCAACCGAACGACAGCCGAAGTGCTGCTAAGTATACTGAAAGAGGTCGGTCCATCAAGGTCGTTTCGTTTGAGCAGCCGAATGAGGCAGAGGAAAGTCGGCTCATTGGGGTTGCCTCGTCAAAGCAGCCGACCAGCATACGAGACACTGCCAATTACAATGAGGGAGGTCGGTCCATGCAAAAAAAGGGTAAAGGCTTGTCTGATGAAAGAGTTGAGGGTTTCAGATGTCAGTATTGCGAGAAGATTAACATTAATCCATATATGGAGGAATTTCGTTTGGAATCTATGATTGTTCAACCTGAAAGTGAAGTCAGAGACGAAATTCCAGAGAATGTTTCAAGGTCTGTCAAATCTCGACTAGGGCCACGTCTTCTCTTCCGAATGAAAAAAATTAATTGGGTTGAGGAAGAGTCTTTGTGGGCAAGTCTGGTGGATGAGTTTATTGAAGAGCCAGAGTGGGCAAAGATTTCGGATCCTGATTTTCAATCAGAGGTCCCTCCAATAGTCTTCCCACCCATTCCAGAACGCATGGCGTCTCATTTGAAGCCTCTGTACGTTAATGCTCATATTTGTGGGAAACCAATCACAAAGGTTTTCATAGATAATGGGGTTCTTCAATGTAATGCCATTAAAGACTCTCAAGAAGTTAGGAAAGGGAATTCACGATCTATCTCCTGTGGATTTTGAGATGACTAGCTTTACAGGGCAGCCGACCAAACCAGAAGGCATGATGGTCGCCTCAATTGAAGTCGGTCCAAAAAAGATTTCTTCTGTTTTCTTCGTGGTGGATGCAGATACCACATATTCAATTCTGCTGGGACGAGATTGGATTCATGCATCTAAATGTGTACCATCAACACTGCATAAACAATTGATCTGGGAAGGCAATCAGGTCTTCAAAATAGAAGCAAATGACAATCCTTTTGGAGCATCAGAACAAGTTGAAGAATCAGTTTTTAATTCTGGTCATGTACCTCCAATGTATCATTTTTTTATGGCTAATGACTACCCAAAGAAGGGTCTAAATTCATTGGCCAAAATTCTATGTTCTTTTAAAAGAACAGTTGTATTATATGGCTCTTGAGTAAGCCAGACCTACTTCTTATAATATATTTCTTATGGAAGGTGCAGATTTACAAGATTGTAGTTTACTTATTAATCAGTATTATTTAGACCAGCTTTTGAAAAAAGTAGAAAAAATAAAAAGATGTGATGTTCATTTCCAAGAAGATGAACAATTTCGTTGGCCTGATTTATTAGAAAAAACAGAACCAGCTTTTTCAGCACAAGATCCTTTGCTGGAATTTAACTTAGGAACCGACTTGGTTCCAAAAATAATCAGGATGAGTGGTTATATGTCTGAAGAGCAACAAAAATTGATGCTCGAGGTTATAAGAAACAATATTGACTTTTTAACTTGGGACTGTTCAGAAATGCCTGGTTTAGAGCGAAGTCTGATAGAACATCGATTGCCCATTAAGAAGGATTTCAAGCCTTGTAAGCAATCTCCAAGACGTATGAGTCCTGACTTGATGCCCCAGATTAAAGAAGAGATTAAGCTTCTTAAAGTAGGTTTCATCTGACCTTGCCGTTATGTGGATTGGTTGGCCAATATTGTACCAATGGTTAAAAAGAATGGTAAGATCAGGATATGCATCGATTTTAGAGATCTTAATATGGCCACTCCTAAAGATGAGTATGTGATGCCTATGGCCGACATGCTAATTGACTCAGCAGCAGAGCACATAATTCTCAGTTTGATGGATGGTTATGCAGGATATAACCAAATCTTTTTGGCAGAGGAAGACATTCACAAGACAACATTTAGATGTCCAGGAGCATTAGGTATTTATGAGTGGACAGTTATGCCTTTTGGCTTGAAGAATGTTGGGGCAACTTATCAGAGGGCCATGAACTCAATTTTTCATGATCTCATTGGTAAGTCTATGGAAGTATATATTGATGATGTTATCGTCAAATCTTCTAGTTTTAAGGAACATGTGAGGGATCTTAAAGATGCTTTCAGTCGGATGAAGAAGTACAAATTGAAAATGAACCCGACTAAGTGTGCTTTTGGTATATCAGCCGGAAGTTTCTTGGGTTTTTTGGTTCATGAAAGGGGAATTGAGATTGATGCTAATAAAGCTAAGGCAATTCTTGCCAGCTGACCACCCCAGATGGTTAAAGAAATTCAAAGTCTGTTGGGAAAAGTAAATTATCTCAGGCGGTTCATTTCCAATGCTGCTGGCAATGTCAGACCAATCACTAAATTATTGAAGGCAGGAGGAAGCGCCTTTGAGTGGGGACCAGACCAACAGACACATCTTTAGAGGCTATAAAGCAAGCACTGGCCCAACCACCTGTGTTAATGCCTCCCAAGGAATGTTGGCCCCTCAAACTTTATTTGGCAAATACTTATGAAGTGGTCAGTTGCTTATTGGCTCAAGATGGTGATGATGGAAAGGAAAGGGCATTTATTATTTGAGCAAGACTCTCACAGGACCAGAATTAAATTATACAATGCCAGAGAAGATGTGTTATTCATTGGTGTTTGCATGCACCAAACTTGAACATTATATGCTGCCCAGAAGAGTTGAGGTTATTTCAAAGATTGATCTTATCAAGTTAATTTTACAAAGACCTATGATGCAGGGCAGACTCATGAAGTGGGCCATTAAATTAGCGCCTTTCGATTTGTATCATTCCCCTTTGAGGGCGGTCAAAGGCCAAGCAATAGCAGACTTTTTGGCAGACTTTGCAGGTCATGAGGAGCAACTGACTGGGTGTATAGATTATGTAAGCACCCGAAATTGGTTAATATTTTTTGATGGTTTCACCTCAGGAAACAGATCAGGCGCAGGAGTTTTGTTAGAAGGGCCAGACGGCCAAAGGATTAATCTGCAGTTGAAATTAGAAGCCATGACCCATAATTCAGCAGAATATGAGGCTTTAATCTTGGGATTTGAGGCTTTGATAGCTAGGAAAGTTCAGTCGGTTATTATAAAAGGAGATTCTCAATTGGTTATTAACCAGGTAAACAAACAATATGTTTGCAATTATCCCCACCTACGCAAGTACAGGGATTTGGTAGGTCAGTTGCTATCAAAGATCTCCGAACTGATAATTGAGTTCATCCCTAGAAAAAAGAATCAATTTGCAGATGATTTAGCTCAAAAAGCTTGCAAGGGAATCCTAAAAGATATATGTGCAGAGGTCGGCACTGAGACAGAAACAGGAACCGACTGGAGGACAGAACTTGTCATGTATTTACAAGATCCAGGAGCAAATGTACCGATTGGAATTTGATTGAAAGCGTTGCGATTCCAATTGGTAGAAGGAGTGTTTTATAAAAGAACATTTGAAGGATTACTCTTGAAATGTTTGGGGCCCAAGCAGGCTTTGGAGGTAATGACAGAAGTGCACAGTGGAATTTGTGGATCTCATCGCGCAGGTCTGAATATGAGATGGACTATTCATCGTTTAGGTTTCTTTTGGCCAAAGATTTTTGAAGACTGCATACAATTTTCCAAGGGCTTCCAAGAATGTCAGAGGCATAGGCAGTTAATTCATTTACTAGTCATAGAATTGCAAGATATGGTAAAACCATGGCCTTTTAAATCTTGGGCTATGGATGTCATTGGTAAAATTCATCCTCACTCGTCTAAGAATCATTGTTTTATTCTGGTTACAACAGACTATTTCACTAAATGGGTGGAGGCGGTTGCTTTGAAAAATGTGGATCAAAAGGAGGTGATCGATTTTGTACTGAATCAGATCATATATAGGTATGGTATTCCTCATTCAGTAACAACCGACCAAGGTCTGGTCTTTACTGGGGAGAAGTTTTTAAGCTTCTTGACAGAGTTTGGTATTCGTCTGAATCATTCTTCGCCTTATTATCCCCAAGCTAATGGGCAGGCGGAAGCAGCTAACAAGATCATTATTGGGATTATCAAGAAAACGATTGATGGGAACCCAAGGAAATGGCATTTGTTATTACCTCGAGCCTTATGGGCACATAGGAATAACAGAAGTTCTGCCACAGGGTTTTCACCATATCAACTCACCTTTGGACAAGATGCTGTGTTGCCAGCCGAAGTTCAGGTCTCATCTGGATGCACAAGCTTTACCAATGATGAATTTACAGAGGAATATCAACAACTGATGCTGCAGCAATTGGAAAGTCTGGATGTCAACCGACTTCATGCAATTGATCAAATTGTAAAGCAAAATGAGATCAGGGCTAAGACTTATGGAAAGAAAATCTTTTATAGAACATTCAAAGAAGGAGACTTGGTTTGGAACACTATTATTCCAACATATAAGAAGATTGATCAATTAGGAAAGTGGTCTCCGAATTGGGAGGGACCATTCATAATTCAAAAGGAGATCGAAAATGGTGCCTTTATTATTATAAATCAGGAAGGTAAAAGGGTACACGACTGTATTGATGCTAAATATCTGAAGAGGTATTTTCCTGCTTTTTCAGATAACAAGAAAGCATGAAACAATAACTTTATTCAGAACCCGTTTGCCAAGGGTTCGAACCTAGCAAGGGTTCATTCATTATCAGATGTTGAGTTGTACAGAGGATTACTTTCTCCTAAGTCAGAATATTCGTTCCACTGATTAGAGATTATTTTGGCTCTTCATCAACAAGGTCCTCTAAGCTAGGTCGATACTTCTCCCACTGATCTTGCATTTTCTCAAGATCATAGTCGGTTCGGGCTTTCATGTCTGTCATGGCTTGCCGTTCTCGATCAACAAGAGTCCATAATCTTGAAAAGACTACGCGTTGATTGGAGAAGGTGTGATCCTAGCCAAGGTCTGGGAGTATGGCTGTCACATGGTGTTCAATCAAATCCATGTGATGATCAATGTCGGGTAGGAAATTTTGTATATCCCGAAGAGTTTCATATCCTTCTAGCACGTTTTCCATCAGGTGAATAACGTGATGAATGGTTTTTCTGCCTCATTGGGAAAATCTGAATTTTAAATCTAATTGCTTAAGGATGCATAGCAGGTCTTCGGCATGACCTTCAACTGGATGATTACCCACAAAAAAGGGTTGAATAACACCTTGCCAATTGTTTACAGGAACGTGAGAACGGTGGGGTGGAGTTTTAATATCTGTTAGCAGGTGTGTTCAAAGTTTTATGGATAAACGCTTGTTTGCTGGTTTGCATGGACTTCAAGTATTTATAAAGGAGATAAATTGATTGGTTTCCTGGAGGGTTGGAAATTTGGAAAGTGATCCTTAACAATAGGATAAAATTTTATTTACCAGGTCAAATTTTCCAAAAGTTTACAAAAAGATCCTAAAACAAGTTTAATCTGGGACCATTTGTCTTCTGTTCTAGAAAGTCGCCTATTATTGGCAGCCGACTGATATTGCCTTATGAGTTGGGATCGGGCGTGAATCTTTAATTCCTGGTCCAGGTCGGCTGCATTGTTTTGGTATCGTTCAATCAGGCGCTGAAGCGCCCTCAGTTCTGTTTCTTTTTGTTGGATTGATCATTCTAGTTGTGCCTTGGCATTGTTAAGGCCTTCTAGTCGGCCAGTTGCCTGTTGAATGGATTCCTTGGTTTTGGTCAAGGAAGCCTCCAAACTTATTTGGTCCAAGTCGGGCAAAGGTGTTTCAATTGTCAGAATTTGAGCAGACGAAACTTCATTTCGGAGTTCAGATAGTCGCTCCATCAGTTGGTGAAGAATGGAGGTAGCAGCCGACTCCGAAGACATTTGAAACAGAAGACCACCAATGGCTTGAAGAAGGCTGTCAAGCGAGTCTGATTCCAGGTCGGGGAAAGATTGGTCAACAGACTGTGCAATTATAGTTCGGACGTCCGTCGGAATGGGGACAACCGATAAGAGGGCTAGATTAGAACATCCCTAGAGGAAAAGATGTTTATTTCGGACTGAATGGAGCAAAAATATTGAGAATTGATAGTGAAAATTTTTCTTACCTCTGGATGGATGGTGGTCACTGAAGGTGCCAGAATAGCCATAGGTCTGGAAGGATGAGCGACTGGCACTTCGATAACCGACTCGTCGGCTGCTTTCAAACGGACGTTGAGGTTTGGATTTCGGTCCCTAAAAAGTGGGAATGTAGTGTATTTAAGATCATGAAAACGCTAACTTGTAATTTGGAAAAGGGGATATCGAGCGTGTACCAAGTTAACAGAAGTTTCTAAGTCAGAGGAAGGGATTTCTTGCAATTTTTGCAAAAGGCCCCTCGGTGGAGCAGCTGCGGGTTCTTACTCGTGTCTGTTTATTTATGGTAGAGGGTCCGCTGCCCTTGGGTCTGCCACTCTCAAGTCGGCACCCCCCAGGTTGGCTGCCCTCGGGTCTGCTACTCTCAGGTTGGCAGCCCCTAGGTTGGCTACCCCTAAGTCTGCTACCCTTTGGTCGGGTGCATCTGGGGCGGCCGCAATGAGTTTGTCGGGAGCATCACGAGCGGCCGCCTCAGGGATAGTTCTGTCTTTTGAGGCGACCGCAGCCGAAGCAGTCGCATCACTGTGTGATGGAATCCGTGTTGTTGCCAGTTCGGCTGGTGAAGGCGCCTGTATCAAGGTCTGCCGTTTGGTCGGGGGTTCAGGTGCATGGAGTTGGTCGGTTGGTGACTCTGATGATTCGTTTGGAGTTGGAGCAATTTGGGCAGTCGCTCTGACCAAAGTCGGACCTGTATATCATAATGATGGTTAATAAAATGTTAAGTATTGAAGTTGTATTGAATCAGGGTTATTGGAAAAATACCTGGACGAGGTCGGGTCCTGACAGGTGCCCGACCTGATGAGCGGTCTCTCAGAGGCTGTTGATTGTTTCCAGAAGAGGGAATAGCTTGAGTTTGAAGAGCTCTTCTTTTCCTCTGTGGAGTGCCCGACCCAGTGCATTGAATGATTAATTTCCTTCGGGTGTTGGTCAGAGGGGTCGCTCCTAATATCAGCGCAGGCTGAGGAAGAAGGATGCCCAGCAGGCAATCCTTGTCAGGAGCAATTAAGGCCCAGGTGACTGACCACCATTCGCGAAAGGTTTCAATTGAAGCTTGAGAAGTTTTGAAAGGGATATAGGAGTTGGAAATGATGTAATTAGTGAGCTGGGATATGTATGGGTAATCAAACCAGGAATGACTTTCCCATCTGAGCTCTGAATTATCAAATGTGGATGGGCAATAGGACCAGGCAAGCCTTGTTGGCATCCGAATTGGCGTGCAAAAAATTGAGGCTGATAGTTGACTGTATAAAATGCTTTGGGGCCTTTCTTATCAATTTTCTTGCTAACGAATAAGGACCTAGGCTTAAGAGCAGCATACTAGGAAAAGGAGTAAGTGGGATGTGGAAGTGGGTCCGGTTCAGACAAAGGTGAAGGTACCGGGAATGGCCAAAACAAGCCAGTTGCATAACCGATATACCTTCTATGTATGTAGAAATGGGTGTTATTTCGATTATCGGCAAGAATGGCAGTTATGATCAGATCAGATGCTTGGAGGTTATTACGGCCTAAGCAAAGTCGGTTAAGGGCTATTCATAGAGACTTCTCAAGTGTGGGGGCAATGGGAGGATGACCAAGTTGGAAAGCGTCGGGAAAATAGAGACGGAACCATAGTTCCAGGAACCAAAAAGGACCCGACGCAGAGGTGTCTAATTTTTTACCGTCCTTATCTGTAAGGCGGGTGCTAACCCTGGATAACCCTTCAAAAAGATTGGCAAGGAAAAGAGTACCCAGAGAAAAGAAACGGCCAGAGGCTATATGTATGGCCAAATCAAGATGAGTAGGAAGAACACATTTCGAAGGAGAAAATAATGACATACTTACAGAGCCAAAAGAGCAGGAAGGCAGTATGCTCACGAATAATGACATACTTACAGAGCCAAAAGAGCAGGAAGGCAGTATGCTCGCGGTCGGTGACAGGGGTACCATCTGCTCCTTGTTGATCGTTTAAAAATTTGGTCCAGCCCCATTCCTTAATACTAGCCAGAGACCAACCTGGATGGTCTACACTGGGCTCTTGTCCGTCTAGGGTACCCATTACAGGGTCTTTCCCTACGATTGGCAAGTGAGCAATCATGGCTACATCCATGAGGATGGGGCCGATGGGGGCTGTTGGAAGAAGGAAGGCGCAAATCTCAGGGTGCCAAAATGCCGCCATTGCTAGAAGAACTTTTTCATGTAAATGGCATGGGAGTGTAGACAGGCGTATGGCCTGGTCGATCTGTTGGGTTTTCCATTGATCCTGGAAATGTTCTGCTACTCTTTGGTACCAGGTGCGGTATGGATCCTTGGGGTCTATCAAATGAGTTTTGATGTTGTCATGGAGGCGAGCTGCATTGTAGTTAGGATTGCTGAAAACTAGTAGGTTTCGGGCTTCCAAGACTTCTCTCATTCGGTCGGAGTCTTCAAAAGTAGTGCAATATGGACGAACGGTTGGAGTGAGCATTTTCGTCGACACAAGAGTGGTTTCAGGGATTGATCCATCGAAGGGGAGTGCAGGGATGTATTGATTCGTCATGGTTTGAAGTTGCAGAGATTGCAATTAACAGGAGTAGTTTTGAAGAAAGGGGGAGTTTTGTGACACAATGTGTTGCAAAAAACTGATTGTAGTTGTAGAAGCAATTCCTTAGTGGGGTTGTGGTTTATGAACTTCCAAACGGCGATTGAGAAATGGCGTTTGAAGTCCAATGGCGGCGGGCAAGTTGTTACGTATGAAATTTAGAATTAGGTTAAAAAGCCCAAGGTAAAAAGAAAAATGGGCCTAACAATTGAGATGATCGAACTGGTCGAGGGGCATTGCGGGGAACTCAAGTAAAGTAGATGTATTTCTAAGGAAACAGCGGGTCGGAAGGTCCGCGGGTCGGAAAGTCCGCAGGTCGGTAGGTCCGTAGGTCGGAAGGTCCGCAGGTCGGAAGGTCCGTAGGTCGGGAAATCCGCAGGTCAGAAGGTCCGCAGGTTGGGAAGTCCGCAGGTCGGAAGGTCCGCAGGTCGGAAGGTCTGTGAGCCGGACGATGTGTAAGTCGGATGGTCTGTAAGTCGGGAGGTTTGCGGCTGGACCAGCAAGTCGGATGGTCTGTAAGTCGGGAGGTTTACGGCTGGACCAAACAAGTCGGGTGGTCTGCAAGTCGGGAGGTTTGCAGTCGGACCAACAAGGCGTAAGGTCTGCGGTCAGTCCAAAAAGGCGGAAGGTTTGCAGTCGGGCCAATAAGGCATAAGATTTGCAGTCGGACCAACAGGACGGAAGAGTTGCGTTCAGGCCAAAAGGGCGGAAGGTCTGCGGTCGGTCCAAAGAGTTGGAAACTGTTGAGAGTGAATGGGAATGATAATTTGGTCGGCTGAGGGCACGTGTCAGCAGAAGAAGGGTTGGCAGACGGTTGAAAAAGGAGACGTTGTAACCGTTCAAGCGACGATTTCCAGTACCGTTTCTGAAGAGTATTTAAGGATTAAAATTTGCAACTGGCAGGGTATCTTCAATCAAACTTCAAACGACGAAAAAGTCAGTGATTCGGGGATCATCTTTTACTTTTTCAGCATTTCAATTTCCAGTTAATTTTCTGTACCGTACAGTGTTTAGAGGTTACTAATCTCAGATGCTAAATATATCATGTTCGAAAATAATTTTCTATTTTCGGATTTTACTTTTTTTTGGTTGAAAAAATACATCAACAATAATTATTATAAAAAAAACTCTGTATCTTCAACATGAGACTTATATTTTAAAAATAATAATAAAATGTTCAACTTTTTAGAAAATTAATAATTACAAAAAATTCTATATCTTTTTTAACAATTTATCATTATTTTTATTTATATTTGTAATATATTGTTTAATTAATACATAATTTAATTTACTTATTCTTTTGTATCTATATTAAAATATTTATAACAAAATAGATAATATAATTATTAGAATCAAATTACGTAAACATATTTAATTATATAAAAAGTATTTAAGTTAATATTATAATTTACATATTAATTTTTTTACTAACAGCTATATACAGAAAATTGATACTCAATCTATTTTAATTACATTGTCATTATATTTTTATATTTTTTCAAAAAATACATTTCTTCCGTACATCCACAATTGCACAATTGCGGCACCATTCATCTGCACATCCGGGTTGGACATCACATTTCCAGATAGAAATGATGATGACACATTTTAACACGACAACTAGAGAAAGGCTCAAAGGAAGGAAAAAATAAAGAAAAACAAAATAAGAAGAGCAAAAATATTTTTGTATAAAAACTCATTTTTCTTACAAGTGTGGAAGTAGATCAAGATTAAAAAGAAAAAAAACAAAGAGAATAACAAAAATAAATCTTGAAAACAAAGAATGAGAAGAGCAAAAAAAAAAAAAAAATTGTATAAAATCATTTTTCTTATATGTGTGGAAGTAGATTAAGATTAAAAAAGTAAAAAAATAAAGAGAATAACAAAAATAAATCTTACCAGTAATTCCATCAAGCAATAGCCGTAAAGCATCAAAACCGTGAGAGGTGGAGCGGCGCGCAGCAAGATATGGGTCGATGGCGGTGGAGCGCCTCCGGATTTGCAAATATATGTTGGAGTGAATAAAAAAAATTAAAGAAAAAAAAAACAAAGAGAATAAAACGTAAATAAGTCTTACCAGTGTTTTGAATGGGGCGGCGCAGGGTCGAGGTGGCGGAGTGCGGTGTAGCTACGGCGGATGGTAGAATCTGGAGATAAAGGATGAATAAGAGGGAGAGTTTGGAAGGACGGCCGTTATGAAAATAAATTAGGTTTTTCAACTTTAAAATGAATTAGATTAAATGTAGTTTTTTTATTTATAATTAATATTAAAATATTTTGTGTATATATCTATTTTAATTAAGATAATTGTTTAATTAAAAAAATTAAAAGTCTTATAAATTAAACAAAATAGTCAATCAAAAACTTTAACCAATTAATTTTTTTACAAAAAAAAAATTCAAAACCCCTATATATTCTTACTTTACATTACGGTGGGGCCACAATGAGTTCAACAAAAAATATATATATAAAAGATATAGAATATAAGATAGTTTATTTTTATATTAGTAGCACATAAAAATAATTAATAATGTTGGATCCTAAAATTCGGAAGTTCCAAGACCGTTCGTCGATTTATCGTTGTGGGTTCCGGAAGTACTCCAAAGAGTTTGTCCGTTGTCAAATTAGAGGCGGCTCCTGCAATGGAGCCTACACGACGTCGATCTTAAACAAGGCTTCGAGCTTAAACGACCGATTTCGATGGATTTAAACTAACATCTACTAAAACTCAGATAAATCTACTGGAAAACGGATAAAAATATGCTAGAAACATAAAGACAAGTAATTCGAATTAAAATGCATAAATAGAAACTAAAAACTACGAAAAAGATAGAATAACCGCCTCTTCCCACTAAAAGGAGCAGTTCCAATTATTCCTACACCACTCTCAACTGCCTGGTAACCTCCTTCCACTACCTTACACCACTCTCAACTGCCTGGTAACCTCCTTCCACTACCTCCAACTATCTTACTCGTGTCCAGTA
The DNA here is from genome assembly GCF_009805555.1 of Andrographis paniculata. Classification (NCBI taxonomy): domain Eukaryota; kingdom Viridiplantae; phylum Streptophyta; class Magnoliopsida; order Lamiales; family Acanthaceae; genus Andrographis; species Andrographis paniculata. The sequence continues at coordinate 3,019,375 of NW_026137607.1, read as the reverse complement.
GACCTTGTTGTTGTCAAAATTCTTAATTCCTTTTTTTTTTTAACATATTTAACATAAAAGTGAGAAATTTTTTATGCTTGTTCCTGAAGGAGAAAGCGTTTCATTTGTTCCGGAATAAATTCTTTCAAAAGGGCTTCTGCATCCTCAGTAAATGTTGTAGTAGAAATTATGATTTCTTGGAACTCAAGTTTAGTACTTTTTATGTAAGTACGTAATTCAATAAGTAATCAGTTCCCTGGTAAGCTCTTTCCATCAGCTCCTAACCACCTGGTAATCTCATTCCATCAGCTCCCAATCGCTTCCATTGCCTCTGGACCGGTGATGACTCCAAATATGAGTATATTCTTAACTTGACAAAACTGTGTATTACTTGAATTTTTGTATAAAAACCATCACAATAACTTGTTAATGGCATACTTTATTGATCTATATCGCTTGGCATAATCCAGAGTTCGTTTGTTGAGATTATTAACGAATTTTGCCCTTTTTAAGCGGTGTTTTGGAGCTAGAAAATCTAAGGCAGATGCCACAAGCGACAACCACCTCCGCTCGCAAGCGACGGTTACATCACTTAGAAAAGACTAAGGCAAGAGAGACAAGCGGTAGCTTCCACCGCTCGCAAGCAACAGTCTCCCCCGCTCGCAAGCGACGGCCCAGACGCCCACCGCTGCAGAATGACAGCATATATTGACTAAGTGTTCCAACTGCAGCAGTACAACCATTCCATTGCCAGCCAGCACAAGCAAGCCTAGCTGCGCTGATGCCCTCCAGCCCTCCGGCAAGCGAAGAAGATCTGAGCCCTTACAATCCTCTGCAAGCGAAGAGGGCACCCTAGGAGTTACGGACAACAACTGCTTCAACAGAATAACTGTCATCAACCGTCTAACTGCTTAGCGGTTGGAACTGCCTTGTAACTGCTTGCAAACCGTTCATTCTTCACCTACTATAAATAGGGCTAGATATCTCCATGTAAATATACTTCGATTGGAGTATTTTTAGCGATTAATTTCCTATGCATTCTAGCTGCCTTCCTGTTTTTCGAGAGCTCCAACCTTGTAAGGGAGTTCTCCACAGGGATGGCCAAGGGAGTAGGGATTTCCCTTCTCCTTTGGCCAAGACTTTACCGCTTACCTAGTGTAGCTTTACTGCTTTCGATTACAGCTTTGTAGAACTAACATTTCCAGCTTTGTTAGTAAATAATGAAATATCATTCAGTTCTTCATCTCTATTTCTTTCACATTTTCTTCACACTTATATAAACCTTGATTTTAAAGAATTTCATTTCACTGGTTTAGAGCATGAGAAGAATTGATTATCTAAGCCTTGTCTTTTGCCAAAAGTGTTTTCAAGGTAGTTCAATGTAGTTAAGTACGCGGGAGCTTTGTCGACCTGCTTAACTACTGTTTTTTAATTCAATTTTAATTAAAAAGAGGTAACATAAGGGTAAAGCCCCTAATGAGGCAGAAGTTGGGAAAATTCATGGGGCATAGACGGTGGTCTATTAGGTCACAGAAACACCTAGTGACAGCAGGGTTTCTTTCTTATAATATTCCGATTTTGGGTATCATTGAGGTCTTGTTGTAAATCCCTTAAGGTTATATTCCAGTGATAAGAATTCTTTATAATTCGGTTTATATATTTACATCGTCTCCTTCCACCACTTCCATATTATACATATACCTCCGATAACACACCTACATCGCTCGCTCATTTCATCCAGGAAAACCTAGCCATTATGTAACGTACAGTTCAGACACAAGACCTCTCCCTCACTCTCCACCGCTTACATATATATATAGTGTGTCATCCGCTCATGTCCCGTTCACTCGATCATCACTGGCACTTCACAGCTCGCCTCCGCTCCGCTCGCCTTCGCTTGTTTTTACCGTTTTTACTTACCGCGTTCCATAGAGTAGAAATTTGGATCCGCTGTAGAGCTGGTCCTTTTATTGCATTTTTCACCGCTTTTCAAGATCTACACTTGATTAGAATTTCATGACTTAAAATCCCTCTGTTCGACCTGGAAACTCACCACTAAAAAGAGTATAAATAATTGTGATAACTACTCAGGTCTACAACCACAATCTTTTTATTATATCTGACCGCTTCCTATAGTCACACACACCACGATTTCCAAATATAAATTCTCTGTGGAAATATACGAATTACTCATCACCCAAAATTTTAGTTATCATAATTTGGCACCGTTGCCGGGAATTTTAAACTCATGAAAAGAATTTCTGTAAAGATCTTTTGAAGCGTTATAATTTACCTTTTAATCTCTGTAATTTTGCTTTATACTAACTCTGGTTCAAACTTTTTATTTTGGTGTGGCTATTTTTATGTAGGGGTCCAAAGCGTTTTCAGCGTCCCGCGAGTCTCACTCTTTCTGCTCGTTCACAGAGACGTCTGTTCAGAGAGCAAGTCATAGAAAAGATCATAGCCAACCAAGGAAACGCCACCGCACCCTCTACTGTTTTCCCGACTTTCCAGACTGCCGCTGGGACTTCCTCGAATTCTGCCACATCCGCATCTTCGCAGGAGATGTCGCTCCATATCCCTACTGTTGTCCCAATTGTCTTTCCCTAAGCGTTGACGCCAATCGAGGAACAGCTCATGAGAGCCCTCCGCAGCATCCAGCAGGGAATGGTTGGGCTATAAGCGCACCTCGCTCAGGTGGAGAAAGCCCAAGCTGCGCAAGGAGCGTTCATCGCTGCCCAAGCGGCTCAAGTTGTCAACACCGCTGCGACACCCGCCGACATCACTCCCCCACCACCTACTGCTGAGCCTGACCAGAGGCCTGAGGGACATAGGGCTGTTGAACGCCTGCTTGCTGAAATCCCCATGGACGTTCACTATCAGTCCATCATGGATAATACATTTATTACAAGTTCTGCGCCCAGAGGCTCTGGTCACTATGAGGTGAAACCAGAGCTCGTCAGCCTGGCGAGCCAGAGTTAATTCCACGGGCTGCTCAATGAAAGCCCATACGAGCATCTACAGAACTTCAATAGGATTGCTGCCATCTCCAAATCACGCAGCATCACGGAGGACGCTGCAAAACTAATTATGTTTCCATTTTCTTTAACAGGAGAAGCCAGGAAATGGTTTGATAACCTCTATCCCATTCCTGTCACTTTCAAGGAAGCAGCGCAGGCCTTCGTAAGTAAATACCATCCTGTATCAAAAACCATTCGCCAGAGGAATGAGATACTATGTTTCAAGATGGCGAGTGACGAGACCCTTCCTAGAGCCTAGAGCCGCTATAAACAACTGCTCCGTAACTGCCGTCATCATGAAATTTCTGACTTTTCATGGAGCTGCAAATTTTCTACTCAGGAATCACTCAAGAACTGAGGATGTCTCTTGATGCATCGGCATGAAGCTCGCTGATGGGGCGTTATGCCTCAGAAGCGAAGGCTCTAATTGAAAGGATGGCGGCCAATTAGACAAGTTGGCCAGAGACCAACAGGTCGGAGCCATCGAGGGGTCTATACCAGGTTCCTGCTTCGGTTTCCCACGATGCACGGATAGACAGTTTGTCTATTCAAGTCAAAGAGCTGTCTAAGCTCATGAAGTAAGACCTACGTAATAAAGGAAAGCAGACAATGCATGAGGCCACAGAAATTGAGGAATACACCTATATAGACCAACAAAGCCCGCAGGTTGCTAAGTGTTCATTTGAAGAGGCTCAGAACCCAACAGAGGTCTTCTATATGGCTGGAAGAAATGCCCCTCAATTCTAGCAGTTCCAAAATGGGTATGCTCAAGGCCCCGCTGGACCGCGTCCTCAGCAACAATTCCAACGGTCACAACAGTTCGCTGCGAAACAATATCACAAGGAAGATTCTATCCACAACAATAACAGTACTTTCAAGCCCCCCACTTTCCGCAGCAGGCACCTGTTTTTGCCCCCAACCTCCCACAGCGGCCCAAGCGCGCTGAGTCTGGATGAACTCTGGAGGAACACAAAGCCCGCAAATTAGGAGTTCCAAAGAAATACATCTTCCTCGATCAAAATGCTGGAGATCCAGGTCGGGCAGATAGCTGAAGCTATGAAACTTAAGCAGAAAGGAACATTGCCTGGGACAGTCGAGACTGTCCCGAACCAAGCGAAGGCCATCGAAACAAGGGTAGAAAGCGGACGCAATCACCACCGCTGCCAGACAGAGGTACTAATACTCCTTCTACCCCTATTGTTGCTAATTTTCCTGTGCATGATGAAATTATTAAGATTCCAGTTGAGGAAGAAGGTCCATCCTAACCGCGAGCGATACCAGCTGCTTGGGTGCCTGAACCGAAGGAAAAGGGTCCTGTTCAGCCATTGGCTAGGGCTCCATTTCTTACTAGACTTGGGAAGAAGGACAATTCCAATGAATTTGATAAATTTGTACATACTTTCCGTAGTCTTAAAATTACTATACCGTTTGCTGATGCTTTGTCACAGATACCACATTACGCTAAGGTTATCAAGGACATTATCAATTGAAAGCGGGCATTCCCTGACGAAGTGGTAGCGGTGCAGCTGGAGAGTATGTGCAACACCGTATTTAAGGAGGACCTCCCAAAGAAACTAACCGATCCTAGGAGTTTTATCATTATTTGTACTATAGGCAATTTATAGCCGATTAGGGCAATATGTGATTTAGGAGCAAGCATCAATCTTATACCATAGCCGATTATGGCATTATGTGATTTAGGAGCAAACATCAATCTTATACCCTTTTTTCTTTTCTCTAAATTAGGGCTTTATGAATTAGAATCATGCAGAACTGTAATTCAGCTTGCCGATAAATCAATAAGACTTCCTAAAGGAATTATTCGTGATGTACTCGTGGAAGTGAACAAATTTATTTTCCCTGTAGATTTTATTATAATGGAAATGAGCGAAGATCGCGAAATTCCAATAATACTAGGGAGACCTTTTCGGGCAACCGCTCAAGCTACAATAAACTTCGCCGAAGGCGAAATCTCATTAAGCTTTGGTGGTGATAAAGTCACGTTTTCCATGAACAAAGCACTGCGCCAACCTCAAGAAGAAAATTGTGATTTTATCAATGAGTTAAATGAATTATCAACTTTTGAGAACTGTATAACGCTTGAAAATCTGAAAGGAGTTTCAGATAATAGATCACTTAAGCTGGAAGCTGATGAGGACTCCAGTGAGCCAAGCGGTGAAAGACCAACGCCCACTGAGTCTATAGAGGAAACTAGGAGGGAACCAGCAAGCGATACCTGCACAAGGGACGAGCTGAAGAAATTACCTGAGCACCTCAAGTATATATACCTTAGCCCGGAAGAGACTTACCCGCTAATAATCTCTGTCTCACTGCTGCCGGACCAAGAGGCTCAGCTCGTCTCACTTCTCAAAAGAAGGAAAACAACGTTTGCATGGAAGATTACGGATATCAAAGGAATCAGCAGCAGTGTGCATGCACCATATTAGGTTGGACGCTGATGCAAAGCCATGCAGACAGCCTCAGCGGCGTCTAAACGAAAATATGCAAGAAGTAGTAAAGAAAGAGGTAATCAAGTTGTTCGATGCAGGAATCATTTACCCTATCAGTGACAGCCAGTGGGTCTGCCCAACCCAGGTGGTTCCCAAGAAATGAGGTTTTGTCGAACAGACAAACGACGAGGGGGAGGTCTTTATGACAAGACCTGTCACTGGATTGAGGGTTTGCATCGACTACAAAAGATTGAATGCCGCAACAAAGAAGGATCATTTCCCACTTTCGTTCCTTGATCAATTTCTGGAGAAGCTCGCAGGACACGAATACTATTTCCTCGATGGCTACTCAGGCTACCATCAGATTCCCATTAAGCCGGAGGACTATGAGAAAACCATATTTACATGTCCATATAGTACGTTTGCTTACAGGAGGATGCCGTTCGGGCTCTGCAATGCCCCGGCCACCTTCTAGTGATGGATGTATCATATATTTAGTGATCTCATAGACTCCTGCATAGAAGTGTTTATGGATGACTTCTCAGTTTATGGCAAGACATTTTCCAGATGCCTGAATAACCTGGAAAAAGTACTTCTCCACTGCATCGAGACTAACCTTGTGCTGAACTTGGAGAAGTGTCATTTGATGGTAAATTAATGAATTGTCTTAGGCCATAAGATCTCAGCTGCCGGAATAGAGGTAGACAGATCAAAAGTTAATGTAATCGAAAAGATGCCAGCGCCCTCGAATGAGAAAGGAGTATGAAGTTTGCTTGGACACGCGGGGTTCTACCTCCGCTTTATCAAGGGCTTCAGTCAAATTACATAACCGCTCACTGCATTGTTGTGCAAATATTCTCAGTTTCACTGGTCAAGCGAGTGTGAGGATACTTTCCTTATCTTAAAGGAGAAGCTGACCACCACTCCTATAATTTTTGCACCAGTGTGGAGCGAGCCATTCGAGTTGATGATGGATGCAAGCAGTCGGTGTTGTATTAGGACAAAGGGTGGAATCCAAACTGAATGTCATATACTATGCAAGCAAATCACTGGATTCCGCTCAGAAAAAATAAACTACAACTGAGAAGGAGCTGCTAGCTATTGTCTTCGCTTTCGAGAAATTCAGACAGTATATCATCGGAAGCAAGACCATTGTTCACACAGATCATGCAGCTATCAGGTATTTGATGAAGAAGAATGAGACAAAGGCCCGCTTGATTAGATTGGTTATGTTGCTTCAAGAATTTTACATAGAAATCAAGGATAAGAAGGGGAAGGAAAATCATGTGGCAGATCACCTCAGCAGGTTGAGGGACATATCTCTTGGAATCAACGAATTATTCCTAGACGAAAAGCTGTTCCTGGTACAAGCGAAAGAGCCATCGTTTGCTGACCTAGAAAATTTCTTAACTACAGGGTAGTTTCCTGCACATACAATACAATGGGAAAAGAAGATATTGCTCAATTTGACAAAGGATTATTTTGGGATGAACCCTATTTGTTTAACATCGGCTCAGATGGGATAATCCGTCGCTATGTAACGGAATCTGAGATCCTGTTGATCTTAAATGAATGCCATGGGTCCCATGTAGGAGGGCATTTTGTTGGCCTACGCACAACGGCCAAAGTTTTGCAGTCAAGCTTCTTCTGGCCTACCCTACAGAAAGATGCAGATACCTTTGCCAAATCTTGCGACAAGTGTCAAAGATTGGGTTCTATCTCGAAAAGGGATGAGATGCCCCAAACTAGAGTCTTGTTTGTGGATATCTTTGACATATGGGGGATAGACTTTATGGTCCCTTTCCAAACTCAAATGGGAAATTATACATTCTGGTGGCGCTGGATTACGTGAGCAAGTGGGTCAAAGCGCAGGCGCTCCCTATTAATGATGCTCGATCTGTGATCCGCTTCCTAAAATATACTATATTCCCAAGGTTTGGTGTCCCCAGAACGATAATAAGCGATGAAGGCACCCATTTTGTGAATAAGGCGCTGCAAACTTGCCTTAAACAATATGGTGTTCGTCAACATCTTACTACCCCCTATCACCCACAAGCAAGCGGTCAGGTGGAAGTTTCAAATAGAGAAATCAAACACATCCTCCAGACCACAGTAAATAAAACTCGCAAGAATTGGACAGAAAAATTGGATGATGCGCTGTGGGCATATAGAACAGCCTTCAAAACTCTAATTGGAATGTCCCCATACAGGCTTGTGTATGGAAAAGCCTGCCACTTGCCTCTGGAACTCGAGCATTGCGCGTATTGGCTATAAAGTATCTAAATTTTGATCTTTTCCCGCGCAGGAGAAGCGCACCAAAAGATTACTCGATCTGACTGAGTTCCGATATCTTGCATATGAAAGCGCAAAACTCTATAAGGAAAGGATGAAATTCTATCACGACAAAAATTTGAAGAAGAAAGAATTCTTTGAGGGATCCAAGGTACTTTTATACGATACAAGGCTCTACTTGTTCCCAGGGAAGTTGAAATCACGGTAGACTGGGCCGTATATAGTCAGACAAGTTCTGCCAAGTAGAGCTATAAAGATAAGTAATGTGGACAACCCCAGAGAGAGCGATTTCTTCCTTGTTAATGGAGCGAGACTGAAACCCTATATCGAATGGCCTATTTTGCAGTAGGCTAGTGCATATATTAATCTGGTGAAGGTTCAGAAACTCGTCCCATGATGGAATTACAAAGGAAATCCAGAAGCCTAATCTTAAAAACGTATAAATTTACAGCTTTCCTGTACCGCTTTCCTAGTTAGAATTTATCGCTTTCATAGTTAGAATTTACAACTTTCCTTTACTGCTTTCATAGATAGATTTTATAATTATCTTTATCGCTTTCATAGTTTAAATTTACAGTTTTAGTGTTCCCTTTCATTAGAATAGTGTTATTGCTTTAAATAGTTAGGATTATTGCTTTTTAGAAATAGCTTAATGATTCGTTCCTTTAGAATAATATTTGGAATTTTAACTTCTTACCTAAGCCTGACCCAAGCCAGTCATCGCTTCGCTTGTCTCACCATGATACTTACTGGAAGAGCAGTATCGTTCACCCAGTACCGCTTCCATCACCGCTAGTGTGTCATCCTTAGGTAATTAGAAGTGTTGCTTTACCCACTCACCGCCCTGATAACCCACCCTTATACTTTTATATTAGTACAGTGGACTAGGCAGTGCTCCGCTTGCCCCTCCAGACAAGCAACGAAAAGTCTATAAATACCCCAGTCAACAGTCATTTTCCACTTTTACCTTACAGTAACTTCCTCAAGAAGCTTCAGTAACCGCCATTTCTCAACGCACAATTTTTTCAAAATCTCGATTCTTTAGCCTATAATATCTTAATGTAAGGTAAGATGTAGGTTAACCTTAGTCAATAACTTCGATTTCATGGTTGATTTTCTCCGATTTAACGCCGAATAACACATAATCACAAATTTATTTTCGCGAAAACTGTCTCTTCGTCATTATTGCAAAAATGTTTATATCTTTGATTTTTGTGAATCTAGGTATGTTATCTGCTAAATTTAGATATAATAACTGATATACTTGCTTTGTATGGATCAATTTTGCAATAATCTGTATGTTTGGTACTATTCTGTGATTTTCTCCCTTCTTCACAACGAAACACTCACTATAGTGTTATGCTTCGTTGTGAGGGGGAGGAGTTAGGGTTCAAATCACTGAGATTGTGGAAATGATTGCCTGTACATAAATGTTGTTAGCATTTTAGAAGTAGTAAGGCAGGATTCATAAATTTTTTCATATTCAACAATAACTCTGGAAACCCTAGGTTCAGGACAGCCTGACAAAATAGATCCAGCCAAGCGAGAAGCGTTAAGAAAGGAGTTTGAGAAGGTTGAGGAGAAAGTAGAAAAGAGAATTCAAAGGATTAAATCCACAGACGGGTGGAAAGTGATAACAACGACCTCGGGGGCTGAATTTGTGGAACTAGCGCCGCCAGAGGCTTATTACAAAAGGATGAGGGTACTCGAGCTGACAGAAGATTGGGGGAAGCTCAGAGAGCTGAAGTCAGTTCCCTTCAGAAAGTTTATCCCAGAGTTCCCGGAGGATTTCCTTAGATTTGAATACACTGAGGAAACAGAACAGAGGTATCCACTGAGCGACTGGTGGTTGGACTACGACGAGTTGAGGGACTTCTAGCTGAGAGAACTTAAGGACAAACTTGTCTGCCAGGAGGCTACAGAGAAAATGAAGGTGTTCAGGAGTGAGAAGATCTCCAAGAAGAACGACGCTGATGTTGCCAATGACGTGTTAAGGTCCAAACAGTTTGACTCCCTTCACTTCGTCAACATTGAGGCAGCGGCGGCCTACGAGAAGGTGAAGGCGATGGGGATCCTCTACGATGGAGGATTTGACCCCAAGAAAATCTCAGGTCCGTTCGCCGATTGGCTGAGGGAGCAGGGCCTGACTTGGTTGATCAGGAATCCCAATGATTCGGTGGATGTATCACTGGTGAGGGAATTCTATGTGAACATGAGCCAAGCTGAGAGTTTACGGAATGTGTATGTGAGAGGGAGATGGGTAGACTGTTCAGCACAAAAGATCAACCGGGTCCTGGGTTGGGAACACCGCTACCCCATCCAGGAGATGCAGGATAGACTGTGGGTAATGGAGACTTGCAGCTCGCTTGAGCTGCAGATGCTATACAGGACCTTCGCCACCACCTCTAAATACGATAAGAGAAACCTTAAATTTGGGTCGGTGGACGAAGAGAAAAAGGAATGGATGAAGTGGTCGCTAAGCCGAGTGATGATCACCACGCACACCACAGACATCCATCCTGACTTCCTCCTTGCCCTGCACTCGATTCTGGACGAAACAGCTGATGTGGATTTAGGCGCGATAATTGGCATAGACATCTAGGAAAAAAGAAATACAGAGAGAACGCTCGGGCACGGGACCCTAATTACAGAGCTATGCCGACGCGCAGGCGTTGATTTGCCCACTCCAGCCCCAGAGCTACAAATTAGGCTGCTGCCCCCATCGGCTTTCCACAAAGCATGGCTGGAGTCCAAGAGGTTCACTCTCATCCTCAAATGGAAAATGAGGAAAGTGCAAGCGGCTGCACCCCCTCCACCAAAAAGGAAAATGAAGGTTGTGGGGGGGGGGGGGGAAATAATAAGAGAGGAGGTGGCACCCTAAGCTGACCCGGAAGAGGCCGCTGTGAACCCGATTTTGAACGAACAATCTCCACTGAAACTTCCATCGATGAGGAGGAGGAGTCCCTCTGCTTCGCTCGGGAGATAGAGGAGGATCTATTTGGGGCAGAGCTGGCCAGGAGAGATAAAGGAGGAAAAGCGCCGGAAGCGGCCGCTGGTGAAAAGAGGTTGAGACGGAAGGAAGACCCTGCTCCAGCGCCCGTCAAAAAGCCAAGGGTCAAGGAAGCATTGCGAAAAAATCCAACACCCCCTCGGCGAGCGACAAGGCAGGAGAAGGGGAAGGGGAAAGCGGTGGAAGAAGAAGCGCGCGAAGATATGATCTCGCTTTCCAGACTACGGAAGGGGATCACAATGCGAGAACCCACCGCTCAACCTGAAAGACCTTCACCAGCGAGGCCAGCGATGTGGGGGTGCCATCCAAGCCGCTTAGTCCGCTAGGCAATGAACCTATTCCCTTCAACCAGCAGGGGGCAGGTAAGCCAACTCCTGCTGGACCAGGCAATGAAACTATACCCGTTAACCAGCTGGGAGCTGTGGAGCCTACTACTATTGTACCAGAGGAGGAGCGGAAGACCATCGTCACAGAAGAAACCATCGGCGGGATTGATATCACAGTAGATTCTTACAAGGAGTATCCCACCGAGGTCTCTGCTGCGACAACTGCTGAAGCTGCCAGTGAAACTGAAGAGGTTGAGGTAGTCATAACAAATCTTCCCCTTCTGCAGGTGTCTCCACGTAGCCCCAGAACGTTAGTAAAAACTGGAACACCTGCAGAAACTCTAACTCTAGCCTCAGCAAAATCTGACTAAACAATCATCGATGAGAAGGAGGATGAAGAGGAAAGGAAATACCGGGAAGAACAGGCTCAGCTGTTCACTGCAATACAACAGCTAGAACAGAAGCGACAGCTTGAGCACCAGAAGAAGAGGAAAATGAAAATGTTGGTCAAGTTGCTCAAGTGCTGGAAGCCGCTAACCCAACTCCAACTACGATTCAGGAAATACTTGGAACGAAAGAAAGCAGAACAGCTGGAGTATGAGGCAGCAAGGCAACTGATGTTCCTTAGGGATGTCACCCCTGAGCCAGCACCCGATTCCTCAAAAAAAGAAGAGCCAGTGGACATCAGTTCAGCTGAGTCGGAAGGGCAGTCACCAGCAACCGCGGAAGCAGGCACATCAGCTTCCCGCACGACGCTTGTCACCTTAGAAAGACGACTGGATGAACTCGACTCAGCCATGCTCAGCCAATACCTGATGACCCAAACTTTGATCAACACCTACTGCAAGGAATTTGGCTGAGGGACTGGCCACTGGCAGAAAGGCAAGCGCCGCACTAAAAGCACGTGTAGAGGCGCTGGAGACTCGAGTTGCAAGCATGGGTGCATCTCTAACAGAGATTCTGAAGGCACTCTCAGCCATCACCCAACAAAACGCCATCCTCATGAAACAACAACTTGACACAACTCGAAGTCTCCAAAGGATGGAAGATCTAGTGCGGCAGCTAACAAGGAATCTTCCCCAGGGGCAAGGACCCTCGAGCGAGAAAAGAAAATAAATGAAGGCCCTCCCCCATGTACATAAATTCTGAAATGGCAAGGGCTGTACATAGAACAATGATCAACGAAACAACAATTTTTGGTAATAAGTGACATTTTTCTTTATTGTATGTCTAACATAATCTGAAATATGTGTTCTTACTTGAAATGCTTGTGATCTCCTGCCACTTTAACTCTGTGATATGTTTTAAAGTAAAGTTAGATAACTTATAAACACCAGACCAAGTAATTGTCCTTCTAACTTTCTCAATAACTTGAACATTAGGAACAATGTGAGCGACGCATAGAGGACCTATCATTACAAATGAACTGAAAAGGCCTAGGTGCGCGAGAATCAAATAAGATCTTGAACAGACACAATGTTTGTTTGAAACTCTTGATCTCAAAAAAAAAAAAAAAGAATGATTCTCTGCACCCTTCGGCTGAAAGTTTCCTTAATCAAAATATAATCTCTGCTAAGCAAACAAAGTAGACGATACCAGGATAACTCCATTCATGTTAAATCAAATGGCGAGTTTGAATGCTTAAGGATCAATTGTCTCTATTTGAGATTCACTTTGTTCCCAATCATGGCACTGATCGTTAGTAATTCTTGATTGCAGTGAACAAAATAACTCTGTGATCTCATAATTCAGTTTGTTCGAGGACGAACAAATTTTTAGTGTGAGGAGGTTTGATGACTCAAAATATGAGCATATTCTTAGCTTGACAAAACTGTGTATTACTTGAATTTATGTATAAAAACCATCACAATAACTTGTTAATGGCATACTTTATTAATCTATATCGCTTGGCATGATCCAGAGTTCGTTTGTGAGATTATTAACGAATTTTTCCCTTTTTAAACGGTGTTTTGGTGCCAGAAAAGCTAAGGCAAATGCCACAAGCGACAGCCACCTCCGCTCGCAAGCGACGGTTACATCACCTAGAAAAGACTAAGGCAAAAGAGACAAGCGGTAGCTTCCACCGCTCACAAGCAACAGTCTCTCTCGCTCGCAAGCGACGGTCCAGACGCCCACCGCTGCAAAATGACGGCAGATATTGACTAAGTGTTCCAACTGCAGCGGTACAACCATTCCATTGCCAGCCAGCACAAGCAAGCCTAGCTGCGCTGATGCCCTCCAGTCCTCCGGCAAGCTAGGAAGATCTGAGCCCTTACAATCCTCTGCAAACGAAGCGGGCACCCTAGGAGTTACGGCCAGCAACTGCTTCAACAGAATAACTGCCATCAACCGCCTAATTGCCTAGCGGTTGGAACTGCCTTGTAACTGCTTGCAACCGTTCCTTTTCAACTACTATAAATAGGATCAGATATCTCCACGTAAATATACTTCGATTGGAGTATTTTTAGCGATTAATTTCTTGTGCATTCTAACTGTCTTCCTGTTCTTCGACAACTCCAACCCTATAAGAGAGTTCTCCACAGGAATGGCCAAGGGAGTAGGGATTTCTCTTCTCCCTTGGCCAAGACTTTACCGCTTACCTAGTGTAGCTTTACTGCTTTCGATTACAGCTTTTTAGAACTAACATTTCCAGCTTTGTTAGTAAATAATGAAATATCATTCAGTCATTCATCTCTATTTCTTTCACATTTTCTTCACACTTATATAAACCTTTATTTTATAGAATTTCATTTCACTGGTTTAGAGCATGAGAAGAATTGATTATCTAAGCCTTGTCTTTTGCCAAAAACGTTTTCAAGTAGTTCAATGTAGTTAAGTACACGGGAGCCTTGTCGACCTGCTTAACTACTGTTTTTGAATTCAATTTTGATTATAAAGAGGTAATAGAAGGGTAAGGCCACTAACGAGGTAGAAGTTGGGAAAATTCATAGGACATAGATGGTGGTCTATTAGGTCACAGAAACCCCTAGTGACAGTAGGGTTTCTTTCTTATAATATTCTGATTCTGGGTGTCATTGAAATCTTGTTGTAAATCCCTTAGGGTTATATTCCAATTATAAGAATTCTTTATAATTCGGTTTATATATTTACATCGTCTCTTTCCACCACTTCCATATTATACATATACCTCCGATAACACACCTACATCGCTCGCTCATTTCATCCAGGAAAACCTAGTCATTAAGTAACGCACAGTTCAGACACAAAACCTCTCCCTCACTCTCCACCGCTTACATATATATATTTAGTATGCCATCCGCTCATGTCCCGTTCACTCGATCAACGCTAGCACTTCACCGCTCGCCTCCGCTCCGCTCGCTTTCATTTGTTTTTACCGTTTTTACTTACTGCGTTCCATAGAGTTGAAATCTGGATCCGCTACAGAGCTGGTCCTTTTACTGAATTTTTTGCCATTTTTCAAGATCTACACTTGATTAGAATTTCATGACTTCAAATCCCTGTGTTCGACCTGGAAACTGACCAGTAAAAAGAGTATAAATAATTGTGATAACTACTCAGGGTCTACAACCACAATCTTTTTATTATATATGACCGCTTCCTATAGTCACTCACACCACAATTTCCGAATATAAAATTCCCTGTGGAAATATATGAATTACTCATCACCCAAAATTTTAGTTATCAACCGGGTTCCACTTGCTCTGAGCTTCTTTCATTGCCTCTAAACCAGATCTGTCGCTTACTCCGACTTGTTTCCATCGTACTCCTAGCCGGTCCATGGGGATGTGTCCCCAACAACCTCGAGTTAAATGGAATCTTCAGTTTTCCTCTTGTTGGCTTGTTCTATGGAGTTTTTTGAATAAAGTAAGTGCATAGGCCCTCCACTAATGTTCAGTACGAAATTACTAACCCAGAGCCAATGGAGATAGTTATCCTATGATATGTGGAAACTGTTGTTTTCTATCTTGTGGAAGCAACCTTCCTCTGCTTTGTGGAAGCACCGCAGTCCAAATGAGGTAATTATTTTCCACCCAATGAAGGCAGCAATTTCTGACCTTATGGAAACATTATTCCGTGATTGAGGCACCATAGTCCAAGGAGTTGTTGTCCTAAGGTCCATGGAGGCTACTGCTTTCGGCCTTGTGGAAGCACCATAATCCAATGGAAGTTGTTGCCTTCGACTCTATAGAGGCAGCAGTCTTTGACTCCGAGGCTTGAAGCTCCATTGCTATTGAGCGGCTCCGCGGCCAATGAGCTCTGGCTCCACTTTTGTCTTTGAGCCTTCTTCTTGTTCATGTGCTTTTGAACCCATGTCCAACAAATAAATAAATAAAATCCTACCGTATCTAAAACAAAGGAATTAATGTATCATATATTATATCAAATTGTTCTTGAGAAATGACCCGGTTTGGCCCATTCCTCAAAAGAAGTTTTTACGGGATCCTTATCCACCATATCATATACTCCCTCCATCTGGATAATTATGTCATATTTTTTATATTTGCTAAACTTATGTATAATCCATTTTATATAGTAAATAACTTTATTCATCCATAATTGTCCCTACTATTTTATTATTAACTCTTTAATAAACTTCTTATAATACCCTACTTTACTTTACTTTTTATCTTATCTATTACACTTTTATATCAAAATACTACTCCCTCCATCCATTTTCTAATGTCCTAAGTGATATTTACACGCTTTTTTAGGTAATTAGTTTTTTGGTTGTAAATTGACAAAATAGCCCTTTATTTTGTGTATAGATATAAAAAAGATAAATAAAGTAAGGGTAAAAAGGTAAATTTAGTGTATAAAAATAGAAATAGGACAATCATTTTTGGACATTCCAAATAGGAAAGTAGGACATTAGTTTATGGACGGAGAGAATATTATTTTTTTAATTTTCGTGCCTGGATAATGTGACATAATTGGAGTATATATTAATAGAGGGGGTCTACATTATGATTAAATTTAGTATAGGTAGTTTTTCTTAAAATTTGTGATTTGATGACGATATTTTTAATAATGAGATGGTGGAGTAGTTTTAGATTTAATTTAAATATTTGTTCCTACTAGAAAGATTAACAATATCATGGAAAAGTGCGAAGCTCCCTGTCATAGTGTGACATTCTGGCACGCAAGCCACGCAGAATCAAGTCATTTCAGCATGCTTTTGTACTCACTCACGCGCACTCTGGGAAACTTTCCATACTCACACGCACCTTGCAAGACTTTCCAGGGGGTCACCCATCCTCAAATTACTCTAGAGTTTCTTTCAGTAGGGTTCCCGAAAAAGAATGTTGACATTGATGACATGAGTAGTCTATTTCATCCATTTAACCTATATTCAACCTCGAATAGCTTGACACCGGCTCATCCATGGGAGTTGGCCTAGCACCGGCCCAACTCCGGGGATATTACATATAGCTGCATCCATTATGAAAGTTGAGTTTGTGGCATACTTTGAGGTCACAGCTCAATAAGGCGTGAAACTTTATTTTCGAACTTGGAATAGCCAAAACTATTGTCAAACCGCTAATAATTTATTGTGATAGTTTTGCAACAATTTTCTTTTTTTGGTGATGACAAATACTTTAAATGTGCGAAACATATAGATCTAAAGCACCTTGTTGTTAAAGAAGAAGTTCAAAAACAAAATGTGTCAATTGATCATATTAACACCAATCTTATGATTGTGGATCGGTTGACCAAATGAATACTTCCAAATATATATATTTTTTTGATAACGTGGGAACTCGCAGCTGCTTCTCGACGAGTGCACTTTCGGTAAACCTCCGGCCGAGCCTAGTACCCTCCAAACTAGGCCCGACAAGACAAGTCACCCTAGGCGAACCATATGTTGCAGGTGAATTTGAGGCGTCGGGGGTTTGAACCCATGACTTCACGGTCACATATGCAGGTTCTCCATAATAATTATGATCCATACCTTTAGCCAATTTAGCACAAGTTCATCCCCACACCACTAGACCATCCCTTACGGGACCACATGATTGTTAGTAATTTTTATTTTTTTTGATCAGACACATGATCATTAGTATTTTTATTATTATTTTTTTTTGATCGGACACATGATTGTTAATATTATTTGAACAACATGTAGTTTATCTTAAACATTAATGTGGATCATTATTGATGTCTCCATTTATGAATGAATTAAGTAAAAAGCTAGTATGTACATATAAGAGACTATGTTGATTTAATGATGTAGAACTGTCATGACTCATATTAACATGTACTTAATAAATAATCTTATACATATACCAATAAGCTCTCACTTATTATTATATTGTACTAATAATGTTTATTATTATTTAAACTATGGGTGTATATATTATCACTCAACCAAGTAAGAAATTGAGAATTTATTGTCTATAAAGTAGTATTTTTTTATTAGTGCTTATTAGAGCAATTTGATTGGTTTAAAGTCATTTACTAATAAGAAGGAAATCTTCTTCATGTGTCCACCTTTTTTTTTGGTATCTTTCATTGGAGCAATAATTTGCACATCATCCCCATTTTGTTGATTGACTTATGTGTAGAATTCAAGAATACTTTTCATTCATGTATTTTTCTTAAAATTTATTGATGGGGGATGAAATAAACCTTGAAATGATTAAAAAAAAATTGAGAATTAGAAAAACCTTCAAATGATTGAAATTTTTTAGGATATGATGAACTTTCAAAATATTGAAATTTGTTACGATAGTAGTAGGGTGGAGGAGTAGAAGAATATAATGAAGTATAGAAATTTGAGATAAATGTTTGAAAATTTTGAGAAACATTAGGGTTGAAAGAGTTTTGTGAACATTCTTGATTTCCAAGCATGTTCGTTAAATTTTGAATGAAAAAGGCTTTTGCGAATTTGAATAATCTTAAGTTTGGCTTCATTGTTGAAATTTGAAGGTAGCATGTTGAGTGAGAGAAAATAATGTGGCTTAGGAAAATGAAAGATCGTTGAAAATTTTGTGTATTTTCATTTGTAAAGTACAATCATATTTATTGAAAAATTTATACATTTTAGAACTTAAAAGTATATTATTGTATTATTTGTATATTATGTGTTGGACACGCATGTATTAGTAAATCATATAAATTTAGTTTTCTTGTTAATTTTTTTCAAATGCATTTTTATATCACATTCCAATTTTTTGTGTCATTATAGTAATTATCAATCATTTCAATTTTTGTCTTGTCGAACTTTATTAATTGTATTGTATTATATCAATTTAATTGTGTGTCATTGTAATAGTGATCAATCCTTTCAATTTTTGTCATGTTTAACTTTATTAATTGTATTGTTAAATCATATCAATTTAATTGTGTGTCATTGTAATAGTGATCAATTATCTGAATTTTTGTCTTGTTGAATTTTATTAATTGAATTGTTAGATCACATCATAATTTATCATTGTATTAGGTAACTTTAAACACACTTGAATTAATATCACATCACTATTATTATGTGTGTCATCAAATTTGCTCCAATAAATTCATTATTGTACTACATATTTATATAATTCAAATGTATTTTATTGTTATTATTTCACACTATTATTATTATCATATTATTTATTTTATATATTATAAAATATACATACTCTGTATTGATAAAATCTCCATACTACACTTCACTGTAAACTATATTTGTAACAAACAACTTTGTTACAAAAATGTCAAACTCATCTTAAACTATTTCGAGTTCAGACTCCGACGAAGATGATGTGATTCTTTTTTTTTTTTTTAATTTGTGGTTACAATTTCAACATCTTCAAAATGTTATCAAAAACCACGAAGAGAAAAATCAATCTCGCCGAAGAATATACATTAAGAAAAATCGTGAAAAAGGTCATAATCGTTTGTTCAACAATTATTTTTTTAAAAATCATGTATATACAGATTTTCAATTTCATTATACAATTTGAATGAGGGGGCATGTCCTTTTGCGCATTGTAGATCGTCTAACAGAGAGTGAATTCTTTCAACAACGTTTAGATCAACGATAAGGCTTAGTCTATCGTTATTACAAAAATAAACGACTGTGTTGGTTTTTGGTGTAGCTGCTGATATTATAGATGACTACATTCGTATTGGAGAGAGCACAACACGAACGTGTGCAAAAAATTTTGATGAAAAAGTTATTTCAATATTTGGTGAGGAATATTAAAGAAGTCTAAATGCAATAAACTTATAACAATTGTTATGTGTTGCAAAAGGACTGAGAATGGAAAGATTGTTCAACTGCTTGAAAATGTAAATTTTTACGTAGAGATCATGAAAAATCAACAATCGTATTAAAAGTCGTGGCAACGTATGATCTATGTATTTGACATTCTATTTTTGAAGCACCAGGTACATGCAATGACATTAATGTATTTGATCAATCTCCGATTTTTAATGCCCTTTTAAATGATAGAAATCCAAAAGTATGTTTTATTGTCAATGATCATCAATATAATATGAAGTATTACCTTGTAAATGAAATATATCCTTCATGGGTGATATTTATCCAATTTATTCGTCTGCCTTAAGGACCTTAAATACAATTACTTGCACAATGTCTAGAAGCCGTTTGAAAGAATGTAGAGCATGTTTTTAGTATTTTGCAAGCTCGATTTGCTATTACTCGACATCCGTCACTCATTTGGAATATTGATTTAATTTGTAAGATAATAAAGACATAAATGCTTTTGCATAATATGATTGTTGAAAATGAAAGAGTTACATATATGTATTATTATGATATATCCAATTTGAACAAGTGGGGG
Organism: Andrographis paniculata; assembly: GCF_009805555.1. Classification (NCBI taxonomy): domain Eukaryota; kingdom Viridiplantae; phylum Streptophyta; class Magnoliopsida; order Lamiales; family Acanthaceae; genus Andrographis; species Andrographis paniculata. The sequence goes on along the minus strand of NW_026137607.1, from coordinate 2,999,527 downwards.
CGGATAATATTAGCGGTTCAAGTAAACTATATTTTGGAGAGAAACATGTCAAAATGATTGAGTTTTTAAAAAATAAAATTCGACTTTAAGATAGAATAGTACACCAACAACTCAAAGCAGATTTAATTGAAAACATACGAAAAACGTTTAGTTCGATGAATAATTAAATTATTTATTTTTATTTTTATTTTATATCACTACCAAAAAAACAATTTTCTGCTACGGCCGGAAATTCGTAACAAAAAGCCAATTTTCGTGTAATTTGTGTATTTGCTACGCCTTAGTGACGAATTTTGTCCGTAATGTGTACTCGCGTAACGAATGTTTTTTGCCACGCATATTTTCGTAACTACTACTCTCGGTCAACGATCCCTATGGCAAGGTTTTTGTTACGATATTTATTACGAATATTCTCTCGTAATAAAAAGTCGAGCTTCCCACACGTGTGACAAGACTTTTAGTCACGATATTTGTTACAAAAGTTCCTCGCGTTACCAAAAATTTACTATGACCGCTTGTCAGAGTACGTTTTTTGTTATGATTTTTTGTTACGTCATTAAGTCGTAATAAATAATATATTTTCTTATGGTCACGAAACCGGTCGTAACAAAATTATCCCTTCATATTTGTTACGTCCAAAAACCACTTTTTGTTACATCATTTGTTTTTTTTGTTATGTCATTGAATCCTTAACAAAACTATCCATTCATAACAAATAACGTCATTTCTTCCTTTTGTTACGAAAAAATAGCGTCTCATAAAAAAGAGTAGTTGTGGTACAATTGAAATTGTGCGTAACAAATTAACCTGTTGTGATCTTTCTTACACCAAAGGAAATTTTGTATACAACCATGCTATAAATATTACGATTGGCCATAATTGCAAACAATAAACACTATAAGGGAATCCCAACATAGGATATTAACATAACAATATTTACTAGACGATGTCCACCGCCAAACAACAAAATAAAGTAACCCATCAAACAAGCCTAGCAACATCTTCACTTCGATATTATGTTCGGCAAAATGTAAGCATTTTAAACATCCAACCTAGTAATAAGCAAGTGGGGAAATCCATCAATCCATAGCAACAATTCTCACCACACAAAAGATAACTCCAAATGTCTATACATCTATTCCATAGGTATTACACATAGCCGTAACAACCTACCATCCAAACACATCTACGGCATCCAATCCATAAGGCAAACGGGGGCAAAACATTAAGGAATCAGTTGATATGCTTCAGAGGTGGCGCATGAGCTGCAATTACCAATAGAAAGAGAGTAAAGTGGAATTGAATCCCCAAAAAAAGTATCCAAGAACCATGCCAATGAAGAAGCTGCACTAAAATCATAATAGTATATCAGTCTAAATTTCAAATTATTAAATAGATGTTTGAAATACACAAAAAAAAAGTATCAAAGGCTAAAAACAAGTTGCATTGAAATGCTAAGATAATAACAAAAATACATTAGACTAAGTTGCAAATCAATTAGATAGTAACAAAAAATACAAATTGAACTAAAAATTTGCAAATCGTTGTATGTCTCTTCATTTGGATCGACATGGAATACATTAAACCAATTCAATCAATCCGAAACTATATAAATTACAAAAAACCTATTTCAAACAATTCGAAATTAAATAAATTAAATTAAATTTATTTCAACCAATCCGAAATTAAACAAATTAATTAAACCTATTTCAACCAATTTGAAACTACACAAATTACATTAAACCAATTCTAACCAATAACATGGTTCTGAAAAGTGAGATACAGAAATTTGTACTACAACCAAAAATTTCCATCAAATTATTGTCTAGATCCTATCTTAAATAAGCATATACCAACAACTAAAACCAAAACATTACTTCGGGGGTGACCACTTAAACATAATAACAATAAATCATACAACAATAATAAACTACCAAACAACTCTACAAATGAATATTAACATGTGTGTTTGTGCAGGCCCATGCAGGTATTTACACTTATACATCTATAGGCGTTTGCATCAAAATGGAATGGCAGACATCTCACAACACCTGAAAACAATAAGAAGTGAATATTCTTACAATTTTTTCATCCATTGCTTTTAAATCAATCCTTGGAATCAATTTCATAGTTACTTTCTTCCGAACTTCATTGACATATACTACCTGGCATATATTGGTTAAATTCACAAAGTTAACAAATTGTTTTCCAGAAATACCAATGAAATTTCTCAATGTTAGCAGATAGTTTCCTACCTATAAAAGATCACGTTTATACCTTCCACTCAAGATCGGGCCAACATGCTCTTAGAGATTCCAACTGTTTTGTTTCTTACCGATTGAAAACGAGAAATTTCATTAGTTAGAACCTTCATCACTTTACTGGAATATACAGTCCCAATCCCTTTATATGCCTGCAAATTCAAAATTTTTAGATAGTTCCTAACATTACTAAGAATTCAAGTAGATATATGATACATATAATACACCCACACGAAACTGTTTATGCATGCATCTAACAAAAAACCTCAAATGTAGATAGATTGTTCAAACACAATTACATTAACTAGATATAATAATCAGATACTCGAACAAGGGCAAGAAAATTACTTCATAGATACTATGTTGTCTATCAGCTTCAACAAAAAAATAAAGCCATTTAAGTGATCAACAACAGATGCAGATATAATCTGCAATTTAGTTCCCATTTCCTTCAAATTTACAAATTTTTGCATAAGACATAAGGTTGAATGCCTCTCACGTCCAACCTAAGAGAAAAATTAATTATGAAACATAAACATTGGTTAAGAATTTAATATAAAACAAAACAAATACATAACACCTAACTGTTAGAACCCACATTAGAAAAACAAACATGTTGCGAAACTAGAAACAAACTAAATTAAAATATTGAAACTAATGAATGCAGATGATAAACTATCAAATAGAGCACTGCACATGGAGCCATCTATGCATATCCATTAAGAGTGATCTAAAAGGAAAAAAAAAATAAATGAAAACATAAGATAGTACAATACGATATAAATTGGTATAATGTAATTTGAAAAAAAAAAAAAAAACTTCATGCTTCATATGCATCATTCCAAAATTAAGCAAGCATGTTTCTATCTTGACAACTTGGAAACTTCTAAATTCATCAGAAAACAAATCTATTTTCTTCATTTCTTCTTCCAATCCTTCATTTTCTCTGAGTTTCTCTCCATTTTCATTTACATCTGCATGTTCATCTTATCGTCCTTCCCCACAAACAAACAAGTATGGTACTGTAAGTTAATTGATTGAACAATTCTTTGGTTCTAATGTAAATGCATTTATATTAGGAATACTTATTTTCCACTATGACTTTTAAGTTTATCTACTGAACTTGCTTGCTTACTAGGTACCTTGCTTTGTCTGTCTGTTAAAGACATAGAACATATATTACAACAACAAGAAGAACAAGAAGTATCATAGCAATTACAACAATCAACCATCAAGCAGGTAGGCAGATAGCATTTCCTCACCTCACCTCACCTTCTTCCTCTTCTCTTCTCTTTCAGATAACTCTGCGGTACCCTCCAAACGCCAAAATCTTCCAATAATAACAAGTAACATAAACATATTATAACCATCTATCTATCTATCAAATTCCTACTATTCTCTTCTATTCTCTTATCCTTAATTGTAAAATTCAAGACTAACCAAACAACTAACCTTAAGATTGGTGTACCAACTTCTTGTGCACAACCCAATCAAGTCAGAAGTTAATCCCATACAACTCATCCGACCATCATGTGAACTTTGAAGAGATCCCAAGTTGAAAACTGGTTGTTATTAAAAGTAAACCAAACCCATCTCATCTTCTAATAATATATTTACATAAAAAAAAAAACACTCAAAGATAATAAAACAGTGTATCAAGAAAGTCTATCTGTGTGTACATGTGTTAACAAGTGTCCCATACATAGCAATCCCCATCACAATTATTCATAGTTTGTAAAATTTCCATACACATATAAAATTAGATATAGTTCAAATCAGATGTCTCTTATATATGATCATATTTGTAAAACAAAGCCTACAATTTCGAATGGTCGAATAATAATGTCAAGTGTGTGCATGTGTCATGTCTAATATATACTCTTTTTTTCTTTTTAAATAAATGTTAAAGAACAAGTAAAAGTTTGAAACAACAACTCAATGTAATTAATATACACAAAAAATTATACATCTGAATTGTGTTTCTTGAATTGGTGAAAACACATACGTACAGACAAAACACCCTCCTACATACAAACAAGTAAAGACCAAGTAGGGGTTGTATTCGTACTCTTAATTAATTCCCAAAAAAAGGTTCAGTTAATTGTTGAAATTCATTGTTTACCCATATTTTTTTTTCTTTTTTTTTCTAGTACGCTTGTATACACTGCATCTACATCATATTTTTATTATTATTATTATTATTATTATTATTATTATTATTATTATTATTATTATTATTATTATTAATTTTTGTATATCTTGTAAAAATCAAAACCAAAATTATCAAGAAAACCCAAACATAAATTTCTGAAATTTGATTAAATAAATAAACAAGCAACCAAAATCACTCTCTGTTTTAGATTTTCACTCCAGAGACTTAAATGGTATGACTTTATTATGAATCTTCACATCAATTTAATAGACTTCCTATTTCCCCAATTGAGCATCTCTCAAGTAAAAGCCAATGATCCAACTATTCTTACACTATATGTCATACTTATCCAAATGTAGAATAACCTATGTAAACATAAATATTGCAAAGATTTTCTTAATCGCATAGTATAGTCTATTGTTTTTGTATAAGACTAATTAATGAAATCGCCAGGAAGAATAATTTTAATAATAATTTGTAACTAAAGTTTAGATTAAAAATTATATATAAATTGCAAATCAGGGGGCAGCCCATGTAGATTTCAAATATGAACACTCGTACTAATCAGATATAGTTCAAATCGCCCTAAGCAGTTTTGAAATATGAGGGTTTCACAAGATATCATGAAGGTACGATGTTTACCCAATAAGAAATTATAAAATTGGCTTCAATAGGTTGCCCCACACACAAACCTTAACAATGAGGAAACAATCGTACCGTACCCGAGGCTACTCCCCAAGGTGGATGCTCCGTATCAACCTGAGGAAAAAATTGAATATTAATACTACCCAAATCGATTTTCCCTTTCAAACGAAGAGACAAAGAACCGTGGATCGACACCGAATCATACTAGGGAAAACTTACAAACCTTACCTGGACGCCGGCGCGATAGATGCTTGATCCCACCAGTTTCACGTTGATGGTTGTGTCGGCGCAAAGAGAAAGAGAATACGATTGATCGATTGAGGGGGAATGATGTGCCCTAAATTTCTCTAAGTGTGGGAGCTTATACCTATTGTTAAAAACGCACGTCCTCATTTTTTTTTGAAAGCGTGAAAGCGTTATAACCATTTTTTTTTCATTTTTTTAATTTTTTTAATTTTCAACTTTTAATTTTATTTTTTTTATTTTTTTAATTATTCAATTTAAATTCAAAAAACAATATTAAATAGCAGTAATTACAAAAAGTATCGTAACTAATGTTATTTTGATCAAAGTTTACCATCTTCATAATTGTTACAAACTATTTTGCGTAATTAGTGAACTTGAAACGTTGACTTGCGGTGAAAATATTTTGTCATGGATTTTAACGTAATTAAAACAACCATTTGTTACGATGTTATTGTTACAAACCCTATAATCGTGGTGAATAGTCGTAGAGTATATTTATATTGTGCTTGTAATGCAATATAACACAATATTCCCATAACACAATATAATTATTATTTCTATATTTTATTTTATGAATTAACCAGTAATATAATAAAAATATAATGCAAAAATAGTTTTATAATAAAAATTAAAAATTAAAATAAATTAAAACTAAACGTAATCAAATAATAAATAATGTAACCTTTTGTTTCCATAAATTATTAATAAATCACAACAGTGACAAATAATAATAATTATAATAATTTATTAATTAACTATAAAATAAAAATATAATTAAATATATATATATATATGAAAATAAAAATTAATATAGAATTAGAATAAATTTCTTTGTTTTGAGTAAAACATAAAAGAAAATATGTCCGTTGATGTGATAGAAAGAAAAAGTGATGTGAAGAATAAAAAGTGATAGAGATATCGATGACCTTAATACACTTTGAAGGTTGTCAATTAATGTCTAACATATTTATGAGATGGACCTACTCAAATATATAGATTTTTTTATGTTTGTTTGGTTGGGTTTGAAATTGATTGGTGTGATGTTTTATAAGATAAACTAATAGTATATTTTTATTAAGGGTGTGTTCGTTTGGGGTAATTTTCCAAATTTTTACTATTCTTTAGATTTTTTTCCCCCAAAAATATCAAATCAAATATGTATTTTTAATTTTTTATATTATACTAAAAATCAATTTTATATTCAAAACATCATATCAACACTTATTTATATCACATCATATTACTATTCTAATTAAAAAAATTTACTATTCATATCCCTAACTTAAAATCCAGACCCCCAAACAAACACACCCTAAAACTGTGTAAAATAAAAACGAGTGGTGTGGGGAGTAAACTTGTGAACTGCTACACATGGTTCACCTAGTGTGATTTGTCATGTCGGACCTAGTTTGCAGGGTATTAGGTTCGGTCGAAGGTTTACCCTATGCACGCTTTCCGATAGCAACTGCGGGTTCCCACGTTATAAAAAAATAGTATATTATTACTATTATTATTGTTTATATTGTCAGCACACTTCTCACTGTTGTATATACAAATTGTATTGATTATAAATCAATATGTGCAATTAGATAATAAAAAAATAAATAAATTAACTTTAAAAATTTAAATGCAATTAATATAATAAAAAATTGTAATTATAAAAAAATTAAAATAAACACTACATCAACTTCGTCAAATTTGGTTGTTCATAGGAATTATTCGTTGACATACCAAATTTTATATTTTCATATTATATACTATGAGGGTGTTTGGCAAACAATTTTTTCAAAAGTTTTTAGCTTATTTAAGAGATTTTAGCTGTTTGACCAGTCAAAAAACTAATTTAGGTGTTTGGTAAATTAGCTTTTTTGAAATAGCTTATTGGCCTCTAAAAGCTAATTTCTAAAAAGCTATATAACCCAGCGTTTTGAAAAGTTTTTTCATTTTAATTTTTTTTTATTTCTTATTTGCCCTTTGTTACGTATGAAATTTAAAATTAGGTTAAAAAGCCCAAAGTAAAAGAAAAAATGGGTCTGGCAATAGAGTTGATCGAACTGGCTGAAGGGCACCGTGGGGAACCCAGGGAAAATAGGTTTATTTCTAAGGAAAATGCAGGTCGTGGGGTCCTCAGGTCGGGAGGTCTTCAGGTCGGGAAGTCCGCAGGACGGAAAGATCCTCAGGTCGGAAGATCCTCAGGTCGGGAGGTTCGCAGGTCGGGAAATCCGCAGGTCAGAAGATCCTCAGGTCGGAAGATCCTCAGGTCGGGAGGTCCGCAGATCGGGAAGTCCTCAGGTCGGGAGGTCCGCAAGACGGAAAGTCCGCAGGTCGAACGGTCCTCAGGTCGGGAGGTCCGCAAGTCAGGAAATCCGCAGGTCGGAAGATCCTCAGGTTAGGAGGTCCGCAGGTCGGGAAGTCCTCAGGTCAGATGGTACTCAGGTTGGGAGGTCCGCAGGTCGGGAAGTCCGCAGGTCCGAAAGTCATCATGATGGAAAGTCCTCAGGTCGGGAGGTCCTCAGGTCGGGAAGTCCTTAGGTCGGGAAGTTCTCAGGTCGGGAGGTCCTCAGGTCGGGAGGTCCTCAAGACGGAAAGTCATCAGGACAGAAAGTCCTCAGGTCGGGACAGGTCGGGAGGTCCTCAGGTCAGGAGGTTTGCGGCTGGACCAATAAGTCGGATGGTCTGTTAGTCGGGAGGTTTGCGGCTGGACCAAACAAGTCGGATGGTTTACAAGTCGGGAGGATTGGCAGTCAGACCAATTCGGTTGTAGATTGGCAGTCGGGCCAAAAGGGCGAAAGGTCTGTGGTCGGCTCAAAGAGTGAAATAGAGTGATAATTTTTGTCTGCTAAAGACACGTGTCAGCAGGAGAAGGGTTGGCAGACGGTTGAAAAGGAGACGTTGTAACCGCTCGGGCGACGGTTTCCAGTACAGTTTCTCAGGAAATATTTAAGGATTTGGATTTTTCTCGAGAAGGCATCTTCAATCAACTTCAACAAAGCAAAGTCAGATTCGGGGATCACCACTTTAAATTTTCAGCATTTTAATTTCCAGTTAATTATCTTATGTACCGTACAGTGTTTAGAGATTCCTAATCTCAGACGCTAATTAATCAAGTTTAAAGATATTTTTCATATCTTTGAATTTTAATTTTTGTTTGTTGAAAAAATACATCAACAAATTGGCGACCATAGTGGGAGAAAGGCAAGATTGCTGATCCTACATTAGTAGAGAATTTCATACGACTGAGGTCGGGCCGAATCGTCAGAAGGATCAACATGGCAGGCACACAACCTCAATCATCATCAGTACCGGTGGGAGAAAATGTTTCACCACCAATTATGCCAAATCCATGGGAGATTCCCCAACCACCTACCGATTGGTTGTCTTATGTTCAACAAATGAACAATCAGTAGAATGTGTTTATGCAGAACATGTTGCGCGAGCAACAAAATCTTTTGCAAAACATGCTAGATCAAGCATTATCAAGGGTTACTCTTCAACCCACTCAGATGCCACCAAGGGTGTCACCATCAAGAATGCAAGCAAATTTTGCAGGGCCATCATATGTGGACAGCACACTACCAAGCGTCACAAACTTCAACCGAACAGATAGGGGAAAGACTCCTTTGACTTTCCCAAATAATATTCCTTTGGGACCAAGTGTTGAAAATGTGCAACCAAATATTACAAGAGATGAAAGGCCAGGGGGACATGTGCAGGATCCCATTCATATTCCTGTACAAAATCCCATTGATGTTACTGATCATCAACAGTTTCGTTTTGGTGATAAAATTGCTCACGTATTGAGGGTTCAGTTTGGTTTAAATCCTCAGATGGCCAACCGACCTGCTTATCAGAGACCGTTTCCAGAAAGGATTATTAATGAATATCCTCTCCCAAGGAATTACAAGCCACCAGATTTTCATACTTTTTTTGGAGAGGATGGGTCCACTACTATAGAGCATGTGGGGCGTTTTACAGCACAGTTAGGGGAGATTGGTAACAACCCTTTTTACAAGTTACAACTGTTTGGATTGTTCCTAACTAGGACAACTTTTTCATGGTTTGTAAGTCTGCCACCTAGGCAAATACAAACTTAGGAAGGTTTAGAGATGGCATTTAATGTCAGATTTTTCAATCCCCTACTAACGGTTTCTCTGACTGATTTATTGGAGATGAAACAATATCCAGAGGAATCAGCTTCACAATTTATTGAGAGGGTGCGATTGATGAAAGGAAGATGCCCTACAATAATCAATGAAAAAGAGATGACCAACTTAGTAGTCCGAAATATGCATGATCGCCTAAGAGATGCACTCACTGCACATGATGTCGAGGATTTGGCAAGCCTCGCATCGAAGGCTGGACGTTTGGAATCACTTTTCAGGGAAAGAGATCAAAATTTCAGGCGTAATAAAAGTCAACATATGGCTAGTATGGAAACAGAGGCATACGACTTTGATTATGATCAAACAGAAGAGATGGCGGCCGAAATAATTTCAGGGAAACCTTATGTATGCTCTAAGTTAAAGCCTGCACCAGGAACAGAAGCTAAAGGGCAACCGACCTTTGACAGTTCAAAGGCCGATGAAATATTTGACATTCTGCTAACTGATGGTCAGATCCAAATTCCAAAGGCGCAGAGGTTGGCTACTAAAGAAGAAATTAAAGAGATACCATATTGTAAGTGGCATAATTCCTTCACACATAATACAAGTCAATGTACTCATTTTCGAAATGAGATCAAAAAGGCGATTAAGGCAGGTCGGCTCAAGTATATTACTTTGGGAGTGGAGCAGCAACCGTTTCCAAAAGTAACCACAACAATGGTTAATATGCAAGCAACTTCTAGAAAAGAAAAAGGGAACTCATCAAACAGTGATCGACCAGAGGAGAAACTCAAGGTTTGTGAAAAAACAGTGGCTGAAAAATGGGACAACCAAGATGGTTCTTTTAATGTGGAATTAAAGGACCGGGTTGTAGTTCGGGACCACCCGACCAGGAAGACGGGTGCGGTCGGAAGCAAATGGACTCGAAATAAAAAACCTTTACCAATTGATGTGGATCCTCGCTTCCCAGGCATGAATCGTACTCAGATTCAGAATGCCAAGCGTAGGTACGCTGCGAGATATAGAGACAAGGTCGCCTCATCAAAGCAACCGAACGATAGCCAAGGCGCTGCCAAATATTCAGAGGGAGGTCGGTCCATCAGGGTCGTTTCGTTTGAGTAGCCGAATGAGGCAGAAGAAGGTCGGCTCATTGGGACTGCCTATCAAAGCAGCCGACCAATGCTAATTACAATGAGGGAGGTCGGTCCATGCAAAAGAAAGGTAAAGGCTTGTCGGATGAAAGAGTTAAGGGTTTCAGATGTCAACATTGTGAGAAGGTTAACATTAACCCATCACTGGAGGAATTTCGTTTGGAATCTTCGATTGTTCAACCAGAAATTGAAGTTGGAGATGAAATTCCATAAAGGGATTCAAGGTCTGTCAAATCTCGACTAGGGCCACATATCCCCTGCCGAATGACAGAAATTAATTGGGTTGAGGAAGAACCTTTGTGGGCAAGTCTGGTGGATGAGTCTGTAGAAGAACCAGAATGGGCAAAAAATTGCAGATCCTGATTTTCAATCAGAAGTCCCCCTTATAGTCTTCCCTCCCATTCCAGAAGGCATGGCGTCTCATTTAAAGCCTCTATACGTTAATGCTCACATTTGTGGGAAACCAATCACAAAGGTTTTCATAGATAATGGGGCCGTCTTCAATGTAATGCAATTAAAGACTCTCAAGAAACTAGGAAAGGGAATTCAAGATCTATCTCTTGTGGATTTTGAGATGACTAGCTTTACAGGGCAGCCGACCAGACCAGAAGGCATGCTAGTCGCCTCCATTGAAGTCGGTCCAAAGATTTCTTCTGTCTTCTTTGTGGTGGATGCAGACACCACATATTCAATCTTGTTTGGACGAGATTGGATTCATTCATCTAAATATGTGCCATCAACACTGCATCAGCAATTGATGTTCTGGGAAGGCAATCTGGTCTTCAAAATGGAGGCAAATGACAATCCTTTTGGAGCATCAGAACAAGTTGAAGAATCAGTTTTCTATTCTGGTCATGTACCTCCAATATATCAGTTTTTTATGGCTAATGACTACCCGAAGAAGGGTTTTAAGTTCATTGGCCAAAATTCAATGTTCTTTTAAAGAACAGTTGTACTATATGGCTCTTTAGTAAGCCAGACCTACTTTATATAATACTTTTCTTATGGAAGAAGCAGAATTACAAGATTGTAGTTTACTTATTAATAAGTATTATTTAGATCAGCTTTTGAAAAGAGTAGAAAAAGTCAAAAATATACTTGATGTTCATTTCCAAGAAGATGAACAATTTCGTTGGCCTGATTTGTTAGAAAAAACAGAGTCAACTTTCTCAGCACAAAATCCTTTGCTGGAGTTTAATTTAGGAACCGACCTGGTTCCAAAAGTAATTAGATTGAGTGGTTACTTGTCTAAAGAACAACAGACATTGATGCTCGAAATTATAAGAAACAATATTGATTTTTTAGCTTGGGACTATTCAGAAATGTCTGGTCTGGAGCGAAGTCTAATAGAACATCGATTGCCCATTAAGAAGGACTTCAAGCCTTGTAAGCAATCTCCAAGACGTATGAGTCCTGACTTGATGCCTTAGATCAAAGAAGAGATTCAGAAGCTTCTTAAAGTAGGTTTCATCCGACCTTGATGTTATGCAGACTGGTTGGCCAATATTGTACCAGTGGTTAAGAAAAATGGTAAGATCAGGATATGCATATTTCAGAGATCTTAATAAGGCCACCCCTAAAGATGAGTATGTGATGCCTATGGCCGACATGCTAATTGACTCAGCAGCAGAGCACAGAATTCTCAGTTTGATGGATGGTTATGCAGGATATAACCAAATCTTTCTGGCAGAGGAAGACATCCATAAGACAACATTTAGATGTCTAGGGGCATTAGGCATTTATGAGTGGACAGTTATGCCTTTTGGCTTGAAGAATGCTGGGCGACCTACCAGAGAGCCATGAACTCAATTTTTCATGATCTCATTGGTATGTCTATGGAAGTTTACATTAATGATGTTACTGTCAAGTCTTCCAGTTTTGAGGAACATTTGAGGGATCTCAAGGATGCTGTCAGTCGGATGAAGAAATACAAATTGAAAATGAACCCGACTAAGTGTGCTTTTGGCATATCAGCTGGGAGTTTTTTGGGGTTCTTGGTTCATGAAAGGGGTATTGAAATTGATGCTAACAAGGCCAAGGCAATCCTTACTAGCTGACCACCTCGGACGGTTAAAAAAATTCAAAGTCTGTTGGGAAAAGTAAATTATCTCAGGCGGTTCATTTCTAATGCTGCTGGCAAGGTCAGGCCAATCACTAAATTATTGAAGGCAGGAGGAAGTAACTTTGATTGGGGACCAGACCAACAGACAACCTTAGAGGCTATAAAGCAAGCATTGGCTCAACCACCTGTGTTGATGCCTCCCAAGGAAGGTCGTCCCCTCAAACTTTATTTGACAAACACCTATAAAGTGGTCAGTTGCTTATTAGCTCAAGATGGAGATGATGGAAAGGAAAGGGCAATTTTTTATTTGAGCGAGACTCTCACAGGACCAGAATTAAATTATACAATGTCAGAAAAGATGTGTTATTCATTGTATTTGCATGCACCAAACTTGAACATTACATGCTGCCAAGAAGAGTTGAGGTTATTTCAAAGGTTAATCTCATCAAGTTGATTTTGCAAAGACCTACGATGCAGGGGAGACTTATGAAGTGGGCAATTAGTTAGCCCCTTTTGATTTGTATCATTCTCCTTTGAGGGCGGTCAAGGGCCAAGCAGTAGCAGACTTTTTGGCAGACTTCACAGGTCGTGAAGAGCAACCGACTGGGTGTATATCTTATGTAAACACCCGAAATTGGTTAATGTTTTTTGATGGTTCGACCTCAGGAAACAGATCCGGTGCAGGCGTCCTGTTGGAAGGACCAGACGGCCAAAGGGTCAATTTGCAATTGCAATTGGAAGATATGACCCATAATTCAGCAGAATATGAAGCCTTCTTCTTGGGATTAGAGGCTTTGATAGCCAGAAAAGTTCAGTCGGTTATTATAAAAGGAAACTCTCAATTGGTGATTAACCAGGTGAACAAAAAATATGTTTGCAATTATCCCCACCTGCGGAGGTATAGAGATTTGGTAGGTCGGTTGCTATCGAAGATCTCCAAAGTGATGATCGAGTTCGTCCCTAGAGAGGAGAATCAGTTTGCAGATGATTTAGCTCAGAAAGCTTGCAAGGGAATTCTAAAAGATATGTGCGCAGAGGTCGGTCCTGAGACGGAAAAAGAAACCGACCGGGAGACTGAAACAGGAGCCGACTAGAGGATTGAAGCAGGAACCGACTGGAGGATAGAACTTGTCATGTATTTGCAAGATCCAGGAGCAAATGTGCCAATTGGAATTTGCTTGAAAGCTTTGCGATTTCAATTGGTAGAATGAATGTTATATAAAAGGACTTTCGAAAGATTGCTTTTGAAATGTTTGGGTCCCGTGCAGGCTTTGGAGGTGATGACAGAAGTACATAGCGGAATATGTGGAGCTCATCGAGCAGGTCTGAACATGAGATGGGCTATTCATCGTTTAAGTTTCTTTTGGCCAAAGATTTACGAGGATTGCATACAATTTTCCAAGGGCTGCCAAGAATGTCAGAGGCATGGGCAACTAATTCATTTACCAGTGACAGAATTGCAAGCGATGGTGAAACCATGGCCCTTTAAATATTGGGCTATGGATATTATTGGTGAAATTCATCCTCCTTCGTCCAAGAACCATTGTTTTATCTTGGTTGCAACAGATTATTTCACCAAATGGGTGGAGGCGGTTGCTTTGAAAAATGTAGATCAGAAGGAGGTGATTGATTTTGTGCTGAATCAAATCATATATAGATATGGTATACCTCATTCAATAACAACCGACCAAGGTCTGGTCTTTACTGGAGAGAAGTTTTTGAGCTTCTTGGCAGAGTTTCGCATTCGTCTGAGTCATTCTTCACCTTATTATCCCCAAGCTAATGAGCAGGCAAAAGCAGCTAACAAGATTATCATTGGGATTATCAAGAAAACGATTGAGGGGAACCCAAGGAAATGGCATGTGTTGTTATCTCGAGCCTTATGGGCATATAGGAATAACAGAAGTTCTGCCACAGGGTTCTCACCATATCAACTCACTTTTGGACAAGATGCTGTGTTACCAGCCGAAGTGCAGGTCTCATCTGGAGGCACAAGCTTTACCAATGATGAATTTACTGAGGAATATCAACAAATGATGTTGCAGCAATTGGAAATCTGGATGTCAACTGACTTCATGCAATTGATCAGATTGTGAAGCAAAATGAGATCAGGGCCAAGACTTATGGAAAGAAAATTTTTTACAGAACATTCAAGGAAGATCTGGTCTGGAAGACTATTCTTCCAACTTATAAGAAGGTTGACCAATTAGGAAAATGGTCCCCGAATTGGGAGGGGCCATTCATAATTCAAAAAGAGATTGGAAATGGTGCCTTTATTATTATAAATCAAGAAGGTAAAATGGTACACGACTGTATTAATGCTAGATATCTGAAGAGGTATTTTCCTGCCTTTTCAGATTACAAGAAAGCAAGAAACAGTAAGTTTTCTGAACCCATTTTCCAAGGGTTCGAACCTAACAAGGGTTCATTCATTGTCATATGTTGAATTATGCCGAGGGCCACTTTCTCCTGAGTCAGAATCATCATTCCAATGGTTAGGGATAAGTTCTGGCTCTTCATCAATAAGGTCTTCAAAGCTAGGTCGGTACTTCTCCCATTGGTCCTGCATCTTCTCAAGATCATAGTCAGTTCGGGCTTTCATATAAGTTATGGCTTGGCGTTCACGATCAACAAGAGTGCGTAATCTTGAAAAGACCACACGTTGGTTGGAGAAGGTATGATCCCAGCCAAGGTTTGGAAGCATGGTTGTCACATGGTGTTCAATCAAATCCATATGATGATCAATGTCGGGAAGACGACTGTGGATATCCCGAAAGGTCTCATATCCTTCTAGCACGTTTTCCATCAGGCGAATGACACTGTGGCTGGTCTTTCTACCTCGTTGGGAAAACCTGAATTTGAAGTCTAATTGTTTGAGGATGTATAGCAGGTCTTCGGCATTACCTTCAACTGGATGATTACCCACAGAAAAGGGCTGGATAACACCTTGCCAGTTGTTTACAGGAACATGAGGACGGTGAGAAGGCATTTTAACAATGTCTGGCAGGTGTGTGCAAGGTTGATTTGTGAGTAAATGTTTATCTGATGATTTGCAAGGACTGCAAGTATTTATACAGGAGACTAATTGATTAGTTCCCTAGAGAATTGGAATCTGGCTCGTATTGAAGAAAGGGAAGTTAATCAGGAGTGTTGCAGTAACTGGTGCAGTTGCTAAGGGAATTTTTCAGGAGGGTTGTGATTTATGAACTTCCAAACGACGATTGATAAATGGCGTTTGAAAGTCCCTTGGCGGCGGGCAAGTTGTTACGTATGAAATTTAAAATTAGGTTAAAAAGCCCAAGGTAAAAGAAAAAATGGGCCTGCCAATAGAGTTGATCGAACTGGCTGAAGGGCACCGTGGGGAACCCAGGGAAAATAGGTTTATTTCTAAGGAAAATGCAGGTCGGGAGGTCCTCAGGTCATGAGGTCTTCAGGTCGGGAAGTCCGCAGGACGAAAAGATCCTCAAGTCGGAAGATCCTCAGGTCGGGAGGTTCGCAGGTCGGGAAATCCGCAGGTCGGAAGATCCTCAGGTCGGGAGGTCCGCAGGTCGGGAAGTCCTCAGGTCGGGATGTCCGCAAGACGGAAAGTCCGCAGGTCGGACGGTCCTCAGGTCGGGAGGTCCGCAGGTCGGGAAATCCGCAGGTCGAAAGATCTTCAGGTCGGGAGGTCCGCAGGTCGGAAAGTCCTCAGGTCGGATGGTACTCAGGTCGGGAGGTCCGCAGGTCGGGAAGTCCTCAGATCGGGAAGTTCACAGGTCGAAAAGTCATCAGGACGAAAAGTCCTCAGGTCGGGAAGTCCTTGGGTCGGGAAGTTCTCAGGTCGAGAGGTCCTCAAGTCGGGAGGTCCTCAAGACGGAAAGTCATCAGGACGGAAAGTCCTCAGGTCGGGAGGTTTGCAGCTGGACCAATAAGTCGAATGGTCTGTTAGTCGGGAGGTTTGCGGCTGGACCAAACAAGTCGGATGGTTTGCAAGTCGGGAGGATTGGCAGTCAGACCAATTCGGTTGTAGATTGGCAGTCGGGCCAAAAGGGTGGAAAGTCTGTGGTCGGCTCAAAGAGTGAAAATAGAGTGATAATTTTGGTCTGCTAAAGACACGTGTCAGCAGAAGAAGGGTTGGCAGACGGTTGAAAATGAGACGTTGTAACCGTTCGGGCGACGGTTTCCAGTACAGTTTCTCAAGGAGTATTTAAGGATTTGGATTTTTCTGGAGAAGACATCTTCAATCAACTTCAACAAAGCAAAGTCAGATTCGGGGATCACCACTTTAAATTTTCAGCATTTTAATTTCCAGTTAATTATCTTATGTACCATACAGTGTTTAGAGATTCCTAATCTCAGACGCTAATTAATCAAGTTTAAAGATATTTTCCATATTTTTTAATTTTACTTTTTGTTTGTTGAAAAAATACATCAACACCCTTAATATGTTATTATTTGTTTCACGTATACATAAATATATTTTATACTGCAATAATTATAGAAGATTTTAATATATTATTTATTAAATTATAATTTTTATAAATTAAAATTAACTAATATTATTTGTAAACTATAATTATATTTTTATTATTATTTTATTTTTATATTAAAACTAAATAAAATAGAATAAATTTACTAAAAATTATAAATATAATAAATTAATCAATAATTAATATAATAAATATATATACCAAAATTTTATTATTTTATATTTTACATCATTCTTAGTAAAAAATATTCATATTTCTTAATAAAAGTATATACTATTATTTTTCTCAATCTAAAATTAATTAAAAAATATTTTACAACACATTCGTAATTTCAAATAATTAATAATAAAAAATTTAAAATTTTTAAAACTAAAAAACACAATTAAAAAATTTTAAAAGTTAAAATATAAATGTCCGTAGTTGTCATTTTACAGCTAATATCAAACATCTATTTTACCAAATACTTTTATACAAACAACTAATTGAATCAGCTAGTCAAACCAACTAATTGAATCAGCTAGTCAAACCAACTAATTGAATCAGCTAGTCAAACCAACTAATTGAATCAGCTAGTCAAACCAACTAATTGAATCAGCTAAACGCTAACAGCTAAAAGTTATAAGCTGATTGCCAAACAACCCCGTATAAAAAATTTTAGTTTGATATTTTACCATCCGATACCATATTAATAATTTAGTATACCAAATTTATGGATAAAACAAATTCAAAATCAAATTTCACTATTAACTAATTTTCCAATCACATTATACCAAATCAAACATTAACTTCTTTTTTTTAGTATTACATTAAAAAATAATTGAAGATTTTAAACATTACAAAAATATCTATTTATATTTATATTAAATATTTATTTTAATTTTGGATAAACTGTTTTTTTAGTCCCGTAACTGGACCCCTTTATCATTTTAGTCCCGTAAGTGGAGCATGTCGCAAACTAGTCCTATAAGTGAAGATTTTTCGCTGTTTTAGTCCTCCAGCGCCGAAGACGCCCGCGTGGCTCGCCGGAGGTGACATGTCCGCCAGGTGTCCCGCCAGGTCAGCGACACCTGGCGGACACGTGGATTTATTTATTTTTTTTCATTCTATTTATTTATTTATTTTTAATTGGACCAAATAAAAAAATAAAAAAATACAAATAAAATTAAAAATAAGTTTTAAAAAAAAATTTTAAAAAATGAAAAAAAAATTAAAAAATCCACATGTCCGCCAGGTCAGCGACACCTGGCGGACACGTGGATTTATTTATTTTTTTTCATTCTATTTATTTATTTATTTTTAATTGGACCAAATAAAAAAATAAAAAAATACAAATAAAATTAAAAATAAGTTTTAAAAAAAAATTTTAAAAAATGAAAAAAAAATTAAAAAATCCACATGTCCGCCAGGTCAGCGACACCTGGCGGACACGTCAGCAAGCCACGCGGGCGTCACCGGCGCCGGAGGACTAAAACAACGGAAATTTTTCACTTATGAGACTAGTTTGCGACAGGCTCCACTTACGGGACTAAAATGATAAGGGGTCCAGTTACGAGACTAAAAAAAACAGTTTACCCTTTAATTTTTATTATTCAAATTTCTAATTCAACTCTCAAATTTGCAATCAAATATACAATAAAGTTAGAAAAAATAATAGTTTAACTAAATGTAATTAAATTTTCATTTTAATTAATATTATATTAGAAAAATGGACTAATTTTATAAAATAAATTAAAAAGAAAAAATATATTAATATGGTGGAAATGAGGGAGTAATTTATTTTGTAAAAGTAATTAGATTAATTAATGTTTTAATTGTATTTTATGTTGTTAATTATTACTAAATAAAAAAATAGACTAATTTGGTGGGACAATTAAAAATGGAAAAGTGGACCAATTTAGTGGGATTGAGGGAATATAATATAAGTAAATAAAAAAATAATTTTATTTATTTATAATTAATATAAACTAATTTGATAAAAAAATATTTATTTTTTTAGGAAATATAGAAATAAAAGGATTTTGAATGAATCCTATATGATTTATGATATTATGTCCCAAACATCCTGTGATATATATATTTTTTATTTGTCCCAAACTCACTGAACATTTCCAAATTTAGAAATAATTAATAATAGTTATATACATATATTAATATACACTTCATTTTATCCCATTACATCTATCAAATAAAATAAATAAATAATCATTCTCCCTCCAATCACATCACTTAATATCCAAATTATGTCAAAGTATAATATTTAATACTCCCATCTAAATTCTCGCGCTATACACAAATATTGCACGGTGTTTAGGACGGAGAGAGTATTATGTAGTTAATTAAATTGATTTATATATGTTAAGTATGTATTGATTAAGTTTTACCAAAAATAAAAAAATATCAATTATTATAGGACAGACAAAAATGAAACATATGTTGTATTGTTATGCGACAGAGAGAGTATTATGAAAAATATATAATTGTAATTTAAATTATTCTATAATATATAAAAAATAATATTTTTTTGGAAAAAAATCTTTTTTAGTCTCGATATAACCAAAACTCATCAATTTTGATCCCAATATAAAATTTTTATCAATTTTGGTTACAATATAACCAACTCATCATTTTTGGTCCCAATACAAATTTTTTTATCAATTTTAGTCTCAATATAACCAAAACTCATCATTTTTGTCCCAATATAATCAAACTTTATCTTTTTTAGTCCCACCGTCAACAAACCGATGGAAAATGTTGATGTGAGAAGAAATCAAACCTTAAATTTATATTCGAAAAAATTGCACAATCTTGCAAGTACACGTCAGCATTTTCTGTCGGTATGTTGACGGTGGGACCAAAAAAGATAATATTTGATTATATTAGGACAAAAAATGATGAGTTTTGGTTATATTGGAACTAAAATTGATAAAAAATTTATATTGGGACCAAGAATGATGAGTTTTGGTTATGTTGGGACTAAAAATGATAAGTTTTGGTTATATTGAGACCAAAATTGATAAGATTTTTATATTGAGACCAAAATTGATAAATTTTGGTTATATTGAGACCAAATATAAATTTTCCCTATTTTTTATTTTTTTATTATGTAAAATTATACTTATACTCCCTCCGTCCGGTTAGAAAGTATACATATTTCTATTTTGTGATTCCAATTACAAAGTAAACATTTAATTAAATATCATCGTTACTTTTAAAAAAAAAAACAAGACTAAAAATATCATTATACTATTTTTAACTACTAATTATAATTAAAATATTATTATTTTTTAAATACTGCGCCGAAATAAATGTTTAATTTTTATGTGTAGACAGAGGAAATATTATTATATCTAGATTACTTTATTTTTAAAATTAAATTGAATGTATAAATATTAATTAATATTTTATTTCTACGTTATTTCCTATATAATATTTACAATAAAAAAATAATTTAAAGAAATTCAATATCAAAATTTCTCCAAACTAAAATAAATTTCAAAACTCTTATCCTTATTGAACAAATATTTTTCAGCATTTTTCTAGTATATTTGTTTGGTATGTTAAATATTTTTTAATAATATTTCATCGCTAGTAACAGTAACATAACAGTAATAGCATGCACTTGGGCTGGCCACAATGGGTGGGCTGAACAGCAGCAAAACCTCTATATGGCCTTTTTATTTATTTATTTATTTTTTATTTTTACCTTCAAGACTTTTTTGCAGCCCAACGTAAATAAATTCCAAGGCCTTCCTCGCGTCGCGTCGCCACCATTTCAACCTCCCTCCATCCATCCCGGCGCCTGCATTCGCCGCCATGCCAACCGTCAGCGTCGGCAGAGATCGCCTCTTTCAAGCCCTAGGCCGCACCTACAGTCAGTCACTATACTGCTTCTTCATTTTTCCTGCCCTTGCCTTGTTTCATTTTCTTGTTATCCGACTGTTGTTTCGTGCAGCTCAAGAAGAGTTTGAAGATTTGTGCTTTAAGTTCGGCATTGAACTCGATGATGTGGTATGTAGGTGATGGCGGCTAAAATTCCGATTCAGTTTTCGCTACTTCCTTGACTCAATTTTTGATATTTTCCGTTCTCAGCATTCTGCAATCTTCATAGCAAGTTTTTTTTTTTTTTAAACCTTCTGGTGTCGAATTTTTATGCTCCCAGACCACCGAAAAGGCGATTATTCGGAAAGAGAAGCACTTGGAAGAAGAGACAGAGTCGTCTAATGACGACGAAGTTATATACAAAATTGATGTCCCTGCAAATCGGTAAATTGATATTGAATTGCTGGATTAATCAATTTGCACTTCTTCTAACTAGTAATGTGGATTAGTTACAAGTTTGGGGGAATGATCACAATTTGTATGAGTGCTTTGCTGGATCAGCCTGCGCGCGCGCACAAATGGTGACTTTACTTTCGTTGGATTTTAATTTTGTGACAGATATGATCTACTTTGTCTGGAGGGATTGGCACAAGCCCTTCGTATCTTTAATGGGGTCGATCCAATTCCTACCTATCATTTGGCAAGCATAAAAAAGGAATCTATGTGCAAAATGCACGTGCAACCGGAGGTTTGCATTTCTCAAGCCAACTTGGTGTTTTTATCTATTGATTATTCCTATTTTCTTAAATTGTGCTGGATGTAATTTCTATCACTGCAGACATCAAGGATTCGTAAATATATTGTGTGTGCCGTATTGAGAGGTGTTACTTTTGATGAGGCTCGGTACAATAGCTTCATTGATCTGCAAGATCGACTCCATCAAAATATCTGCCGGTAATGCTGTTGATGTCTCTCATTTAACCATTGAATATCTCCTAACTGATTCCTGCCAATGAGAAGATGGTTTCTTTTTATAAGAAGTTTTTAGTTCATGAACTTATATTAACAATTATAGTTTGTTATTCAATAGAATGCTTTGTTAAGGATTGTGGTATGGGTGAGCACCTTGTATTTGGAACTTTCTCATATTTCCCTTTTGTTTTTCTTTTCTCGTATGTTTCTCTCTGCAGACGAAGAACTCTGGTTGCTATAGGAACACATGACTTGGACAAAATTGATGGGCCTTTCACATATGAGGTACTGTGTAATACTGTAAAGTAAGCATGGCCTATGATTACTCTAATTGGGATCCATACCATTTCCGCTGATTTTTCTCTATTAGCACCTTCAATCTGTAAGAAGCTTGTTATGCTGTTTAGTATGGAGTTTTTAGCAATATAATTTTGATGTTGAGATCAACAATCCACTCTGCTTACTTATTATTGTTGTTGTTGTTATTGTTGTTGTTGCTGTTGTTTTTATTGTTATTATTATTAATTTTTTATTTTTTATTTTTTATTTTTACATGTTAATTTGTATCAATTACAGCAGGATGATAGTTCCAACTTCATATTCTTACCCTTCTTCATACCTCATTGTATTCCATTTTGAGATTGTAGTTTGTTTTTCTGGTATGAAATTAAGGATCACTGAATGGGGTCTGCTTGAATTTCAGGCATTGCCACCAACAGAAATAAACTTTGTTCCACTGAAACAGGTACTTATTTTTGTTTGATCAATACTGAATCTAGCACTCTCTTATGATAAATCAAATATTACTGCCACATTTTGTTCTTGATTTCCTTTGTTCCTGTTCTTTCTTAGTTTTTTTTTTTCCATTTTCTTTACTATGCATAGCCACGGTTCCCAATAAAAATATATTAATTTCTCTCACAAAACTTCACATCCAACCACTAGCTAAACACAAAATAAATATAAAAAACACAAACCCAAACACACCCTTATATTTTATGTAGTTAGATCAATATTCGATATGGATATGCTCTTTCGTGTATTTCATGTATTGTCATGTGTAAATATATTTGTTTATATATGTTTCAATAGGGCTGAAAAGGCTTTTTCCTGTAGTTCACTTGCTCTTAGTGTCAATATTATTGTATGTGTGTTCAGGCTAGTGTTTTGGGTTCTTTGTTCTTTGTGATCAACTTTTTAATCTACAGTCTCATAGCATATATTATGTTGAAATTGAAATGGTTGAATCTGATTTTGTACAGGTGAAAAACTTCAGAGCAGATGAGTTAATGGAGTATTACAAGGTTTATCCTATGTTGCAATTCACATCTTTTCTTATTCTAGTTAGCATTCTCTCATGTGTTTGTTTGCTATTGATTTCAGTTTTTTAAGTATAGCTTTTTGTTATATCATTTGGCAGTCTGATTTGAAATTGAAGAAATTCTTGCATATTATTGAGGAATCACCAGTCTTCCCTGTCATATATGATCATAACAGGTAGTCTGATTTGTTTAATAATCTCAATAACATTATAGTTATTTTCCTTGCTTATGTGTCTAACTTTACGAAATAGTGTTATCATTGGCAAGTTTTTAGATCAAGGACTGAATTGTATTACCTCCCTTACACAATAATTCGTGAGTATGTATAGACATTCATAAGATTGAAATGGATAGACACAAATTTAATGCCTAGTACTAATTAAATCTAATAATATCTAACACCGATACACAACTATTACACATGATAAGGCAGATCCTATAGTTTCAGCCATCAAAGACAGTAACTTTCTGGCCTTGATCATGGCCTTGAGACTAGTAAACCTTAATTGTTGCCTACTCTGCCCTTGGTATCCCCCCCCCCCCCCCCCCCCCCCCAGTTGATGCTGGTTGACCATCAATTTGTCAACCAGATGCTGAGAGAAAGTATTCAGCAATGTGAAGATCTGACGATATGGGGAAGAGAGATGAATAAGCATCGTATGCTTCTTGGATAGAATGACAATCAACTTCAATATGTTTTGTACACTCATGAAAGATGGGATTAGCTTCAATTTGAATAGCACTAGTATTATAAACATAATTGGAGTAGGCTCTAGTTGGGGGAATTTAATCCTGCCAAAGAGGCCTCGATGCCAAATGATCTCAGAACATGCAAATGACACGGCATGATACTCTGATTCAGTGGAGGACTTAAACATCATATCTTGCCTTTTTCTTTTCCAATAAATAAAATAATTACCAAGAAACATACACCAACCAATAATGAAATGCCTAGTATTCGAATAGCCAACCCTTAGCATCGCTATAAGCAACCAAATGTATAGGAGAATTTCCAGAGAAGAAAAAGGTTCACAATAGGGAGATCCTTGTACACGAATAATGCAACGAACAATGATCAGATGGTGGTGTGTAAGTGATTGCATAAACTGGCTAACTTTTTGACTTACAAAGGAAATATTGGGCAGAGTTATAGTTAGATAGTTGAGGCTTCCCATCAATTGTCTATGTAAAGTGGGCCTGAGAGAAAACCACCCTCATCATGGTTATCTTTAACATTTACTGCCAAGAGACTAGCCAAAGCAATCAATTCTTAGATACATTTATGTTGAGTAATAAAGTTCTAGTTGGAGTAGATTGTACTTTGAGACCCCAAAAATTATCATAGAAGACGCAAGTCCTTTATTCGAAAGGAATGTTGAAGATTCTCATAAAGTTTGAGCTATAAATTCAGAGTCATTCCCTATGATAACAATATCATCAACATATACTAAAAGCAAAACAAGTCCTTTAGCAGACTGGCAAAGAGAAAAAAGGAGTCACACTGATTCTGAACGGATGATAAGCTAATAAGTGTAGAACATGAAAAGGTGTAGAAATTAACCTTAAAGGGGGAGTCATATAAATTTTCTTGAAGTTGCCCATGTAAAAGAACATTCTGAACTTCTATCTGTCATAAGCTTGTAGAATTACTAAAAGCTATAACAGGTATAACTATGGTCATCTTTGCTAGAGGAGCAGAGGTCTCCCCATAATCCACTTCATACTCTTGCCTATGACGGGGAGCCACTGGACAAGCCTTATCTTTCAGTAAGCGATTAGCTCTTAATTAGGAGAATACACCCATTTGCAACAAATGAACTTGATATCATCGGGGCAATATAATATCCCAAGTATTATTCACTTGAAGAGCTTAATGTTCTTTGCTCATACTTGTTCACCCAATATGCTTGTTTAGTTGCCTGTGAATAGGATATAGGAATTGTAGTGTCTGTTATAGTGGAAGAGAAACCATACTTATCAGTTGGATGGCAAAGACTCAGAGTCGTAAGAGAAGTAGGAGCAAAATTTGGATTTGGATCAAGAAAAAGGTTGTGATGATGACGCCTATATTTTTGATAAGAAACCCTTGGTTTACATCAGTATGTTGGCTTCAAAGCTAATGAGAATAACACCTTCATGTATAGAAACATTGTATGGAAAGTAATACTCCTTTTCAAAAAAAGAATAATAAAAGAAAATGCATTCTGAGAAATGTCTAGAGAATTAGCATTGGCATCATAACATAAAAAGACCATTATGAGTTGTATTGTAACCCCTAAACACACATTTTGAAGCTTGAGTTTTAAGTTTGTAGCGCCTATAAGGAGGCAAGTGAACAACACTGACCTTAGAATGTGTGTAAGGCATATAATCAAGATGCACACCAAAAATACGGTAATAAGGAGAATTGAAATTCAACTGTTGAGAATGCAGATGGTTGCCTGATCGAATAAATTGTAGGGACAGCTTCTACCAAAATTCAGGTGAAACTGAAGATTCCAAGAGTAAGGTTCATAGTATATCCAACAAATGACGATTTTTATGTTTAGACACCCTAGTTTGTTGAGGGTTATAAGGGCTTGATTGTAGAGATATAATGCTTTTATGTTGCTAAAATGTCAGAAAGCCTTGTGACATATATCCCCTACTATTATCAGAATGTAGCAGCTCGATGCAATTAGCAATTCCTCCCGAGCAGCATAGGCAACATGAACTTCAGCCTTTTCTGTACCTGTTGACAGTTGTCTAGCCACTTTCTGTTCTTCACACAACAAGTCACCAAGACATACATCTAAAGAGGGGATTGGATTTCTACTTACCAGTCCAACTCTCACCACTTCTAATTCAGTTCTCAGTTTCATTAGAAGTTGTTCACATTTACTATCTTCACGTACTGCCTTCACTCTGACTGAGGCTTTCCATGGAACTTTAGAATCAATTATACCATTATATTAGCTCCATAAATGAATGAATCCAAAATAATACTGCTCAATAGAGAGGAGGCATCTTGGTTGTAGTTACTAGTTCAAGTTGAAATCTTATTATCTTATGATATACATGCTTCAAATTACCCCACATCTTATTTATGTATTAAAGGAGCATAAATTGTTCATCATTTGAGTTCAATAGATGCTAAAATCCAAGTAATAGTACTAGCAACCTTTGCCTCCCATTGACTTCCCATCTTCAGGTGCTGTAGAAGACCCATGGATATGACTCCAAACTTCTTTCCATTTTAGGAACATCCTAAATTGAATTTCCCATGCTGCATAATTTATTCCAATTAGCTTCATACCCAAAGATTCTGTATGTGTTTTTTCCAAAAAGTTTTCCACAAATATTCTTTCAAAGAATACAATAAGAGACCAAATTGCAAAAACAACTACCAACCACAATATGATTGACCCAAAAAGGATATCTTAAAACTAAATTGATCAACATAATCCCCAAGAAGAACATCAAGTTAGAAAACTTTGAAAGGCTGAGAATTCACATAATCAGCTCTAATACTATGATAAGTTTTTGGATCAAAGACTGAATTGTCTTACTCCCTTTACACTTCAATTACTTGAGTATATACATACATTCAGGGGAAAATGGATAGACACAAATTTGATGTAACACTAATCAACACTAACCAAGTACTAATAATACCCATCATGAATATACAACTATTACACAGGATAGAGCAGGTTCCATAATTTCAGCAATCAGCCATCAAATCCCCAAGCTTGCTCGGCTTGATTATTGGCTTGGATTAATAGACCATAATAGTATCTCAATTATATCTGCGCTTGTTGATAATCACTACATCTTACTGTCGACTCCTGGAAAGTTTTCTTTTAATGATGTTCTGTTTTTTCCATATCTGAAGAAAGCTGTTCCTTTAATGCAGAACCGTTTTGTCATTGCCTCCAATTATTAATGGTTCACAGTCAGCGATTAGTTTGAAGACCAAGAATGTTTTTATTGAATGCACTGCAACTGATTTGACGAAAGCCAATATTGTTTTGAACACAATGGTAATGAGCAAGACTGAAAGATGCCTCTCATTTTTGGCACTGGCTATCTCTCTTCATTTTTATGATTGCCTATTGGCATGCAGGTAACCATGTTTTCAGTCTATTGTGAGAACAAGTTTGAGGTTGAACCAGTTGAAGTAATATACTCTAATGGAACATCATATGTTTGCCCTGATTTGGCGCTTTACCAAATGGAGGTCCCCTTATCTTACATTTCCAGTGTAGTTGGTGTTCCTCTTCCAGCTGATGAGGTCACTTTCTGTCCCTTGATCTATTTTACTTCTCTTAGTTTTAGCCTTAGCTATATTTTTCAAGTTGGTTTATCTGTAATTTTGTCCTTTTTAATGCAATGTGTTTCATCACAAATTATTTCTAGTGTGCTGTCAAAAATTATGGAGATAGATAATACTATTTCATGTATTATATATGTTGTCCCTACTGTTGTGTAAGACAAAGTAGCATTTGCTAAACCCTACCATTGCTCTGTGTTTTATTGAAAGAAGTATATACTACAGTCTTTACCTGAAGGATTTCTCATTTGGCTGTTTGTTGTATATGTAATAACTGTAGCACAGTTTGTTTTCTTTGTCTTTTGTTTCTTTTCTGGTTTAATATGTATCTCCTTGCTGTGATTGAAGTTATTCATACAGATTAGTACCATCTTCATGTGTTTGCTGTAATCATAACAAAATAAATCTTTGGAGCTTGCATTGACTGGGATAGAATTGCAGGTTTCTCACTTGTTGAATAAAATGCAATTACATGCTAAGCACTCGATATTGGACTGCAAAGAGACGATCTTCACAATATCTGTTCCTCCCACAAGAAGTGACATTCTTCATCCTTGTGATGTTGCAGAGGTACTTGTTTTTGCTTCTTTTATTGCGCCAAATACCAGCTTTATCTGCCTGTGATTGTCCTTAATTTTGGCGTTTTCTCTTCATCTTGCATTCAAGGATGTGGCAATTGCTTATGGTTATAATGAAATTCCAAAGATCAAATTTCCATCGCTGAAACCACAGTCATTGAATGAGTTCAAAGATCTTATTCGAGCTGAGGTAGGAATTATACAAGCATCTATCCAGTTGTTTCTGATCATCGTTCCTATGTCAGTAAAAATTCAACCTTCTATGTTAATAATTTCATCATGGGTTGTTGTGTGTAATGGGATCTTGAAATTTTGCTTATCCTTAGATTGCCATGATTGGTTATGCGGAGGTGTTAACCTGGATACTCTGCTCCTACAAAGAAAATTTCACAATGCTTAACCGCAAAGATGATAAATCAACAGGAGCAATTATTGGAAACCCTCGTTCAGCTGATTTTGAGGTTTGTTACATATGAACTATTAACCTGATTGCAGCATTTTTTCCCCCTACATTTTACCTAACTTAAAAGGTCTTTGCTCTCTACTTTTCAGGCTGTGCGCACTAGTCTTATGCCTGGCATACTGAAAACTGTTGGACACAATAAGGACCATCCAAAACCCATAAAAGTATGTGAGATGCCTTGTGATTTTTTTATTATTTTTATTTTCCTTCGTAATTCAACTCCATTCATTCCCCACGAAGAGGAATAATAAGTATAAATCATGGAAGTTGTTTAGCTTATCATTATTTTGTAAATATAGCTTAAAGTTGTTGGCTTGATACGCACTGTACTAATTTCTACTTTCTACATCACATCTTTTCTTCTACGCTGGTATAACTCCTTATTCAAAGTGGACTATGTCGGGCATTGTTTGGGTAATTTGGATTCATAGAAACTGGAACTATTGCTATGATATATCTAGGACAGATTTAAAAATTCTTGTAAACAATATATATATTATTCAAAATTAACTTATTATTTGACTGCTGGACTTTCCTTTTTGGTTAGATTTTTGAAGTAGGTGATGTGGTGCTATTAGATGAGGCAAAGGATGTTGGTGCGTCAAACCGTCTTCATCTTGCAGCTTTATACTGTGGAGCTACCTCTGGATTTGAGGTTATTACTTGTAAATTATTATTATTTTTATCATCATCACATCACATCACATCACGGTGATAGATGAGTCATGAACTTTATTCATGATTACCCTTTTATATGCTATTAATGCTAACAATTTGATTATTGACTTGGTTCTGTAAAGAATATCACAACTAGAATTTGAAAATGTGATGCAATTTTCTTGTTGGCCATTTTGTTTTCAGTTGATACACGGTCTTGTGGATAGAGTCATGGAGATGATTGGAACACCATTTGTATCCCCTGGGGATAAGACGGGCTACTATATTCAGAGTTCAGATGTATGTCCCTACCTGCCTATTTAGTATTTTGTCTGTTGTTGGGTTTCTGGTCATACCAACGGGCTAAATTGTTATACTTGTTTCAGGACCCCGAGTTTCTTCCTGGCAGACAAGCAAGCATCATTAACAAAGGAAAGCAAATTGGAACATTCGGGATTGTGCATCCGCAGGTATGAATGGGTACAATCCCTTGTGTTTTGGTTTTGGTTGATTCGATCTTGGATGACTCCACGTTTGTCGGAATTCCTCTTCCAGGTGTTGGAAAACTTTGATATTCCAGACCCATGCTCCTTTGTGGAGATGGACGTCGAGAGCTTCCTCTAGAAGGTGCATCCTTGACCTTGAAGAATGGAAGGGTGTGGTTTGATTCTTCATTTTTGGATGCCTCTTGTTCTTCTATTCTTGCCATAATTTAGTTGAGATCAAGCAAACACTATTATTTATCGGTTGACTTCTGGTTGGTTGCATTACATTTTTGTATAATTTGAGATGATGGTGAAATTGAATCTGTTCAGAGATTATTATTATCATACTGTTATTATTATATGTGCTGAACATAATCCTGTTGCAATAATCAAAGCATCAGTTGCTTTAAGGTTATTTTCATATAATACAATTTTGGAGTAATGAAAAGATTTTAAAATGGTAAAAAATTATTATTTGAAGTAATATTTTGTAAGTTAAAATAAGTATTCGATGAGATGTTTAAAATATGAAAATAAAAATGAAAATTTGTTGATAAGCAAGAAAGTTCCAAAAATATTTCTGTAGTATAAATCTTCATACCAGGAACAACAACGCATATGTGCCAAGTGATCCATAGCTTATGAAATATCTAAGGTTGAAGGTTGTGTTTTTTTTTTTTTAGTTTACTATTCGGATTTTTCTTTTTTCTTAAAAAAATTTTATATCAAATAATTAATTTTTTTTTTTATATTATACTATAAATTTATTTTACATTCAAAACATCACTTTAATGTCTATTTATATTACATCAAACAATTATTCAAATTCAAATTCAAGAGTAAAAAATCTAAACCCAAAATCCCAAACCCACAAACACACACACCCTACACCCTAACTAGCAAATTAAAGGCCCTTCATTCGGGTTTGCATTAGCCATTTCTGTACAAATGTCCAAGAAATTGTGAAGTTTCTGAGTGATTACAAGTATTCCAAAGAATACAATAGAATTCCAATCAAACAGAAACTCCCCTTATATGTACCAACAAAAATTACCTTCAATTGCTTTAAAAGATGAAGCTATATTTCTGGCTACAAGAAGCCGTGAGCACATTTGCACAAGTCTTCCCTGAAAGCACAAGCACAGGCAGCACACAAAAACGAAACCAACAGAAAAGCAGAAGCTCAACATGCGGCCGTTTCAGAATCAGTCGAAAGCAAGAAAGAAATAACAGCCTTAATCCCCAAATAAACAAACTATAAATAAAAATACGCACAACCTGGGAATCATTGCAACTTATAACATCACCGATGGTTCTCAACAACCAAGAACCATCCCAGCCAAAACCCATCCCCTGCAGATAATTAATACCGTAGACTTGAAATAGAAACCATTTTTAATTAATGCAGAACAACTTGCAAGATAAAAAACAGCAACCTAATTTCACAACCAAAGTATGATGTTTCTGATAGAAGAAATGAAACTTAAAATTCAGATATCCTCCCTCAAGCATCATCAGCAAAATAAGGCACACAATAAATGCTTCCATAAACAGGCAATGAATTGAGAGAGAGATAAGAGCACAGCATGAGTCTGTAGATAAGATTAAGTAGTAGTTAAGCTTCTGCAGTTGCTTGGGTCAATCCCGACTTCACCAACAACTTGTTGAGGTTGTCCGCTGGGCATATCTGGAACTTCACTTTCCCAGAAGACAAAAATATCTCAGCAAGTTCAAGTTTCTCTGAGTTAAGGCTTGTGCTATCCATTGTTTTGCTGAGTACCTTAAGAGCAAGCTGCACAGCCTCTTCTCTAGTGATCTCATCTTTGTAATCCTGCTTGAGTATCGATTGTGCCGCTTGGTTATTAGCTCCAATTGCCGCAGCCTTCCAACCTGCATAATTCCCACTGGGGTCGCTCATGTAGAGCTGAAACCCAAAATTCTTGTCCCAGCCTGCAAAGAGGAATGAAACACCAAAGGGGCGAAGACCACCAAACTGTGTGTAGCCTTGTTTGGTGTCACATAAAGACTGAACTAGCTGTTCGACTGGCATTGGCTCTTGGTAAGCATAAGCATACCGCTGAGCCTGGAGCCTTGCTGTGTTGATCAGAATGTTGGCATCAGACATGATTCCTGCCACGGCACATGCTACATGGTCATCAATCTTGTACATCTTCTCCACTGACCCAGAGGTTTCGAGCAGTTTGGATATGACTTTCTTTTCACCAACTAATACAACTCCATCTTTAGCTAAAATTCCAATAGCACTCCCTGCATTTCCAATAGCCTCCATTGCATATTCAACCTGGTAAAGGCGGCCTTCAGGAGAAAAGATTGTAGTACGGCTATCATATCTTCGAGACATCTGCAAAATCAGAAATAGATTCACATTGTTCAAAAATAAACCTAATAATTCAAGGAAACAGAACTCTATCAGCAACAAACAGCAGAAAGATAAGTTAACTATGCCCATTTTAGAAGGTTAAAGTTTCCATCAATGGAGCTTTCCTATAATTATAAAATGCTCACTAAGCCTGCTCACTAATTTACATCCACACTGTGCCTCGGATTTAAATCCAATACCTCTACTTTGGCATCAAGCCACTACTTTTGAAGAGCTGAACTTTCACAAATCTGAGTGAACAGGGAATTGAACAAGACAATTCTCAAATCACCAGAAAAATGCACCCATTCAACACTTCTTTCCAGGAGGGTTGGGGGCAGGTGGATAGGGGTATGTGCTCATTCCAATGAGAATGATAAAAGGCAAGGAACCTCACAAATTCTTAGAGTGATGCCAAAGAGCAGAAAGATTTAAACCTGAACCAGCAGCAAAATAAGAAATACAAGCCACTTGCAATTGAAGTGTTCAAATCTCCATTTACTGTCCCCACTCAAAAATTTGAGTGGGTGAATCTCATGAAACTCACCCTCACTCACACCCATTTTATACCAAGGAGCTCAGAGAGGGATCCATAGCAGAGCAGATTCCAGAGCTCTATATTCATAAATCATAATAGCTGATACCTAAAATGACGACCTACAACTTACAAAGATGAGTTGCAAGCAGCATCTAATTATTTTGAGTCAATCAGAATATCAATTCTTATGCCAATTGTAGCAGTTCTTCACAAACATCCCAAGACTTCTATTCATTACTAATTTCTTCAATACTTGTAAAAGGATTTGAAGTCAAGACACCAAAGCAGCCGTTCATATTCATAAAGAAACCAATTTTCAGTCTCAATGAAATATATGTGCCAGAAGGATTCAGGCCAATCCCAATATCAACCAGCCACGCAAAAATGGAAAAGCACATCCAGCGCACAGATATGAATTTCTAGTAGTATACAATAACGCACTTGAAACAAAAGGTACAAATTTGTGTTCTTAAATTGTAAGTAGAGATGTGTGCGAGAAATGAGAACGATGCATTCGAAAACCTGATTTCAATAACATATCCTCAATCAACAAGGCAATGGGATTCACAATAAAGCGGATGAGTGAGGAGCAACTGGAAGAAACACTTACTGTTACTGATCAAAGACGAAAACGCAGCAAGAGAGAAAAATTGTGCTTCAAGAAACGTAGGCCGGACGAGAGCAAGGTGCGAAGTGGGGAAGGGAAGGAATTCACCTTATATTTTTTAGTGCGGGTGCGGGTGCGGGTACGGGTACGGGTGGGTCGGTCTCTTTTCAAACAATACTGCTACCCTTCCATTAATATTATTATTGAACTCAGGCCCAAATGATTAACGTGGGCTCGATCTATATGGGCCCTAATTAATACAGAAAGTTCATTGTGTCCAACAATTTTTTGGTGACGAGCAAAATTATCCCTGATCCCATTGAATATATAACATTTAGTCATATTCCTCCGTCTCACATAATTTGTTTATATTTTTTAATTTTCGTCTATCCTACATAATTTTTCATTTTTCTTTGAAAAATTGATTATACACTTTAATCATATTTTTAAATTTAAATTTTTTTATAATTTTAATTAAACTATTTAGTTATCTTAATCTTAATCTATAATTATTTTTACTAATACACTTCTTAATTACTTATTAATAATACTTTATCTAAATTCTCGTATCTACAGTAATATGTCCATCTTATCTAGGACGGAGAGAGTATTTTTTATTTCATTCAAAACATTCAATTGAAAGTAATTTTTAAAAATATTTCTCAGTGACTTCTATTATTATCTTCTAAATTTTAACTATAACAAGACTTATTACTTTTATTAATAATTACAACAAGTTACTTAAGACACACATATTATTTTTATTTTAAAAAAAAAATCATTACTTCTAATAAAAATAATTAAAAATTAATTAATTAACTATTACCTAAAATTTAAATTTTAAATTTATCAATAAAAAAATAATTTAAATTTATTTCAAAATATCACATACACCTATATATTTTAAAATCATATTATATATATATATATAGATATCCAATTTCAATATTTATTTTTTTTTAAAAAAAAGTTATATTCAATTTAAACTATCTGACCAATAAAAATAGTAATTTTTTCAACTAACCTTTAACAAAACTATTCGAAAAAAATAAAATAAAATTCCGGGCAATGCATTAATTCAACTTTATTTCAATATTAAATTTTAAATACCAATGATCTCACACATTCAAATAATTTTAATATTCAAAATTATAATAATAAAAATATATAATATTATCAAAATTTATATATATTAATAATTTTAAATTAAATTAAAATATAATAATATTATATAATATATATATTATAAAAATATATAAAACTAAACAATTATTATAAATTTTTTAAAAATTATAAAGATAATGGGTTAAAGATTATGATACTATGACGGATGTTAACAAGAGTAATTTGAATGTTAATGTGGATATGGTGTGGATGAGAGAGCTAAACAAAAAAATGTAATGAAACCCAACAAAATGGTTAATAAAGACAAATAAGAGCGCTGACGTGGAGCTGATATGTGAAAAACATAGTGTGTTCTCTAAAAGCAATCACAAAGGGTTAATAAAGGAGGCACTTCCCTTTATTTTGAAGGCAACAATCAAAATTTAACATATACAATTGACCTTTTGTGGCGGCCAAAATTTCAGACGCCCATCCCTATCGCCTCATAAAGTAGAGGCCTTGACAATTATCTTCTCTTTGCATCCCGCTCTCTCATTTTATTCTCCCAATCCAATCTCATTCGCTAGCACCATAGTCATTTTCAACATCCGTTGAACTCAAATTTTACCAGGGAGCTTGTAAATCGTCGGTCTATAAACCCTACAAATCTATACAAATTTTCAATTAAATCCCTAATTTCAGAGAGTTCGCTCAACCAATTCTAGAAAACTTAAAAAATACCTCACCACACAATTCGATACAAAAACGAGTAGAATGAAAAAAAAAACAAGAAAGATGCCTGATTTAGAACCAAAATCGAAATGGAGGATGGTTACGGCGGAGGAGCACTTTTTTGAGGGGTTTGGAAGGGGAGGAGAGAAAATATCCTTTTTTTTTTTTTCTCTTAATATATTTATAAAATTACTTTTCAAATAAAAACTATTGAATAGTTTAATCATGATTTTATCCCAAATACATCCAAATTGCCTTGACCGTAAGTGGAATGAAACAATTTCTTTTTTCACTATTGCAGTTGTTCTAATGAACATGCTCGTGTTGAAACGTGTGTATATAAATACACGCATCTATTGTTTGATATGACATAGTATTAATTTACCACATGCTTCTTGCTATTACTTCTCTGAAAAGAAACATAGTCTTCATTATGTTTAGTCTAATCATTAATCCTTATTTACATTTTATCATCTTTTTCTTTTCTCTTTTTCTATATATATATATATATATATAATATGTTACTTGAATAAACAATAGAAGTATTCCTAAGAGAAGATATTTGAAAGTTCCCTGAGTTCAGATATGAAAAAAAAAAAAAAAAAACTAAATTTAATTTTATATAAATATATATACACACATATGATCATACTTAGTTTAATTGTTACAAAAGCCTTGGAAAAATTGCCTTGGAATTTAAAAGAGTTCCGAGGCAAATTATTTTTTTTCTCGGATTTTGTTTCGGAACTGTATCCGCAGAGAAAAGGCCGTCGCCATTTATGTTGGTTCGGAAATTCCGAGGTTAATTTCAAAAGCTTTGGAATTTCCTCGAAATTTCCGAAACTATTGTTGAACTAAAAAATGGTGTAGTGTGGGACGCATGAGTTGAATAGCCTCGGAATATTCCGAGGCTATTCAACTCACACGCCAATGCATTTCATATGGCCTCGGATATTTCCAAGGCCATTCGACTCACACGCTTGTGTATTTCCAATGCCCTCGGAAAATACGAGGCCATTTAGTGGCAGTGTTAATTTGAAGTTTCAGAAGCATTAACAAATTTTTTCTTTTTCTCTCGATTTTTATATTTATTATAGTAATTTCACATGGCCTTGGATATTTCCAAGGCCATTAGACTCGCGCGCTTGTGTATTTCCAATGCCCTCCGAAAATACGAGGCCATTCAATGACACTGTTAATTCAAAGTTTCAGAAGTATTTACAAATTTTTTCTTTCTCTTGATTTTTATATTTATTATAGTATATATAATTATATTTACTGGGAGTTATATACCGGTAACTAAAAATTTAATATAAAAAAATAAACTACAAATATGAAGAAAATTTTATATCAACCAAAATCGTAGACATCACGAACAATTTCGACAAAAGGGTACAAAATATACGTTTTTATTGAAATTCGCATTCAACTATACATTATACAATCGATTAATCTAACAAAATGTAAGGGCACGTCGAATACGAGACTTTCATAATATAACAAAATAAGAGTAGTCACAGGCCACAAGTTCATAATGCACAATATCTCGATCGGTAGGAAAATTAGAGTTTTTATTTTTCTACTTACGAACATCATTGATACTCAGTTGGAGTTATTGTTTTATCCGAGTCCCTACTATCATCGTCGTCATTCCCGGATCCGTCGTCTACATCATCATCTCCATTGATTGCTCCAACCACATCATTTTCATTTGTTGCCATAAATGGGTTTTCGAGAAGGCCCTTGCTGGCAAGAAGTGGAAATAAAAGCCCGGTGTTGGGTTTTTTTTTTTGACACAAAAGCCTCCAATATTATCGCAACACTCCGTTGCACCTACCACAAATTTATCGTCAGGTATTACAACAATAGTATCCTTCAAAGTAACTATATAACAACAACTAGATACGTTTTCATCATAGAAAAATAGAAGAGATAGTTGTGTAGTTCTTTTAACATGGATTTGATTGTTTTTATTAGTCGA
Source organism: Andrographis paniculata (assembly GCF_009805555.1). NCBI lineage: Eukaryota > Viridiplantae > Streptophyta > Magnoliopsida > Lamiales > Acanthaceae > Andrographis > Andrographis paniculata. The sequence continues at coordinate 2,962,488 of NW_026137607.1, read as the reverse complement.
ACAAAGTATCGCAACAGATTATGTCTAAACAAAATTGATATTGTGCTCACTAACATAATAAATGGTACATGGTTGAAATAATCAAAATAAAAATATGAAAAGATGTTAAACGTTCAATAATTTAACAAAACATGTATTACTTGTATCATCATCATTTCCTGACGTTGAAGAGCATTTTAGGTCTGTCTCAAAGCTTCTTGTTGAGCTTCCATCTCTATTTCCGAAGGGTAGATGTGAGTCTGTGGGGTGTTATGGACGGCACGCGAACTAGATCCACATAATACTACTCTTGCGGTGCTCCCTTGTGAGCCGAGCCCTGCCACTCGACCTTTCTTATCATAGCCCCTGTAAGACTTGATAAGCTCATTTATCGATGTAAACGTAGTTTACGTGTATTCTTTACAATATTTCTTCAAAACTCTCCTACATTTCCAATAATGGATTACACAAGGAAGTGATGTATCAACAATAACTTAACATTTTGCAAGTAATATCACACTCATGCATTTCCATCAAATTTGAGTAATTTTTCATTTATTGAGATATATGAGATTCATTTTTCATGTAAAACATGTTGTGCACATAGATAAAGAATAGTATACCACTATCTCGGCTAGCTTCGTAGAAGGATACGTTCCATCCTTTTGTTTCCAACGGTCATAGAGCTCAATTGTAGAGGGAGGTCGACCCAAATTCTCTTCCTGTTAAACAACCATGCAAATGTTATATTAAACAATAAACAACAACTAATGTAGTTATTGCTGTGAAAATTAAGCTCGATCGAAAACCTTTAAATTTAAATATACATGTTCTCACCATTTTTTTTGTACAATATCCATCAACCACGCTCCGCCTCTATACTTATTCAACAATGCATCCTTATTTTTAATCTTGTTTTCCTTGTTGCGCTCCCGAATTTTTAGATACTCCGGGCTTGTAAACTTGCTAATCATGCCGGCGTGCAACTCTGGCTTGAGCCATTATGACAGCTTTAATTTATTTCGGGCGTCCCTTAAAGCCCGCGATAAATTTCGTCGACCCTTTTCTCTCAAATAGGGTCCGAATGTTCCCCTCATCCGTAGCGTCCCAGCGATATAAATTCTAAATGTCATATCAGAAGAGAGTATTGCATTTATTTAAGGCATTCATCTTATATGACACTATATAACTTAATATATACACTCGATTATATATTCAACACACCAAATAAATGAATATGATCTACTTGAAGCATAGATAAAATCCATTTTGATATTAAAGAAATATGTAAATGCGTTAGGAAAGTTAGGTCATAAAAATATTACAACTAATCATGAACATTGAAACCATCGATCCCGTGTATCACTTGGAACTTCAAACCATGTTATACACCCATCTGTAAAATTTTGAGGTGACGATCTTTCGAATTTGTTTACTGAGACCAGCGGTGGCACTTCACAACAAAACACAACACGTCAACCACTGAGCTTTACCTCGTGATTTCCTACATAGGTAAACACAAAATACGCGTATGAACCATATTTTTTTTACTGAAAAGTCCCTGACGAAATAGTCTGTCGATTATCTGGCAACAGTGGTTGTTCGTCACGGTCTTTACACCTGGCTGCGTTCTGCTTTGCCTCGTCGAACATGTCCTCGTCGTGCGGGTAAAGTGGCGGTTTATTTTCCATCACTGTAAAAAATGATGATATAGCAAACGGTTCATGAAAGCCGCAATATCTCATTTACAACTGTGAATAAGCGTGATTGATGCGCCGGAAGGAACGTGGACCGTGGATTCGAACCCCGCTTTTAGGAAATTTTAATTGCCCATCCAAAATATTGACGTACAACCTGCTGTAAGAGTAAGTCATTTATTGTGTATATACAATAATAACAAAGAGTATAACAATAATGATTGAATATTAATTCGGATGATATTACATTCAAAACATATAAGAGATCTATATTCAAACTTTTATATAATACATTTTGGATATAGGCATGCTAACAATACATAGTAATTTAGGTGTTGGCGAATATATCTCGTATTATAATAAATATATGTATGCATACATATAATAAAAGACTGTATAACTCAACAGGACAAATAAAGAAACAAATAATCTAAGTATTAGCTTTAAAATTATTTTATTATGTTGTTGCTTTATATTATTCAATCCTTTCCCGAAAAAGAGAGGTCTAACAAATAAAAGGATAAATACTTCTGGGGATCACTAATTGTGATATTATCTGTTAAACAGAACCAAATTTCCACCGCAAAATCAAGATTCGCAACAAAGTGAGCTAACAAGTCTTTGCTTAATCACTTTTTTTAGTATAACATATAAATATATATATATATACATATATATACACATTGTGTACAAACAGATCTTAGTGCTCTTCAACGACAACATTGAACAAGGTGTTTGGATCAAGGCATCCTTTTAAAAAATTAAAAAAAAAAAGGGGCATTATATTATATAATCACCTAACGATAAAACATAATAATACAATCAGACTAGGAATTTAGGACACACTCACATTTTGTTACGCAAGCCCACTCACCTCGATTTACCTAGGATTACCTTCAGGAAATGTAGAAACTTCCACAATCCGTAAACAATTTCATTCCAAAAATTGGATATAAGTAAAAGCTATCGGCAGGAACCAGCAAGTTTCGTATTTACTGGAATTTCGGGAGAAGAGACAACATAGGAAAGATACCGTCGGACGCTTGGGTGTCATGCCGGTTGTGGGAGGAGGGGGTGAAGCGGGTCACAGGCCGGTGGTTCGAGGCTGGTGATTCCATGGCATCGTGGTCGTTATCAAGGAAGGAGAAAAACGAACAAAAGAGCGGGATGTGAAGAAGAGGGTTTTTTTAGGGTTCGATCACTGAATTATTTAATCAATGGGTTTCTTAAAATTGGGAAAAGAAGAGGCAGGAAGGAAGAGAGAGAGACAGAGGTGAGAGAAAAATGGTGGCATAGATTAAATAATAAAATTACCTTCGGAAAGACCGAACCTTTTAATTTGGTACATTAAAATATTAAATACTATCTTCATTCAACTCTTAACAAACTTATTTATTTTTTCATGTTGATCTTTAAATATTAATTATTATATAAAAATATAGTACAAATTAAAAAAAAATTACAAAAACGTTTTCATTTCGAAAAATCCCGAGTCTTTTTTATTTTCTAATTTAATTTAAATATATAAAGGATTGTCTTCGTAAATCCGAGAGTTTCTTGGATGACTTTGGATTGTTGCTTTGGAATCTTCCGAAGCCATATATTTTATAAAACAAAAATTATGTATATATAAAATTAGCTTTGGAAAATTCCGGTACTTCTTTATTTCTAATTTAATATTAAATATATAAAGAATTGTTTCCGAAAATCCGAGGCATGTTTTGGATGACTTCGGATTATTTCTTCGGAATCTTCGGAATTTAATATTAAATATATGGCTTTGGAACCTTCCGGAACCTGCTGAACATTTTTATGACTTTGAAGAATTGCTTCGGAATTATCCGAGGCTATATACTTCATCATATCATATCCTATCCTATACATATCTATGGCACAAGGGTATGGGCCCCACATTTATAATTTTCGCAATCTCTTTTTTTTTTTGAGTTTTTAATTTTTTTTATTGGTTTTTTCAAAATATATAAACATATAATTTTTTTTAGTTACTCAATTACAGTTTTTTTGTTTTAAAAAAAATAATGGGATAGTGAGGTAGTTTCTTAATTTAGTTTTTGAATTTAATTTGTATATCATGTAATACAAATGTATATGTGTAGTGTATTCTCTCAATAATTTGGAAAAATCAGAATATCGGTGATTAGCCTTAGACGTTGGATTTCAGGAAAGTTGGTTGAAAGTTCGTTAAAAGCTCGCCAAGAATTTGGTGACTCTCCCTTCTGCCTCATACTATATTTATTTTTGGATTTAATTAATCAATTTTGGATAAATTTTATTTTTTAATTATATGTTTTGCAGATTTTTTTTTTATTTGTTTTGCAGACAATGTGAAAAAAAAGAAAAAGATTACACTTAAGATTCATTTATAATTTTAATATATTTTGTAAATATTTTTTAGTTTATTTTGTTTTGCAAATAAATTATGATATATAGAAGAAGAAGGTAAAAACATAATATTCATTAATATTTTTAATATATTTTGCAATTATTATTGTATGTATAATATTATCGAACACATTTTTCTCGATGTGCATGATGTCTAAATTGTGTCGTATGAGTAAGTCTTTCCAGTACGGAAGATCCCAAAAAATACTTCGTTTTGTCCATTTGTGTACTTGTCCATATCCGTGTGTTCGTTTTTCAAGTGGATCGTCCACAACTCGTGGTATCATACGAAGCCATTCCCATACCACCTCCCCAGACAAACGATCTCGTGTCATATCAGTCTCCACCTTTTCTCGTATAAATCCTCTACCATCATTCCTAAATGTATATACGCTGGATTGTCATCCATACATACAGGACATCCTAACATCCCAACCGTGCTCCATCCAGACACCATACCATACGAAGGAAAATCACCAATAGTCCACAATAGAGCAGCACGCACCCGAAAATTGTGCATTGTGTATGCATCATATATTATGTGCTATTCTTCCCAAAGATCGACCAACTCTTCGACAAGAGGTTGAAGACAAAAATCGAGGAGCTTCTTGGGGTTCGTTGGTCCAAGAATGAGCACTGATAAAAACATATATTTTTTCTGCATACAAGTACCTGGTGACAAATTGTACGGAGTTAGAAATACGGTCCAACACAAGTAATTCCCACTGTAAGTACCAAACGGTGCAAAACCATCAGTACATAGTCCGAAATGCACATTCCTAGGATCTCGACTAAACTCCGGATGAGTACGATCAAAATGTTTCCATGCTTCACTGTGGCAAGGGTGGCTCATTTTCCCGTCTTCGTTAGAGTGGGTAGCATGCCACCACATCGCATGCGCGGTTTCTTTGAACTTGTACAATTGTTTAAGACGTGGCTTTTTAATGGGAGGTAGATCATCTGTGACGCTGGGACTTTCTTACGCCAAGATCTTGTTCTCCACCTAGATACGCCACAATAGTCGCACCTGTCTAACTACTCTTTGTCATTCCAAAACAACATACAGCCATCCACGCAACAGTCAATCTTCAGAGTTGGCAACCCCTTATCTGAAGTCAATTTTCGTGTGTTGTAATAGTCTTTTGGCATATTATTACCAACAGGCAGTGCTCGCTCACACATTATACAAAGATCGTCATATGCACCATCTGATATGTTGTTTTGTGCCTTAATGCGCAACATCTCAGTCACAATCGAAAGTTTTGTTTCACCAACACAACCTTCGTACAGGGGTTTATCTGCCATCCGTAGTGTGTCACTTAATCTGGGAGATGTCACTTCCTGATCTAAGTGTTCATAAAATGGAGAATTTGCAACTCCTTCGAATCCATCATGATCGATCGCATCATCGCTGCTATCCGCAGCAACTGGCGTGACTATAGATGCCCAATCGGTTTGCCTTTTATTTTGATTATAGTTGGATCCGACTCCCACGTAACAGCTACTCGGAAATGTCAACACCTTACCATGAAATAACCATGTATGATAATTTGCAATAAACCCCCCTCTGAGTAGGTGTACCGTGACTTCCTCGGGGCTTCTATATTTATTTTTGCACTTCAAACATGGACATAAAATTTCTGCTCCGACGACCCAACCGTGTTGTACTTGTGCCCATGTTACAAAGTCTGCCACACCTACTTCAGATTGTGGAGACAATCTATTTTGGCCCTCAACTTCTCTGGAATACATTCATGCTCTTGGAGAGTTGGGGTTCATATGTGCTGTGAACATTAACAGTAAAAAATGATTGGAAAGTAAGGTAATGCTATTAAGAAAAAGAATTTGATTATCAAATAAATTAAAATTCAAACGCGGTAGTTATTATTAGAACAAATTTGTATTGAAAGAAAAGGAAAAAACACAAACAATCAATTTGATTACATAAATTATATATTGAGTTTCTCATTGTTATGATATTTAATTTTTAAATAATTCAATTAACTAAGACAGTAAGTAGAAAATTGTTGCATTCTAGTACATTATGTAAATGTCTAAAATATTTAAATAATCTAAATAAAAAATAAATAGACTTTAAAAAGTTAAAACAAAAATATGTAACACATCTTTATTTAATAATCTAGATAATTTTATAAATTTCGACAAATTATAAATACACTAAAATATATTTATGTAAAATCAACTCATGATATATACAAAAATCAACAAACTATAGCTCTCTCACTGAATTAATAGGAGATATATTCCAATTATGTGAATATTATAAAGTGATTGTGAAACTAGAAAAATAATTGTAGCATTTTAAATAGAAAATGCTTGTACTCAATTAAATATATAAATTTATTTTCGAATTTTCAAAAACTAATTGTAAAACATATCTCAACTTGAAAATAAAATAATATTACTAAATTTTATTTATTAATCTAACAAAAAAAATTAGTAAAATATATAATATATATTTAACAATAATAAAAAGTAACTAAATAAAAAGAATTTAGCTGAATTTCATAATAATTAATTAATAAACTTTAATGATAAATTAATATATAAGCATTAATGTTTAATGTTAAAAGTAACTAAATCTCTAACCAAACACTGCAAATTATAACTAAAGAAATATTAGAAATAAATAAATTTTTTATACAAAGTATACCTTATGAAGGCGGTGGAGACGAAGGCAAGTGAATGATTGAAGCCAAAGAAGCAGAAGAATTGAAGATAAGGTTGCAAGGTGGGAATAATGGACAATAGTCTCGGAATTTCCGAGACTCTTTCATAAAAAAATTATTAAATATTTTAAGTACTTGTTTCGGAAATTTTGAGACTTTTCTTGAATGGCTTCAGATATTGCTTCGGAATAGTCCGAGGCAAGGTATTGAAATAAATAACATTAGAATTAGCATCGAAAATTTCGAGACTTTTTTTTTCTAAAAAATAATATCACCATATAAAACACTGACGTCGGAAATACCGAGACTTTTTTCTAATAGATATTGAAAAATACATTAGTTTCTAATATTCGGAGACTTCTGTTTCAAAATATTAATATCACCATATAAAACACTGGCCTTGGAAATACCGAGACTTTTTTTCAAATAGTTTTGTAGTGCCGCCTTAGCCTGGCTCGAGAATAATACATCAGCCTCGGAAATTCCAAGACTCTTCTCATTCCAATTAATATTAATACACTAGCCTCGGAAATACCGAGACCTTTTCCATGTAAGGCTTGGAATCTCCAACAATGGACTCGGATTTGCCGAGACTAAAAATAAATAAAGTTAATAAAATGGTTATAATAGACTCGGAAGTGTTTCCGAGGAAATTTTCCGAGGCATTCTTACAAAATTCTGGTAGTGTACTCATTTTCGTTCCGGCTTGGATGATTTGCAAACAAGTCATTAGTGTCAATGGTCACATCTCTGTGTCCTGGGCGTAGGTACATGTGCAGCTCCATCGTTTGGCGTATGGAACATGAATAGAAAAATGTTGAAAAATATATAAGAATAATGATCTCATCTCCAACCGCATATTGTCCATCCGACGATACACCTCCATTTGCATATTGTCCAAACGGCAATGCATATTCATAGCGTATATTATCAATAATTGACCTGTCAATGGGCATGGTATCTTGAACTATGAGATGGGGTGATCATCGGGAAGTTGATCGCCTCATCTATTGGTTCATTAGACCTATCAATCAATATATATCTATCTACTCATGCTCTCGTCACTTTCCTAGTCATACCTATCATTTTCAACGTCCAAAAACCATAAGGCATCATGACATAGATCGGATCATAACATACGGGCCAAGAGCAATTTTCCCAAGATGGCCGTCCTCGACCTGAAGTATCATAAATCGAGCAAACATAAAACTCAAATTAATAGCATGGCATTCAAACATACTAAAAAGATAGCATAAATAAATATCCGATACTACCTTGATGCTCTCGCCACTACCGAAAAGTGAATGAACCAAAATATATTATATATACCATAGTGGTGGGAACCAGATAGCCGATGCCTTAGAACGTCTAGAATTGTAAGCCAATTCTATATGAATTCTAGACCAATACATTGTCTTAAATAAGCATCAGAATAGGCAAGCCTTGGAAGTCATTCGATTACACAAAATTTCCGATCATATAAACCCAGTATCACTATAAACTCATTCAATGAAATCGAACCCATCCTTCGTTGTAACCTAAATGTCAAAGTCTTGGGTTTTTCGTAATTATATTTCAAAGAGCCATAATTGAGAGTTCACATGAACTTTAAAGTTAATTTTTCTATAACTCAACTCTAAAATTCCAAAAAAAAAAGAGCCCACGCCCCTACCGAAACTAAAGTCTCTACCTCTTAGTTCGACATGTCTTAATTCACTAAAACTTAGAGCATCATCATCTGACTTAACCCGAGGAATAGCTGCCGAAGAACTTGCATCAGTTCGGCCTCTCTTAGCCTTACTGATAGAGATGAAGCTGCGATTCAATATTTGGAGAAGATCGATCCAACTATGTTAAAATTTTAATTGTCTAATATATTAATCTTTTATTTTATGTTGGACCCAAATATGTTGGGTTTTTTTTATTTGTCTTGTTTGCATTTCTTTTAGTATTTATACCCTAAAAACATCCATTGTTAGGGTTGGAAGATTGATAATAAATAAATAGAGGGTGTTTATCCCTTTGAGTTGTAATTCTTCCTAAGTCTATACGCTTCCCTGCATCATCTGGTATCACATTGCCAAGGTTCACGATCCGTCATGCCGCCTAGACACGAACCCCCACCTCGTGACACTGCCCTTGCGAATAGATTGGATGAATTAACACAACAATTGGGAACCGTTGTTCAATTGCTTCAACATCAGGTTGAGCACGTACAACCTCCCCTGGCGGCTGACCATCCTCCCCCATGTCGTGACCAACGCGACCCCAATCAGCCTCCTCTCCCGTTTGATGCGCCATTATCGGATGATGAAGTTATGCTCGTCAACCCATTTGCCCCCTTCGCGGGCTGCGAAAATTGTCATGCCGACACCGATCACAAGCGGGAAAGTAGTTTCAAACTTGATCTCCCCGAATTCAATGGTGGATCACAAACTGACGATTTCCTCGATTGGCTTCTCTCGGTGGAAGAAGTCCTTGACTTCAAGGACGTCCCTGTGACTTGTAGGGTAGCTCTTGTCACCACCCGTTTTTGTGGCCGAACAGCATCTTGGTGGCATCAATTGAAGGCCTCTCGCACACGACGTGGCAAATCCAAGATCGCCTATTGGGAGAAATTCGCAAAACATCTGGGGATTGAATTTCTGCCTTATAATTACTCACCTACCTTCTTTCAGAAATTGCAAAATCTACGCCAGGGGATGTGCACAATCGATGATTACACAGAGGAATTCTACCATTTAATTTCACGAATTGAGTTGAATGAATCCGAAGATCAATTAATTTCGCGATACATCGGGGCTTTACGGGTTAATTTTCAAGATACCCTAAACATGTTCTCACCAAAAACTGTCTCTGAAGCGCACCAATGAGCCTTGTTATTGGAACGCCAACTAGCGCGACTTTTGTCACCCTCCATCTTGACACTGTCACCCGCACCTGCGTCTTCAAGTTCTGCAGCGCCGCCAGCTTCATCACGTCCAGCCGCTGCCCCACCGCTCTTCTCGATGCCTCACCCTACAGGGCCTGCTCGTGGTCCGTGTTTTGGGTGTGGTGAATTTGGCCACAGATTGAGTTCTTGCCCCAAGTCTACACGTGGAATTTTCATTGCCAATTCTGAGATTTCAACTGATACCCAACTCACTTTTGACGCCATTACAGAAGATAATGTCCCTGCAATTTTTCTTGCTGGTGACACAGGCCCTTCTCTGCTTGTAAACAGATCATGCCTTACTCCCAAAGGTCCTGTTGATGAGGTACAATGCCACACATTATTTTATTCTACGTGCACAGTTAATGGCAAAGTGTGTTATTTCATTGTTGATTCTGGCTCTTGTGAGAACATCATTTCCAAATATGCAGTGGAGAAACTATGTTTGTCCTCTGAATCCCACCCTCACCCTTATAATTTGTCGTTGTTGGGACATGGTAATCATGCACATGTGGATAAACGAGTCTTGGTTAAATTTTCTGTGGGCGACACGTATGTGGACTCTATTTGGTGTGATGTAGTCCCCATGGATGCATGTCATATTTTGCTTAGTCGACCTTGGCAGTTTGATCGCAATGTGCTCTATGATGGCCGTAAAAAATACTTACAGCTTTATTTTTTCTGGCGTTAAGATTGTACTACTACCGTCTGTGCCGAAACCTCTAACTCCGGTTTCTCCTGCTAAGATTCTTTTCTGCATTATGCTACTTTTTGAGGAAATGTCTGCAGCCCCTATTACGCTCTTATTACTTGGGCATGATATTTGTAAGTCCGCTAACATTCCTTCTACAGCGTTGCCTATTATTGAGGGGTTTCATGATGTATTTCCTAATGCCCTACCAGAAGGCTTACCACATCTTCGGGACATTCAACATCAAATTGATCTGATTCCCGGAGCTCATCTTCCTAATCGACTGCATTATCGTATGAGTCCTGTTAAGCATGAGGAACTTCGACGCCAGGTAGAAGACCTACTTCGCAAGGGCCTTGTTCGCCTGAATTTGAGCCCCTGTGCTATTCCTGCTTTGCTCATTCCAAAAGAGACAGACGAGTGGCGTATGTGTGTTGATAGCCAGGCTATCAATAAAATTACTGTGCATTACAGTTTTCACAATCCTTGTTTGGATGACCTTCTTGATCAATTAATGAGTGATGTGATATTTAGTAAATTGGACCAGATCCGCATTAGGCCTGGTGACAAGTGGAAGACGGCTTTCAAGACTCGTGAAGGTTTATTTGAGTGGCTGGTCATGCCTTTTGGCTTATCCAATGCGCCGAGTAATTTATGCGTGTTATGAATCAATCTCTTCATCCACTGATTGGCACTTGTGTGGTGGTTTATTTTGATGATATTTTGATATACAACAGATCCGACACCGAGCATGCAACCCATCTTCGGGCTGTTTTGTCTATCCTTCGCGCTGAGCGTTTTTTCGCCTCATTAGCGAAGTATACTTTTTCACTACATCCATGTTATTCTTGGGATATCGCATTTCTGCGGATGGCATAAGGGTAGATGAAGCAAAAATGACTGCTATTTGGGATTGGCACACACCTACTTCTCTCATAGAGGTTCGGAGTTTTCATGGCTTAGCATCCTTTTACAGGCGCTTCATTCGACATTTTAGTACTATTATGGCTTCTCTTACCGACAGTATGCATGGTAAGAATTCTCCATGGTCATCTGAAGCGGAGACTGCGTTCCATGAGATCAAACATCATTTGACCGCTACCCCTTTTCTCACCTTACCAGATTTTTCGACCCCATTCGATTTGTTCTGTGACGCTTCTAAGGTTGCGATTATAGCTATTCTTTCATAAGCTGGTCGTCCTATTGCCTTTTTTAGTGAGAAACTTAGCAGTGCTCGTACTCGATACAACATTTATTATATTGAATTTTATGTTGTAGTTCGTGCAGTTCGGCATTGGCGTCATTATTTATTTCACCGCGAGTTCATTCTCTGCACTGACCATGAGGCACTAAAGCACTTGCCTTTTCAGGATTCTCTGTCTGCACGGCATGCTAAGTGGGCTGCCTTTCTGCAGCAATTTACTTTTACTCTGCAACATCATGCAGGGGCAGACAACAAGGTCGCCGATGCTCTTAGTCGGCGTCATTCTTTATTGACTGATATGCGTATTGAAGTGACAGGTTTTGACACTTTTTGGGACCTATATACTTCTGATACTTTCTTTGGACCACTTATTGCCCTCTTGGATCGAGGTGCTTACGACGACTATTCTATTACTGATAGATTTCTATTTCAGGGCCTTCGTTTATGCATTATGGTATGTAGCTTACGCCTATACCTTATTGTTGATATTCATAATATGGGACATGTTGGTTGCGATCGCTCTGTTGAGCTTATGAGTCGAGCTTTTTTTGGCCGACCCTCCGTCGGATGTATTCCGCTTTGTTACTCGGTGTCATATCTGTCAGGTCTCGAAAGGCACTACCACTAATGTGGGTTTGTATCGTCGCTTGCCAGTCCCTTCTTGTCCATGGACTGATATAGTATGGATTTTGTCCTCGGCCTCCCCCGCACTTAACGTGGACATGATTCAATTTTTGTTGTCGTTGATCGGTTTTCTAAGATGGTTCATTTCCTTCCATGCAAACGCACCTCTGATGCAATGCATGTCACGACTTTATTTTTTGTGATATATTTCATTTGCATGGTTTACCGCTTTCTATTGAGTCGGATCACAATTCCCGTTTTCTCGGGCATTTCTGGCATTTTCTTTGGCGCATGGCTAACACTAATCTGAATTTTAGAAGTGCATATCACCCTCAGATTGATGGCCAAACTGAGGTAGTAAACCGTTCTTTGGAGAATATGCTTTGTTGTTTGGTTGGGGACAACTTGAAGACTTGGGATCTTAAATTGTGTATTGCCGAGTTTGCTCATAACCAAGCTTTGAATCGTAGCACAGGTTTCTCTCCCTTTTTGGTGGTTTCTGGTTTTGTGCCCCGTGCGCCTATTGATCTTCTCAAATTTCCGTCCAACCTTTCTGCTGATACGCGTGTCGTCGATCTCATCGAGGAAATCCAACATATTCATGCGACAACACATGCCCGTTTGGAAGCTGCAAACTCCAAATATAAACTTTCTGATGATGCAAAACGGCGCGATGTTCAGTTTGAGGTTGGTGATTATGTTTGGGCTATCCTTACTAAGGATCGATTCCCTGCCCATAAGTACAGTAAGTTGGCATCTTGCAAAATCGGGCCTTTTGAGCTCATCGAGAAAATTATTCCTAATGTTTACCGTCTTCGCTTTCCCGGTCACATTCGCACATCGGACGTCTTCAATGTCAAACATCTAGTCCCTTACCATTTTGATTCCTCCGATGGAGATGAAGTTGTGTCTGATTCGAGGGTGAATCGCTGTGAAGAGGAGGAGAATGATGGAGATGAAGCTGCGATACAATATTTGGAGAAGATCGATCCAACTATGTTAAAATTTTAATTATCTAATATATTAATCTTTTATTTTATGTTGGACCCAAATATGTTGGGCTTTTGTTATTGGTCTTGTATGCATTTGCTTTAGTATTTATATCTTAAAAACATCCATTGTTATGGTTGGAAGATTGATAATAAATAAATACAGGGTGTTTATCCTTTTGAGTTGTAATTCGTCCTAAGTCTATATGTTTCCCTGGATCACTTACTCTTCTCCATATGTGTCATTCCTCTATATCAAATAACATATTGTTCAAACATAAATTATTCCAAAAAAAAATATAGCATAATTTAATACTTTGAAGAAACCTAATATGAAACAAAAATGAATAAAAGATTTACCAAGTAAACTCAACATAAACAACTTATATACAAATTACAAGAAACCAAATTTAGGGAAAATAAATAAATATAACCATTCATTACATTTCAATTGAAAAACAAGTACAATTCCCGTTCCCAATTTCAACTCCCCCCAAATACATGCCGGGCGCCTAGTTTGCTAGTCGATATGTCGTCGGCGTCATTAAAAATAGTAAGATATGGGAGAAATTTCTTTTGTCTATGCGTGTTCGATTAAAAGAAGACCTTTAAAAACTTCAAATCAACATGAACACAGCCGTGTAAATATTTCACACGGCCATGTAACTAAAAAAAATGATTGAAATCCTGTCGTATATACGATCGTGATCTTCAACTACACGTCCGTATTTAAAAATAACCACTTAAAAATGGTTGTGTATCCTTAATTTAGCCTTAGAGTACATGCTAAAACACGGTCGTGTTTCATAAGCACGCGGTTGTGTATATCTCGGGATACCTAAAAAGTTCACTCTTATGACCACACGGTTGTGTCACTATCTGGTTACTGCCAAAATTACACAAGGCCGTGTAAGTTCTGGGATAACATCTTTACTTCCCTAGAACACAATCTACGTAGTGAATACAATCATGTATTGTCTGACACGATTGTTTAGGTCTGTATTTTTTTTTTCATTTTTTGATTTTGTTACGTATCTTTACAATTTTGTATAACAAATTTCACAAAAAAATGACACCAAAAATAATTGAAATTCAATCAATATAATATCTAATATGTCATAAAATCAGTCAAAACAAGAGGACCTAAAAAATCTCCAAAATATCATCCATGCTAAGTAATCTCAAAACATGTCCAAGCATCATACTATATCAAAACATAGGAATCTATGCTAAGAAATCTTCAAGATATCATGTAATATTGTTGTGTCCCACGCGACAAGTTTGCATATTTTCTTGGGTCAAAGTTTTTTTTTTTCATTTATTTCATGAAACAATCATATATATTCAAAAATTTTTAAATGCAATCATAATTACAACAAATACATACCGTTAATTTTATTGTGGAAGCTTGTTTGAGATAATCCATTAGTACGGATATAACTTGACAACAAAAGCTCTTGTGTACGAATATAACTTGTTTCAGATAATCCATTAGTAGCTTGCATTGTTATGGCAGTGGAGTTTGATTCATATAACAGAGCTTTTTTCTTTTGACAAATCCTAAGTATATAACTGATAAGACCACAAAATTTATAAGTTACTCGTCTTTTCTGTTTCGGCAAACTATTGTTATCTATTTATTGTCTCCGTATGTATCCATTCTCTATAATCTTATCAGGTTCATACCTTCTTGCCATTTTAGGCCGGCCAACAGAGCATTAATTAATAGATAAAAATGGTGAAGGCAATCCGATCTTCAGCCACAATTGTATACCATTCATGGGGACAATAAAATATGAATAAACCTTTTTAAATGTCTCAACACTATATATACTTCGTCAACAAAGTCCGCCGAATCTAGTTGTTGTCCACATATAGCATTCATCCTATGACAACAAGAATTCCCAATCCCACACAGATCTCATTTTCTACACCCACACAGATCTCATTTTCTACACCCACACAGATCTCATTTTATACAAGATGAAGTTTATGGAATATTTTTTTTTTCATGATCTTCATTGTATTTGGGCAAAATCGTATATTTTCTTATTCTCAAAGTGTTATGTCCCTTAGCTTAACAATTCGTGACAACAAGGACCTTATAATCACTCCAATATAGGTAATATTGGTATCTCTCTTGCATCCAATGATTCACACAAATTGTTTGAAATCATATCACACTTTGAAAATGTGACAAAATGTGATCTTAACCACTGCGAATGAGGTTTTTCGGCAAAGCAATCTACACATTTGCCATCCAACTGTGGGGTCTCCTTCATAGTATCCTCAAACTCCGGAACAATGGTTTCATTTGCTACCATCCAAATCAATCGTTTGTATGCAAGTCTCTTGAACCCAATACTTTTTACATTGTCATAAAGATATTGTACACAAAAACATTTTTTCCAATCCGAAAAACATCTTTTCCATAGCGGGCACAAGTCCTTTTTGTTTGTTTGATATGAAAGTATATGACTCATCATGTTATATATTTAAATCATCTTTCAGCAACATAAAAAACCATCCTCATGCCTCACATGTCACACTCCCAACAAAAATATAGGCCAAAAAATATAATTCATTAGTAGGATCAATTGTAATCGCAGTTTGCAGTATACCTTGACATAGACTCTTCAAATGACATCCATCGACCCCAATCACAAGTTGACAACCGGACTGAAATCCATGAACGAGCAATTTCAGACATATATAATATTTTTTAAATCATTGTCGCAATTAATAAACTCACCTTCCAACTCCATCAAGATATGTGATCCCATGTTCGATTGCCGCAATGTTTCAGCATAATCCCACAACTTCACATATTGCTTCTCCACATCACCATCAATTATTTAAGTGCTCTCTTCTTTGCCCTATATGCATGTTGATGAGATACATTGCATCTGATATCTTAAGAGACATCCACTCTGATATTTGAAATGTCGATTGATCGCTCATCTTCGAACCATTGATTCTTCAATTACAACATTCAATTGCGCATAAACAAAAATTCTTCTTTTGTCATTTTTTACAAACTATAGAGTCCTTATGGTCTCGATAGCGTGATTCTGAATGGAATCTTTAAACTCTTTTTTCGAACTAAAGATCATCCCAACTGCAAAAGTTGGATTGTACTTGATAGATGGATTGTAAATGGTGTGCGAATCTATGTATTCTATATCTGATCCGGCAATGCTTGTAAGATATTACTCTTGTGAATCGCCCAAATACATCTCATTGTCAGAATTTTGACGTACCACAACTAAAGCTGTAAAATGAGCCGAGCGAACTCGAGTATTGGTTGTTTGAGCTCGACCTAAACATGTTAACAGTACAAGCTCAGCTCGACTCAGATCATTAAGATTTTGAGCCAAAAGAGTGGTTCGAGCTCGACTTGTTAGACTCAAATTCAAGCTTCAACTCGGCTCGTAAGGCTTGAACTCGAGCTCGAGTTCGAGTTCGGATTGAATATACATATTTTTTATACTCACTTCATCTCAATTGAAAGTACCAGTTTTACTATTTTTGTCTTTCCCACTCAAAAGTATCAATTTCCTATTTTAGTAAAAATAATCATACACTAATATCAAAATATCTTTAACTTCTACTTAAATTACAAACATACTACTCCCTCCGTCCCACATAAAGTGTCCATTTTTTTTATTTCCGTCTGTTCCACATAATTTGTCATTTGTTTTTTTCAAAATATAATTATATACTTTAATCACATTTTAAATTTCACAGTTTATAATGTTTTTATTTTAATTAAAATATTTAGTTATCTTAATCTTAATCTATAACTATTTTAGTTATACAAGAATTATTTTTACTAATTATACTTTACTTAAATTCTCGTGTCTACGGTAACCTGGACACTTTTTCTAGGACGGATGGAGTATTATATATACAATTACTTTATACATAAAGTCAAAGGGTAAAAATATCAAAACCTCTTACACACTTCGACTAACTAATAAAATACTTTTATTTTTTTAATCTACTACAAAATCCCAAAATTGTACATTAAAAAGGGACGAAAAGAGTATATAAATTATACTACCTCCGTCCGGCTCTAAGAGTCTCATTTACTTTTTGTGTATTGATTTTTTAATATTAATTATTATATCAAAATGTAGTACAAATCAAGAAAAAAAATTGCAAATATAATGATATTTTTTAATGTTAAGTACAATAACGCAAAAGGTAAATGCGACTCTTAGAGACGGAATAAGAGAGTATATATTTAATTTTATTCATAATTTATTATAACAATATATTCAAATTTTTATTAATAAATATTATTTTATATAAAAATTATATATTATATTAATATAAATAATATAAATATATTATTAATACGAACTTAATTGAGCTATTAACGAGTCTGGTCGAACTTGGCTCGCAAGCTATTCAGTTCATTTAACAGCTTTAACCACAACACATTGATCTTCATTTAATTCATCAATGTCTATTATATTCTCGTATAAAAATTAATCAATCAAATCATCTTCGAGATCCTCAATTGTCATCAAAATAGCAACATAACAGACCTTCACTGTTAGGCAACAATAGTCGACCATGAAACGACTTATTAGTATATTAATAGATCACTTCGAAACAACGCAAACATCACATATCTTGGATCAAATAAAGACTATGTGTTTTCAAGAAGCTACTCCTGCATCCATTTCATTGGATTTTCAAAATCCGATTCTTCTCCTCTTATATCCTCATGGTGTAACTTAAATTTTTTCCTTATTGCATTCTATCATTTGCATCACTTATTTTTACAAATAAAATATTTTTTCACCTACAAAAATAGCATAATATAACAAACAAAATCAAATAATAATATAATTTTTACAATTTATAAAAATAATGCATATACATATCATCTCAAAAGAAATAAAATAGTTATACAAATAAAATAAAAAATTCAAACAAAAGATGTAAAATAAAAATATTGTATTTCTCTTGTATTATAACACACAACCAAAAGGAAGCCAAAAAGTTATAAAATATAACAAACATACTGTGATATAGAATAGAATATATATTTAACACTTTCTTAATTTGCAATGTGGAAAAAAACAAAACTTACAACCTTAGTCGTGAAGAAGGATTGTAGAAGAAAAACAAGAAGAAATGTAAGAGTGAAAAAAAAAAAACACGTTAAATTGGGGAATGAGAGGTCTTTTGTAAAAACACAGAAGAACACACTGTGTAATGTAACACACGATCGTGTTTGAACACAACGGTACCAAATTCAATTGGACTAATACATGGGTATGTAAATGTAAGACACGGCCGTATTTTTTTTTTTTTTTTTTTTGATCGGAAAGACACGGCCATATTTTTATTTTTATTTTTTTTATCGGAAAGACACGGCCGTATTTGATTGCATGAAAGCTGAAGTCAAGTTTCGGTGTACACGGCCATGTTTACGGATACACACAGCTGTTTACATACACCATTTCGGTATGTTGAGATACTTTAGATATTCAATTTTAGATTTAGTAGATTTATATCTAGATTTGATCTTTTTCATAGATTAGATTACTTAGATTTGAGTCTATCTAGTCTGTTTTGTATTGCCTATATATAGGCTCTTTATTTTGATAATCAATAGCACAATTTCATTGTTTTTCCCCAAAATTTCTAACATGGTATCAGAGCCTATTTTTCTCATGCCGTAGATATAACCTACCAACCCGCGTTTCTCCGGGTACATTCAACATGGGATGTACCCAGAGGTCTCCCAATTTTGAAATTTTTTTCTATAGTTTCTAGCCCTTTCTTTTTCTAATTTTGATTTTATCTTGAGTCTTGATTTTGTCTGCGATTGAAGTCATGTCTGTGCATCTGTCTGATTCAATGATCCATCATGTTTCTGATTGCAATAAGAGTCCCGTTATTTCCGATTTTGTGGAGAGTACTCCCGTCGTTTTCTACTCCAGTATAGCGTCATCTCGTTTTCGGCTCCGGTGGAATCATCTCGTTTCCGACTCCGGTGGAGTCATGTCATTTTAGGCTCCAATGGAATCATGTCGTTTTCGGCTCATTTTAAGCTCCGGTGGAGTCCTGTCGTTTTTTACTCCGGTGGAGTCATCTCGTTTTCGGCTCCGGTGGAATCATGTCATTTTCGGCTCCAGTGGAGTCATCTAATTTTCGGCTCCGGTGTAGTCCTATCGTTTTCGGCTCCGGTGGAGTCCTGTCGTTTTCGGCTCCGGTGGAGTCCTGTCGTTTTTTGCTCCGGTGGAGTCATCTCGTTTTTTGCTCCGGTGGAGAGTCATCTCGTTTTTACTCCGGTGGAGAGTCATCTCATTTTTTGCTCTGATGGGTGGAAAGTCGACTGCTAATTTTATTTATGTTTTCTTTTTGCGTTTATATTCAAATTTCTCGTCAAACTCAAGTTGGTTTCTGTTATACCACTTGAGTTTGAAGGGGGATGTTGAGATATTTTAGATATTTAGTTTTAGATTTAGTAGATTTATATCTAGATTTGATCTTTTTCATAGATTAGATTACTTAGATTTGAGTCTATCGAGTCTGTTTTGTATTGCCTATATATAGGCTCCTTATTTTGATGATCAATAACACAATCTCATTATTTTTCACAAAAATTTCTAACACGGTACATGTCCGTAAGAAAGTACACGATCTTGTACAATTGTACACGACCGTGTTATTTGACTGGGTTGTTGTTGACTGTGATACCACATGTATATTTCATTGTATAGGGTCGTGTTTAGTTCAAGTCATCTGTCACGTTGATTCTATTATATTTACGTCAACAATCTCTGTTATTTTATAACGGTGAGACTAAAATTGATTGAAATTATTTATAATTAAGCTAAAATTGATAATTTTTTAATATATATTAGGACTAAAATTGATAGATTTTACTTATATTGGGATTAAAATGATTTTTTTCTCTCATTTAAATATATATTACTATTATATATTTTTTAATATTATTATATTATAAATTAAATTCTTACAAAAAAATACTCATTCCGTCCACTTGAATGTATTCCTCTGTGATTTTGTAGTATATTGACAAATAATAATTTTTTAATAGTTAGTAAAAATGTGTAAAAAATTTTGATGTTTTTATCATTTTACTTTATCTATAAAGTAATTTATATGTAATCGTACATCTGTAATTTAAATAAAATTTAAAATATTTTGGTATTAGTATATTATTATTTTTAGTAAAATAAAAAAAAGAATACTTTAAAATATAACATAAAAATGTAATAAAAATAATAATTTGAATTGGAACAAATAAAATATAATAATAAAAATAATTTGAAATAAAAAAAAATGGATATAAATATGTGTAATAAAAGTAAATTGTCGTATTGTATGTTAATAAAAATATATCTATATAAAAATACTCTCTCCGTCCCAATACAATAGTCTTGTTTACCATTTTTGTCCGTCTCAAAACAATAGTCTTGTTTATATAAATAATCACATCACCATAAAACTACCCCTACGTTTTCATTTTTATTACACAATTGTCATTATTTTTTATATTAATACACTTACAAGGATAAAAGAGTCTTTTGTCCATATTTTTATCAACTGTCAATATAATATAATATTCCTTAAATCTCTTGTTCAATCCAACTAAGATTATATTTATGGGACAGAAGGAATAATATTTTATTTATTGCGTAAAGTTTTGCATTAAATTAAAACATAAATAAAACTCTTTCTTTAATCCAACAAATTTTGTATTTTATTTGTTGAGTGAGACGCAGCAGTGGGAAATTTAGGGGCACATAAGAACTCTTGAATAGAAATGGAAGAAGTACACAACTTGAATATATAAAAATTGTATGGATGCATTTAATCCAACAAGGTGGAGTGTTATGTAATGATTACATTACTCAATATATATATATATTATATGATAGTCTTGTATCTGAATATGGAGTAGAAAATTTATAATCACAGCACCACACTTTCATACCCTCTCGGCTCAATTCCCCAATGCCCTCTATTTTCATTAATTGCTTATACATATAATCTATATACATTTATATTTATATACATACATATATTAATATTCCTACACAAACATATACATAGCCGTATACCTATATATATATTTATATACTTACCAAATAATATTATATTATATTATATAACATAATAAAAGTAAATTGTTGTATGGTATGTTAATAAAAACATATATATATATATATAAAATAATATTTTATTTATTGCATAAAATTTTGTATTAAGTTTAAAACATAAATAAAACACTTTCTTTATCCAATTATATAATTTATTCTAATAATAATAACAATAATAATAGTAGTAGTAGGAATCTTCGATGAGTTCAACACGGTGCTTAACCTTAATGGGTAAGAAAAAGCCAAGAACATGAATCGAATCAAAATCGAAGCGGTCCTTCCTTGGACGGAATCACTCATTCACTCACAGATGAACAGCAACCTTTTCCCTGCAATCCTACTCGCACAAACATTAACGCTGCTGCTCTTGCTCCCAATAATCCCATCCATGGCCGCCCCCCCTTCATCTGGTTCCTCTTCATCTGAACCCAAAGTTCACATCATCTATACTGAACGTCCCGAAGGCGTGGAGCCGGAAGCCTACCATATCCGGACCCTCACCTCTGTTCTTGGCAGGTCGGTTGCTACTGCTTCTTTATTTCGTGCCAAAATGTTCTGATCTATCTACAGCGCATAAAGACATCTAGGTTTCACATATATGAAATTTCTCTGCTCGGTTTGAGATTGATTAGATGCTTTGATTATGAGTTTTGAATTTTGTTAGGAATTGCTTGAATTCTACGCGAGGATCAAAGTGGAGACCTTAGCTCTGTTGTTTAACATTTTTTGTTTCTTGTTTTTTTTGGGTGGTGAAAAAGCGAGGATGCTGCAAAGGAGGCTCTGTTGTACAGCTACAAGCATGCTGCAAGTGGATTTTCTGCTAAGCTGACTGCCGACCAGGTCTCTCAGATTTCGAGTAAGTTTTAATGTGATTGATTTACTAGTTTAGAATTGCTTGACCACCATCACAAGTGCTTTAGAATTGTGTATATCTGTTAAATGGAATCACTTCCTCTTTTGTGAAAACTCTCCATGAATCTGGGAATGGACAAATTTCCAATTTTCTGTATTTCTCATATCAAATTCAATTTCATTGGTAATAAATAATATTGCCCCAGGATTTGGGAAATCCATTTTTTGTGTTTTTGTTGATGAAATACGTGCTTACCAAGGTTCTCCTGATTTGTAGGTCTGTTTCTTGTAGTATTTATGATGTTTCTGAAATCATATCATACATCTAGTAGGAATGTAATATTATCTGAAATATATTCTGTTGTTTTGGGATCTGCCTGTGACTTGCACTGTTTTTTTTATGATGAGATTATTGTTTGGTCTAATGAATTGATTAGGTCCATTGCATCTCATGTCTGTGGTTCTCTTGTTTGTGATTGAGCAGAGCTACTTTTGCATATGAGATTTTTCGGTGTTCCATACTGATAGATGAATAATATATGCTATGCTGCAGAACAACCGGGTGTTCTTCAGGTTGTCCCGAGCCAAACTGTCCAGCTGCATTCTGGACAGGGGATGAAGCAAGTCTAAATGACCAGTGGAATGAATGCTGCTATGTGCTAATAAAATCATGTTCTTCATTTCGTGAGACGAGACTATATGCTGTTTAGTATAGTAGGCGTGAGATCGAAACATGTTTAAATAAAACAAAATAAGATGGGATTGAGTCGACTACAATGTATTGCACTGCTGAATATGTAATGAAGTTTGCTACTTTGTACTATGTCTGTAAATAGCCATCTCAATTGTCTCACTTGTTGTTGTGTTTCAGGATCAAAAAAGGGAACAAGCTAAAACATGGCAAAGGAATTGGATTGCATTCATACATTGTCTCAAGAATCATAAATAAAGTAGGATTGGAAAATATGTTACTACTATAATTAGATCATCTCAAAAGCAGTGAGTTAAGCCTCACCACAAACAAAAAACAGTTGCCTTTGCCACAAATTTCTTTCCCTCTTTCCCATTCTGATGCACATCCAACACAACACAGACAAAACTAAGATCCCGTTTTTCAAAAAGTCAGGATCAGATTGAAATTCAAGAAAACAAAAACAGGAGGATGAAGAGATCTCTGGGATCAGGCTCCAAGATCACACATAATGTTCTTCCTTACCAAACCCCAAGACTCAGGGATCACTACACTTTAGGCAAGAAACTAGGCCAAGGCCAGTTTGGGACAACATACCAATGCAAAGAGAAGGCCACAGGGATAGAATACGCGTGCAAATCCATCCCCAAGCGCAAGCTTCTGTGCAAGGAAGATTACGAGGACGTGTGGAGGGAGATTCAGATAATGCACCATTTGTCCGAGCATCCCACTGTGGTGAGGATCAAAGGGACTTACGAAGACAACCTTTTCGTGCATTTGGTCATGGAGTTATGCGCTGGAGGCGAGCTCTTCGACAGAATTATACAGAGGGGCCATTACACAGAGAGGAAGGCAGCCCAGCTCATGAAAACCATTGCCGGCGTTGTCGAAGCCTGCCATTCTTTAGGTGTCATGCATAGGGATTTCAAGCCGGAGAATTTCCTTTTCGATACCCCCGATGAGGACGCCAAGCTTAAGGCCACAGATTTTGGATTGTCTGTTTTCTACAAGCCTGGTATGTCTCATATTCCTATCGATCTTTCGGTCTTGAATTTGCATCTAGGATCCATTGCAATGTTTTTGCTTGATTTGGTTTGCTGATCCTATTGTGGGATTGGGAATGAGCAAGAACCTTTTTGGGCAGGGCAATATCTGTCTGAGGTTGTTGGAAGTCCATACTATGTTGCCCCTGAAGTATTGCATAAGCATTATGGTCCTGAAGCTGATGTATGGAGTGCAGGGGTTATTCTTTACATATTACTGTCAGGGGTGCCTCCCTTTTGGGCAGGTGAGTGAGTGAGTGAATCATCAAGTCAACTCATCCTTACAACAAAGAAAGAAACAAGAAAGAATTTCAGACAGTGAAATTTTGTAAGTTGTCTGAATCTGCAGAGACAGATAATGGGATATTCAAGCAGATATTGAATGGCAAGGTAGACTTGGTTTCAGAACCATGGCCTCAAATTTCAGACAGTGCAAAGGATTTGGTAAGGAAGATGCTCGAAAGGGATCCAAAAAAGCGAATATCTGCGCATCAAGTGTTATGTGAGTGTGTTATAATTATTGTTCATACGCACCTCGTCCATTCGTGTTAATTATCTGCCGGCTGGTGTTGATCGCCTGGTTAATAGGCCATCCTTGGATTGTGGATGACAATGTTGCACCGGACAAGCCTCTCGGATCCGCTGTTCTTTCACGGCTAAAGCAATTTTCTGCAATGAACAAGCTTAAGAAGATGGCTCTGCGTGTAAGTTAGTTCGAAGTAACATACTTGGATTGCAGTGCTGATTAGAGCATCATCATCATCATTGTTGTTGTCATCATCCTTGTACAGGTCATTGCTGAAAGACTGTCGGAAGAAGAAATCGGGGGATTAAGACAGTTGTTCAAAATGATAGATACAGACAACAGTGGAACCATAACATTTGAGGAGCTAGAAAAAGGCCTGAGAAAAGTGGGATCAGAAATGATGGAAGCAGACATCATGGCGCTTATGGCTGCGGTATTTCGAAAACAATAACAATAACAATCATAATATTCTTTAAGTGCATCCACAATGATCACAACTGAACTGAATAGCCTAACCTCACCAACAAGAAAATGGTGGGAATGACAGGATGATTTTCCTGCAGGCCGATGTGGACAACAGTGGAACTATAGACTACGGCGAATTCCTGGCTGCTACTTTACATCTGAATAAAATGGAGAGGGAGGAGAACTTACTGGCTGCCTTTGCTTTCTTCGACAAGGATGGCAGTGGCTACATCACCATAGATGAGCTCCAACAGGCCTGCAAAGATTTCGGGCTGGCAGATGCTCATCTTGAAGACATGATTAAAGAAATCGACACAGATAATGTAAGCAGGCAAATAAATAAATATGACTATATACATGTATGGAAAGGAATTACTTACACAGGCCAAGTCTTGGTGAGGCTAAAAACAACTGACTGCTACTGACAGGACGGGAGAATAGACTATGGAGAATTTGCTACAATGATGAGGAAGGGGAATCAAGGGCTGGGGGCCAGAACCATGAGAGGGAACTTGAATTTTAACTTAGCAGATGCCCTGGAAGGTAAGAAAGTAGCAGGGGAAGGGGAAACAGACAGCTAAACAATCCAAGCACCATTTTTCATATTCATATACACAGATTCTACAAGCTTTGCTACACTACTGCAATCATCTCTGCCTCAAGAACAACTAGAATTTGTCACTAGTCTCTCTCAATCATGCAACACCACATCAATTTGTAATTATTTATACATAATACTACATATTTATAAGATTTTTTGCTTTCTTAGATCCTAATATGCTCATACATTGTAACTCAATCAATGCTCAACAGCTCATGAGGATAATGGTTTACAGCCTACGAATGAATTGCATAAAATCCAAAATCAACGCAACTATTTCTTCGCGCAAGAATTCACATAATATCTGCTATGGAGAGAGAGAGAGAGAGAGAGAGATTGAGCATTATACAGATGTATTTGTTCCATGACAAGTTAGATTTCAGTGTCATATCCTCTTATGTAGATGGAGTTCAACCTGTGTACTCTTAACTGATTCCGATGGATATTTATAGTATTACGTAGCGCAATTTTGAATTTGGAATCAATACAAATTTAAATTCAAGATTTCTGTAAGGATATGAGTTAGATATATCAGGAGAACAATATAGAAGGGTATGACTAGCGCAATTGTATTGCTTATAAATCTACTCCAAGCAAACGAGCTGGGATGACTGACTCCCGTTCCATCCCTTCCTTGATCATGGCAGATAGGGCGCCACCGTCTCAGAAAAGATGGGAGAAGCTCTCTACTCATATACTCGCTTCCTCTTCAATAGGGTCGGAACTAATAAAAGAGACCCAATGAGGAAAAGTATGGAAAGTGTCTTGAGATCGTATAGATCTTTTACAGATCTCAGATCGCCAAGTGCAAGCCCAGCCTGCAGGATATAAAGAAAAGTTCAACAACCATGTTAGGTGCACAGGACAGGACAACAAAGGAAACAAAGAAATGGTCATATATGAAGCCGAGAACGTCTTACTCTAACAGTAATGTAAGAGGCTGGAACAAGACCAATAACAGTTGCCAGAAAAAATATATGAAATGGTATATCCACGATTGGCGATGCCAAATTGATAAACAGGTTTGGCAATGTTGGGGTCACCCTCAAAAAGAGCATGTAGTTGAGCAGCTTCTCCCTCCTCTTTGCCACCTGAAACCAGTAAAAACAAATCCCTTGAATGTATCAAATCAATTTTAGGAGAACTTGGATAAATATGTATACACACACAAAGGATTTTTAACTTTTTTTTTTTTAAAGGGAGGAAAGATACCTCTGCCTGGAAAAATCTTAGTTTTTCAGGCCACATCCAGTTAACAATTGGCCTGCCAATCAGTTTGGACAAAAAATAGCATGATGATGCACCTGCTGTGGCATTAAAGACAACCAAGAAAAGACCTCTGACCACACCAAAAAGTGCTCCTGCTAGCAAGGACATGAAAATTGTTCCAGGAATCATGAATGTCTGCATAAATATGTAAGTTGAGCAGTAGCCCAGAATGAACTTTGCAGGGTACAATGCAGCATATGTTGCAAAATGGTCCCTGGAGCATATTCAAAAGATCATAATCAGAAAAAAGAGGTTGCAGATACTTCTTTATTTCATTTAATTCCCCAACAAATATTTAGAAGGTAAGATTCCAAGCTCAGAACTAAGATTAGCATTCAAGAAAAAAGAACCTATAATTCGAAGAAGAAACTACCAATACATCAATTCAAAACCGATAACTTCCAACTCTCAAGGGGAACACTAGCAGAACAAAGTAATGTCAATGATTCCATACAACTTGGCACCATAAAACAAAACTCTGCAATAAGTATATACACTATCCATAAGCCAAAAATTCCCTATAATGCATCCATACAATTGAACAGGGCCACCGATCCTGTATTATCCATTACAAGCAATATCTATACAAAGAGAAGGATAATGCACAGAACTTTTCTAACTGCAGAATTCGTAAAAAAGGGCACATTGACTCATATAACCTTGAATATAATAAATTAGGTGAAGGGAACAATTCACCTATTATCATATTAGAGATGGACAAAATAAGACAGCTCATCATTGCTCTGAGTTAGAAGCTAATACCATTTCATCTTAGCCGCAGAGATACAAGCGTGGAACACAAGCTTATTTATCTTCAGATAACAATTGAGAGGAAAAACAGTAATCCCAAAACTAACCTTTGCAGGAAAATAAAAATCAACAATAACAAAGATGAACTTAGAATGTGCATACACAGACAAATCAAGCAATAAGCAATTCCCATCAAGAAACAATAATTCAACTTATGAATAGAACATCAAGAACTAAACATCATATAAATTGAAAGAATGCAGATACTTCAATTAAGAATTCGAGAAAACAGTAATTAAAGCAAAAGCTTGTAAGCAATGGAAGAAGTGCATACTTGAGCAGGCGCAGATCGGCGAGCGTGCGGGGGACTTTGAGCATCTCATACTCGGAGGCGGGCATGGTCAGGTAAATGCACAAAAGCCCCGTGGAGAATACCAAAAACACCGCCAGAGCCGCCGCGAATTCCCATCGCGAGAGAGGAAATCTCTCCGCTTTAGACTTCTTCCCGGAGGGAGAGTCGCCGCTCTTCTCCTCATCCCTATTAGAGTGCCAGCCACCGGGTTCCACCACCACGATCCGCGGCGCCGCCATAGTAGGGTTCGCAGCGTGAAAACAAGTAGGATTTCAAAGTTAATAATTACGATTGGAAGGAAGGAGGAGGCATTCAAATCGGTTCTCGGGTTTCGGTCATTGCACCTTCAGCCGCTGCCCCGCACTCGAAATTATGTATCTACCTTATCAGCATTGAAGATAAGGAAGGGGCCAAGAAGAGAAGAGATGAGATGGCAATGAATGTAACGCGAAAATCAAGAAAATTCCCGACACGCAAAAGAATTGAAATTTGCGAGGAGAGGAGGGAGAGAGATCCGGGGTCGGTGTTCTGCGAGATCTGAAATTCGAACTTTGAGCTGAGGAAATAAATAGAGGTATTGAATTGAATTGAATGAAATCAATGGGGATTTGAATGTATGATGGAATGAAATTGCCCAATTCCTCCTTCTAATATCCTCCTCCTCGCATATGTGAAGAGACCAAAATTAGGAATATGCGAAGAATATCAAAACCCTAGAGAGAGAGAGAGAGAGAGAGAGAGAGAGGGGGAGAGAAAAATTGCAAAGTTGTAGAGAGGGGGGGCGACGAGTTTAGACGAGGCTCTCATCTGGTTAGGTACGGTGCTTTTCTCATCTCGTCTCGACCCCAAAAGTCAACGGGGCGTAAAAGTCGCCGTTGCAGTAGTTGTCGTATTGGATATGGTAATGACACTATCTAATGTATGTTTTGTTTAAGGACGGCAACGGACGGGTTCCGAATGGGTTTTGCATATCCCGGATCCGTCCTAGTTACTAGAAAATATTAGTTCAGTATGATTCTAAAGTCTTATTTAAAGTATCTATTACTACATTATTTTTGCTTAGTTATTTTTTTTTATATTTCTCATCTACATCATATTTATCTCAATATTTAAATTATTTTTTTTATCACTTTCAACACATTAATATTACTAATTTATATGACACATACTAATTCCTTTTTAGTTTCAAGAAAATCACTTTTGGTTCTTTTCACTACCTTTTCTGTTTATTTTTGTTGAATTATGTCTTTAAGTTTACAAGAAGCTCCAACAACATTAAATAAAAATGAAATCTATTAAAAAAGCTTGCAATATAAATATTTTTTCTAGCCAATGAAACAATAAATAACTACAACTGATTTTTTTTTATAATCAAAGCTTTTAACTCATTAATTCTCCATTCATATGACTTGCCCCATCAAAGCCTCAAATCTCTATTAAACTCAAACCTCAATAAGAAAGCACATTATGGACACTATTTTTCAAACACAAAGCAGATGAGACATAAACAACGCAAATAAACCTCTATTTCACATTCCCACAAGAATCGACAAATCGAACAACAACAACCATTTATTCTTTCCCAGATATGTCCCTAGGTTCATCAACCATCAATGAGAAATAATAATCTTTCAACTCTTCAATTATTTTATGCACTATCTCTTCTGCAAAACATTAAACAATGTCCTTTTGGAAGTTAAGGAGAAATCACTTGGCAATTCTTTAGAATTTTTTAAAACAACATTACGAACAATTTCATTTTGGTCAATGGTATATTTAAGTATCTTCAAAAAATTTCTCGATTTTAAGAATTCATAATTTCATCATGATCATGAAAAGACAATCCTTAGTGCAACAAAAATTTACAAAAATCAATTGAAGCAAAAGTTAAATTCGATATTCATTTCTCACAATATATGATTGACTATGATGAGCAATGCAATAGATTGTTCTTATATCATTAAATCATTGCTCTTCTTCACTAATATATTATGAACACTATTAACAATACCAACATAGACATCTAACCTCTTTTTTTTTTTTTTTCCTTTTATTCCAAGTACAAAATCCGTCATTCACAAAAGTCCCTCCACCACTTTTACTATTAATTTGATTTCTAAACAAATAGCAACACAAACAAAAGAATTTATCTTCTTTGACACTATACTCTAAACAATTAGCATATTTATCAAACTAATCTGGATTGAAACAGTGCAATTTACCTCAGATAATTTTTTTAAGTAAGTTATGACATTGCGGTTGACAAAGACTCTTTAATAAATAAGCTTTTCTAATTGTATCAACTTGGTTGGGATTATATTCAAATATATTTTTTATTTATGTGGGATTTAAAGGGAGGCTATCACGTTAACAAAATCTTTAGCAGTTGAGTAATATGAATGGATTAAGAGGCAGGAGTGTCATCTATTAAATCAACACTAATTTTCTTCCGATATTTTTCAATTAAAATATTACTCCATCATTTAGACTAATTTTAAATTAAAAATATACATAAATAACAAAGTATATTTCAAATTAATTCAAAATTTATTAGAAAAACTAGCAAATAACAAGCCAAATAGAGAGTGATACAATCTAAAGTTTCAAATAAAGCAACCTCAAGCCAAAAAACCTCGATCAAATCGACACATAAATCATCTTGCGCTTGGCCTTTGCTCGTCGTTAGAATAGAAAATAATAGAGAAAAATAAAAGTGGAAATGATTAGGATGTGTTCTTTTTGTTTTATTTTTTTTATACATATTTTTCCCAAAAAAATAATATATTATATACCTTCATTATTTTTATATTACCTGCCTAATTCCCTATAGCTCACATAAAAATATCAATTTCACAAAACAAATACTCCCTTAGAGTTTGGATAGAGAAGAAAATAAATATATCATTTTGTTAATTAAGTTTTTTAAAAAATCAAAATGGCTTATGAAATTGTTGATAGAACTTGTTTTCTTATATTTTAAAATAAAATAAATAATATATAAATATTTAAGCGGTCCCAAATACTAATTTATTAAATTCTTATTTATCTAATTGGTTGATATAGATTTATATTTAAAATTTAATTTTTTATTTTATTGATAGTTTAGGTTTAGAAATTATATTTAATATATTAATAAATTTGGATAATTTATAAAAATTATTTTTCATAACTAAAATTTGTTAGAAAAAGCAGATAAATTAAAGTTTGTTATAATGATATTGAGATAAATTGGACTCTATTCCTATGTGAAGAATAAGTTCAAATTATAGAAAGTCTATATAATCAAATATTTATTTATTATTTATTTTATCACGATTGGAGAGATAAACCAAATAATCAAGCCAAAATCGTCCAAAAAAAAAAATCAGAATGACATTTCCGCCCAACATTGTGCATGCTCGTGATTCATTGTTTTTCAATCCAATGGTGGGATTTTAGATCAGGTTTCTGTAATTTGACCAAAAGTTTACAGAACGTGACAAATATTTTAAGTTTGCTTCTTAATCTTGGTTCTTCTTAAATTGGTGGTTTCCGTATGTTGATCAAGTGGTGATTGAAGCATGTTTATATGTGATTGGGCTTATTGCTTATGATCCTTTTCAAATTTCATGGAACATATTCGTTCCATGTATCACAACTTCATTGGTATATCGTAGATCCTTCTAAATTTTATCTTTAAATGAACTAAAGTTGAATGAGGATTTTTCAAATGAAGAAAAATCTTTTGGGATCATAAATACAAAAGTTTGGACCACGAGGAACATGGATATTCATATGGTACCGGTAGTGTAGTCCCAATATGGAGCAGAAGAAGCCATGTGGAAAGTAGAATAAAAGATGTTTAAATTATGCTCATAGGTTTTTAGTTAAGTAATGTTCTACGTTCGAATTTAGATTTTAGGAACAAAATCTTTTTAAGGGAGGTCAATTGTAATGTCTTGTATTTTGAAATATATAAGATAATAGGGTAAACTGTTTTTTTAGTCCCTGTAATTGGACTCCCTTATTATTTTAGTCCCGTAAGTGGAGTCTGTTGTAAACTAGTCTCATAAGTGAAAAAATTTCGTTGTTTTAGTCCTCCGGCGCCGGAGACGCCCGCGTGGCTCGCCGGAGGTGACGTGTCCGCCAGGTCAGCGACACCTGGCAGACACGTGGATTTTTTTTTTTAATTTTTTAAATTTTTTTTAAAACTTATTTTCATTTATTTTTAATTTTTTTATTTGGTCCAATTAAAAAAATTAAAAAAAATGAATTCACGTGTCTGCCAAGTGTTGCTGGCGGGACACTTGGCGGACATGTCACCTCCGGCGAGCCACGCGGGCGTCTCCAGCACCGGAGGACTAAAACAACGAAAATTTTTCACTTATGGTACTAGTTTGCGACAGGCTCCACTTACGGGATTAAAATGATAAGGGGTCCAGCTACGGGACTAAAAAACAGTTTACCCAATATAATATTATTATATCAAATAAATATTTTTATAATTTTAATAAAAACAAGACATTAATATTGTAAAATAAATTATATTTCTATTGAAATATCAGTTATAATTGAATGGATAAATAACGATATCGATATGTATAAAATTTAACACATATATAAATAATAATATATTATAATAATATATATTATAAGATAATGACGATGGTGGTGGTGATAATAATAATAATAATAATAATAATAATATACGTACATGACTAAACAAACACAACCAGAAAAATAGAGTTTAGCAATGGATTTTAATTCTGATTTTGGTATTGTGATTTTTTTTAAAATTATTACTATGAATAGAGTTTAATTAATTTTAAATATGAATTTGAATTCCAATGCATTAAACTAGAATTATTTTGAAAATTTATAATTGGTTAATTAGCTATTTGATTGGCATAATTATTGATCGGCATAACTATTTAGCTAATAGCCTAGCTCTAGCGTTATATTAAAATAATTTTGTATCGATCCAAGTTGAATAAAAAATAGTAGTGTGTTGCACATGTCTGCTTGTTCATATATTTAAACATTCTTATTTAATTATCGGATAATATAGATATTATGAGGTATACAGGTTATATAAGTAGGATATTGTATGTAAATTACTAACCGAAAAAACCTTATGTTTAGGAGTGTGTTATTTTTTTTTGTAAATATTCATAAAGCGGCTTGTCTGCACTAATAAGATATTTTTATAGTTAATTTTAGATGTAACATTATAGGTGGGGCTTGAAGTAGGAGGTGAAGAGCTTATGATATAGTATAATATTAGCATTTTTAGTATAAGCCAACTGAGAGTGTTATATCGTCCGCCCTCTTTAGACAGAATAAACCAAGAACAGTTGCGAGTGCACCCAACCTAAGGACATAAGACGTTTGGTGGACTTTCTTCTCAATGCAACAAGGCATAGGTAAAATAATGGTCATTACCTTGGAAAGAGGAATGTCAGAATAGTGCTAGCCCTAAACTAGAGAATGACGAACATAAGAAAAATTCAATGGGGCAATTGAAAAAACTCAGAATGTAGAGCCACACCCACAATTCCAAGAACCATAGGGGCCCGCCGACATAAAACTCCTGGGACAAAAATCCAATTATCTTAGATAGAAAATCGTCAATGCGATGGTACATAAAACCCAAGAAGTACGATGCTAAGTCAAACTCTTTGTCGCAAACTATGGCATTAACCACCGGTTTGGCCTATTTTACCAATCCTTTTGAAAAAAAGTTAGCAAAGTATTTATTAAAATAATAGCGAAAGAGGACATTATTTTCAAGAAATCTATTAAAAATATTTAAAGTATTTTAAAAAATTATTTATTAGTATACTATTTGAGAATTAAGATTAAAATTAATGTATATACTAAAAAACAATTGTTCATACCGGCAATTCTAACTTAAACTGCTGCCGGTTTGATAAAGTAATGAAAACTAGAAGAAAAACACAAAAAAGGTTATGTTATTGTTATTGTTTCTCTGGTTCTTGATGATTCCTCCCTATTATCTCTCAATTTTCTCAACTTTTACAATTCTATCCCACTTTTCATGTTAGTCTCCAACATCCTAAGTCTATTTTTGACTTAATTCACGATAGTTGACTCTTCCCCCTTGTGCTGTAAAATATTTCGGGTCTACTATTCTTCCTTAGGTTGCTGGTGCTTGGACTCAATGTGGACTTTGGTGGACAACAAATGCCCACTTACAAAAGTATTTGGGGCAAAAATTAAAATTTCCAACTCCAATATATATTTTTTTGTAAGATTTGGAAACAGATTCAAACAAACAAGCACATGTGCATCCTGATGACAATAATTCAAAACAAAGATTTTTCTAAAACTTATCCCACACTTTTTCTCATAATCTCCATTTTTCCTTTCTCCTTCTAATCCATTTCGATCCTCTCCGGTCCAAGAAATATCGAGGGATTCCTCCAAGATTTGCACTCTTTGAGCGAAGAGATGGCCGGTGCGGGTTTGCAGGTATCAAGGGATAAACCAATGCTTACATCTGGTTGGGCAAAAGTCGTATCTTTGAAGGGCCCCATTCAATTTTCTCATGGTGGTCGACGAAGGTTCGCCCATTTTATGATGAAGATATGTGTTGTTTTGGAAAGAGTCGACGACGTGTTCGAAAATGGTAAGTTCCATTTTGCCCAACCAGGCTTTACTTTGAAGAGCTTCCATCGCATACTTAATGTTCCTAAAGATACGACTAATTTTACATCACATGTAGAAATATTAGAACCCTCTTTTGACGTTTGGTGGAAAAAATAGGGTATTTATTATATGTTGTATTCGAGTACCGAGTTGTTTCTCCAAGATACTACTTTGGTGAAAGCCTTGCTAGAATTTTGGAATTTTGGAATTAATTCTTCGGTATTTCAAGTTCAAGGTTACACATATTTATCAGGAAGGCAATCGCAGACAGACTAGCTTGCCGATCATGCTTGTGACACGAATGCCTCCCAAACTCTCAAACCACACCAGATTATAGATCAAATCTGAGGTATTATAGGCATTAATAAACTTGAAATTCCAAGTTTCAGGTTCTAACAATTTAGACAAAGATGATAAGACGGCTTATTTTCCATATTATATTGATAATTTGGCTTATCATTAATTGGCATGAGGATCAACCAGAGGATATTGCAGATAGTTTTCAAATAAAGAATAATTGTTGGTTTGATAACATATTACCAAGAAAGTTTGTGAATTATTCCTCCAAAAAATATTTTTATTCTAGGCCTTGTATTTACTTAGTTCATGACATTGGGATAGGTCCTGGGTTCTGTTATGTTGATTCTTGGGGATTTTGGACAAATTTTATGTCTATTGAGAAGCTTTTAGGGGTGGTTGACATGGTTTGGAAATAGGGGACCAATTTTTGTGCTTGGGAGCCCATCTCTTTTGAGACTATACTTATTTTGGGCCTACTTTTAATTGATAGGCCTTTTTTGGTATGCATGATTAGGTTGTTATTGAATTTTAGTATGGAGTGACCCATATTTTATTTAGGTCAAGCTAGGTTGGGATGTAGGCAGTTGGGCCCTCTGTGACTGGCTTAAGCCTCTGTTTTCATAAATGTTGATTTTGTGTTTGGGCTTGAGTTTTAGATTTTTGAATTGGCCCACATTGTAAGTTCATGTGAGTTTTGGTCCTCGCTATAAATTCTTTAATGTTATAAAGGAATTTTAGGGTAAAAGAAAAGTTCAATTCGCTTCGACGGCTCGAATCCTTTAGGCAAGTTTAATCCCATCCAAGGTAGGTTTTGATGAGATGGTTCATTCATTGTCGTGATTTCATTTCTCTTTCTATCACTCTCTTTCGGTCTTTTTGTTCTCCGTGTTATTTCTTTCTGGTAATTTGTTTTGATGATACAATTAATAGACATCCCGTTGTCCAATGAGTCTTCCTATGTGTTTCTTTGAGCATTTAGTAGGATGTTATTGGTTAGATTAGCTTCTTTTTCATTTCATTAGAGTCTTCATCTTCTCGTTTTTTCATTCATGTTCTAGGTTATTTTTTACTAGGTCAATTTTAATTTTTAAGATCTTAGGTTCTGCATTTTAGGAATATCTAAAAGCTCCACTTTAAATATCTGGTTTTCCTTTTCAAACACCATTTTTTCATTTGTTCATCATAATCTTCACACAATCAATTTCAGGGACCAATATTCCTTTGTTGGTTCTTAATTGAATAGGTTTTTTTAAGGTGATTCTCACTCAAAAGTTTGGTAGAACTTTAGTTTTTACAAGGAAAAAAATCATTTCTTTTCGTAATTAATATAGTTGCTTCTGATTATATAAATGTTTGTCTATTAATTTTTGTCGACACCTTTTGTTTTAAAATTTTCAGATGGACAAATTGAGGTTGGGTCATGTTAGTGAAGATGAGGCCAAGGCGCTGCAAGATGAGGAGCCGAATGCGACGAAGATTGAAAGAATTCTGAGTATAAAAGCTATTATCAAGAATGGCAACAAAAAGGTTGCCTAGTTTATTTATTTTATAGCTTTTTTTTATATATATATTTTACAAGTTTTACTACTTGCTATAAAATAGTTGTCATGTTCTTAAGTAGCTTTTGTTAGATGACTTTTGTTATACCAAAAAATGTATATGAGAAAATATTGGATTTCAGTCCAAGTTGAAGTGGTGGACACACTAGGAAGAGGGATAAGCAAATTGTGCAAATGAGGAACCTAAATTCTTATTCAGAAGAGGAGGTAATAGGAGTGTTGGACTTGTAAAAATGAGAGAGGAAGATAAATAAATTAGCATGGCTCAAAAAATAAAGATGATGATGATGGCCAAGGAGAAGTGATAATTATCCCAAGATGAGATGGAAAACGATTGAGAGGGAGATAAAAAATGGCCATGGAGGTTACAAACGTTACATGTAATTAAGGAAGTAGATACTCATTGATAGAAATGGGTTACTTAGAGTTAAATATATAATGAAAGAACTAGATACTCACTCATGAAAATGGTTGCTTGGTCAATAGTTACTCAAAATATCAATAGAGAACATTTAAGGAGGGATAAATGAGAGATGAATGAGCGAGAACAACACACACAAGAACAACACATTGATCAAACACACTATAATTTTCTCTATTTTTATCCTATTTTGTTTTTCTTTGTGTTGTTCAATCCCGCCTTTTTTTTTCCTTACTTATTTATGCATGTTGTTATTGTTTCTAGCCTTCTAATTTAAGTTTAATACATTTTGTATGTTTGTTCCTTTTCGAATTTTTGTTTCATCCAATTTTATTTACTGATCCATTAGACACAAAACAATCTATTCCTAAGGACTTTTGGAGTATTTTAGGAACCCTTACATATATTTTTCACATGGCTTTCTTAGGCCATCCAAGAATAGAATATTTGAATTCCAGATACAACAACTTCAAAATTTTGTTTATAGCATTGTGTGAACGATTTCTATTTGGTATGATAGATTCTAGTTTTCATCGAATGTTGTATGGTTTGGTTTTGATTAAAAATTGTTTGGATTCAACAGTCTGACATGCAAATGGTCCAATTACTGAGGCAGCTTTATGAGATGAATATGACGAAGGAGAATCTAGAGGTTTGATGATACTTTTTACAGATGTATGATTCATCATTCCATGATATGTGCCATAATGTTTTTTTAAAAGAATTTGTTTATACTTTTAGGAGACAAAGATTGGATTAACTGTTGGTAGATTGCAATATCCCCATCAATCAATGGTAGTTCGGAAACTCTCTCAAGCAATTATCGAGTAAGGATTTTAATAATTACTTTAATTTGTTATTATGCCCCTTTCATTTAAAGTTTGATTTTGTGCTACCTAATCATTGCTTATAATAAGGTTTCATAGTTGATTACGTGTTGCGATTGTTTTACAATATTTACTCCATTTATGATCTTATTTTTCCATTAATATATGAACTTCAATGTTTTTTTTTTTTTTTTTTATCTCCTCATTATATATTTTTCACTTTTGAATTTGTATCTAATTTGAAGTCTATGCTTATAGAAATCAATTTGTTTCTTTCTTGGTTCATCAATTGCATTAGCACTAGATGAAATATATGAATAGCTTCTGATAACTTGAAATGTTATTTTTCTCGACTGCAGTGAATGGAAAATAATCGTTAAAAAATGGGTGATATCTCAACCTTCTAGGTTAGTATTCAAACATTGTGAGAGATGACTATATATATATATATATATGTCCATGTATATATTTACAACAAACTAACATGATTTATTACACAGGAGTACGAGGCAGAAGAAAGAGGTAAGTCTTTACTCCCCAATCATAATCAGTATAATTAGAACTTTACAAGTTAACACAAACAACACACAAACCATTACTTATACATCCTTTCGTTCGTAGAAATGTGCAGCCAAGAAGCATAGGAAAATGATTGTGCCTGAGAGTTCCTAAATCAAATAACCATCTGGATAGATAAAAAAGCAGGCAGCAGGCTCAACACCTCGCCATTTGTTTTTTTTTTTTTTTTTAATCTCTATTGGAAAATTAACAAGTCTTTTTTTTTAATCAACTAGACCTTTCGCTATATGTGGATGGTGGATGAAGCTCATAGTTTATCCATATATTGCATGTTCTAGGGGCAATGTTCATGTCTATTTTACATTTAAATTTTATTATTATTATAACAGATTTTGGTAGTCATTTATGTGTTATATTCATTGCACAATATTCACATCTTTTTCCATTAGAATATGAAATTGATGCTTCTAGAAACTAATATTCCAATGTTTTAAAGTAATTAATTCTATTTAGAGCTCGCAACCTTAAAGATTTTGGCGTTAATGGAAGTTGTGCATCAAAATCAATCTTCTTCAATTCCATTGAAAACAACAATGAAGCGTTATACTAGGTACCCACATAAAATATAGTTGCGGATCAATGACCAAAGTTGGTCGAGTAAGGTATTGTCATCCCATATTATATATCCATCCATTATGCCTTGTAATTATTGCGCTCCATTGACAGGGAATACTTTTAAGGATGAAAATCATATATTAAGTGAGGGCATCATTGAACTGTTTCTTTTCTTTTGTTTGGGTTTTCATCCAAGCTATTTTCAGATTATTTTGATCACGTTCACTAGAAAAAAGATTTGCATAAGGGGTATTTGACTTCATCGGAACATCCAAAAAAGTAAAACAAGAATCTGAGATAGAGGCTTCGTGAAAGTGCTTTTGAAGAGGGTCTTGCCATAATATTAAGTAAATATTTGATTAGTTTGGTTATGGTTTTTCTTATTTTTTGAATGGAGTTTATGGATTTATATTTTATCCATTAAATTCTTGAATTTTAATTTAGTGGATGGATTTAAGTTGGTACCCTAAACATAAGTCTCTTTGCATTGGTCAAATTAGGTAAACTTTACAATCAAATCATGGTGATAGTTCCACTGTCAAATGAGTATTACCTTTTCTTGTATCACAATATGTCAAGTTTCTTAAACTTAGTCTCCAATCATAATGAATAAACCTAATGTTTATTGCAAGTCAACTTAAATCATTTTTCTCAAGATAAATGAATGTATACATAACAATATGAGAAAATATCAAACTGAATAAGATTTTCATCAACTGACGAATATTCATAAATTAAATTGCATCAGGAACAAAGTTCCATTCACACTACATGATCCTTAAAATTTTTAAGTGGTATGCCTTCACTTAAGGATCACAAATTATCGATTGTGTTAATGTATTCAATGAACACTTTAGTCTCTTAAAAAAAAATCTTTTATGGTCGAGTACTTAATTTGATATATTATTTTTTACCATAATGCAACATATTTGTTGATATACAACTTATTGGCCTAGATATAGAATCAATCATTCTAATCATACACCACATGAGAAACAAATATAGTTGATTTGTACATGAGCATGTAGTTCTTTGTATCTTGAAAGTATAATATAACTTTATTTGTATTTCCTAGTGGTCAATATTTGCAATACTCTAATATTTTTTTAAAATCATTCATTTAAAGTTGACTTAAATCAAGTTTATCACCCTTCATAATGGGAGCTACACTTGGTGAATAGCTTCTCAAATTAAACTTTCAATAAAACATTGTTGACACATGCCTTGTGAGATAAATGAAATCTTTTCTTATATCTATTTCTTTGATCTTAATGCCAATGTACAAGAGAAATATTCTATACGTTTTATGTCAAAATTCTTTAAGAAATTTGTTTCACTTAATATGTCATATCCTTATTATTAGTTGCAAGCTCACTTTATCCATATATAATACGAAAAATAAATAATGCTCCCACTAACCTTCTGGTATCTATAATAATCTATGGTATTTCCTTTAAAACAAATGAGTAACCATATCATGAAATTTCAAGTACCATGAATCGGAGGCTTTTGTATGAGAATTTATTAGGATTACAAATTATGTAATCACTATTATTAGAGGTAGATCTTTCAAGTTATTTACTTCAGGTAAATCTTCTAAATCATCATTGAGGATAACCATTTTCACATTTATTTCATGCAACTCAAAATTAAGTTGATGTACCAATACCATAATTCTATAATAGAATTTTTTCTTAAATTACCAAAGAAATTATTTTGGTATAATCAATTTCTTTCCCTAAAATAATCCTTTGGCAATAAAAAGTCTTGAATTATATTTCTCAATGTTGCCTTCATAGTCTCCTTTATTTTTAAGGACTCATTTACATCCAATGTTTTTTACACCACCAAGCAACTTAGCAAGATTCTAGACCTTATTCCATCCTACAGGATCCATCTCATCTATTATAGTATTGAGCTATAAATTAGAATCCTTAGAATTTCATCTTACAAAAAATTTTCAGTATCACTTACAGCTTTTATATTATTGTCCAATCCATACAAATATAGTATGGATCTAATAGAAGCTTGTGAATCTTTATTGATTGATCTTTTACACCCATTTGAGCTAGAGGGGTGTCATTCACAATCAATTCATCACTTGACCTAGAGGTTCAACTTTATAGTGATCACTTTCAGAAATAGAATATTGAAATTGATCACTTCCACTAAGTCATATTTAAGGAACATGAGATTTCTCGATTCCACAAATCATGTGCTACATGATGGACAACGTAAATCTACACCCTTTAGATCTTTAATCCAAAATAAATTATTTCAGTAGTAACATGCATAGAGTTATAGGCAGTGTTTGCTTTGAAAATTTATTAAATAAAGAATATCACATTTTTTTTTAAAAAAAAATAGTAATATTATAGCCATAAACTAAAGTTAATTTAGGATATCACATTTGATATCGGAAATAATAATAGAATTATTAAGTGCAAATTCAAAAAATATACATTCTCATAAGTCGAATTTAAACTAATAAATTACATATTCTACCAATACAAACATGACAAAATGAATTAGTCTAGTGACATTCTACTTGTCTGTGGGCTACATTTTTACTCAATTAGACTCATCATGTACATTAAATCTAATAAAAAATATATGAATCTAGTGACACATTACCTACATGTGGGCTATAGTTTTGTTCAATTAAATTCATTATACAAAACTAAATGACATCAAAATTCATAAATCTAGTGACACATTACTTATATGTGGGCTAAGGTTCTGCTCAACTAGATTCCATTATGCAAAATGAAATAATGTCGTAATACATAAACTTAGTGACATAACATCTACCTGTGGGCTAAGATATTATCCAAGTACATTCAATAAATTGAAATTAAATGATATCATGTCCAAAACAAAATGATAAAACTATCGAATAGTATTCCATCTCTTAATTCCTATGAGTAGGTTAAAAAATATAATATGATATTCAATCATAATTAACCATACAAATAAAATAAAATTCTCGTGGATAGATCTCATCACATTACATATTATAAATTACAACTAATGTTCATAATGTGATTTCAAATTAATATACAAATAAACTCTAATTAATCAAACATGTTGTGGCTACTCCTTAATCAATACAAATTAAATATTCACCAAACATCATTAATATAATATAATATAAAAATAGTGTTATCAAAT
Source organism: Andrographis paniculata (assembly GCF_009805555.1). Classification (NCBI taxonomy): domain Eukaryota; kingdom Viridiplantae; phylum Streptophyta; class Magnoliopsida; order Lamiales; family Acanthaceae; genus Andrographis; species Andrographis paniculata. The sequence continues at coordinate 2,920,520 of NW_026137607.1, read as the reverse complement.
GATAAAAGTTGAACATGTAATATTTTAAAGATCCACGAATATGAATCAGACATTAATATATACAAAAGAATGAACATAACCACATGAATGGTTGAGACGAATTGGTAGGAGCAAAGTTCATATATATGTGTCTTGAATTATCTATGGTCACAATTGAGGGCTTCTTTGTATTCTCGTGTGGACTTAGACATAGGAATCCTCTATCTTATACTTTATTTATCATTGCTACTAAATTCATGTTTAGAAGCCTCGAGAAAATATTCCATGAAAATTCAACTATATTCTTTCATATGAAGGGCAGGCTACGTATTTCTTATTTAGATTATACTAATGATGCTATTATACTCACTAACACTTACGCATATGGAATATCAGCTATCATGCATTTCTTTGAGCTCTATGAAAGTATGACGGGGAAAAACATTTACAAGAATAAAATTCAATTGTTATTCTCTAAACATTGCCAAATTCAATCAAATTAGACCCCTAGTAGGGGTTCTTAGCCGGTGATCTTCCAATAACATACCTAGGTGCTGGCAGATTTTGTAACAATAAATGTGGGCCACACTCATTACAAACGTACATGTAAGATCTTTTTTAAAAAAATTTAATTTATTTAATTAAATCTAAATAAAATTTATGTTTTAATAATATTTCAAAATTAAATTTTATTTTATTTTATCCGTATCACTTTTTTATTTTTATTTTTTGTCTGCAAAACATATAAATATTTTATTTTTAATACTCCCTCTCATATCTATCTATCCGGTTACTTTTTGCACGAAGTTTTAGGAATATTAGTATTATATTGGATCGTAGTAGAAATAAAAGTAAAAAGACTAAACTAACCTTATTAGTATTGTATGATATAAATGTAATGACATTTGTGTATATTGTAAATTAGAATGATATTTATAATGTTAGATAGATAGTAAAGTTACTAAAAAGGAAATAGATATTTTGTTAAGGGATGAGCCAAAATAGAAAAATAAATATATTGTTAAGGGCCGGAGGGAGTAGAATACTTTTGGTTTGTTCATATTATATTTTTATGTGATATAATTTCTCATAACTATTATAGACAAAAAATTATGTCATTTGTAATAAACACAAAAATTTGTACAAATTATATTTAATTTGGATTTAAAGCGGATCTTATTCTCTAAATGGGTCATTTGATTCTCCTTTCGGGTTGATTTGTTTTCCAACTTGGTTTTTGATGGCTTCTTTGATCCGAAGAGATTTGTTCTTTGGTTTGACTTTGCCAGCATTTGGAGAGCTTTAGTCTCCGTGCGGACGATTCGATCGTCATCTTTGGATTTGATGTCCTCTTTGGACAATCCGAGGCTTTAATCTTTGGTTTGGATTTACCGCTTTTTGGAGAGTTTTGGTCTCCGTGTGGACGATTTGATCATCGGCTTTGGATTTGTTGTCTTCTTTGGACGATCTGTGACTTTGATCTTTGATTTGGCTTTGCTACCTTTTGGAGGGCTTTGATCTCCGTGGGGGGCAATTTGATCATCGGCTTTGGATTTGATGTCTTTTTTGGATGATCCGCACCTTTGATCTTTGGTTTGACTTTGCCGTCTTTCAGAGAGCTTTGGTCTCCGTGGTAGGCGATTTGATCGTCAGCTTTGGATTTGATGTCTTATTTGGACGATCCGCGGCTTTGATCTTTGGTTTGCCTTTTCCGCTTTTGGAAAGCTTTGGTCTCCGTGTGGGCGATTTGATCGTTGGCTTTGGATTTGATGTCTTCTTTGGACGATCCTCGACTTTGATCTTTTTGGAGATGGATTTGGTGCTCCATAACAATTTTGGTGGCGTGTCCCTTTGACTTTTGGATCGAAGAGAGCCGAGTTGATGCTTTGGTGAACAAACACCTCGAAACTTTGGGATGAACTTTGGATGTTCTTCCTTCGCTTTGATAGATTCTTCAACGGCTTTTGGAGCTTTAATCATTGAATAGGTGGATTTGGTATTCCATAACATTTTTTACAGCGTGTCCCTTTGACTTTTGGATCGAAGAGGGCCTGGTTGATGCTTTGGTGAAGAATGCGATGAATACCTTGAACTTTGGGATGAACTTTGAATGTTCTTCCCTTTGCTTTGACGAATTTCTCAACGGCTTTGGGAGCTTTGATCCTTCCTCCGGCTTGAGCATATGATGAAGAACGTTAACTCCATCGATTCGTCAACTAATATTGGATCATTTGTCCAAATCAGTGACTTTCGACGAAGAACGTTTCGAAAGACACAAAGAACCTGAAGAACAATACAGAGAGAGTTTAAAGATTACCCATTTGTTTGAATTCTCGATGTAACTTCGGTATGTCAAATGAACTGATTATGACTCTTATTTATAGGGGAGGAGTGGCCTCGACTTCCTTTTTTAATGGTGCCACGTGGCGTGTTCTAATTGGCCAATAGGAATATTTTACTCCCTCCGTCCACAAAATAAGTATACATTTACTTTTGGCGCGGAGATTAAGGAATAATAGTATTTTAATTATAGTGGGTAGGTAAAAGTAGTAAAATGACATTTTTGCCCTTACTTTTTCGGTATAAAAGTAATGATGTGATGTAAAGTAGAGGTATTTGTGGAAAAAATTGGGTATTTAATGAAATGGTTACATTGTAATTGGACGTCCCAAAATAGAAACATGTATACTTTCTAGCTGGACGGAGGGAGTATAATATTTCCTTTTCCATCAGATGTTTTCCATTCTTAACGGATTTAATTGTGCAACTTATTTTCTCGCCAAAATCTTTATATCATTGTCCTTTTTCAGAAGATTTTAATTTATATACTTTCTTTATTGACAAGATTAATTTATTTTGCTTCAAATTTATTATGGCTCTATTTATGCCCATAATATTTGTACGATATCTTGCATTTTAAGCAGATTTTTGCATTAATAGTTGATATTTATTATACAAAAATTAACATATGTGCATAATTAAATAATATATACTTATTTAATTAGAATTTTATTTTCTTTCAAAATATATAATATTTAATTGAATTTAGATATATATTTTTAGTATCTAACTATTATTTAATAAAATACAATAAATACAAATATTAATATAATCATTCTGTTTACTCAGCATTTCTCAATGAAATAATTCCTCATAAATATTATTAAAAAAATACAAATATATACACACATTAATATAATATATATCAACACTCATAAAAACTAAATCATTCAATACAAAATATTATTTGTTATATTACCAGCACAGTTATCAATATCACACAAAAAAAACCAATTCATCTGAAAACGCTGAGTGAAGACTGAATATATATATTTTTTTATTTATTAATAAAAGTCAATTTTTCAATACAAAATATTACTTTATCCATCACATTTATCGTGTGCACCTTTCAATTTTCGTCTTATTAACTTATTTTGTCATTTTCTCATTTTAGAAAGAATTATACACTTTATTTCATTTTAAATTTTTTACTTTATAATTATTTTAATTTTAATTAGAATAATTAATTATTTTTATTTTTATAATAGGATAATTAATTTCACTAATATTCTTAATTATTTACTAATTATATCTTTATTAAATCCCCATATATACAGTCAAGTGGACACCTGGAGCGAGGGAGTATTATTTTTATATCTAACATAAAAAAAAAAAAATTCATTTAGGGTGTGTTTGTTTGGGGGTTTGGATTTTGAACTGAGATTTTAATAGTAAAAATTTTGAATTGGAATAGTTGTATGATAGTGATATAAATATGAATTGATGTGATGTTTTAAATGTAAAATTAATTTTTAGTATAATATAAAAAATAAAAAAATAAGTATTTAATTTAATGTGTTTTAGAAGAAAATTTTATGTGAATAGTAAAAATCTACCAAAATTCCTCAAACAATGTGTTCTTTCTAATTTTTTGTTCACATGTTTTCTTAAAAAAATAATAAACTACACACATTTATTATTTTTATATTTTCTAATAATTTCTTATAACTCACATAAAAATTTTATTTCCGACAATTTTATAAACCAAACACACCACGGAACAAACCCTTAATATCTGTATTTATTATATTTTTAATAATATTTATGTTAAATTATACCACCTAAAAAATACACTGTGAACAAACCATAAATATTTTATTAAAAATAAAACATTATAAAATACTCAAACTAAAAAATAAAATAAAAGTGATATAATTTTAACTATTACAAAAAATAATTTCGAAATATTACTAACTACATTTAATTTATATTCAATGAAATAAATTATTTTTTTTTAAAAAATCTTATAGGTAAAATTTATAATGTGGAACCTACATTATTATGCAGTCAATTTTACACACGCGGCCTTATACCATGACATATTATTGAATTGATATAACATGTTTGTATTATAGTTAGCTGTGGATAAAAAATAATACTGTAATTTATTTTTTTCGTATAATTTTAATTTTGATAATATTTTTGAATGATATCAACAATAAAAAAAAATAAAAATATTGATTGGAACTAATATTGATGTTTATTCTTTTATGAACATTTTTATCCAAAATTTTTATCAAAACATCACACATCTACGGTGGCAGCCTGCACTGCACCAGTTCTTCTTGTTGAAATTATAAAGAAATATGACATCAGAAATGTTATTGATCCGAAATTTTAAAAAAATAAAAACGAACATCAAATTAAAATCGAATCCGAGCTTCGCAAATGACGCAATTTTCTTGAAGCGAATTCAGTCAATCGAATCCGAGCGTCGTGAATGACGCGATTTCCTTGAAGCGAATTCAGCCGCCACCTATTACCTCCCATGATAAAACAAATTGAAATGAATGACTGATTCTGCGAATCGAAACAAAAAATAGAAATTTCAGATAAATTTCGTCACAATAGAACGAATTGAACGGAATTACAAATTTTGCGAACCGAAACATAAAATAGAAATTTCAGAAAAATTTAGCAAAAATTTTGAAAGAAATTTTTTAAGTAAGAAATTTATTTATTTGTATATCACGTTTTTCACCCACTACCACGATATTAGGCTCAACCTACGTACCCCATGAGCCCTACAACCCAAGGTCCATCTTTTATATATATATATATATCCCAACCAAAGCTCAAGTATTAGCCCAATTCAATCTATTCCCTAATTTTTTTTTTTATTAATTATGGAGTCTAATACAATAAACTCTGTTTCATCTTTCCATGGCGGACAATATCCTTTCATTTCTCTTCCTCTTTCGCCAATACATCCAACGTTTCTCCCTTTCTTCTTTTTCTTGCCCCTATTGCTTCTTTCCTTCCCTTTTTTTCCCTTCTTCACGACTTCACGACTTAACGTCTTCACCCACCCTTCTGTTTCTTTCTGCCGCTCTGCCGGTGACTACCAAGTTAATACATATTTAAAGAAAAAAAGATAAATAAAAATAAATCGCCGGTTTGAACCGGCGGTTTACGGTTCGGAGAAAAATCGAACCGAAACCAAACCGTAATAAAACGTTCGATTTCAGTTCGATGGTGGTTCCGGTTCAGGCCGGAATCGCCGGTTTGTAACCGTCAAACCGGCGGTTCCAACTGCGGGTTCGAAACCGATTGGGCAGGTCCATTGACAATACCGATCGACCGATTCAACTGTAACGGCACGGTTGCAAGTTTTTCTCTTTGTTCGGAAGTAGTCCTGGCTCAACGGATTTGATTTGCTCTGAACCACCAAATGTATGTATGTATTGTGATTATTTGGCATTCATTCATTCATTAGAGTATGATTTCTGATGCGACGCGATCAGGTAGATTGATGAGATTCGCAATTGGAAATGAACGCGGAAAAAGCGTCGTCGTGTAATTTCGTCGTGAATTTCCTGCTGGAAGAGAATTACTTGCTGTCTGCTTTCGAGCTTTTCCACGAGCTCCTCGAAGATGGACGGGATAATCAGGCTATTCGACTTAAAGAGTTTTTCTCTGATCCAACTCACTTTCCTCATGACCAGATCTCCCGCTTCAGCTCCTCCCTCCGAGGTACGTATGTAATGTTCTATACAAAACAGCATTTACCAGGGTTGTAACAAATTTTATTCGTGTCCGTACATGAGGTTCGTTTTTGGTTTCATGCTTTTTTGTTAAAGGTCATTAGTATGGTAGTAGGCTTATTTATATCTCCTGACTCCTAGAGATTGATTGTTACAAGGGGACAAATGAGAAATGGAAAAAAGTTACACATATATGTTTGGAGCACATTTCCAGAATTTATATTCGTTTCCATGAAGGCATCACATTTGGCACTAAAACATATTAATTAATTAAACAACGATGCCCAAAAAGAGAGTCTGTAACTATTACTGAAGCTGCTGCTTCAAACTTGCTGAATAATTGTGGTACAATGCTTTCATCTAGGTCCACTTGACTGATGAAATTTTTCCTAGATTAGATATTTAAAACTGCTTCTTGAGGTCTTAAATAAGTTATATGTGAAAATAAAGCCACATCATTTATGCTTTAATTAGTCAAAATCATCGAAAACTTTTATATGATCCAGAGTCTTGAAATCTTTTCGAAATGAAATTATTTCAGGTAAGATCTCGCTCATGTAATGTTTTGAGAGTGATTTGAACAGTCTGACACTGATTTACTATTTTTACAAAAAAAAAAAATAGAAATATCAAGAAAGCATATAATTTGACTAACGTTCCTCTGCATCACTTTAACCTTCACTTTCCATTGAGAAACTTATTCCAATGATTTGAAGTCAATCGTTTGTTTGGGTGCAGCCAAAAAAAAGTCAATTGTTTGTTGAATAGTGTAAAAACAATGCATAAATAAACTGAATTAAGTGGATATTTAATTTTGTGTCCTTTTTTGTTAGTTTGTTAGTTTATTTTTAATTTTTACTTGTAATATCCTACACCATTTCTTATAGAGCTGTGTGTGAATGTGTGCGTGAAATTTTGCAGACCCCCAGAGTTTGCTTGATGAAAAAGTTTTGGTTGAAGACAAATTGGCTGTCGCAGAATATGAGCTTCGCTTAGCCCAAGAAGACATTCTTAAGCTCGAGGCTGAGGTGCAAAAGAAAACTGACTCCCTCTGCATTAATGAATCATGTGGTAATACAAAAACCTTTTGTGTGTGTGTGTTTGTGTTTATATTTTGTGCCTTTGATATTGGTGCATATAAAGTCTTGTTAGTCTTATGCTACACATTACAATGATTTTGCCAAAACAGATTGTGGTGTCACGAGAAGTCTTGAATGCTAATTCATTATAAGTTTCAGAAATATTATTGAGTTGAATGTGCCTGAAGTTATGCTAAAATTACAACTCATTAATCATTGTTTGTATAACAATAACAAAGTGCTATTTATGCGGGAAAATAAGCAGTGTTTTCTATTCTTGCAATTTACATGTTCAATACGATTTAGTGCCGAATGCGGAAGCCTCCATGGAAAATGGTCCATCAGTTAATCAACCAGTGAAGAGGAATATATCCTTCTCTGATTTGGGGCATCTGAAGGATAGCGAACGATTGGATATTAACTGTGCAGTGAAGGAGTATTTGGTATCAGCTGGTTACCGCTTGACTGCAATGACATTTTATGAGGAGGTATCTTAATCCTAGACTCTAATATATAGCTGAAGTGAATTTGGTTGTATGAATCTCCTGTGCTTTTGTAATAGTATCATCTGGTTATAAACTTCAGATAAGAATACATGAAGCCATAGAGGAAATAGCTTGAAAATGTTCTATATGGTTGATAAGAACTTTTGGCATGGTCAAATGGCTTAATATTGATGATTGGAATTAAAATGATTGGAAGTGGTACACACCCCGAACCTCCCCGACACCCAAAATTTTTAATTTTCAGTACCATCATAAAGTAGCTGCATCAATTTTAATTAGACAAAATTACTCATAACTTACATGTAATTTGAAAATTGTGCACCATTCTCCCTAAAATGTATGAAACTCCCTCGTGTTTTAGAAAATATTGCACAAATCCTCTTTTTAAGGGTTTCTGTGCAATATTATTGAAAATATAAAAGAGTCTCACGCAATTTTTAGGAGATTCTATGTATTTTCTAGAAAGCCAAGGAACCTTATGCAATTTTTAAATCACTGGTAAAAATAGAGCAACGTTTCCAAATTGCAAGTAAATTATAAACAATTTTGCCTTTTAGTTAAATATTATGTTGTAAAGGTTGTCTATTTACTTTCTGATCTGGGGTGAACTATTGGTATACAAAATCTTTTAAGTGCTTATCTTTTAATGTGCACTGTATTTAGTGTCTTCTATGGATTTACGCAGGTAACTGACCAGGATTTGGATGCAAGGCGAAATTCACCTGCATGCATGCCAGATGCTCTGCGACAATATTATTACCATTATATTTCTTCTACTGCAGAAGCTGCAGAGGTACCTCTTGAAAGTGCATCAGTTATTTTATAAGATTCTTAAAATATTATCAGGCCCAAACAACTCAAATTAATGTTGTTGGTATTCAGGTCTCTAGATGGAATGACATTGATATTTTAGTTTTTTTATTAGTTATTCTACTATCTTGAGTATTCGCTGCAATTGCTGAGAAGAAAGAAAATTAAAGTCTAGACTCTACTTCACTTATTAAATTGCAGATCTTCCCCTTATTTTAGTATTAAAGTTGGCAACCTAAATTAATTCCTGCATGTTGCAGTTTCAATTTTGGTATGTCAAAAAACTAGAAATTACATAAAAGTAACTAAAACTGTAAACTATCAGTACTGGCTGTTCTACCACAGTTTGCTGAACCATCGATTCAATTTTCTAAGTAATCTTGTCATTGACCCCCAGTCATACTGAACTAAAACTTTCAAATGAATAAACAAGTAATGGAAGTTCATATGAATTAGCCTTTGATTTTTAGCAACTTGATACAATTCAATACTACTTCATATGCATACAATCAGGGGCACAATATATGTCTTTAGAGTTTTGGAGGAAGTGTTGATCCAATTTATACATATTAGTTTAAGTGTTTAGTTGGCAGATGTTCATCTATCTGATTATTTTATTTAATTTTTTGTAATCATGATACAGTTGTTTGAATTGGCATCTATCTGATTATTTTATTTAATTTTTTGTAATCATGATACAGTTGTTTGAATTGGTTTTCTGCGTATTAAATCTTTGGTGCTTTTTCCATATGCTGCAGGAGAAAATAGCAACACTTCGGGAAAATGGGAAGCTAAAAAAGGAGAAACAGTGTTTGTTGAAGAGCAAGGAAGCATCCTATACCCAAATAACGACACTGACAAAATCACTGGAGGCTCTGAAGAAAGAAGTGAAGAACAAAGACAATAAAGTATTTTCTCTTGATTGAATCATTACAATATCAACTGGATGTTCTAAGCATTTATGGTAAGAACTGGCAATCAGGTCCAAAGCTTGAAGAAGACTTTGAAGAGCCAAAGACAAGAACTGAACGATTGCAGAGCAGAGATAACTTCACTTAAAATGTATATTGAAGGATCTCGATCTGGAAAGCCTTTGTTACCTGACTCAGCACAAGTACAATCAGCGTCTCTAGAAAGTCAGAATGAAGAAATGAAGAATGCTCAGAATGAAACAGAGATACTGAAAACAAAAGATTCCATGAATGTGGAGCTTAATGGAGAGGAAAAGAATGAAGGAGAAGTACGTGATGGGGAAAATCCAAATGTAAGCGACTCTGGTTCAATGCCCGATTCACTAAGAGTGGGTACCAAAGTGAGTGAGAAGCAGGTTCATGAGGAAACAAGTAGTCCACCTGATCAGAGGAGTCCGTCTGAGAAAGTGGAGGAGCCTCTAACACCTCTAACACCTGGAGATGAAATTGGAAGCAGTGAAAATTATCTGAAGAGAAATGGGACACCTTCCCTGGAAAATTATAGCCAAAGTATTAAGTCAGAAAGTGTTGTTACAGAGCTCAGTACTGAAAATATGGCAAGTCCTTGTTCCTCGTCTCTGAAAGATAATTTTAATTTTAATGTTTCTAAGACTAACTTTTAGTTCTCATTGCTTCCTCAGGGTTTGGGAACCATTCAAATACTTGCAAATGCATTGCCTAAAATTGTACCCTATGTTCTTATCAACCATCGCGAGGTTTGCTAATCAGTTTAATTTATCTTGCACATTGCCAGATTTTATACCTTCATAGTCATTATTTGTCAAGAATCTTATTGGACTTTATCAATCTAGGAGCTTCTTCCTCTGATTATGTGCGCTATTGAGCGACATCCCGACAGTGCCACTCGTGATTCCTTGACACACACGCTGTTTAATTTAATAAAACGTCCTGATGAGCAGCAGAGACGTATTATAATGAATGTAAGATTCTGTAGGCCATGCAATTGCTTTTTACACAATATTGAATGCCAGGTCATCTCGACTTTTTTCAATTTTCAGGCTTGCGTTACTCTTGCTAAGAATATAGGAGAGCTAAGAACAGAAACAGAATTGTTGCCTCAGTGTTGGGAACAAGTAAGAACTGTTTCTATGTTTAGATCATTGGTTCATTGCTCCATTTTTTGTTGATAATTTAAAACCGCGACAACTTTGTTAATGGTGACTGTATTCAAATGCAGGTCAATCATATTTATGAAGAGCGTAGGGTGCTTGTCGCTCAATCATGTGGTGAGATTGCAGAATTTGTGCGGCCCGAGATTCGTGATTCCCTCATCCTTTCCATCATGCAGCAGCTCATTGAGGATTCTGCTACAGTTGTTAGGGAAGCTTCAGCTCATAATTTGGCATTGTTGCTGCCTCTCTTCCCAAATACCGAAAAATATTTCAAGGTCAGCCTCACTAAATATGCTTCGAGGCTATCATGGAGAAGCTTTCTGACTTGACCGAATTACCTACAACGTAAGCTCCGTGGTTTAGGCAGTGGAGCATTTTCCCTTGTCATAATATAATGATTTGCGAGAGAAACATAAAAAGGAAAGCAGTCAGAACTTTGTCCAATTCTTTTATGTGCTTGTTGATAGGTTGAGGAGATGATGTTCCAGTTGGTTTGTGATCCTGCTCGTACAGTTTCTGAAACTACAATGAAGGACTTGGTTCCAGCTCTAATAAACTGGGGAAACGAGTTGGATCATATATTGCAAGTTATCATGTCCCGTATTCTGGGTTCTAGTCGGGTATATTTGGTGCACCTATGTATATCCTTGTAAATTTTTGAGAAACTTTGTGCTGTCATTTCTATCTAATGAATTATGTTTTCCAGTGTTGCCCGCCTCTTTCAGGGGTTGAAGGTTCCATTGAGTTCCATTTTCGTGCTTTAGGTGAAAGACAGCGCTGGACGGTTGAAGTTCTTTTGCGGCTGCTTTCTGCATTGCTGGGACATGTTTACAATAATGTTGTCGACACTTGTCCTTTTGCATCAGTTTTAGATTCTGCTGGAAAAGCATTGAGTCCACCTCTACTTGAACTCTATTCAGGGTGAGCTTCGAAGTCCTTTACATTCAATTTCTCCCGAGTGTTTCATCAAATGAAGCATTTTATCTGTGAATTAGGAGTATCCACTATGAACTCAGTGCCTATTGATTTTGATCAGGGGGGATAACGAATGGCTTGCATTCGAGTGGTTGCACAATGAGTGCTTTCCTGGCTTGATTCAATTGGCTTCTCTCTTGTCTCCAAAGGAAGACAATTTAAGACATTTCATAGCAAGAGTACAAGCACAAATTTTCAATTTATTTTGCAATCTGTTGTATATTGTATTTTGTTTCAATATATTTAAATTTTTGGACAATCAAATGCAGTTTTTGTTGGCGGTAACTACACAGTTTGGGGAATCTTATTTAACACACATCATGCTGCCAGTGTTTTTAGTAGCTGTGGGCAATGATGCTGACTTGAAATTCTTTCCTATCAACTCTCACCCGAAAATTAGAGGTAATGATTTCAATTTTTCCAGTTTTCATTATGTAGACACTGTTATTTGTGTTAATCTCATATTCCATTGTGACAGATTTGAAGCCACACACTACAGTAGGTCAAAGAGTTGCTACTGTATGCATCCTACCTCTTCTCCTTGCAGGTGTTCTCGGATACCCGAGCCAGGCTGAACACTTGACAGAGTACTTGAAGAATCTGCTGCTTCAAAGTTGCGCGCAGAACGATCAGCTGGCAAAGCAGGATATTATGAACTCTCTGCATTTCTTGTGGTTTGTGCCTTGAGAAAAGCTTTTGATTCATTCAAGGCAATGTGTCCATGTTTAATGCAGTTGCTGGATCTAATGTTGTTTCTGTGCTGCAGTACTTTTGAAGAACACCACAACACCATGATTAATATCCTTTGGGAAATGGTTGCGGGCACTGAAGCAAACTTCAAAATCTATGCTGCCGATCTTTCAAAAATCTTGGTAAGGCTTGTTTTGAAGAGAACCTCTTATCTATCCCTTTTAATTATTATTATTATTATTATTATTATTATTACCTTATGCTAGCTAGCATGCATTGCTTTTGGATGATATTTTTCTTCAAGGTATCATATATTGAAGCAAAAATGGCCTCTATTCATGTTATACCGGCTCTTGTAACTCTTGGCTCGGATCAAAACTTGGACGTGAAATATGCAAGCATCATTGCTTTCGGAGCTGTTGCACAACATTATAAGAATGACATGGTATGGTGTGGTTGGAATCATCGATGTGATATCAGTAGAGCCCTCTGTTTTGGTATTGGTTTGGTTCAATAAAATTGTCTTTAATTTGCAGATTGTCGATAAGATATGCATTCAGATGGATGCTTTTCTTGAAGACGGCTCACATGAAGCAACCATCGCTGTAGTCCGCGCCCTGTCTGCATCCGTACCTTACACAACTGATAAACTCCGGAATTATATCCTTTCCTTACTAATTATAAATTGTCCACATTTCCTCAGGATGGACAGGACAGGACAGGACAAATTGGAAAACCTTTGAATCTTAATCTTAATCTGATAATAATATTAGGTGTTGTCTTTAACTTTTCGTACATCTCTTGTCCAAGATTTTCCATCTCACAACATCTCGGCCATACTCTTCAATGGATCTACAACGCCAACGTGAGATGGTGAATGCCTTCTGCCAAGCAATCCGTGCTCTCGACGCCACAGGTTAATGTGCTTTTCTGTAGATAGATATATAGATGGTTGCATTGTTCAGCTTCTTCCTCCACATAAAATATTTGTTTGTGTTGTCCATAATTGTATGAATGCAGATCTTCCTTCTTCTGCTAGTCTGAAGGACTTGCTGATCCCCACTATTCAGAACCTACTTAAAGATGGCGATGCACTTGATCCCGCACACAAAGAAGCACTGGAGGTGATGCTGAGGGAACGATCCTTGGGCACACTAGACCCTGCTGCGACCACTAAGGTTCCTATGGGGTTGGCTTCTCACTTGAGCAGTTTCTTCGGTGAAAGTGGATTGCTCGCAAAGACAGACAGTGGTGGTGGTAGCGGTGATCCCGGAGCTCCACCATCGGACATTAACTCTAACTCGCTTTCACCAACACCAGTGGAAGACACCCGATTCAGGCGGATAATGCGTGGTAGCTTCAGCGACATGCTTCGGTCTAAACAGTGAAGTGATCTGTCTGCATAACACTCCAACTCCAACTCCAACTCTTGCTCTTGCTTCTTGGTATAGTACATACTTAAAACATTAATTATATATATATATATAGTAATCAGTTTTGGAAGCTAGTATTTTTTTAACTCAGAACGTGGTTATATATGCATGCGAGTGATGTTATGGCAGGATTAGGGTATGATCGTAATCAGTTGGTCCGCATGGCATGGCATGGCATGGGGACTTATTCTTTAGGTTGCTGAACCGGCTTCAACGTTTCTGCTTATGCTCCAAGAACATGAGAGAAAAATTCCAGTTTTATAGAAACAACCACAAGAGGTAAGGTACGACTCTTCTTTTTTTATTAAGTTTTGACTCAGTTTCATATTGTTTCCCTCTTTTCTAGTTTCAAATTCTTTTGCAATAAACCTTATGAAATACGGAGTAGTTTATTTATTTAACTTTTTTTTTTTTTTTTTTTCTCTCCCTTCAATTGTTAAATAAGTTTTTGTTTGAATTTTGGGTTATGGCATATTTGATAACTATTTGTTATCATCGCTCAATTTAAATGTTTACGCAGTGTTTGTTTAAAATTGATTTAAAATAAAATACACTACCAAAAAAACTGTTTTCTATTACGGCCGGAAAATCGTAACAAAAAGCCATATTTCGTGCAATTTGCGTATTTGCTACGCCTTTGTTACGACTTTTTTCCGTAATGTGTACTCGCGTAACGAATGTTTTTTGCCACGCCACTTTTCGTAACTATTACGATCGGTCAACGCTCCCTGAAGTATGGTATTTGTTACGATGTTTGTTACGAATTTTCTCTCGTAACGAAAGGTAGATCCTTCCGCGCGTGTGGCAGGACTTTTAGTTACGGTATTTGTTACGGAAGTTCCTCGCGTTACAAGTGTTTTCCATTGACCGGTTGTCAGAACTTGGCTTTTGTTACGACTATTTGTAACGGCATTGAACGCCGTAAAAAAAATATTACCTACTTATAGTCACGAAACCGTCTGTAACAACAAATATCCAAAGACCACTTTTTGTAACGATTTTCTGGCCTTTTGTTACGGAAAAATAGCGTATTGTGAAAAACAGGGGGTACGCTGCAATTGAAATTGTTCGTAACAAATGGACCTGCTGTGATGCGTATGATACGAAAATAAATTACGAATACAAAGATTGCTATAAACATCATCATCATTACGCCCCGTGCAAACATTAATTCATATTAAAATCTGAATTCCATACCTACCAACAAAGTAAAGCAACCCATAGAACAAGCCTACTAGTATCTACACATCAACAACCTGTTCCGCAAAACGTGCTTAACAGTTCAAACACAAGTAAACAACGCAATAAGCAAATACGGTTATCCATCAATCCCATTAGGCACATTTTTCACCATACGAATTCAAACCACAAAGGTCTACGCATCAATTCCAGACATAGTTCAACAAAAACTCAACACAATCCATCCAAAGACAGGTTCGACATTCAATCCATATGACAAACGGGGCAATTAATATGGGTGTATCGGTACCAACATTTCAAGCCCGGCGCATGAGCTGCAATTGCCAACACAGAGATTACTTTAAGTCATACTTCTTATAAATTTCGGAAGGCAATACAAGAAAGGTATTAAAGTAGATCCTTACGTCCTTGTAGTTCCACTCAATAGGATCTTCACCAACGACATCGCGAAGGGTAGTCGCCCCAGCAATGGTCGGCAAAATAAGGGGTGTGTCCGGGACTGAGGCGGATGTCACGAAGACCTTGACCAGGAAAAGTGTGTCACCTACAGCATCCACAAGTGCAATTTTTGAGTATATTGAGCCATAGATATCAACAGACGTTCAAAATGTATGTATAACATGCCATAACACAGACATTAGAAGTGTAAAGCTTTGCAACTAGAACAATACGAGTATGTATATTCAGACATGTCGTACAATACATGGTATTATATCCATGAATTAGGTACCAAAGCACATTATGTATCCATGAATTACCAGTCTAGGCCCTCAAAGAGGCCATCTCCCTTTATGGCGGAAGTTTTGAAGATAGACCATTACCGATTCTTAATTTTGTGAAACTCTAAGGCCTCAGTTATCGAAGCATCATCCATTGCTCCAGGAAGATCCTGTAAGTCAGATAATGTTAAGCCATAAGAGAGTACACTTATCTAACTTGTGAGTGGATTAACAAGCAACTTCAACCGACACACAGAGTTAACAAGTATGCAAATGCATCAAGAAATTTATGCTTATCGTATGTAAATTAAGTGCAATGTTAATGTTTATATATATATATAGCAGAAAGAATGGTATAAAATTCCACCTGCTTGTTAGCAAACAAGAGGACAACGGCGCCTTTTAGCTCTTCCTCCTGGCAAGGGACCAATGTAATTCCATATAAGAAAGAGGAAAGTACAGTCAATCATTAACAAAGATCATCAACAGTTTAAACAAACAGTTTAACTGACGTAGGGAAAATCAAAACAACTAGAAACAAGAACAATTTTTCATTTCTATTTAAGTTGAAAACAAACTGCCAAGGCCTAAAATATTAAAAACCAAAGCTAAAGGTAAACAAACTGTTAAGTACTGGTTCAAGTTCCAGGGCCACCTAGGTAGGAACTTACTGTAAGAACACTCAGAGAACTTCAAAGGATTATGTGCAGCAAAATTATGCAAACGGTGGCCATTCAATATTTTACAAAAACTACTAAAGTGTTTATTAAAAAAACATCACTCTAATTCTATTATGTTCTTGAAATTTAAAGCTTCACAATTAATGAGAACATTGTTAACCTTTGACAACTAAAAGTACCATAATCGGGACAGCATACCTGTTGAAGCCAAGCACAAGCAAGTTGTTTACCATGAATATGTGATGGTGACATATGAAATAAAAAATATTTTCATTACATTCTTAAGATCTGTCCAGTAACATAGAGTTTAGCTTATTTGATCTTCCATTAACCTTGGTGTAAAACGGAACAAGAATATCCCCTTTGAAATATATAGGTGATGAACTTTCTTCCATAAGTACATAAATGGAAATATCACCCCCAATATTGCATGGAATTCTTCCTTGGCAACCACTAGTCTATCAGTATGACTTGAATCACTAACATATATTATCGCTTGAGTATTGGGAAAATAGGACCTTCAGTATGGCCTAAGCAACAAAGCAAAACATCTTAGCATCGATTCAAGGGATTAGGAAGAAATAAAAAGGAAAAGATACCGGAAAATAAGAATATCATTTAGTATATGTGTATCATGTGGTTGGTTCAAAGATGAGTAAGGTCTATTGTAAGATGCACTCACTCACCACAAGTCATGTTTTATATAGAAATAAGGATTCTCGCTATAGCATCATCTAGTAATAAAAATATGTAGCACTTTGGCTATCAACAAAAAAATGTACCAGCAATCTATCCAGATTTGAAGGATTTGGCAAAGTGTTGTCTTAATTCAAAATTTTGACTTATCCACTTATGTATATATATAAACACATTCGAGATAAACAATCATTGAAATTCAATAGTTAACCAAAGCTCCTAGTGAACAACAACCAATGTGACTGCAATAATATAGCAAAAAAAAAAAAAAAACTACTGCTAGACATTTTTACCACTTCCATTGAAAAATTAAAGTGAACTTGATGTTGTCAAGCACCACATAAAGTATTAAAAAATATACAAAAGAAAAAAGTTAAAATTTTTCTAAAAAAATAATAACAATAAAAGCAATTCCTACCTGAAAACAGAATATTATTTTGACAATTTCACCTGGGTAAACTATTTATCCATGACAGTAATTAACTAAATCTATCAATTCTTAGATACAGAATAAAAAATAAAACATTCTATTGAAAAGTAAAAAAGTATGAAAAAAAATCATTAGAGAGAGATTTTAACATGGATTTAGAACGAAGAAATGTCATTACTGCACAAATCCAATAGGCAATATTAGACAGGGTACAGACACATGTCAGTATTGTGTGATTGAAAAGAGAACCATTAAATTGGACAAATTAACTAAATAGACGATAGAAATAAAAATCACAAGTAATTACTTGGAACTTTTTTGAGTAATTAGTTACCTGATACTGGTCTGCCCACCTACCACAACAAGGAAAACCACCAATGTTACGAATAAAAAACTTCAAAATGACTTCTTAGAAATGGTTGGAAGAGAAACTACTAAGTAATCACAAAACCACTTAGCATAAATGAAATTGTGATAACAAAGAGCATTCCCATGGTTATTTTCTTGAATGTTATTTTATGACTTCCACAGGTTAAAGTTATAACTGTGTTTTGTAGTTGCATTAAGCTTAATGGCCTAGATGCCTAATTATACTCTAGAATCACGACCCACCCTCATAAGCAAATCGTATGTCTATAAAGTAAATCATAACTTATAAAATCCTTCGGCTCCTTGATGGAAAGAATGAAAAAGAAAAAATAAGGAAGCAAGTTTAAAACATTTACATTCCAATCATTTAGCTCATGAGACACGCCGAAACTGCAAGTATAACAAAACAATATTCCTCCCTCATTGGTGAAGTGATTATATATATTTAAAAAAAAAATATCTTAGGCTAACTAGAAGGATAATGTTGACTTGTAGTCTACATTCTCTAAGATAAACCTACAATTATCTTTTATAATGTATGGCAACATTTGAAACCATAGCCAGTGGCAACATTTAATAGCTGATAGTTGTTACAAATTCATTCCACTGTGTATTAATGTGAATAGTTCATCCATGGACATCATTTGTTTTCATGCTCTGGAGCTCTAATGAGAGTGAAAACCTAAAGCCAAGAAGTCCTCAACTTCTTCTTTTCATAATTTCAACATAAATCACCAAGGGCGACACATGACACAGTCAATAACAACCAAACTCAGAAATTAAAAATTAAAATGATGAACCCCATATGAAAATAAACAAATTCACGAGTCCAAGTCAAACAGCAAGGATCCTGAAAGCCAAAAAACTTTGAAAACAATCCCAATTCTATTAAGGATGATAAACTCACCTAAATCCCAAACTTGGAACTTTATGTTGTTATATTGCACTGTTTCCACATTGAACCCAATAACTGTAAAATGAAAAAGACATCTACTCATTAATCAAGTAAAGCAAAGTTTCCCTAATCATATTTTCAGACTACACATTTCGCATATCACCATTTGTCATATTAAATTCTGCCTATGAAATAGATGCAGCAAATTAATGAACTCAAGAAAGCAACCAAAACAAGCTCAAGAGAAGAGAATAACATAAAACAATTAGAAACAACGCAAAATATCCAAAAATTAGCGCGTTAAATGTCAGTCAACCCACGTTCATAGAATAACAGTATCGAATTGCTTAAAGTGAGGATAACAAGGTAAGTACTTGGAATAGTAGACATTGCTGTGCGCGTTGTTATCTTTCCCAGTCATGATACAATATACTCTCATTATAAATAATTTTATACTCCAGCCATGTATTATTTTATCATTTTTATACTCTCATCACCCATCTTAAACAACAAGACAGAAACACAAACACCTCAACCCATACTGATCCTAGGTTAGAGTCGAACAGGTGCAGATTGAGATTCTTCCCTTTCAAACCAGCAGACCAAAAACCAAAATTCCAGAACCAAAATAATCATGTGATAAAATTACAACATTAATAAATCAAACTTCACAGGGCACTTAAACAATCTGCCTACTAGTTCTCTAACACAAGAATACGTTATCCTACCAACTAATCAAGTTCTGTTTATCACACACAAGCCATACAATTCCCAATACCACATGAGAAAGAAGAAGAATATTACGACGCCCTATATCGATTTCTCCTTACAGAGGACGCGACGAAGATCCGTGGATCGATCCTCATACTACTCGAGATAACTTAAAAACATTACCTGGACGCCGTGCCGATTAACCTCCTCGATCCCACCTTCGTCCAGTGCTGATTGAGAAATCGCGTCGAAGAATGAGATGTGCCCTAACTTTCTGAAATTTGCTAAGTGTGAAATCTATTCAGCACCGAGGAGGGGAATAAGAAAGCCTGCGCGTGTGGGTATGAAATCGTTCTTAGTTTTCCAAAATCGCTATAGCGTTTCTACCTTTTTTTAAATCCAAAATATATTTTAAATTTAAAAAATAAAAGTAAACACCATTTCTTACGAAACACAATCGTAACTAATGTTATTTTGAACAAAGTCTACCAACTCCGTTTTTGTTACGGATTATTTTGCGTAATTAAAGAACCTGAAACGTTGACCAAGAAAATATATATTTGGTCACGGAAATTGTCGTAACAAAAACCATTATTTGTTACGATGTTATTGTAACGAACTGTCGAGCCGTGGTGAAAGATCATTTTTTTGGTAGTGATATTGATTTGAATTTTTTTTATCAAAAAGATCAAAGAAAAATTTAATGAAAACTTAAGTGCAACAAAAAATATTAATTGTTGAACAATAATTGTTATGTACATATTAAAGTAATACGGTAAAAATTATTGTATATTTTATATTATAGTGTTATATTGTTATTATAAAATATATAAATAGATCGAGATTTTATTAGCGATATCGCTTATAAACTTTGAACTAGTTTTCAATCCCAAACCAACTCGGAAACACAAAATCGATTCAAATGCACACCTAACTAGCGACGAACACAAAAGAAACCGGTCCAAAGCACATGACACACAACGAAAAGGAACCCCCACAAAACATACAAGGTAAAACAGAACATAAACAAAAGTCTACAGGTTGAACGAGCCTTTTGCGGCTACAAACAACAACCAGGAGGAAAAACGTGCCATAAAAACTCTACAAGGTTACAGGAAGAAATGCACCGTCGAGAACCGCCGGGAAAAATCGCCGAAGAGATGGACAGAGAGAGGTCGAGAAAGAGAGGCTATAGAGGGTGAGAGTGTGGAAAGAGAATAAGAATGTGTTAGTGAGACGGCGCCTCTCCTCTAGTCCACGATATATAGGTAGGTTAAATGGCAACAGACGGCTGAAATTGCAACCATGAATCGGGCAGACAGGATTACGTCTAAGAAAAAATGCAGATGTAAACCGGATCATGGATAACGGTTCAAAGGCACAGGCATGGATAACGGTTCAAAGGCACAGGCAAGCGGGTGAGGGCACGGGTTAGCAAGCGGGTGTGGGTAGTGGGCCAGGGCCAAGGTTTCTAATGGGCTGCATAATTAGGTGTGTTGTGCCTTATTTTGGGGTGGATCAAATTGACTAAAAATCCAATAAATTCTTCACCTGATTTTTCGTCCAAGTGGCTGGGAACATCATCGCCCATATATTTACATGCATAAAAAGAAAAATACATAATGTTAGGCTAATTAAATGTATCACAGTGTATATTTTTCATATAAGACACAAATTTGTTTGCAGGCAAAACTTTAGTACTCATATAAGTTGGGTTCTACTAAGAAGGAATCATTTTAAGTTTTAATATATATTTAGATACAATATCACGTATGAATGAAAACGAACGTCAATATGTTTGATTCTGACATAGAATATAGAGTTTTCATATAATTGGATTCCGGATTGGTTGTCCGAAAAAACAGTAACAATATGTTGCAAATAACCTAATTCACTGATTAAATCTTTTAACCACAATGCTTCATTTAAAGCCCCTAGATGGTGCTACAATGTATTGTAATTGAGATTTTCAACTTATACAAATTACACAAAAAAAATATATATATAAGAAGTTGTACTCTTCTTACTATCTCTATCATTATATAATTTGAATCCACAAAACCCTCTAGCTTAACATTTTCAGTATGTTTACTAAAGACAAGACCAAAATCTATTGTACCAACTAACTATCTAAAGACTCATTTTAATGCATGTCAATATTCTAAACTAGGATTTGATAGATATTTATTTAAACAACTAATGACATAAGCTAAACCTGACCTAGTACTAACCATTAAGTACATTATGGAACATATTGCATTAAAATATGACACATGTTTCATATATTCACAATCAGATACCAACTTTAGACATTGATCCCTACTTAACACAAAATTATAAGCCATAGGAACATAAACATATTTAGCATCACTCATAGAAAATTTTTAACAATTTTTCCGAAATATAGGTTGACTAGTTTAAAAAACTTTTAAATTTTTTCTATCTCTAGTGTTACTCATGCCTAAAATCATTTTGGCATCACCAAACAGTTTCATGTCAAAATTATCACACAAGTATTTAGTCACTTGACCAATCAATTTTTAAAATGAACTAAAAGATTGTAAGCAATGACGGTTCGGACAATGATGACATCTGGTAATACACAATCTTCCATGCCCAAAAAGATGGAGATTTGTGATGAATTTTGGCCATATGAAATGTTGAGGCTATATACACACAATCGATCTGCCTTAATTGAAGCCCAGATCCGTAAACCGCAACCTGACTTGAACTATTTGTGAGACTCGTTGGATCGTGATTTTGGACCATTCATCTGAACCAGTCTGGTCTGATATATATATTGCTAGACTCTGCTTTGAACCGGTTCATTCAGATTATACTTAACAGACTAGACTCCCTCAATTCGCGATTCTCTCTCAAGCCGTAGTGATTCCGGCGTGTTTCAGTCGATCTTCTCATGCGTTCTACAATGAATTTGTGCGGCGAGTTGGTACATTCCCCTTCCCTGTTGATACGAGATATGTTCCTTGATGTTTCTATGGTTTGGTTTGATCGATTTATGCCTTATTGTTGGTTCACAGTGTATTTTTTCTGTGATGTTGTTAGGCTTTAATTTCGGCAATGTTTCCTTAGATTAGGGTTCGATTTGCGTGTTTGTTGCATTTCCATGGAAAGTCATTTGTGGTCAAGATCTTGGATGTGTGTGATGTCGGTTTGTTTTGATATTAGGGTAAAATGAGTTCGAACTATCTTTCTTCCGTAATAAATCAAAGTTTTCTCTAAATTTTGTTCGATATTGATTTGGTTTGAGAGAAAATTGCTTAGTTGACCTTGGATTAGGAATAACATCTACTATATATCATGGGAGAAATAATTAATAAACATACAACATGTTGAGTTATTTGGGAAGTTTCGCTTCATCTTTTTCTTGCTAGTCCAAAATTCTAGTAGGTTTTCGACGAAAATTTTTTTATAACAACAAATTGACACGCCAACTAGGACCACTAAGCATCTCGTCTTTCATGCAATTACGGAATCGAAATTTGGGAAATCCTTCAATGCCGTAAAAAACTACCATTGTTGGTGCTAGTATTGAGAGGGAAGGGAATGAAAATCCTCGCAATCCATCGTCTTTCTACGAATGGGCAAATATTGAATTTACCACTAGCGAAATGGCCCAAGTTCCGTAGGATGAGCCAATGATCGGAATGCTCGATTGTGATGAGATATCGGAAGCAAGTTTGGATATAATAGCGACCGATCGAGACCTTAAAACGAGCCTTACATTACGAGGGTGACTTCAAGGTCAACATAATCGGTTTTTTACCCAAGGAAATTGAGACTCATCGGGCCCAACCAAACCACCTCCAAGGGGATGTGATAGTCGAAAGGGCCGATCCATTATGTTGTGCGGAGCTAGACGTCGACCTTCCGGAAAACGGCTTAGAGCTAGTAGTATTTCAGAAATTGGCAGATGGAAGCACACGCCCTTGAATGTATTTGGTATAAAAAAAAATAAGAAGGGTTGAATTGGCCTTCCAGACGCACACAAGGCCCCAAATATTTCAGGAAGGTGATACCGTATGGGAGTCCATCCTCCTGAGAGGTTCCAAAGATGCGAGGTTTGGTAAATGATCTCCAATATGGGAAGGACCATTCGACATATCAGCTAGGTCATCTAATAATGCATATAAATTGATGGAACTCGGAAGAGAAGAACTAAAGACGTTTATCAATGGAAAGTACGTGAAGAAGTTCTATCATTTACTTTGGAAATGAAAAATGATACGGAGGTAGCTAAACAGGAAATTGAGACTAGCTCATAACCCTTTAACACTTTGTTGCTGAGCTCTGACATAATGAGAAAAGGATTAGAAAGCCGGCTGATTTTCCTGAGTATAGGCCTGCGCGAAAGGTTAGACAGATGGTCGAAACATCATGTATTTAACAAAATTATTAGGACTGCAAAATAATTTGTCCAAATAATTTTGTGGGGACATTGTAATCCATTAAAAAGAAAAAGCTTAAAAAGCAAGTTGACCCAACGTAGATCTTGCAATCAAAGACCCAAAATGAGCAACCCCTAACCCACATTGCTTACTAATCAAGCCGGCCAGCCTTACGACAACAATCTCATTGAATGTCTTTTATAAAATTTAATAAAACACATTCATTGTATTTAATGATGAACTATTGACCTTAGTACATGCATCAATTCAATTGATGTTGTAGGCTTCGTTTTGCATTATGACATAAGAATGCATTTATAAATTTGTATGTATTAAGTGTTCTCAAGCAAATATAAGTGATGACTAATCAAGGGTATTTTCTTGGTTAGATGGTAATTAAATATATAGATAGAAGTTCCTATTAACACAATTTATTTAATTGATATTAATTTATGATATAATCAATTGTTGGTTATTTTAGCGTAATTGGATTTATTTGAGACCAATGAATGTTGGGATTAAGTGAACTTCGGGATGAGATGCGTGGAGTGCGCACTCGAAGAAACTAATTTTGACATGATTTTGACAAGTAACAAAAATTCTGAGACAAAATGTAATAGCTAACTTAGTCATGGTCATGACTAAGTGGTACAGGCTATTTTGGAATTTTTCCTAAAATTTTAATGTCAAAATTGTGTTTATTTATGAATTGATGTGTCTAATAATTTTAAATTATGAATTCAAACTTTTGTTTGAATTGAATCAATACATCAATTTATTTTGAATTCAAATGAATATTTGAATTGAAAGAACACACCCTTTCTTTTTGAAATTGAAATTTAAATTGAACCTTTGTATTTGTTCAATTTAAATAAAAGGTTATTTATGATCTATAAATAGATGATTGGTCTCATTTGCAGATATAAGAATTAAGAAAGTAAAAAAAAAAAAGGGATAATTGAAACAAGAAAAACACATTCAGTGTTTTTATCTTTGCAAGAAATTATAGCCTTCATACTCATTTTATTCCCTACGTTCACCTTGTCTCGATATTTTCTGCCAGAATTCGAGATTGAATTTTGTATTATCCCAGTACGAATATTGTGTAACCCTTGGTAGGAATTGGGTCAAAATATCGTATTCGAAAAGCTCATCACGATACAGAGTATGCACTTCCTTCTCACAACTTTGAAGGTCGTGTATGTCCTGAGCACTCCATGCCCCGAGGAAACCGAAGATGAATCTTTGGAGGCAACGCGTCGCAGGAGCAAATGGGAGAATGATGACTACATTTGTCATGGTCATATTCTCAACGCAATGTCTGATCCACTTTTTGATATTTATCAAAATTTGGGTTCAGCCAAGGAACTTTGGGAGGCACTCGAATCTAAATACATGGCTGAAGACGCTTCCAGCAAGAAATTCTTGGTCAACGACTTCAACAACTACAAGATGGTTGATTCGAGGCCTGTGATGGAGCAGTACTACGAGCTCCTTCGCATCCTTGGTCAGTTCATGCAGCACGACATGAAGATGGATAAATCCATTGTTGTTTCATGCATCATCGACAAATTGTCGCCTGCATGGAAGGAATTTAAGCGAACGCTTAAATACAAGAAGAAAGAGTTGACACTAGAAGAACTCGGAAGCCATCTGCGTATAGAAGAATCTATAAGAATGCAAGAAAATGATCAAGACAATGATATTGTATGACCATCTGTAAACATGGTTGATGAGCATAAAGAAAAGAATTTCAAGTTCAATCATGGTAAGAATTGCAAGCATTCTGAATCCAACAAAAGATCTACGAAGAAGTCAAAATTGGCTTTGTGGAAAATTCGGTCACCTCAAACGTGATTTCCGAGTTGGAAAGGGGAATCACCGTGCAAAGGAATCGACTTATTTTAATAAGTCGAATGAATTCTAATTACTGAAACTAATTAGAGGTTTATGTCTTGAGTCTCAAGACATTATGTAGATAGTTGATAATAATTACTGCAAGTAATTAGTAATTAATGTCTTAAAATGATTAAGACATGTTTGTATATAAATAATATATGATCGACATTGCGTAGATTGTCGAGTGTATGCTGTAACTTCAAGCATGTTAATGTTAAGTTACTTTACTTACATTCGGTTAGAATGTTTCTTTGATTTTATGGTTGAAGTTTGTGAAATAGATATTTTCAATATATGAAATTGATGCAATTGAGATTATATGAATTGAAACATCTGGAATTTTATACAAAATAATTTTCAAATAAGGTTATTGAGATTATTAGTAATCTGATTTTTATAACCTTACAAGTGAATTTGAAATGGATGTGAGAAATCTCCATGGATTGTTGTTGGCTACTAGATTAAGTGGCGATTACCAATATTGCCTTATATCATTAGTAGCGTTCGAAACGCCAACAAGAGTGCAGGTTGTCTGGCAGTAACAATTTGCACACCCATACTGCAATTGGGGAAGTTCCTCAAATTGTGTAGGGGATTAATATTAAAATACTGTTAATTATGGTTTTTCATATTTTGGTTTTCCTTCATTTTTGGAAGGATACTCGAACGCGAGTTGAATAAGCAATGCAGAAGATCATTCTTCCAACACTGGATGGACGTTTCTGCTTAGGGGAGGTGCAATTTGTTGGGCTTCCAAGAAGCAAACGTGCATCACAAGTTCTACGATGGAATCTGAATTTGTAGCATTAGCCGCGGTTGGAAATGAAGCTGAATGGATTCATAACCTAGTATATGAGATTCCGTTATGGCCGAAACCGGTGCCACCCATCTCTATTCGTTGTGATAGCGCCTCAACAATGTCTAAAGCTTATAGTGAAATTTATAATGGTAAGTCTCGACACATAGGTGTGAGACATAGCATGATTCGTGATTTAATCATGAATGTGGTGATATCGGTTGAGTTTATTCGGTCGGAACATAATTTAGCCGACTGTTTGATAAAAGAGTTGGCGAGAGACTTAGTGCACAAGTTGTCGATTGGGATGAGATTGAAGTCCATTAAGTTTTCCTAGTGTGAGACACCCAATTCCCTTCTAGTTTGACGCTTGAAGCTGAATTCAATGTGGAAAGCTCATATTGGGAAGATTGGAATGCATTTTATTCAAACATCCCGGGTATGCGTTCAGACCTGCAAGAACCGTAGGTTGAGATTTTATCTCTTAATAACTCCTTTGAAAAATTGCTTATGTAGGAGCGAGACTAAAGGAGCTACCTATACGACCATGAAGTTTTGCCGCTTCAAGAAAATTCGAACTTGCTTTCGATGTGCTTGCGAATGGATATGGACACATGGCTTGAAAAATGTCAAGTTAGAACCAAGGGAATTGTAAATTCGTGTGACTTTGCCTACATGTATTCAGATAAGTTGAAAGGGTTCAATCCTTAGCGACACCCTGATTCTCGAATATTTGTAACGTGTATTGTACTAATGCGAAAATTCAATCTTCATGACATTCTCGTTTATGCATGGATTTATTGTGTATGGTTGTGATTTAATTGTGAATAAATCAAGGATTACACTAAAATGGGGGAGGATTGTTGGTTATTTTAGCGTAATTGGATTTATTCGAGACCAATGAATGTTGGGATTAAGTGAACTTCGGGATGGGATGCGTGGAGTGCGCACTCGAATAAACTAATTTTGACATGATTTTGACAAATAACAAAAATTCTGAGACAAAATGTAAAAGCTAACTTAGTCATGGTCATGACTAAGTGGTACAGGCTATTTTGGAATTTTTCCTGGAATTTTAATTTCAAAATTGTGTTTATTTATGAATTGATGTGTCTAATAATTTTAAATTATGAATTCAAACTTTTGTTTGAATTGAATCAATACATCAATTTATTTTGAATTCGAATGAATATTTGAATTGAAAGAACACACCCTTTCTTTTTAAAATTGAAATTTAAATTAAACCTTTGTGTTTGTTCAATTTAAATGAAAGGTTATTTATGATCTATAAATAGATGATTGGTCTCATTTGCAAATATAAGAATTAAGAAAGTAAAAAAAAAGGATAATTGAAACAAGAAAAACACATTCAGTGTTTTTATCTCTGCAAGAAATTATAGCCTTCGTACTCATTTTATTCCCTACGTTCACCTTGTCTCGATATTTTCTGCCAGAATTCGAGATTGAACTTTGTATTATCCAGTACGAATTTTGTGTAACCCTTGGTAAGAATTGGGTCAAAATATCGTATTCGAAAAGTGAGCTCATCACGATACAGAGTTATATCCGGCCATTCTCGTTGTTAAAATCCCCAACATAAATATGATTAAAATAAATTTTAAATATGTATTTAAGTCCTGATATATGAGTTTAAATACATTAATGACGACTTATCATATAATTTTTAAAAGCCTACTTGAAAGAAGCAATATGCATGCACAAAAATAACTTGTGTTAAGCTACTCAGCGAACTGAAGTACAAATTTAAATAGTAAAAAAAAAATAAGCACCCCCTTTGAGGCTTTGAATGTATATAAATATACATTATTGAGAAGAATGAAAATAGATTATCATATATGGGTAGTTGATGAAATATTTAAGGAAAAAACAAAATTATCTTTTTTTGCCGTAACAAGATATCATTTTTTATGTTAATCCGTCCTAAAATAATTTTGTTTTTAATAATTACTAATTTAACATGAAACATACTTTACAATTTACAAATATATGTTATTTTATCCACCATTTCTTCATATATATATATATATATATAACACATATACATACATAGATATACTTAAGTATATCCACATTTATGCTTACCTATATATGACGTATTATTGTATTGTGATGGTATAATATAACAATATGAGACAGAAAATTATGGACAAACATACTCACTACATTGTATTCGACACACAGCTAGTTAGCCACACAAAGACTTTGGCCATTGAGAGACCCCAAAAGCTGTGAATATTCATATTCATACTCATTCCATTCCAGCATTAATTGTTTCATTTTCATACAACCTTGTCTCTGTCTTCTTGGCTATCAAATCAATCTGGTACCATCCAATATCCCAACACACACAAACACACGTGAGAATTAGCCATTTCTGTAAATGCTAAATTCATTCATTCTTCAAGTTGGTTGCCATGCCAGCACACATCCAGACGTGCAGGTAAAGTAGAGAAATAGAAAGAGAGAGAGAGAGAGAGGATGGGTTCAATCAAAGTTATATGATCCCACTCACCAAACAGATCATATCCATATAATGTGTTCACTAAACTAAACAGATCCTATTCGAAAACCAAAACATGACAATACAGATTCATTTGAAATGCAAACATGTGCCTTTGCTTTCTCTTTTTTGTTCATGGTCATGAAAATCATACAATGCAACAAGCAAGCAGCATGCCATGCTTCCTTTTCCCATCAATGGGGTCACGAAAAAAGGAAAAGGAAAATGAAAATTCAAAGGGACCATACCTTTTGTTTTTCTCCATTCATAGTGACAGAAGCCAGCCAAGGAAGCAACAGCTGTTCCCAAACCATGGAAAAAGGCAGTCCAGCACACTAACTCTCATACCAGAAACCTCCAAATACCATAAGTGCAGGTAGGGTTGCCTACCTTGCCCATGATTATTTACTTGCCCCTGCTGAGTGGTGAATTTCCTATTCCTACCCTGTAATTAACCACAACGAGAAAAAGGGGAATGTGGGTTAAAGGACACCCATCTCTATAAATAGATAGTTAGACACTCATCTGAAGCCCAGTAGAAAACTTGGCAAGGCAATGATATACACAAAAATGATAAAGCCCCTGTCAGTATTGCTTGCAGCCATTCTATTCATCCAGGTATCGTTCGTTCATCAGATGTCCTCCACTGGATTTCCTGTATCTCTTTGTTCTGTTAGCCATTTCATCTGCATTGTGACGTTTTTCAGGTTTTCCTGGAAGCCTCATCATTCAGTGATGCTGCAAGTCCCCTTCTGCAGGTGGTAAACATTTAGTTATAACTCAAAATTGCTTCTCAGTCTATTTACTGAAGAAAGTATAGGTGCTGATACAGCAGGAGGATGTGGGAAGAAACTCTGCTGGCTTTCTCACAAGCCACCAGTCTAAGATCAGTAAGTTTCTTGTCTCAAGTAAATAACATAGCTATAATCCACTTTCATATAATATATATTCTCTGATGAAATGCATATGCAAAACTGGGATGGCAGACTGTGATTCTGAATGCAAAAGAAGATGCAGCAAGGCATCAAGATTTAAGGTTTGCTACCGTGCCTGTTCAAGCTGTTGTGCAGATTGTGGCTGCGTGCCTCCAGGGACTTATGGAAATAAAAACGTTTGCCCCTGCTATGCCAACCAAAAAACACATGGAAATAAGCCAAAGTGTCCTTGATTATGCCATAAAAGCTTTCAGTTTGTGAACCTGAACCGGATTAGAGGGAGAGAGAGAGAGAGAGAGAGAGAGGATTGTGAGTGTCTGTGTGAAAGAATACACGAATGAAGGGGCTTTGACCGCATCTGGCTGTCAAAACCTGCAAATTTGTAATAAATGGGCGATGCCGCTGTGTAAGTATTGTTATAAAAACACTGCTAGTATTATGAGAATGGGGTCTGGATTTGCTCACCTTTTAGCTCCCAACCATTTGAGACAAAATCACACAGAGAAACTGCAGCACTCTAATCTCAGCATCTTTGATTTCAAGAAATGGGATTGCAAACCCAAAACTGCAAAACTATCAGCAAAACACAAATCAGAGTTAATATCCATGCTTGCTTCTTATCTCCAAACAGTTACATTGAGTTCTATTATGAAAAGCAACCCATAAAATTATAAAGCATAATGAATTGGTGATGAGCAGCAAATACCTGACTCCAAGAAGCAGTGAAATTGTGTGAGAACATTGAAGAGATTAACATAAGTTGCAGAGGACATGGACAAATCCAACGGTGGCAGATGCCAAGGGTAAATATTCTATATACAAGTAAATGACACAATGAATTGGTGATGAGCAGCAACTACCTGGCTCCAAGAAGCTGTGAAATTGTGTGTGAACATTGAAGAGATAACATAAGTTGCAGAGGACATGGACAAATCCACTGGTGGCAAATGCCAAGTGTAAATAAAACTATAGAAATCAATCTAGAGTGAATATCTTCTATCAATGTACAACCTGTTCTTCGTGTAGCATGGCATAGTATACATGAACTAAGCAAAGAACAAAAATTCCATAAAACCTGGCCAAGAATGCCTACATACATGCAACATAATAGGAATTTAGGAATGAATAAATCATTTGTGCCATGGAAGAACTTAGAAGCGAGCCCAGCATCGTGTGCATTGTGCCATACAATCTCCCTTACAATCAATATTATAACCCAATACTCTGGGATTGCGAAGGAGCAGGTTTCTAAGTGTCTTTCCTTTGATACTCCATTCTTTTTCCAAGATCTGGACATTTGTTCTAAGTTCATTTTCGAGGCTGCACCCAAGTACCTCTGGGAATTTCTTGAGAAGTTTGCTAATATCTTCATCCGTGAGACCTAATTCCTTAAGATAACTTAGGATTTCACTCACTGCCTCCAACGTTGGTGCTTCTTTCTTTCGCTCTTCACCCCAGTAAGGAGAATGGATTTGACCAAATGCCTTGCCCAGAATTTTATCTTCTTCAGCACTATCAAAGCCAAATGTGGAGAGGGCTTGTTTACAAGATTCCCAAGCCTTGCTGTATTCATTATCAATAATTGCACACTCAGATGGAACAGTAGAGTGCAACTTCCAATTCCTATATGTGGAAGCAATTATCCCATATCCATGGAGGACATCCACAGATACATGGATAAAAGGATTTGCGTTGATAACGAGCTTTCTGGTTGCTAATGAGGCTGAACCAACCTGGACACGAAGTAGGAGCTGCTCTGATCAGGAGTTTAACATTGACAGTAGATAACAGTGTATCAATTCATCATCATCTAAGTCGCTCGCATTTTGCCATTATTGGTAGACATGAAATGAAACACAGGTGTATAGTCCAATATTACTGCACATATATATACATACATAAAATACATGCTTTCATTCTTTAATCATAACATTGGGGCCATCTAAGCACACCGGGAAGAATCAAAGTGATGAACTTTTCAAACGTTACCTAGATTTTTTCTTATTTCTTTGTTCACATTTTTCTTATTTGTTCAAATTGAACTGCTAGGAATTAAAACAACGATAAGAAAAAAAATTTGTTAAACATGCAGTCACGGTGAAACCTATAGATGTATATATACATATATATATATATATATCCAGTGCATAAGTTACAGAAGAAACATACATTAGAGCAAAACCGAGCTTGAGAATCAAACGTCAACGGGGGAGAAAAGAATGATTTAACCAGCATCCTAGGGAAGCAATAAAAAACAAGTTAGTTAGTATCCGAAGAAATTAAAGGGTGGAGAAGGAAATCGGCATGAAAGTTGCAGCAAGAGAGTCCGAAGAAGGCAGCGAGAAGAGAGAAAGAGTTCAGTTAGAGATTGAAAAAATTGAGGAAGGTAAAGGAAGGATTAGATGGATGGACGATTGGAGCAGAATGGTGGCGTGGGTATGGTAGCCTAGCCTGGTAAGAGAATGCCATTTCATCTAATCTCATCTATACCTGTGAAAGCGCAAACGCGATTTATCCAACTCCAATCACGCTCACACACGCTCATGGTGACTCACGAAAACAACAACAACGACAAGGAAAAAAAAAAAAAAAAGGCCATTTAAATGGATTATATAAATTGTATATTGACAACAAAAAAAAATTTCAATCGTGCATATATATATATATGGGCCAATGACAATATATAAAAATATGGCCAATAACAATATATAAAAATATGATAGTATACATATATATATATATATGACCCAAGTGACAATATATAAAAATATGCTAATATATAGAGTGTGTTTGTTTCGTGATATTGTTGAAAAAAAAAAAAATTATAAGAGATATAGGTATCGTGTAGAAAATAAAATGTATATAATGTATTGATTTTTTAAAAAAATATATATAGAAAAAAAATTAGAAAGATAAAGCCATAAAACATTTGTTATAAAAAGAAGTTAAAATTGTAATTTTATTTTAAGAATTTATTTTGTAAAATTTTAAATTTAGTTAAATAATTTAATTTAACTAAGTTTTAAATAAGACATAAATTAAAAATATTATCATAATTAATTAAATCAAAATAATATAGATTCAAATGTTATTCCAATCTTATATCTATTACTTTTTATTTATTTTTTATAATGTGGAACCTACATCGCTACCTGAAAGTGCGCACTAAAGTAAACTACGGCCGAATCTAATATCCTATAAACTAAGCCCGACAGATAAATTATTTATATCTATTACGCTGTGTTATTAATTTTATGTATGGTATATTTTATATAAGTTATTTATTCAATAATCATTATGAAAAAACGAGATTGGAGAAATTTGAACAAAATAGTAACTTGGAAATCAAACACAAGATCCGATCAAATATCATATTAGATTTACGGATTATAAATGAATTCAAGTCTCATGTTGAACACAATTTTCTTAAAGCAAATTTGGTCGGCCATTGATTGTTTTCCGAGATAAAGCGAATTGAATTGGGATCAAGAATCTCACCACGAATCGAACCAATAAATATGGAAATTTTGAAGAAGATAATAACTTTTTTTTAAGAGAGAATGGATAAAACAATTTTCTTTTATTGAAAAAATAAATTAATAATTAACAATTTTTTTAATCACAATGTTTGTTGTGTATTTTAAAAACTTTGAGGAAAAAGTTAATTCTCATTGTATTCGCACCAACGGTTAACATGCTTCAATGAATTGCAACAATTTTTTTTTTTTATCCAATCAATTTGATTATTTTTTTTCTTTGAATTAGTCAAAATAGAATAATAGCATAAAATAAAAAATTGAATTAATTGAATTTTCTTGCGATTGGATTCAGCCCACGAGCCCTAAGATACAAGCCTAATCTTCATTATATATATATATATATATATATATGAGTCCAAGCCTAGTTGAGCTCAATCCAATCTAATTAATTCTTTTATTGTTAGTGGAAGCAAGGGTTGTAAATAAATCAAATAATTTTGTTGATTCAATATTCGATTCGAAATTTTAATATTCATATTCGAAATTTTATGATTCAAATTCGAATAAAAATATTATATTCGATTCGAATATGAATCAAATACAAATATGAAATTTTAATATTTGATCCGTTATTCGTAAATATTCGATTCATTAATGAAAAAATATATACTCCCTCCATCCCATTGAAATGTTGTCATTTTCCATTTAGTTCGTCCCAAACAAGGTTACTATTTCCTAATTTAATAATTGTACTACTTACCTAACACAATAAATATCCTTCCAACTTACACTATATTACACAAATGTCATTACTTTTATATTACACAATACTAATAGGGGTATTTTTGTCTTTTTCACTGCAACTCATTATAATACTAATATTAAAAAATTTACGTGCAAAAAGTAAACGACAATATTGCACCACGACGTAGGGAGTATATAATATAAAATATAATATACATATCCATGTAGTTTCCAATAAAGATAAATTAAACTAAATTAATTAATCATAATACTTTTAAATTTTATATAACTAAATACAATATAATTAAAACTACACTTATACAATGATATATTTAATTATATTAAAACAAATAGTCTTTTTTTGTCAATGTAAAAAAAATAAAAAATAATAAATATATACATTTTTTATCATTTTCTCAAAGTATTATTATTAAAAAAAATTAAAAATAGTCCTAATCAAATCGAAGTAAAATAAAAAACTAATTACATTTTGAATCAAATATTTATATAATATTAAAATTGAATCGAATACTCGAATCGAATCGAATAATTTGAAGATTATTTCGAATCGAATACGAATATCATTTTAAGATTCGAAACGAATCAAATATCGAATCGAATATTCGAATATTTTTTCGAATCGAATCGAATACTGCAGTATTCAATTTGATTTGATTCGTTTACAACCTTAGTGGAAGCATAATACACATAAAGTGGGAGATATTTGTTTGTTCCTCTTACGTGGGACAAGAGTTTCATTTATTTTTCTTTTTCCTCTCTCTCACTTATACATATAATAATATTTTGTTATATTTTGGGTGACTTTTGAAGGAAAATATAGGTAAAATTGCTCATAATTTCTCTATGGTTTCAAATTTAAAAATTTCATGGCATCCCTTATACTTTCAAAAACATTGTATGAAACTCCATCACCATGAAACCTCTCTTGTGTGATGAGAAAATGATTTTCTATCTATATTTTTTGCATAGCGAGGGATTCATGCAACATTTTTAAAAAGTTTAAGAGGACGTCATGCAATCTTTAAAGTAAAGTGGGGATTTACGCTGAGTTTTGAAACCACAGGGGAGTTTCAAACAATATTTTTGAAAGTATAAGGGGGCTCCATAGGAATTTATGCTGAGTTTCGAAACGACAAGGGAGTTATGGATAATTTTACCTTTTATATATGCTCCTGGTGTTGTATTTTTTTTGTTATTTATTCGCTTTGTGGAATAGAAAAATTTTGGGCACTTGCTATGGAACAAAGGGACAAAATGCATAACAGACTTAAGGTATGATCACGTATAAGGACAACACAGTATGAGAAGAATGAAAATTACAAAAAAGATCATTTAGGTAAATTGGTAATTTAAGGATTATTGGGTATAAAATTGCAAAATGAATCTAATGTTGAGAAATAAAAGCACAATATGCAATTGAAGAGAGATGGGAGAAACGCATAATCACATTTTATACACGACAAGTATGTCGGAAAATAAGGCTCCACTAGTCATCAAGAATTGAAAGGAGAACAAGACGCAAGCAAGAGAGAAGTGTGGAGAACTTCCAAGCACAATGCAGACGATTTTCGGGTATTCCTGCTTTATTCTTAGATTGGTATTTTTTAATGTTTTTCTAAGATTGAAGACATGATAAACTTCTTAATTTGTTTTGCGTTTTCAATTTCTATGAATTGTGAGTAATTTGTTTTCTAACTTAAGTATTAATTGAAGTTTGGTATATGGATTTGTAAGGCGTTGATTTGATTTTAATTTAATATTTATTGGTATTAGGTAATTTTAATTTCTTCATCTTACAAGATTAGAAGTCTTAAATTGATATTTGTGGCCACATATTAGTTTGAAATTTATAACTATATTGAAGATTGAAACCTGTAATTGTTTAATATTTTAATTGAAGTATCAACCTAGAGAAAGAATAATCTAGGGAGAAACTAAAATCAATTTTGAACAGATTCTCGTAGGAATATTGTTAAATTGAATTGTTTTTTTTTTTTTTTTTAATTCTCAATGTTGTTGAGTTATTAAACATTACGATCGTACCTATGGTTCTCACTCGATTAGGCAAATAGCTAACAATCATATCTTAGCTATCGAAAAAGTAATGAAGGGTTGATTGTAAATGCATCTAGATCAACGATAACTAATTTATCTAATAAATCAATAAACTTGATTATTGTCGATGAACAAATTTTTATATCCCGGACGAAAATTCGTGCTTAGGCTAGAATTTAGTCAATTTTGGAATTTGGTTATCTTGTAGTTTGATATGTTTTCTTTCTAGTTTGAATTATTTTTCTTTTTTATTTAGCGTAGCAAATCAACTCCCCATCATTATATATATATATATTAATACAATTATAAATAATCAAGTGGTCAAATCATGATTGCTTCCCTATGAAGACGATCCTACTCACTACATTATATTGCGTTTTGTATTTTTTGTGATATAATAACTAATGTTTTATTTTGCAGTTGTACGACAGGCTAGCATTCGCATTCACAAACTAACAATCCATCACATAAAAAAGGAAAGGATGATGACTCGACGAATGAATTTTGCTTGGGACAAGTAGGTTCCCCTTTGACTTTCCCTTGAACATATGTAGTCTTTACTAACTATCCAGTAGATATGTTATCCTTGAATTGTTCAGTTTTTAGTAATTGAATTACATTCTGACAAAGAATTCATATTCCTAGTTTGGTCCATTTTGGTAATGAAACTTATCCTAATTTTGCCAAACTTTCTAAAAAAACTAAGTCTAAACAGTTCTCCTTTGAATCGGCCACACTTTTTTCTCACATATGTGATTTATCTAAGTTTTGGGTAACCCAACACTCATTTAGTAATCTTTAAAGTAATCATTTGTTATCCTCTTATCATTGTTTGTTAGAGAGAAATAAGTCGAGGCTTTTCAGTCCCCACAGTGACACACACAAGTCTTATAGCAAGATTGTCCTATTGAACCTAGTTCTTGGCATCTCCAATCTTTCCATGTTAGGTTTTCTTTTATAAAACTTATACTCTAGCTGGATTAAGCCTCATTTCTCTAGTCAATTTGTAAACTGCATTACGACTTAACTATTGATTAGTATATCCGTTAGATTGTCCTTTACGCTACATGTTCAATGGCAATAACCTTTGTTGTAATCAATTGTCTTACGGAATTATGTTTCCAACAAATGTATCGACTCTAACCATTATACATTGTGCTCTATCCGCTCTACCAATAACAGATTTATTATCACAATAGAGGGTAATGACAGATATAGGTTTATCCCATTCTGAAATATCCTCAAAGAAATGGTGAATCCATTCTGTATTTCCTTCAGCTTTATCCAATGCAGTATTTTTAGGAGAATGTTGCATTAGTTAGTGTGAACACATATCTAATAGTTGATCGTGAATTGAGTGTGTCTAATGTTCAACTAGCATTTGAGTAGCATTATACTACAACTGGATGTTTTCTATAATGCATCTCATAATTTCGAGTGTACCGTAAGTACCTAAATACGTGAGCAATGGTTTTCCAATGCTCACGATCGAATTGCTCATGTACGTACTCAATTTTCTTATAACATAAGTCAGGTCTAATACAGCTTATCAGATATATCAAGCTACCAATTATCTAAGCGTACTACATTTGAGATACGTCTTCTCCATGATTTTTAGATAAACAGATACTCGTGTCCAGTGGGGTTCTTACTAGTCTTTATCATCCTTGCTAAATTTATAAAGACTTTGTCTATATAGTGAGTTTGAATCAGTATCAGACCATCTTCGGTTCTTTTGATATTTATTGCTAAGATCACATCAGCGAGAACCATGTCTTTCATATCAAATTTAGAATTTAAAATGTCTTTGGTAGACTTGACAATTTTATCGTTGCTACCGACGATAAATATATCATCTACGAAGAGGCATATAATTACATAACCTGACTGAGTGATCTTTACGTATTTACACTTATCACATTTATTGATTTTGAAATCATTATCCATTATGGTATGATCGAATTTCTCATGCAATTTCTTTGGGGATTGTTTTAGTTCATACAATGATTTCACAAGTCTACAAACTTTTTTTTTCTTTTTTTAGAACTTTAAAGCCTTCTGGATGTTTTATGTAAATTTCTTTATCAAGCTTTCCATTCAAGAAAATCATTTTTACATCCATTTGATGTACTTTAAGATTCCATAAAGTGGCAATCGCTAGGATTATCTTAATGAATGTTATTCTCGTGATAGGAGAATAGATGTCAAAGTAATCTTACCCTTGTCTTTGTTTATAACCTTTAATTACAAGTTATGTCTTGTACTTGTCTATTGTATAATCCGATTTTAATTTTCTTTTGAAGATCCACTTTGATCTGGAGTTTCGAGCCAGGTGGGAGATCCACAAATTCTCAAGTTTGATTCTGAATAATAAAATCAATCTCGTTTTTTACTGCTTCTTTCTAGAGAGGCACTACATAAGATCCCATAGCTTCAAATTCGTCTATTTACATTCAATTTTCATACACTATTTTGTGTTTCCGGTTGGCTAAACTAGATTTAGTGCCTACATTTTTTGAGAAGATGTTTTCAAATAATGATGTGTTCTTTGATTCAATTATCGTATTCTTTGGGATATCTGAAATTTTTTAATCAAATACTAAGAAATGATAAGTAGTACTATTATGTGCATATCTAATGAAAATATAGTCCATTGTCTTAAGACCGATTCTCACTCATTTGGAAGGTGGTACGGTACAACAACTTTAGCAAGACAACCCTACACTCGAAGATGTTTGTAAAATAATTTTTGACCTTTTCAAAACTCATAAAGGGTCTCGTCCATCTTCTTTCCAAGAATTAAGTTAAACGGATAATTACTGCTTAAAATAACTTCCCCTACATGTTTTGGAATAGTCCACAACTTAACAACATCGCATTCATCATTTCTTTTATGTGTGATCCTTGCGTTCATCAACACTATTTGATTAACATGAATAAAGTGGAGTTATTTTATAAATTATCCCATTTTGTACACAAAATTAACCAATCGGAGTTTCATATACTTCATCTCTATCACTAATAATTCATTTAGTTTATTATTTAAAGTGATTTTCCATTTTATTTGTGTACAAAAGAAATTTACTTAATGTCTCATCCTTACTTTTAAGTGAATACACATATCATAATTTTGTACAATCATCATGAATATAATATAATATTTATTACAACTACTTGTTTGTACAATTTTTAAATCATATATGTCACTGTGAACAAATTAAAGTGGTTCAGTTTCATATCGAATTTTTTAAGAATGACAATTGCGTTTGTTTTGCTTCAATATAAATTTTGCATTTATGTTTATTTAATTCGCATATTGGAATGTGGTTCAAGTTTATTAGTCGACATATTGAATCATAATTAACATGACCCAATCGATTATTCCATAAAATATAAGACTGAACAATATAAGCAACAATTTTATTATTATTATTTTCAATCACTATCATAATACAGAATTTCAATAATTCATCCTCTACATACTATTTTCCTACATATGCTCCTAATTTAAGCAAAATAAAATTATCTCCATTTATATTAATATTGAATCCATGTTTATCAGAAGTGTCCCCGAGACTAGGTTCTTTGTTATCGTTGACACGTAAAGAATGTTGGTCAGTGTCACAATTCTTTCGGATGTTATCTTCAGAATATCTTTTTCTTTCCATTTAACTTCAGCATAATTTTCATTCCCCATGTACATCGTTTTCCTTCGACAGGCTCAAACAAGGATAAATGATTTATATCTATGCAGATGTGGGGTGTTGCTCCCATGTCGAGCCACCACTATTTCTTATTTGATCCCACCATATTTGCCTTAGATAAAACACATGTTAGGACAAGCAGCTCATCTTCTTCAATAATGATATTTTCTTGGTTACCTATTTCTTCTTCTTTGGTGTCTTGCAATCTATCGAATGGTATCCCAACTTTCCAAAATGAAACAATTGCCCTTAAAGTTACTATTTGATTTTGCTTTTGTTTTATCAACTCTGCTAGATGGCTTCATTTTTTCATTGACCTTGTATGTGGGCTTCCAGTACGTTTTAGGCTACTCATTGTTCATTGGTGCAATTTTGAAACGAGTCTTAAAATTTGTGTTCAATCATATTGGACTTACTTCAAGCATCATATGTTTCCGACTAGGCAGGTTTGATCTATGGTCCTCTTCAGTTTAGAGACAATTGATCAGTCTCGCGATGTCTATTTTCTTATGTTTGCATTTCAAATGGATCTTGGAATCACTTCAACTAGCTAGTAATTTTTAGTTATCATCCCCACCTGAAGACTTCACTTAGCTCTATCTTCCTGGTTTGTACTTTCAAAAAATTCTAAGTTAACGTTGGGTCCCGAAGGTATCAAATCAAGAATAATTTCCAGAAAATATGTTTTTCATTGAACAAAATGATCATAAATATATAAGATAGGTACATTAAAGTACATTAAAGAATATTCTATATTTTACAACAAATCAATCAATCAATCTTAATTATCAAGTCAAATCCTAAAATCATGCAACAAATCAATCCTAAAATTAATGTACAATAATTGAATAGATATAATATTGACATCCCCCCTCAAATTGATATGATTGAATCAAACAACATCAATTTGTGTACAAAAAATTGATGACGAGCACCAGATAGAAGCTTTATAAGAATGTTAGCAAGCTATTGATTGGACGAAACATGAGGAAGCGTAATAAACTCATTGTCTACTAATTCCCAAATGTAATAAAAATAAAATTCAATGTGCTTAGTACGTTCATGGAAGACCGGATTCGCTACTATCTGAATGGAGCTAGTATTATCTGCATGAAGATGAAGTGGACCAATTTTTCAGAACCCCAAGTCAGAGAGCAGACCGCGTAACCAAATAATTTCTGATCAAATAGCGGACATAGCACGATATTCTGACTCAGCTGAGGAGTTGGAGACCCCGTCTCGTTTCTTGCACTTCCAAGAAATTTAACCAAGGTATATACACCATATTGTAGTAGAACGGCGTGTATCCAAGCACCCCGCCCAATTAGCATCCTTTTAGGCTAGGAGATCAATAAAAGAGTGTGTTGAAAAATAAAGACCTTGGTAAGGAGTACCATACAAATATTGAACAATTTGCTTCATTGCAGCCAAATGGAGATGCCGGGGTGAACCCATGAATTGACTCATCAAATTCACTGCATAGGATATATCAGGCCACGTAATTGTTAAATAAACTAGACTTCCAACAAGACACCTATACAAAGTCGGATCTTGAAGGATTTCTCCCTCACCCTTTCGGCATTTTGACATTTATTTCCATGGGTGTATCAACAGGTGATGATGCTAAAGATGTGTTTAATTTTTACACAATTCACAGAGAATTTATATTAAAAAATCAGTGAGTGGGGATTTATAGAAAACGATCAGATATAGCAATTTTTGTGGTTGTAGACCCTGAGTAGTCATCACAATTATTTATACTCTTTTTACTGGTGAGTTTCCAGGTCGAACACAAGGATTTTAAGTCATGAATTTCTACGGTGAAGATCTTGAAAAAGCGATGAGAATGCGAAAAGGGATCCACTTACAGCGGATCCAATAACTAGATTATAAAAAGCGGTAAGGAAAGCGATAAAGATGAGATGAGCGGGGGTGAGCGAAGCGAATGCGGAAGATGAAGTGCCAGTGGTAACCAGATGATCG
The DNA here is from genome assembly GCF_009805555.1 of Andrographis paniculata. Lineage (NCBI taxonomy): Eukaryota > Viridiplantae > Streptophyta > Magnoliopsida > Lamiales > Acanthaceae > Andrographis > Andrographis paniculata. The sequence goes on along the minus strand of NW_026137607.1, from coordinate 2,878,654 downwards.
GGACATGAGCAAAAACGGGGACCAGATGAACGGGACATGAGTAAGTGGCGGTTACCGAGTGATCGGGACATGAGCGAGCGGCACATTATATGTATAAGTATATAGATATATATATAGGTGAGCGACCGAGAGTGAAGGAGAGATGTTGTGTCTGAACTGTGCGTTACTAAATGGCTAGATGTCCCTAGAGGCAATGAGCGAGCGATGAAATTGTGTTATCAGAATTATATGTATTTACAGAAGCGGTGAGAAGGAAGTAGTGTAATTATATAAACTGAATATAAGGAATTCATAACACTGGAATTTTTGACCTTAAGGGATTTACAATAAGACTTCAATGACACCCAGATTCAAGATATTATAAGAAAGAAACCCCATTGTCACTAGGAATCTCTGCGACCTAATAGACCACCGCCTATATCCAATTAATTTTCCCGAAATCTGCCTCATTAGTGGCTTTACCCTTCTGTTACCTCTTTTTAATCAAAATTGAATTCAGAACAGCAGTTAAGCAGGTTGACAAGGCTCCCGCGTACTTAACTACATTGAACTACCTTGAGATCGCTTTTGGCGCATAACAAGGCTTAAATAATCAATTCTTCTTTAGCTCTAAACCAGTGAAATGGAACTCTTTAAATTCAAACTTTATATAAGTGTGTAAAAATGGTGGAAGAATTTATGATGAAGAACTGAATGATATTATCTACTACGAAAGCATGAAAAGATTAACGCTACAAAGCTGTAAAACGAAAACAGTAATCTATTCTAAGAAAAACCGTAAAGACTTAGCCAAGGGAGAAGAAGGACTCCTACTCCCTTGGCCATTCCTGTGGAGAACTCTCTTACAGGATTGGAGCTCTCAAAGACAGGAAGACGAAATTGTTGCGTAGTACTTGCTAAGAGTGTTTAAAATCGAAGTATCGATTCTCTTTTTACATAAAGATATCTGGCCCTATTTATAGCAGGTGAAACGGGACAGTTGCAATCGGTTGTTGGGCAGTTCCAACCGCTGGGCAGCTAGGCGGTTGCTGGTAGTTATTCTGTTGAGGCAGTTGCTGGCCATAACTCCCAGGGCGCTTGCTTTGATTGCTTTGAACTGTAGGGGCGCAGATCTTCCTCGCTTGCCGAAGGGCTGGAAGGCATCAGTGCAGCTAGGCTCGCTTGTTCTGGCTGGAATTGGAATGGCTGTACCGCTGCAGTTGAAACACTTAGTTGGAATCTGGTGATAGTCTGCAGCAGTGGGTGTCTGGGCTATCGCTTGCAAGCGGGAGAGGCTGTCGCTTGCGGGCGGTGAAGACTGCCGCTTGCCTCTCATGCCTTAGTGTTTCCAGGCTGTATTCTGGGCGCTTGCTAGCGGAGGTGGTTGTCGCTTGTGGCGTCTACCTTAGTTTTTCTGGCACCAGACTGCCGCTTAAAAAGGCAAAAATCGTTAATAATCTCAACAACGACTTCTGGATCATGCCAAGCGACATATATCAATAATGTATGCCATTGATGATTCATTGTGATGGTTTTTATGCAGAAATTCGAGTAATACACAATTTTTTCAAGCTAAGAATATGCTCCTATTTGGAGTTATCAACAAGTGTACTATTTTCTAATCCAGCCAATTGAATAATATCCCTGAGATACTTATGCTGATTTATGAAAATTCCTTTCTCACTTCTAAGAACTTCTAGGCCCAAAAAAAATGAAAGAGGTCTCAAGTCTTTCATGCGGAAAGTCATTCAAAGATATCTTCAACTCATGAATTTTGTAAATCTCAAAACAAGTAATCAAGGTATCGTCAACATAAACAAGCAAAAGAACCATCCCATAAGCACTTTGATATTTAAACCAAGAGTGATCATAATGACTTTGCACAAAACCTAAATCGTGCAACGTTGTTTTTAACTTTTCAAACCATGCACGATGAGCTTGTTTAAGACCATACAATGAACGTTTTAAGTGGCATACCATATGTGCAACAACTGTCAAACCAGATGGAGAACGCATATAAATATTCTCAATTAAATTCCCATGACGGAATGCATTTTTCACATCCATTTGATGTTGAGGTCAGTTCTGAGAAGATGGGGAGCCAAAATTGTACGAACAATAGTCATTTTGGCAACTGGAGCAAATGTTTCATCATAATCAACTCCATATTCTTGGCGATTTTCAAAAGCAACTAGATGAGCCTTACATTGTTCAAGTGATCCGTCAGACTTTAATTTGACTGAAAAGACCCATTTGCATCCAATGAGAGTGATATTAGAAGGGCGAGTGACGATGTCCCAAGTTTGATTGTTTTATAAGGCATTAAGTTCTTCCTGAATAGCGTCTTTCCAACATTAATGTTGCATTGCTCCTGAGTAAGATCCTGGGATCTTCATCGAGGAAAGAGTAGCAACCATAGATTTATAATGATGAAATCTATCAGGAGAAAATCCATACCTTTCTGGGGGCGTGAGATGCGGGTGGATCTCTTAACTAAAGGTGGATCCCTGAAGGCAGCTGGTGACGGGAAAGACAAAGTAGGTTCATGAAATTGTTGGGGCAAGATTTCCTAAACCAAAACTCCAGATTGATCATGTCGCTGATTACGCCAGGTGTACACAAAGTTGGGGTGAAATCTTGTAATAGAAGATAAAAGGACATTAGGTTTGTCAGAGGAACATTCTCAAAGCCAGGAAGAAGAGAATGGGTAGAATTTCTTGACTGGACAACATGTGAAAGGAAAAAATATTGATCATCAAAGAACACAACATTACGAGAAACACGACAAGATATGAGATCAAAACATATCTAGCCTTTTTGACGTGGAGCATAGCCAAGGAAGACACATTTGACGGACTGTGGAGAGAGCTTATTGCGTTCTTGAGAAAAGCATAACAAATCAAACACATCCAAATGGATGAAGATGATGGTATGTCGGTTGCTCTTGATAGAGTATGGAATACAGTGTGTTGTTTTCAAGTGTAGGGGTAGGAAGACGATTGATTAAATGAACAAATGTAGACAAAGCTTCAACTCAGAATTTCGGTGGAACACAAGACTCAATGAGTGAGGATCGAACCATGTCAAGAAGGTGCCAACTTTTGCATTCGGCAACCCTATTTTGCTGAGGTGTATAAGGGCAACTTCTCTGAGAAATAATGCCATTTTTTTGAAGGAATTCTTGAAAGTATTGTGACATATATTCCCCACCCAAATCAGAATGCAAAACCTTAATATTTTTGGAAAACTGATTTTTAATCATGGCCAAAAAGGTTTTGAAAGATTCAAAAACCTCAAATTTGCGTCTAAAAAAATAGACCCATGTAAAGCGGCTGTAATCATCAATAAATGTCACAATATACTTATACTGGGCATGAGAAACAATTGGTGAAATTCCCCAAACGTCATTATAAACTAAATCAAAACATTGAGAGACACGGGTATCGTTGGAAAAAAAGGGAAGTGTCTTACTTTTAACTAATTTGCAAGTAGAACAAGCAAAATAAGTATCATCAGACGACAATTTATGTCCCAACATGCCAAATTTCAACATAAATGACAATGTCCATCATTTAGATGTCCTAACTTCATATGCCAGTACTTGTGGACAGGTTGAATAGGATGGGAAAGAAAGAAAAACACACTCCTAGGCTCGGATGATTTATTAAAATTGAGTGGAAAAAGTCTGTCCCATTTAGGTCCCTCAGCTACTATCCTCCCCGACTCCAGCTCCTGCACGACTCAACCAAAAGAAGATAAAGTAATCTTGTGATTGTCGTCTACTAATTGTCCAATTGAAATCAAGTTAGCAGACAAATTAAGAGCAACAAAAATATTCTTCATAGATGGAGAAGATGAAATATCACCCGTAGCAATGATTGGAATATGATCCTCACTAACAGTCTCAACTTTGAGTTGACCATCATATTTTTTGACATTATGCAAGTGATCAAATGATGATGTCATATGATTTGAAGCAGTCGAATCAAAAAACAAGATCTTAAATTAATTTTTACTAATAAGTCCAATAGCTGAAAGGGCCAAAATAATCATCTATTGAACATTCTCTTGTGTAAGAGAAGATGCAGACTGCTCTAAAACTTTTCCAGTTATGATGCTGTTGGAAGTTGTGGCATGAAAAGCACTCGAACTTCGATTTTATGGGCGCTTCCGACATTCAGAAATGATGTCCCTTCACTTTGCAATAATTGCAAAAATTTTAGAACATTGACTCGCAATATGCCCGAACTCTTTACAACTGTAGTATTGAACACTAGCCATATTTCATGATCGTGGTTTACCCTGCGTTGTATATGCTACATTGAGGACATTGGTAGATTTCTCTTGTTCCAGCATAGTTTGTGTCAGGATTCACTATTATTCTCGAAGTAGTTCATTCAGAAAATCATCCATAGATGAAAAAGATTTTCTAAGCAACAAATTTAATCTTACAACTTCAAACTCTAGTTCATTCCGACAATCATCCACAGATAGAAAGATGTCTAAACAACAATTTTAACCTTAAAACTTCAAACTATGGCCGGAGTTTCATTAGAAATTGATCCATTTGACTGGTTTGGTGAAGAGTATTGACAGCTTCCAAGGAAGTTGCTGGAACGGACGCATAAACAATGCTTGTATATTCAGTCCACAATGCCATAAAACCCAAATAATAATCTTGAACGAACAAGTTTCCCTGAGAAAAATTAGTCATTTTGTATTCCAATTGAAAATGCCTCGCCGAGCTACTTTGGCCATAAACTTTCTTGAGATAATCCCACATGACTTTCGTTGTCTTATAAGGTCTGAGATTGACAGCCAAAGATGGATCCATGGTCTGTAACAACCAAATTTTGACACGAGCATCCTTCGTTCTCCACTCAGTAGCCTTGATTGGATCAGTAGGTTGTGTTTCTGCTCCATCAATTATTCCCCGCAATTCTTTTCCTTGAACATAAATTTGAAACTGAAATTCTCCAGAAAAATAATTCTTCCCCGAAAGTATGACACAAATGGATTTAGATTTCTCCATAAACTTAAGATCAAAGAAACAAAATATTTCACAAAGAACCAAATGAAAAGGACACGAAAAAAAATAGAGATAAGAAGCCATCGGGCTCTGATACCATATCAAATCAAGAATAATTTTCATATTCTTCATTGAACAAAATGATTCTAAATATATAGGATAGGTACATTAAAGAATATTCTATATTTTACAGCAAAACAATCAATCTTAATTATCTAATCAAATTCTAAAATTAATGTATAATAATTGATTAGATATAATATTGGCATAAGGTACTCCAAGGATCCCTTCTGAATCCAAAAAAATAAAATGGTTGGCCTGAACTTCAACGGCGAGAAAGTAAGCTGGCCTAAATGGTTGCAGGCGCTTGAGCTTCAATGGCGAGATGAATATTTGTCTAAAGTTGGATTAATGATTAACTAAACTATAAAACTATCTAGGACGCGATACGAAAAAGATACTACATTTTGAATATGAATTGGTTGAATTACTTTTTATTGATTGTTCTTATTTAAAACGAAATATCACACACCTACGGTCTTATTTATATACACAATGCCGAATTAAAAAATAGTATGAAATATATATATATATATATATATATATAAAACTTACCGATTAAATAAAGAATTATTCAAAATTCAAAACAAATCTTATCAAATGCATTATGATAAGCTTTATTATAACCTTTTATGGATAAGTATTGACATTCCAACATATTCCAATTTATATTATGTCTTATCCATTAAGCATATTTTTCGAAAATTTTGAGACAAGTTAATCTTTACGGCCTAAAAATGAAGATATAATCAGTATCAATTCAATATGTGTCTATTACGTTCTGACTTATCTTCCGGGTTGTTCATAACAATCTTTTGATCGTACTCAAGCCAATCAACATCATGCTAACAAACTCTTGGTCAAGCCTAATCATATTCCTATGATTATGTTATTTGTTATCAACTCTTACTAATCCTAGTCATATCTCTATTATTATCTTATTTATTATTCTAACAAATTTTGGTTTAATTTGATTTATCACTTTTTCAAGCCCTTTTATAAGATGCAGATGGAGTTAGTAATATGCATATTAAGAGCATCTCCAATCACACCACAATTATGACGTCTGAATGCCAGCAAACTCCAATTTAGAGCCAATTGCTACACTATTTTTGGTGTTTGCTAGCAAACGCTGTTTTTAGTGTGCGTTTTATTTTTATTTTATTTTTTTAATTTTTAAAATTATAAATTTGATTTTTAAATTTAATTTTTATTTTTTAAAATTTTATTTTAAATTATAGAAATAAAAAATTGTTTAAAATAATAAGAAAAATTAAATATTTGAAGAATAATAGTGAAAAATAAAATTATAATTAAAATAAAATTATTATAACAATTGAATATTTGAAGTTAAAACGGGATAAATGGAATTGATGGTTGGATATGGCCTATTAATATTAATATTAGCAGTGTGCGCGTATTTGTAGGTGGATTTCGTCCCTTAGATTTATCTGCTATTTATTATCCGCAGTCAGAGTGTGGGATTTGGAAATCTGGGGGTATTTCAGTAATTAACCAAGTTCGATCTCTACCTGCATTTATTGGTACGGCGTACATACATACGCTACGGGCCCCCGTCCTTTCTTCCTCCGCCCCTCCGCTCCGGCGAATCGGAATCTACTCCCTCTTCTTGTCCAGAATGCCCCAACCTCTGTAAACTCAACTCCAATCTCCTGCTGCTCCACGTGCTTAGTTACGTCTGTCTCATGCTGCTGCAGGGATGGCCCAATACAGGCAGTTCGGCGGCAGCGCTAATGGCTTCCGAAACAGCCTCGTCTTGGATCACGGCGTCCGTTCGGCTTCCCGCCACTTCCACCTGCGGCGATCCAAACACCTACCGTTTTACCGGAGGGTTATCCTCGGATTCTGGCTTTTGGCGCTTTTTCTCATTCTATTTATGTTGGCGTTCTTCTATTTATCCTTGCAAACTAAAGGTACGGAGATTCGGAATGTCTGCATTTATCGTTAAGCTCTAGTTTTGCCTTGCGATTTTTATTGCTTGCTTCTATTATATGTTAATGGAAAGCGAGGAGGAGCGGATACATATATGTGTATATGTTTATTCTAATTTTGACTATGTTGATTATTGCATTGATTGCGATTAATGTTTACCCTAATTAGAAAATACTATTTTTTATTTTTTAGTTTTTTGAAGTTATTCATAAAAGGGTAAAGCTTTCTTGTTTAGTAGAAGCGATTGCTGTGATCTCTTTCTTTGAGTGCATATTTTGATGGAAGCATTTTTTGTAAATCTCTTGACTTGATTTGATCGAGATTTGGAGAATGCTCATCACTGTTTTCAAGGTTTCAAAAGAACAACCTTTTGTGTATTGAATCATAATTATCAGTTGCTGACATCTCTTAATTAATTGCATATTTTGATGTTAGATTTCAAGCCTTGTTTGTATTGTAGAATGCAGATCACTGTTTTCAAGGTTTCAAATCTTTTGTATTATGAATCATATGTAATGTAACAATAGCCAATTTTCCGATTGATTTTGATTTTCCAGCTGATCCTCTACAACTTATGTGCGATCACTTGTTGATGTAATTCATAGATTTATCAGTGGGTGACAGCAGTGTGTTCTTTCCAGATTTTAACTTATTTCTGTCTGGCTGTGTGAAATTGATCTGTGGTTGTTGAAGCCTAGGAAGTAAATTTTTGTGAATTAGAGTGAAGATCTATTTCTTGCTGTAATGTTAAGTTCTCAGTCATCGTATCAATAGAAACTTCTGTTGGTCCAGTCATTTGATGGTTCTTTATCTTATCTATTTTTCGCAACTTTAGGCGGTGAAATAAATAGACAACAAGTCCAAGATGACAATGTGGGTGACATGGGCATTGATACTGACTTCCTCACAAATGTGACAAGGACACAAAAGTCAAAGGAACCTAAATTTGGTCGTGGATCAATTGCTCATGGTGAGAATTCACGCTACTTGGCTCGAAATGACGGGAGAAGAAAAAATGACTATGATGAGGATAAATGGATACCACGCCACGATGATTCTGAGGTTAATGATCACACAGCAATTAGCAGCAAGAATATAAAGTCTTTTGTTGATAAATCTGATAAAATCTTGAGTCAACGAGGAAATGACTTATACAATGAGGCTGGACGTAAGGAATTGAAATTGTACGAATCTGAATATGAAGCCTCATCAAAGGGTATTGGGAAGTCCAAAGATGCAAGTGGTGAAAGAAATCAACATTCTATTTCTGGTGATGACATTGGGAGGAAACATGAAGCTCTAGACGATTCTGATGAATATGATGATGGCTTGGACTCGCAGGATGATCACATGGAAGAATACAATGATGCCAGACTTGGTGATAGGGACCATACTATTGCCACTATTGAAACTGGGAGTTCTCCTGATCGGTATCATGCTGGAAAGAAGAAGAAAGACAATATGAACGAGGCCCATGAAGCTTCCTATGAGTTGTCTAAAAAAGAATATCTACCAGATACTCAGCATTCTAGTGAACGCAATTACTCTGGAAGTTTGAGTATTAATGAAGATCAGCCCACCCAAAAGTTAATTTCTGAAAGGCAATTCGGTTCGAAGAAAAAGTCAAAACGTCGCAAATTTTCTGGTAATGGCTTGTTTACACTTGCTTGTGATCTATTTAAATATCAAGGTTTATGAATCCAGTAATCATTTTCAGTTACACATAAATTTCAAAATATGATCAATATGATCTAATGTCGAAATTGAGAATGAATATCTAGAAATCAGCATAAATATATCAGTTAAAGTTTGTCAATGTCAGACAAATATCTAATTCACTGCAATACTATTCCAATTGCATGAGTAGCATCATATAGGTTTTATCTCTTCTAAAGTGCAGTAAGCTTCATTTCATCCATTTTTTATTGAATATCATATATATATATATATATATATATATATATGTGTGTGTGTGTGTGTGTGTGTTTAGTTTAATGCACTCCGTCTGACTTGCCCATCAACATATATTTGACAACACCCAGTACTCTGCATGGTGAAGAACTAATATGTATCTTCCCAGTGCTTTCCTTTCAATGGTTCAAACATGAAACAAAGTTCACTGAAGGTTTCATGCTAATATGTTCAAAGAAAGCCTCAACTTCTCGTATCTTCTCTGCATATCTGCTAATGGTATGGATTTAAACAGTTGAACACAAAAATTGCAGGTTCTTGTGACATGAAAATTTTGAATGCTTCTGCACTGGTAGAGCCATTAGAAAGTCGAAAATTTGCAAGATTTTCCTTGCACTATACAGAAGAAGAACAGAAGCCCAATGAGGATCAAGAATGGGCAGCTAGATTTGGTGGACACCAATCTCTCAAAGAACGGGAGGAATCATTTTTGGCTCGAGATCAGAAAATAAACTGTGGTTTTGTTAAAGGTCCTAAAGGTTCACCAAGCACTGGATTTGACTTGGCCGAGGATGATGCAAAATACATTAGTAGCTGCCACATTGCTGTTATGTCTTGCATATTCGGGAACTCTGATCGGTTGCGATCACCTGTCGGAAAGATGGTACTAATTCTTTATACTAATTAATGATGTTCGATGCACTTATATTGTTTAATAAGAACAACAATTGTCACCAAATCTCAATTTTGTAGGTCTCGCGCTCTTCAAGGAAAAATGTATGCTTTGTCATGTTTGTCGATGAAGTGACTTTGCAAACCCTTTCATCAGAGGGTCAAATGCCAGATATGATGGGATTTGTTGGGTTGTGGAAGATTGTGGTGGTGAAGAATCTTCCTTTCTCTGATATGAGGAGAGTAGGGAAGATTCCTAAATTTTTGGCACATCGATTATTTTCTTCTGCCAGGTAGAAAATGCTGATTACTCACGAATGACTTGTTTTCTTTATAATGATCTCTACATGTGGTGGATAAATGACTTTGCTCCTTTCCCCATTTCTGATTTCTATGTGTCTATCAAATGCAATATGTGTTTTAAGTTTATTGTCCACAGTTTGGTCCTGTATAATGAATGGGTAAATAATCTAAATTTATTTTGGATAAAATTTGCTTTCACCATGTCATTAGAGCTAGTTGTCTTGGAGATCCACTTTGAAACATCCATGTGCTCACCCTTTCTCACTTCTTCTTTATCAAGATTTGTTACCTGCGTGGTGCTTATTGTGTTATTTATTTCCTGTTTTATTTGAGTGCTTGTTACAATCCATTTTTCAACACTGTGCCAATATTATTTCAGGTACTCAATTTGGCTGGATAGTAAACTTCGCTTGCAACTTGATCCAATGCTTATCTTAGAATATTTCCTGTGGAGGAAAGGTTATGAATATGCTATTTCCAATCATTATGATCGGCATTGTTTGTGGGAAGAGGTTGCACAAAATAAGAAGCTTAACAAATACAATCATACCATTATAGAAGAGCAATTTGCATTTTATCAAGCAGATGGAATGAAGAGATTCAGTGCATCAGATCCGAACAAGCTTCTGCCCAGCAGTATGATTTTTTATTGATTTCATTTTAGCTTATTTGGTTTTATTATTGGTTTCTTTGCTAAATATAAAATATGTTACGTTTGGCAGATGTTCCAGAAGGCTCTTTCATAGTAAGAGCTCATACACCAATGTCAAATTTGTTTTCCTGCCTCTGGTTCAATGAGGTTGATCGGTTTACACCTCGTGACCAGCTAAGTTTTGGTTATACATTCCACAAATTGAGATGGATGAATCCTGATAAACCCTTCTATCTGCATATGTTCAAGGTGCATTATTGTATTTATTTATTTGTACTTTTTCTTTTTTCCCCTTCACCTGCACAAGCACGAGTAATTTGGTAGAGATTGGTTAATCTCTGAATATAAAACTATCTGTGTTTTAGGACTGTGAGAGGCGAAAAATTGCCAAACTCTACCATCACAGATCCCAAGAGAAGAGGAGGAACCCTCAACAGATGTAGTTCTATAGATGCTGTCTACCTTTCAGGAGCTGGCTCATTCTTTTGTACTATATTTTTGGCTACAGTAACGCCCATTTCGTTTTTGATTGGTGTAGAATGTAAATTAACAGTTCAATGCAAAGGATGGATAGGATTCATTCTTCCATTGGGCCAATGCAAACTAAGCAAGGTCAGTTTTACTAGCTTCTAATAGATAGCATTGAAGCATTGACATTAAAATCTAGAAATCCTGATACCGTTTATTTTTTACGTTCATTCATTATGTGATCATAATATTAAGCTTCTTATATAGTGTGTGTGTCACACTCACAATATTGATTTCATTGAAACCTGGTGGAACATTGTTTCTTAATGCTTACAAAGTCTATCTACACCTTTTTATATAGCATTGTTTCATTATGATGCTCTTTTTCTTTATCTGTGTTTTATTGGTTTGCTTGATTGATTGTCTCAATGATGTTTCTGTTTTTCATGTCTTGTTGGATTAAGGTAGTTAGCTATATATACCATGCATGAGACATGATATTTTTGAGCCTTGGAAAATCACACTTGTTGGCAAGTATGGAAATTGCTTGGTCACCACTTTAGGGAACATCTGTTAAAAAGGTTTAGGGGAAAACAAGAACTGAAAAATAAAACCTCACTCTACAGCAGGCAGGCAGGCAGGCTCTTTACTTAACCACTGGAAACACAAATTTGCAAACATGAAGATGAATCCAGTTCTCTGGCCCTAAATCCTAACTTGAGAATCCAGTTCTAGCTTAGCTTAAATGATGTTAGAGCAGCATGAAGATGACTGACTGATTGATTCAACACATTACTATACTATACTATACTATACTATGCTGTTGTTAAGATAACAAGGGACAACGAATGGAACAGATACATACATACATATATGAGGAGAGAGAGAGTTTTTATTATATAGTTCATAGTTGGTCACATAAAAAAGAATTCCTACGAGTAAATTAATAAATAGATGAATTGAATGCATATGTTATCATGATGCCATCTCAGCCTATGTTATGTGTGGCGTGGATAAAAACCAAAAATCCAAGACAAAAATGAAACATCCATACAATACATGTTTTTAAGCTCGAAATTGAGAGTTATTATTGTTAAATATGCTTTGTTTTGTTTTGTTTTTCTTTCATGACAAAAGGAAGAGACAAATGCAATGCAATGCAATGCAATGCACTGCCTGTGGAAATCATTCCTTCATATTAACAATATTAACAGTATTAATAGGATTGATTGATTAATCACTGGTCTGAGAGAGAGAGACACACACACACGGCTATGACCGATGATCCTTCCTAATTCCTCGGTCAACACAACGCTTTTAATGTCTTCCTTCCCCACCATCAACAAAACACGAACATTACTGTCTTTCTTTTTACAAATTTTAATACTCCATCCTTTCCATCCCTCCCAGATCTTTGTTTTTTCACATAGATTTTTAAATATTAGTATAAAAATAAAAATACCCCTATTAGTATGATGTAATATAATGTAAGTTGAAAGGGTATTTATTATATTAGGTAGGTAGTACAATTACTATATTAGGAAATGGTAACCTTGTTTTGGGACGGACGGAAATAGAAAATAGTAACCTTTCAATGGGACGGATGGAGTACTTCAACTTAATTGTATTTTTCAAAAAAATAATACATACATATATTTTTTTATAAAATATCTAATCAAATATTCCATTTGTTCCAATACAATAGTCTTATTTACTATTTTTGTTCGTCCCAAAACAATAGTCTCATTTCCATAAATACTCATATCACAGTAAAATTATCTCTAATTTTTCATTATTATTACACAAATACCACTGTTTTTACACTAATGTACTCACAATGCAATAAAGTCTTTTATCAATCTTTTTTATTAACTATCAATATAATATCAATATTCTTTAAATCTTGTGCGAAATCCAAATAAAACTATAGTTTTGGGACCGAAGGAGTATTATTTTAGTACAAAATTCAAATAAAAAATTACATATCAAATTAAAAAAGTTCTTTAAAGTGTTTTTCTTTTACTGATTTCTTTACTACTTAAATTTTATATATTTTTTCGTACAAAATTATCATATTAATATTATTTAAATATTCAAATTCTATAACATTGAATAACACACAACTTGTTCATGACTACACTTACATATCTACTTTTGACAAGTGTGAATCCAAAACATTTTTTAATGCACATTATTAGATTAGTATAATTTGGTTTATCGGATTTAGTTTACAAATTATCTAATTTGCAGGTGATCCCTGTTATTTATTTTGTTGGACCTAGTTTATAAATTATAAAATCGACAAAAATCTAGTTTGCATTCAATTTCATAAAAAAATAAATAAATATAAATATTTTATATTAAAATAATAAAATTAAAATAATTGTATTATGTATATATATTTTTTAATTGTCACTGTTACTTACTATTTCTCTTTCTTAAAAATTACATTCTCCCCGTTTCAAAACAATAAAAATATTTGACATAGACACAAAAATTTAAAAATAATAATATTATATAAAAGATCATATTGTCAATACTTTATATAATTATTGTGAAAAAGTAGGAATATAGTTGACAAAAATAGAAATGAGACTATTGTATTTTTTAGAAGAACAAAAATGCAAAACAAAGAATATTATTTTAAGGCGGAGGAAGTATATCATTAAATATTTATTATTCTAAATATTATACTCCCTCCATCCCGGTGCAAGGTTGTCGTTTACTTTTTGCACGTTGATTTTTGAATATTAGTATTATAATGAGTTATAGTAAAAAAGACAAAAAATATAATATTGTGTAATATAAAAATAATTACATTTGTGTAATATAATATAAGTTTGGAATAATATTTATTATGTTAATTAGATAGTACAATTAATTATTAGTAAAGGATAACCTTGTTTTGAGAGAAACGAAAATAAAAAATAACAATTTTTTCAATGAAAACGAGGTAGTAGTATTAATTATTAATATTTATCATTTTTATACTTTTTAAAATTATAAATCTCTAAGGATAATATCTGTATAGTATGTATTTGGTAAACCCCAAAAATTAATACTAGACTGATAAGACAAATCACAAGATAATTCAGTTGAGACACTAATCATACGTAGCAAGTGAATCCGAAAATATCGGAGTTTGAACTATTAACTTCGCGATGACGAGATAGCAGCTCCACGATGATTATTACAATTTTTGGAGAGAGAGAGAGAGAGAGAGAGAGAGGAGGGAGTGACCGAGTGACGGAGTAGTTTCCAGTTTCCACGCCAAAAAGTCTTTTCCAGACTAGACTTGGAGACGGTTGGAGTCAGTCAGCTCCACACTACACTCCCTTTCTCTTTCTCTTTCTCTTCATCTTCCTCTTCCTCTGCATCCACCAGTCCAGTCCAGGCACCGCCATCTCCACTCCTTCCCCAATTCAATTCAATTCAATTCTTCTGAAACGCTAACTACATAATTCTCCATACCTGGAGACTGGACTGTCCATCTGTATTGCATATTCTTACAAATTATGGCGATGTGGTGTACCTTGGCTCAACTGCTTCTCTTCCTGCTTTACCTCCACCTGGGATCATCTCAACCTCAACCTCAATCGTCGCTGCCCTCCGATCAGGTCAGTCTTCTCACTAGGGTTTATCGAATTGTCCGTGGAGGAGTTGCGGTCGAAGCCTCCCACCCACCCTGTTCATGGCAAGGGGTTTCCTGCAACTCTTCCAATTCCACCATAATTAAGCTCTCTTTCAATTCTCTCTCAATTTCCTCCTCTCAATTCCTCCCGCTCTTATGTCCGCTCACCTCCTTGGAGTCTCTCGATGTTTCCAACAACACTCTCAATTCCATCCCTTCCGACTTCTTCGCCCCTACTTGTCGAGTCATCGCCGGCCTCAAGGTTTTGAACTTGAGTAGAAACAGCCTCGGCGGTCCTCTGCAGCCGTACAGCGGATTCAAGAGGTTGGAACACTTGGATATTTCTTTCAATAATCTTATCGGAGAGGTCGATTCTCAGTTGAGCGGATTGGATTCTCTCAAGAGCCTGAATCTCTCGCACAATGATTTATCAGGAAGTCTCCCTATTAGCCATGGGAATTTCAGTCTTTTGGAGGAGCTTCAGCTTTCTTCCAACCTTTTTTCAGGTCCAATTCCTGTAGAAATCACGAAACTCAGAAATCTGCAGCTGATCGATCTCAGTACAAACATGGTTTCAGGCTCTGTTCCTGGAAACATTGACGCCCTCCCCGCACTGGAAACCTTGTTGCTGTCCTTCAATCTATTGAATGGTGAAATTCCTGCAACAATTTCCAATATCACCACACTGTCGAGGTTTGCAGCGTATCAAAACAACTTTACTGGGAAGATACCGTCCGGAATTACTACATATCTCCAAACGCTGGATCTCAGCTTCAATGGTTTGGCAGGGGAAATTCCATATGATCTTCTCTCCGGCTCGAATTTGCGCTCCATTGACCTTACAGACAATCATCTTACAGGGCCAATACCTGTGAATATTTCCAGGAGGTTGTTCAGGTTGAGGTTGGGTAATAACTTTCTTAATGGTCGCCTTCCGGCAGGATCATTCAGAAGCCTCGTTGACTTGATGTACCTGGAGTTGAATGGCAACAGCTTGTCGGGGCCGATACCTTCTGAATTGGGTATGTGCAGGAGTTTGGCTCTGTTGAACTTAGCACAGAACAGGTTATCCGGCCAGCTGCCTCCGGTGTTGGGCGATCTGACGAATCTCCAGGGCTTGTTTCTTCAGATAAATGATTTCACTGGACATATCCCACCGAATATTATGAAATTGGATCGATTGTTGAAGCTGAATTTGAGCAGGAACTCGCTCGAAGGCGTGATACCTGCATCGATTTCAACTTTGAAGAGCCTTCAGTACTTGCATTTGCAAAGCAATGAGCTTAGCGGTTCTATACCTGATTCTATTGGAAGCTTGTCTTCTCTGCTGGAGCTCCAGCTAGGAGAGAATCGACTTAGCGGCCGAATACCCCGAATGTCGTATACACTGCAAGGTGCTTTGAATCTCAGCCACAATCTGTTTAGTGGAGGAATTCCAGATTCTTTATCTGCACTGCAGAATTTGGAAGTCTTGGACCTTTCCAACAATCGATTTTCGGGTGAGATACCGGGGTTCTTGGCATCAATGGCCAGCTTAAATCGATTAGTTCTATCAAACAATCAGCTGTCTGGGGTTGCCCCGGACTTTGCACACTTTGTGGATCTTGAAATAGAGGGTAATAATGTTTCAGTCAGACCAAAATATGATGGACAAAATCATGGCCGGGCATCGAAAAGAAAGAAGATATCACTTCCTTGGGTTGTTTCCATTGCAGTCGCAAGTCCTGCAATTGCGGTTGGTTTAGTCGTAGCGATAGCTGTGATGATTCTAAGAAAGTACCACAGGGTCAACGACGAACATCTCCATTTGGAAGAAGAAATAGCTCCACCGCAAGTTGTCCATGGAAACTTTTTGACTCTAAACAGCATCCACCGGTCCAATATAGATTTTGAGAAAGCAATGGAAGCTGTGGCGAACAGAGCGAATATAAGATCAAAGACCAGATTCTCGACCTACTACAAAGCTGTAATGCAGTCGGGCACCACTTACTTCGTCAAGCAGCTCAATTGGAGCGACAAAATATTCCAATCGGGCAGCCACGAACGACTTGGAGAGGAGCTGCAAGTTTATGGGAAGCTCTGCAATTCTAATGTTATGATCCCGCTTGCGTATGTTCTGACAGTCGACAGCGCTTATCTGTTCTACGAATTTGCCGCGAAAGGCACCCTTTCTGAAGTTCTTCATAATAGAACAGATGGTCTGTTGGATTGGGCTAGCCGATACAGCATTACTATCGGAATATCTCAAGGTTTGGCCTCCCTCCATGAGTGCAGCTCCGGACCAATACTTCTCCTTGACCTTTCCAGCAGAAGCATCTGGTTGAAGTCCCTCACAGAGCCTCAAATCGGCGACATTGAGCTGTGCAAGGTCATTGATCCTTCCAAGAGCACCGGCAACCTCTCTGCTATTGCCGGCTCGGTTGGTTATGTCCCACCAGGTACTTTCTTGAGAGTCTTTCAGTTTCACCACTTACTTTTACTTGAGCATTACTTGATCATGTTCGGTTCTGGTGTTTCAGAATACGCATACACGATGAGAGTGACAGCAGCCGGGAATGTGTACAGCTTTGGCGTGCTTCTGCTGGAGCTGCTGACGGGTAAGGAAGCGGTGAACGGAGGGACTGAGCTGGCAAAATGGGTGCAAAGCAAACAAAGCAAATGGGATCAAATTCTTGACAGTAGCATTAGCAGGACGTCGGCGAGTGTTAGAAGCCAGATGTTGGCGGTTCTTAAGGTTGCCTTAGCTTGTGTTAGCGTCACCCCCGACCTGAGGCCGAAGATGAAGAGCGTTCTGCGGATGTTACTCAATGCAAGGTGAAGGTGAAGGGGATGAATGATCATGGCAATGGAATCTGCAGCAGGTATCTTCAATCAATTTTGACACTAGTGTGTGTGTTTGTTCGTTTGTGCCATAATATCATTACATTACATAACATAATCCATGAAAAACACTGGTGCATTTTATTATATGTATGTATGAAAGAATGAATATAGACAATGTCAAGTGTAGGTAGATAGATTGCGAGTTGTCTCTTATGTGCTTGTGTTTGTTTATAGGAAAAGGAAAAGGAAAAGGAAAAGGAAAATGAAAATGAAAATGAATAATAAATATAGGTTGGTTTGTTATTGGTGAAATGACTATTGTATCCCTCCCTTCCCGTCTAGTATAAAATTAAAATATACAGAGATTCAGAGTTGAGGAGGGAGGGAGGGAGACAGAGAAACTTAACCCTAGCGGTACCGATGCGTTTCTTTCCGCCGCCTCAAAGGACATTCTTCCTCTTCCTGATTGGTTTTAGTGGTAAAGTTGAAATATTGTGTGTGCTTCTCTTACTTATTCTCTTCCCGTCTATCATTGATTCTCGATGTATTTTTCTCACTGTGATTGTGCATTAGTTAATGGTGCTAGACGCGAATGCGCTGTAGATATCTAGTGAGATTTGCTTTTCTGTTTTTCGCGTGCGTTTGTGTGATTATGTGAAGTGGAAGTTGATGTTGTGACTTGTTGTTGCTGCCACATGATGTTTTGGGACATTGCGCAAGGGCTTTGAGGTCCTCCTCGTGGACTATGAAATAACTCAGCATATCCATTCCCTTCTGATGGCAGAGCAACAGAACGAATACTCTATAGTCTATTCTTGTACTTTCTCAGTACATCCCTACCTCCTTCAATGGGGAGGATGAGATCAGTCTTCCTGGATTCCTGTGTTCCTCCGTTACTTTTCTTGTGTTTTCTCTAAATAAAATGAAAATTGTATGTAAATAAAATACTCCCTCACTCAATAATAATTCTTAATTACTTAATAATAATAAATTATAATAGGTATTTAAATATTATATTGTAATAAATAATTTTTTTTTATAATACAAGTGAATAAGAAAATAAATTTATTTATTTATAATTAATATAAATAAATTTATAAAAAATATAGAATTTTAAATGTAAATAAAAATAAAGATAATTTTGAGTGAGTTTCACATAATACATCAATTTGTTTTTTTGCTGAGTGTAAGGTATATTAGTATTATATCAATATGGAATAAAGTTAAATTAACTAAATAATAGTATTGTATGATATAAACTTAATGATATTTATATAATATGTTGTAAGTTGTAAATGTGGGTTTGATCCAGAGAATAAAATTGCACAAAAAGAAGAATTCAGTAGAAAATGAGAACTGTTTTTTTTTTTTTTTTTTTTTTTGGGTAAAATAGAGAATAGTTGAGAAATATATATAAAAAAAAAAAAACAAACGCATAAATAGAATATACTAATTGAAAAAATACAGTCATTAAGAAATGATAAATTAGATGAGAAAAATATTATTGTATTTTTTAGTTTGATAATTTATTTTAATAATAATTTAGATATGATATTTTATGAGATTTGAATAATATAAAAATTAAATAATAATAAGAAGAAAAATAAAAAAAAATTAAATTAAATCGTAAAAGTTAAATATAATATAATAAAATAAATATATAAACACATTGCATTCTTTTAATTTTATTTCTCTCCAGGTTTATTTTCGAATTCTAATTCTCTGTTTCAACCAAATAAGAGAAATGGAGACATTTTCCTTTTTCCGTACCAAACACCCCCTAAAGATATTTGTAATGTTAGTAGATAGTACAGTTATTAAAAAGAGAAATGAATATTTTGTTACGACACAGTTTAAATTAAAATATTTTTAAGGGACGAAAGAAGTATTATATTTATTAAGTATTGTTACGAAAATAATGTCAATAAAGATGAGACAAAGAAAATATTTGGTTACTTGTGCACAGATGATACTAGTTAGTAGGACACCCACAACTGACCACACAACCGACCACAATCGAGTATGATACTAATTAGTAGGATACCCAAAAGGGGGTATCCCACCTTGGGTTTCTTCGCACTCTCTCTCATATGTTATGCTGTTTGTTTGTTTTTTTTTTATTTTTTCTTTTTATTTTCACGTGACGAAGTACTCGAATTAAATTTTACATTCATATAAAAAGAAATTTCTAAGTTTTTATATTTTTCACAAAATTAAATATTTCATATAGTTAAAAGAAATTGATATTTTTTTCAATCATATTATATTCTTATAATAGTATTTGATAAAGATAAAATTATTATTTTTTTATTAATAAAATAAATGAAAATATATTATATGTATTGCACTTACATAATAATTAAAATTTGGTAAAATTGTTCATAATTCATTTGTGGTTTCCAAATTCAACTTAAAATTTTCATATACTTTAAAAATTGCATGGCACCTCCTTATACTTTAAAAAACGTTGCATGAAATCTCACACCATGAAACCTTCCTTGTGTGTTGAGAAAATGATTTTCTATTTATATGTTTTGCATGGCGGGGGTTTCATACAATATTTTTTAAAGTATAAGAGGGGCTCCATGCATTTTAATTTTTAAATTAAATTGAGGATTTACGCTGAATTTTGACACCACATAGGAGTTTCATGCAACATTGTTTACAGTAAACGCTATGCAATTTTTAAAGTAAATGGAGAATATATGCTGAGTTTCGAAACCACAAAAGAGTTATGAACAATTTTGCCTTAAAATTTTAAAGGGTAAAAATTGCGCCGCTTACACCTGTGTTATCAAATATTTGCATAAAATCCCCAATGTTAGTTAAACCCTTTAAAAATCACTTGTGTTTTAAAATACATGCTCATGCCCCGTTAAAACTAACAGCGTTAAATAAAAATAAGGAATGACCATTTTACACTTTACAAACTTAAATTTTATTTTTTTATTATTTTTTATATTATGAAATTAAAACAAATACGCCCAAATCCGATTCAATCTAGCTTGACCGATTAGGGATTTGACAGAAATCCAACTTCGTTGTGCGTTCGATTCCTTGTTCATCCATCTATGAAGTTAGCCATTTACAGTCCATTCTCCTTGTCCGCCGACGAACAGTTTCGGGTAAGAATCAATTGATACAATCCAGCATTGTTTTTGTTACCGCGATATGTTGTTCGTCATGAATGAAATGGTTCTTATTTTCATTTGGATTTGAGAACTTGTAGTCAATAATTTCAATTCAACAATACTTTTAGGCCCCGTATTGGTTATGGATTGTTATACTTTCAATAAAGTTGTCACTACAAAAAAATATCAATTTTGTAACGAGATTTTTTTGTTCTTAAATCCACTTTTTCCGTTACTAATGATATTAGAGACGAAATTAGTGATGAAATTATGTTAGCTACGTGAACTTTAGGAACGGAATTCCGTTACAAATATACTACTCCCTCCGTCCAGCTAGAAAGTATACATGTTTCTATTTTTGGACGTCCAATTACAAGTAACTATTTCATTAAATACCTCATTTTTTCCACAAATACCCCTACTTTACATCACATCATTACTTTTATACTAAAAAAGTAAGGGCAAAAATATCATTTCACTAATTTTACCTACCCACTATAATTAAAATACTATTATTTCTTAATCTCTGCGCCAAAAGTAAATGTATACTTATTTTGTGGCCGGAGGGAGTATTTTTTTGTAGTGTGTGCGTGATTTATTTTTATGTTCGGGACTCGTAAGTTCTTCTTGGGCTATATGTTGATAGTTTAAAAATGTTAATTTTGTACTTTAGTTCCACATGGGTTATGATTGTTATGTTTGCCCATGTGTTATGTCTTTTTCAGTATTATATTGAAAGTTATTTTTGTCTTTATTCGTGAATATAGGGTTTAGCTACTACTTTATTGACATTTTTGCTTTTAATATTGTTGTGGGTCATGCAGGTAGTGGGTGGTGGATTCACTACAAAAAAATAATATATTTGTAACGGAATTTCGTCCCTAAAGTTCACGTAGCTAGCGTAATTTCATTCCTATTTCCGTCTCTAATGTCATTAGTAACGAAAAAAATAGATTTAGAGACAAAAATATTTTGTTACAAAAATGATTTTTTCTTGTAGTGATTCTCTAGATGTCTATTTATGGGTAGATGAATATTTAATTTGGTATCCATTTGGTAAGTACATGGAAGGTAGAAAAGTTAAGTTCGAAAACATTGACAATGATACGTTTAATTATTGGACATTAGTTGATATGTATGTCACAATTGGTGTTTGATGAAGAAGCCGAGGGGCCTCGTTATACCGAATGAGATGAAAACATGGATATGGGTACAAATGATCTCGACGTAGGGACAAAATTTCCAAATATGGAGAAATTCAATGAAGCTTTAAAGGAGTGAGCTGTTAGAAAAGGGTGGGACTTGAAGTATCCTAGGAAAGAAAAGCATGTCGTGGCTGCTACTTGCAAAAAAGGTTGAGGATGGTTTATTCGGACTTCTTCAATCACAAGAGAGACCACATTTTAGATAAAAAAAAAAAAAAAAAAACTAAATGGCACACATGTGCACATATGACAATAAACTCACAAACTGAATTTCGATAACTATTTTAAATGTATTTTCTAGTTGCTTTTTATGTGTTTATAGTGTTTTGATATGATATTTATCGTCTGATTTATGGTTATGTTCTAACTTTTATAGTATGTTATGATTTATGTTTTTGATCTTATTTTTACAGTCTGATTTTTAAGGTTATGCTGTTGTTTTTGTAGTCTGATCCGTAGGGTGTTGATCTTATTTTTATATGAGTTCAACTTATTGTGTGGTATTAGAATTTTATGCTACTCCTATTAAATATTATTCCGAAGATCTTATTATTATGATTTTAGTGCATGTTGTTTTGGTTTATTCCATTAGGTATCTGGGCACAAGGATTAAGAATTATGTGAAAGATAATCTTGCGGAGTCTTTAGAATCTTTGCGAAGGAAAATCAGAAGAGATAGCACACACAAGGTGTACCGAGCAAAGCAACATGCAATAGAGCTGTTAAAGGGTGATATCAAAGAGCAGTATAATCGACTGTATGACTACTGTGAGATAGTTTGGAAACACAATCCTACTACTTCAGCTATTTTGAAAGTTGATCGGGAACTATCTCCGTCGGTGCTTCGGAGGATGTATTTATGTTTGAAACTACTATCAAATGGATTTCAAGTGGGGTGTAGGCCAATAATTGGACTTGATGGTTGTTTTTTAGGAGGACTATATAAGGGTCATCTCTTAACACCGATCAGAATGGATGGGAATAACAATATTTACCTGATTGCTATGGCGTTTGTGGAGGTCAAAAAATTTGATACTTGGGATTGGTTCTTGAACTTGTTGTTTCGAGATATTGGAGATGCCCATGATGACTAGTGGTCTTTTTTATCTGATCGAGAGAAAGGTCTGATTGAGGCTGTGGCTACGCATGCACCAAATGCCGAGCACCGTTTCTGTTTGTGACATATGTACGATAACTTCAAAAAAAAGTATAAGGGTTTGGAATTGAAAAGGTTGTTTTGGAAAGCTACCTCGACTTACAATGTAAACGAGCACAAACGTACAATGAAAGAGATCTTGGAGTGCAATCTAAAGATGAATGAATCGAAAAATGCCTTTGAGTTGTTGGTTGATATTCCCGAGCATCAGTGGGCGAGAACTTTTTTTCCTACAAGAACTAAGTGTGATTCATTGGTAAATAACATCATCTAGTCTTTCAACCATTTTATTATGTTTGCTTGTGATCTTCCAATAATCGAGATGTTTGAAGATAAGAAGAAAATGCATGACACGAATTCAGGTAAAAAATGAAAGAATTGAAAATTTTGAGAGTTGTGTATGTCGAATATTTTGAAAAAAATTGAGGCTCAAAGGAAGGAGAGCATAAATTGTTTCCCCAATTGGGCAGGTGACTACAAATTCGAGATAGTGCACTAGCAAGCAAATTATGTTGTTCATTTGAAATCCAGAAGTTGCACTTGTGGTATGTTTCAAATGGTTGATACCCGTGTTGCTATGCAATTTCTGCTCTAGATATGCATAGGCAAGATCCATTGGAGTTTGTTGATGCCTACTTCAGTAAGCAATTGTACAACAACCTATACAACCACATGATCAACCCTGTACCAGGTATGCATGACTATGGTGTCTGATGAAGGAGCCAAAGGGCCTCGTTATACCGAATTGCAGCATAATTTTTGGTGTCTTTCGTAGGGCCAACTACTCGAATTGCAGTATATTTTCCACATTTACATGTTGGAATTTTGTATTGCAAATTCAATATTTTACATCTCAAACTCCTTTTAGTATTTGACGAAGTCTTCGACATTAGCACCACCTATACTTCGCAACCAAGGTCAACCGATTAATTTAATAAAAAGCAATTAACATTGGCAAACAAAAAAACCCAACATCGAAGGGAGAAATCAACACATGTTCAATTCTAATCTTCGACAACATGAAATTTCGAAAACCATTACCCTTTACAAAACAACATAATTATTTTGTTTACCCCATCCTTATGATGAATTTTACCGAACACAAGCATAAACATGTTGGACATCCAAAAAAATATTACTAAACATTCATACCCAACCAAATTAAAGAACCATTACCGATGTGTTAACTAATATTGTAAAAAAAAATTCAAAACCAAGCAACATGATTTCTTTACCCAGGCTTACAAACAGACCCATCCAATGCCAACATACCAATCAAATCCATCAACTCCCAAAATTGCTAAAATTCACCATCCAACGATCTCATACAGTGTCTAGTAATTTTGAAAAATTATTAAACAATACAAAACAACATTAATAACTTAATCAAACACAAATTTATTTACACCTAAACCATACCAAAACCTAGATATAAACCCATTGGAAATCGATTACCCAAAATATTCACCCTCAGCAAAAGCTCCCAACGAAAAAAATCATTAATACAAAACATCCAAGCTTTAGGCTCCAATAAACAAACACCCAAGACACAGGCACAAAAGAGAAACAGAAAATTAAATACAACAAATATACAAGAAACAGAGGGAAGTTAGAAAACAATGAAGAAAAAATAGGCGTAAGAACGGATTGGCGGGGAAGAACGTGAACAATTCTTACCTAGAAGAGAAAATTCTTACCTGGAAAGAGAAGTTGCTCAAATCGATTTACAGACCCAGGAAGTCTTACCTGCAATTGAATGAGAATGTAATGTGTATAATTTTATCCTAAACCCTATTTTAAGCGAGGGCATGAAAGTCCTTTTACATTGAAATTGGAAGTTCTATCACATTATACATGCAAAAGCAACACGTGTATTCAACGCTCTTTTAAATCTAGACGGAATGGGGATAATGTGCATATTATTATATTTCATAAAGGTTTATTATGCATAAAACTAAATAGAGGGTATTTTGTGCATATTTTCTATAACACAGAGGTGTGTATTAGAATTTATTCAATTTTAAATTCAAATTTAATAACAAAATATATAATATTACAATATATTTTACAAATAAATTAGTCGTTGGACAATATAACCGTTAATGAATATAATAGGGGGAAAATATAGCCGTTGATAGTATAGTCGTTGCAATGTTTATTATAAATACACCCACATTCTCACTTTAGTTTTTTCCACACCATCTTCACATTTTCTCATTTCTATAGTTGCTTCTAAATTTCACAATTCAACCCTTATTTATACGTATGGATCCGAACTCTCAAAATTTATCAAACTCTCAAAATTTATCAAACTCTCAAGATCCTTAAAGTTTTATGAACATGCTAGGCAATCAACCTATGTGCCCTACTTCTAATCCTCTTATCAATCATTCAATCATTCACTATATTATTAAATTTTTCCAAATTTCTGTCATCCAAACTTTCAAGCATTTGGAAGTTCATCCTCTTCTCAATTCATGATGTAAGCCACACAAATAATGGATGTCCCTCAACATAACACACCTACCAATTTAGAAGATGACAATATGCTTAATAACACAAAAAATAATGATACGAGAAAGATGTGGAGCTGGAAAGAAGACAACTTCTCATCAGTGTATGGTTGAACACTAGTAAAGATGTCATAATCAACACTAACCAACCAAGTAGTCCTTCTGAAAAAGAATTACATCATATTACATGAAGAACAAGCCCAAAAGTGCAACAAACACAAGTTTTATTCAATGTAAAAGTCGTTGGGGGTAAGATATGTAAATGCGTGGAAAAGTTTGTTGGGTGTTATGAGGAGGCTACTAGAAACGTGCGCAGTGAGCAATCAACTACGGATGTCTTCAATGTAGCAAAGAAGATATAGTCAACCAACAACAAAAACAAAGACTTCATTTATGAAGGTGTTTGACGTATACATAGAAATGAATCCAAATTGATGACAAGTTATTGCGAATCATTTCATAACATTGGTGGAAGTTCAAAGCGTTCAAAAACAACTGAAGATGGTGGTTACTCGTGTTCGTGTCCGGTGACACCTACTTTGACGGGGATGACCCAACTCCTCATACTCGTCGACTTGATAGAAAAGCAAGTAAGAAAAAAGGGAAACAAGTGCTAAATAAGGGTTTCAATTCAAGCCCTACTGAAAACTATGGAAAATTTTATGAGAAAAACATTGAATTTAGATCGAGTATAGATCATATGGCGACAATAAGAGAACAAAGTTTGAAGCAATAACCTGAAAAAACAAAGTTTGTAAGATCTTTTGATAGTTGTGTTATTTTAAGTAGAATATAAATTATTTTACTTTTTAGAGCAATATGGATACATCGGAACATTATTGGTTGTATTTTACCGTGCGGGAAGAAATTTTTCTCAACTCAGCTCTATTCTCCGATTCTTTTGTTATTACCTCATAACTTTCTACAATCGTAAAACCAAATATAGGTGATAATGAATTCCAATTCATTTATAGATAGTTCTTTCGTCAACATAAACCAATTTAATAACTGATATTGTTGATGTCTTGCCTACCATGTCAAAAACCACTGATGTTGTCTCAACCTCTATCACTGGTAGCCTTCGGACTTCCAATAAAAATTCTCTGACATCGGTAAACATTGCGAAATAAACGGTGTCGCTGTCGAATCTATGGGGATTGTATAAATTGTTTTATATATCGTCACAATTAAATATTCGGGGAGAGAGTGATAAAAATTTTAACTCGTAAATATTTATTTTTGACACGAATTTTAAAAAATAATAGTACTTTAATTTTAGTGGCTAGTAAAAAGACAATTTTGTCTTTTTTTTTTATATAAAAACAATGATGTGATTTTAAAATAGGAGTATTTGCAGGGAAAAAAAGGATCCATAGTTACTAAAAAATAATGATTACTTCTTAATTGGACAATTTAAAATAAAATTATATATACGTTGTGAAATGAATGAAAAGCAACATAAAGCGATGAAAAATAATATATTTCAAATGAAGACTAAATATCTACCCTAATAAATGAAAACGAATTCAATAATTGATTTCAAATAATCTCAATGAGCAATTAATAAATTGATTATAGACCTTAGATACAAGCATAATGTCTAATTTTTTATTTTTTATTTTTTATTTATTAGATCGGCGGTAATAGTATCATAGTTCAATCACATCTTTAATCGAATAAATAAATTAGGTACGATCATAAAATAATTTTTTAAACTGAAACATAGTACGGAAAAAGCTCAATTCAAATACTCAATCAATTACAAAAAGATTTATATATCCAATCAAGTATGAAAAAAATCATTCACACAAAACATCCAACCTTTAGACTCAAATAAACAAACACCCAAGACACATGCACAAGAGAGAAAATAGAAAAATAAATACAACAAAAATACAAAAAAGAGAGGGAAATTAAAAAAACAATGAAGGAGAAATAGGCGTAAGAACGGATTGGTGGGGAAGAATGTGAACAATTCTTACCTAGAAGAGAAAATTCTTACCTGGAAGAGAAAATGCTCGAATCGGTTCACAGACCCAGGAAGTCTTACCTTCGATTGAATAGGAATGTAATGTGTATAGTTTTATCCAAAACCTTATTTACCACTTCATTAAGTAAGTACACAATTACAACTGTAAATGTTCGATTAACGCACAAAACATTCTCACAAATATTATTTTAATATCAAACTCAAATTAAATATTTCCAAACTTTTACCAAAGAAACACACACTTAATTCATATCAAAACACATATCACAAACCCAAATATGGAATCTAAATTTAATCGAACTAGAATAGAAAATTAGTTGTTCATAATTAAAATAAACAAAAACGATAAATTATCCAGAGGAATAATGATGATCTTCTAGTGATCCCTTATCTCCAATAGTCTCCATCAATCCTCCAAGTCAATGAATGGATTGTAATGCTCCCTTTAATTTCTTAATTCTCCTTTTATATAAGATCAAATCCTTTCTACGCCTTAATTGTTCCTTCAAACTTAATCTCTAGTCTTGGATTGTTTCCTTAAAAAATATCAAGTCTCAATCTCCATAAATCCCCAATTAATTTACAATAAATCCTTTAATATTTATCTAAATCATTTTTAATGGATTTTCTTGAAACAAGAACTCAATCTCTAAATATCCCATTAATTTATAAAATTTTCATCAAGCTTTTACATAATTCCTTTGATTTTCAGTCGGAGAATTGATATGGGCATGTATAGTTTCTCAAATCACTCCATTCTTACATCAATTAAAATCGAATCATAAATTAGTAGATTTTCATCCAAATAATAAATTATAATTGTTATTAATCTACAAACATACATAATCATATGTGCCACTACTTCCGCCACCGGTTACCTTTCCAGCTTCATTCTCATCGATGCCAATACTGCCAAATATGTTTGTCTTGACCAAGATGTTTATGGGACAAAAAATGGCACAACCCATCACCCTGCAAAAAACTATCGAAATTCAACGGAGCAAACTTTAAAACTTGGCAACAAAAAATGTTTTACCTAATGATGGAGTAGCCTAGGCCAAATGTCGTCAAGTAAAACGGATGATGCGGGTACCCAAAAGTATATTGTATCGTTATATCTATCATACCATATCGTTGACGGGCATTCTGTTTTGGACAAGTATAAGAGTTTCAACTTTTTTTTATGCAATGTCCAAGTTAAGGGGATGTTGCTCCCCGATGCATTTAATGTGGTAGCGGTTATTGAAAATCTGTCTTATTCGTGGAGGGATTTAAGAACTATTTTCTAAAATTAATTATTCAATAAGTTGAAATGCATGTGAGCTATAAAATTATTATTAATATGATTTAAGCATATCAATATCGGTAAGCCATAGGCGCTAGTGGCGGAACTTGCATCTATATCCCTGGGTGAGCAAAATATTATAATTTATTTAATATTTAGTTAATAAATTCAAAAAATAATAATTACATAATTACATATGAATTTAAATAGTTTTGGAGGGACAAATTGTATATAAATACATAAAAATTAATATTTTTAACACTAACAAAATCATACAAAATTGAGCTTTTTGTCCCTAATAGGCATGCGCCGCTTGCCCGGACCATTATTGGTCGTGGGTTGAGGCTTGGACTTAGTGAATACTAGATTTGACGAAATCTATTATGTTCGCTTAATCGAAATAAAATATTTTGTTAAACTCTAAGCCTAAAAAATAAATTAAAAGCCGAAAAATACATTTGCATAAAGCATGGAATTTAAATTTGCACAAAAAAATATATGTATTGATATAAGACATACATGGATATATGCATGGAAATCAATTTTGAAAGGAAAAGTACATGCACGCCTACAAATGTATGATATATCCATGTTTTCATCATATGCATGAAATTGCATAATAAATGTTCATGCACACAAATATTCTCATGCATGCCACCAATGCAATTTTAAATTTAAATTTTCAAATTGCATATAATTACATATATTCAAAACCATTCAAAATAAAATTTGATGAGCTGCACATTACTTGATGTCGTCCATGTCGGTATTGACTGGAGAATTAAATCCCCATGAAAGTTTATGCCTATAAAAGTCCATGCTCATTCTAAACACACATCAACCAATACATCTCCATCTTCTCTTTGGTTCAATTCTCCGGCGATTTCTTCAGTTAAGTTTTCCGACGACTTTCCTAGCTCTCTCATTCCTTTTCGAGCCTCCCGACAAGATATTAGCTCATCTCATTTTAGTTCGTCAGAGTTATGAAATATTAGGGTGTCACCTAATTCGAAGACGAACATCGTTATATCTTTAGGAATGTTGCTTCACGAACCGGAGGCACTATCGAGACATATTCGTTTTTACGGAGAGATGTCCTATCTCCACTCAACGTGATTATCGAATTTATTTTGATAATTATATTCTTACAATATAATACTATCATTATATTTCTAAAATACAATTGGTCTTAAGTGTAGTTTTTCAAATTCATTCATCTAAGCAATTTTTAAAATCCATCTCAGTTAGCCATTTGGTTAATAAATTTGCTGATTATCTTTAGATTTTACATAGTCTAGCTAATAAGATTATCCCGTGTAATCAATTCTTGCACGGTATTATATTGACGATGAATATGTCATGATTTACCGTTGTACATTACGTTTTGTATTTTTTCAATCGTCGTTAGGCTCTCATAATATATTGTTATTGTGTACACAAATTTCTTTCAATATAGAATATCTTGTAAGAGTTGTCAAAATCACTTTGTTTCCTAGACTGCTTTATATAAAACAATTAAATTATAATTTCATGGAGAATCGGAATATACATATTTTTTTAGTTCATTTTCACGACACAACAGTGAATATATATCAAGAAAGATTCTCTAATTTGTTGAGTGGAAAAACCTACAAATAACCCTAATCCTTATAAAGAGACCTAATCCTTTTGACCTCGTATAGACTTTCTCTCAATAATCCTAAACCCTCCTTTTATTTTCTCTTCTAATTACCTTATTCTCGTCTGTTCACTGGACTTTTCGATGATAGTGCTGCTTTGAGTAAGATATAAATTGTGTTACTTTGTTCTTCCTATTGCTTTACTTGTGTTTTTTTTATTTGAGCATTCAAATTTATGTCATAACTTTGTTGAATATTGTGTTTGTATTTGTTTGGTATTTTTAGAATTTTTGTTGTTTATAATTTTGTCATATTAAGTTAAATATTTAATTTTTTATTTTATTAAAAACTAATTTTATACTTAAAATATTTAATCAATATTTATTTATATTACGTCAAATAAATAAGTAAAATTATTATTTGATCATATAAGTCGAACCAAGTGAAGTGCATGACTTATAAAAAAAATATTGTTTTGGGTAAAATATAAATGTTTTCCCTTAATATTTAATTGTTTCTTTTGTTAAAATTTAACAACATATTTTTTCAAAAATATTACTCCCTACGCCCATAAAGAGTAACATTTGTTTTTTGCACGTAGATTTTTTAATATTAATATTATATTGAGTTGTAGTAAAAAAGACGAAAATACCCTTATTAGTATTGTGTAATATAAAGGTGGTGGCATTTGAGTAATATACTGTAAGTTGAAATGATATTTATTATGCTAGGTAGATAGTACAATTACTAAATTAGAAAATGGTACTCTTGTTTTGGGACAGACAAAAATGGAAAATGGAACCCTTCTTATGGGTGGAGGGAGTAATATTACACACATTCGTTATGTTTAGGGTAAACTGTTTTTTAGTCTCGTATCTGACCCAGTTATCATTTTAGAACTTTAAGTGGATCATGTCTGAAAACAGTCCCGTAACTAAAAATTTTTTGTTAAAATAATCCTCCGATGTCGGACTTGCCATGATGGCCCGCCATTAGTGACGACTACAAAAGAAACTACAAATTACTACGGAAAAATTTCATCACAAATGACAAAATTTCTGTCATAACTTTCAATTACAACGGAATTTGCGACCAAGTGGAAGTTGTAGTAAATATTATTGTAGTAATCCAATGTGATAATTAAAAATTTTCCGTTGCAGATAATTCCAATAGAATTAATGACCGTCATTTCTGTCGCAATTTTTTGTTACGGAATTTTACTACAAAAATATATTGTTATCATAGTGCAATATAATTGAAAAGATTTGTTGTTAATTCTATTGCAAGTTTTTCCAACGCATTTTAAAAAAGAACATATATGTTGCAAGATCCGTTGCAAATAGAATAACAAATTGCGAGAGAATATAACTATTGCTAATTCCGCCGCAATTTTTGTAGTAGATTTTTTGCTCATTTTTTGTCAATTTTTTTTTTCAATATCTATCTCACAAATATTAATTCAATCCTCCATAATCAATAAAATTTAATGATTCGATTAATATTTCTCGTCAAAGATACAAGAACTAACTGAAATCATATAAAATTTTCAAATTTAAACAGTGTCAATAGAACAAAAACACAATATATTTAGTATCAATACCGCAAGTAGCACATATCAAAAAAATGTATAAATCTAATTCAAGTTACCATAATATCATACCAAAACAACTAAGGTCGTAACTAAAAAACTTGTAATAATAAAATATCATGATATTGGAGCACTACCACCATCTAAATCGGGTTCGGACCTATGAATGGATGGTTCTCCCATACGTCGTAATTGATCCATAATGGTCAAGTTCAAATAGTATATGGCTCGTTGTTGGTTCTCCATATTTGTGAAACGTTGTTGCATCACTTCCCATTGACTACGTCCCTCGGCAAGATATGTCCTCAACTCACCCAACTCACACTCTATCTTTGTCAATCGTTCCTCAAGAATAAACGTGTCTGGAGTACGACCATCGCTATAGAAGGGATAATGGTCGAGGAGAAATAGTCGCACCTAATGACCCCAACCGATAAATGCGATTTTTCTTGTCACGGGATACTACGGTGAGGAATACATCATCCTGATCATATGACGGATTTCATTGTTGAGTCAGGTGTGCTTCAACAGCATCCACCTCATCCTGAAAATAATTTAGATGAATTCCATGTTAGTTTTCCAAACAAAATCATAAAATTACCTTCCTTGTCTTGTATCTTGAGCTATCTAGAGTTGTCTGTCAGGCTGTTTGTATGTATGTCTTTAGAATTCTGGTTTCTTCCCACAAATGAAAAGAGGTCAACAGACAATGTGCAAACTACAATACAATTTAAGATATTTGGTCAGCCATCATTAGCAGTATATTCCGAGAACAGGTAGTGATATCAATGAAGCACTATCTCTATCTACCCATATGCAATGGAAAGATTGGCTAATAACAATATTAATATATATATATATATATTAGTACCAAAACTTACAAGTCCGCCGCATACAATCAATCCTGTCCAACTGCTCTATTCATTACACATAAGAAAAAAAACATTAAAAATTTGCATCCAAAATACAAAATCATGTTCAGAACTATATGCTCAATCTAGCTTTGGCTATCCAAATTGATTATAACAAAGTTAATTAAAAAAAAATCAATAAGATATTTCCACACATCCTTAGTAATGATATATAAGAAACCAGTTAAGGATAGACATGTTAATGTATCAAAAGTTAAAAACACCAAAGAAAAAGCCATGTTAGAAGAACAATTGAGTATCTTGTTTGTGGCAATGGCAATCCTCTAAAGTCAGGCATAAAAACAATGCTTGATGCTCAAATAAGCAGTTGTTATGCTAGGAAATGCTTATCTCGAAAAAACTATAATATAATATATTTATTTAAGTGAAACTCAGCATGAATTTTAAAGTATTACACTATTAGAGCTAGTATATGTAAACTCGTCAAATTGAACATTGTATGCAAAGCAATATGGTATAACTATAACTAATTAATCCAAGGTTTTCAAGTTCAAATATATTAATGAAAAGATCATTATGGGGTCCAACTCTTAATTAATCTTGTATATTAGCTATTTTTCAGAATTATCACTAAATTAATTTCTAAATGAATAAAGCTACACTATACATTACCACAATAGTATTAATTTATTCTATAAGTAATAATTTAAACTAATCTCAAATTTACAATAGGAAACAACCAAGACAAAATGATTATAAGATCATAGCTTTGAGAGTAAAACAAAAACTGAAATAGGCGCAGAAAGATGAATTGTGAAGAAAATTTATTAAACTGAAATAATCAGGTTTGATGTGTGCACAATGCCTTCTATATAGAGGCTGGTATTATTATCAGACACATCCTGACCCTATACACAGATTCATGAAGTGGGGTAACCTTTTTGGTAAAAGAGAATTGGATTACCATTGTCGGGAAGTTTGAGTGAAAGCTAGGAAGGGCACATCTCTCTAAAGGTGGGAGTCTCACACATAACAAGATTGAGTTGATTTTGGACAAAAAAATGTTGAATCTCCCGTAACCATAATCACTGATATGGGCGGGCACTACATTCTTTCTTTCCTAAAGTTTATATGTACCAACATATAAAATAACCAGTTGATTTTGAAAGAACAAGATTGGTTGTTGGTCTAGTTACTAAATCTTATTGAGATAACTAGTTGACTTGGAAAGAACAAGATTGGTTGTTGGTCTAGTTACTAAATCTTATTGAGTTCTTTTGTAGGTTACAACTTTACAGAAAAGAATAGACCATGATGGAAATGAACAAAAAACAGAAAAAATCACATTGAAATCTTACTATAGTAAACTTCTACTGAAAACATGAAATAATTGTTTTCTTGAAATCAAGTCTGGCTAAGAAATGATAGAACCCTCATTATGATTATGATTTACCTAGTTGTTTCATATATAGCCCCTTCTATATGTGCTCCAATTTTCCACTAGGGTGTGTAACTCAATCCTAGTTATTTATTTTATAAGACAAAAGTATATTTGCTGTGTGAACAACAATTCTTTTAGTGTTTCTAGTATAAGCTTGGCTTCTTGACCACCTACATCTTAATAGGAGAAATCTCTTTTAGGTATAGGAACAAAAAATCTTGTTGTAAATCTTTAGCTAATGATCATTCATTATTAAATCAAGTCAACTATTCATTGGACACAGAAGTATTACTGCTCAAAGAGATGCTTGATCGCTGCAACAAAATAATTATGTGCAATAAAACTTCTCAAGAATGAATATTTACATGGGAAACACAGTCTCAACTCCTACACCAGCAATGATCCACCGAATCCGAATTGTGGTGTGGATTCCAGCATTTTGCTTCGAAATAATTATACTTTTATATATAGACACCCTTTTCCTATTCTATGGGACTTCCTATAAAGAATAAATTATATCTCCAATTCACATGTGAAACAAATCAGGGAGTGTTGGCAGCAGAAATGTGTCCATACTGAAAATATAACTAAAAATCAAGATGATTTGTTACCAGTTTTATTTCCACAATATCTTCGACACGAAGGTCTGGAATAGGCCTTTCTTGATCTGATGCTTCAATTGCTCTTTTATTTAGTATCTGTTTTAAATATCCACATCCATTAACACAATATTTCTGTTCCAATAATCAATAAAATGCAAGAAAAAAAAAACAAAAAAACAAAAAAAGCTATATACATATAACCATTAAAGACAGGTAAAACTTATAGAACTTATGTTTTGGTTGTGTCTGCAAGACTTATTCATCAATGAAATGACAGATTCCTAAGATTCCACAAAATTTACAATCTATCTCATTTTCACATTCACACCACACATATTAGTTTCTAAGCATCCTCAAAACGAACTCCTTTGCTCTTTGTCTAGCCATCTAGTATCTAGAGAGCAATGGCACAACTTCAACTATTCAAGATTCAGCTCAAGTGGTTCCCCCAAAACCTCACTTTGGAGGGTAAGCCCTGGCCCGGAGCTTTTAATACGACATCACATGTCAAAATCAACGTCATAACCTTTCCTTGACAACACAATTTGCTTACCTCCGGTCCCGGACAACTAACTCTCAAATGAACACCAAAAGAATGGTAGAGATAAAATGCAGATCCTGTCAAGATCCATGCAAAAGGATCTTCAACACCTCACAAGCCAAATCATTCTATGATATTAAATCTAGCCCCCTGCATTTGTATTACATATATTTCCAGTGTTTACTTTGTCTAGTTTCACCATAAATAGTAGTCTAATGATGCTCAAAATATTGTATTCTAAACTATCTTAAGGAACAATATTTATTTACTCAAAGAAAACCATTAGTTTCAAAAATAGAATCAATCAGCTATATAACTAGCTAATATTATTCTTAAATTACTGGCTATCTAGGTTAGGGTTCGTACAATCAAATACTTCTCAAGTATATGTTTCCTAGAGTTCCTCGATTGAGATGAAATTGTAGGAAAGGCAAATTGACTTAACTGCAATGCTTGGAAGATCAGCTTAACTGCAATGATAAAGTTCCTCTCACAATCGTTACATTTTTTTGAAAAATAAACAAAGATATTTTGAATATAAAACAAACCACATCCTCCAAATAAATAAAAACAGAGCCATCCAAACCTACCAAACAAACATCGGGTATGCCTCTTTGAACCACGCAGAAGAGAATTTCCAGCCTCAAGTCGATTTGTGTGCCACCTCGAAGGGGCGACGCCAGAGCAGATGATCGGCGGCGAGCATCGGGGAGTTTGATTCGGAGAAATTAATATGTCTTTGTGGTGAGCAATGCTAGAAGCTCGAGCTTGTTTGCGAGTGAGTAGCGCGAATGAGAATTAGGGCAGATTCAATATGTGGTAAAAAATTTAAAATTAATAAAAGTATATAAAAAAATAAAAAAATAAAAATTATTATTATTTTTAATTTGAACTCTGCAACAAATTTAATTTTTTGTTATTTCTATCGCAATTTTGCAACAGAATATTATATTTGTTGCATAATTTTTGAAAAATCTGCAACCGATTTAATCTATTGCTATTTCCATCGCAATTTTGCAACGAAATATTTTATTCGTTGCATAATTTTTTTGAATCTCCAACAAATTTAGTATGTTGCTATTTCCCTCGCAATTTTGCAACAGAATATTATATTCCTTGTGTAATTTCAAAAATATTTGTGACAAATCTATTCTATTACAGTATTCTCTCACAACATTACGCAATTGAGATTATTTATTTGTTGCTTAGCAAGTTCCGTTGCAATTTTGCAATAGATTGTATTCCGTAGCAATATTCCATTGCAATTTCTAATTTTTTTTTGTAGTGGACGTGGTTGACATGTTATTACTACGTAGATGTTACTTCGGCGACACTTAGAATTTTTTCTTTTTTATTTTACAAAATATCTTGGTAAACTATTTTAAATTATGTATATGAGCCCCTTTGTCATTTTTAGGACATTTAAATGGACTCTATCTGAAAATAGTCCTGCAAGTAAATTTTTTTCGCTAAAATGGTTATCCGACGTGGCATCTATGTGGTGATTACATGTTAGCCGCGTCAGCCCCACATTAGCAACGATTGGCCAATATGGCGAGTCCGGCACCGGAGAACTATTTTAGCGGAAAAAATTTATTTACAGAGCCATTTTAAGACATAGTCCACTTAAAGACCTAAAATGATAAAGGGTGTCAGATACTGGACTTAAAAAACAATTTACCTTTATTTTTATATTACCTACACAATTTTTTATACCTCACATAAAAAAAAAAAATCATTCAAACCAAAACACAAAATAAACACACCATCAATTCTTAAAAGATAATATTAAAAATTAAATATATCCACAAAATAGTAAAAATCAATAAAAAAAAAAATTAAAAAAAAAAATCACCAAAAATATAATTCTACTCGTCCGTTCCAAAAGAAGAGTATTATTGGCTTTTTGTGTATAAATATTTGAATATTAATTATTATATTAACATAGTATAAATCAAGAGAAAAAAAAAAGATAAAAATACCTCTATTAGTATCTTATAATACAAATATAATGATACTTTTAATCTTAAATACAATGACATAAAAAATAAATAGTACAAATAGCATAAATTTTCATCTCTCACACTAAAAATATCTAAAATTCTAAGTACTAAATAAACATTTTTATTCTATGTTATTATTATTATTATATATATATATATTTCTTTTAATATAATAGTGTAGATTATATTGCCTTTGTGTTCCAGTATGGTGTTGAAACATAGGTTCAGCATGTGGAATTCATTATGCTCAATCATATAGTAGATTAACGGTCCATATTAAATCAATGGATAAAATAGTAAAAATGACATATATAATAATTTTGGTACTAATTTCATCATTTATGGAAAAGGAGATAAATGTTACAATTAGAGAAAGAAGATAATTAGTTGAATGATTTCACATGAATGCCCACGTGATAACTTTCTCCTCCTCCGGACCAATCTTAAACAAGTCAATCAAATCGTGTGACTTTTCGTAGGGCGAAGTTAGCACTTTTGATGGAAGTCGATCCCTGAGAATCCTAATATATTTGGTATGGACAACCGGGTTATAGAGTGTCCCGTCTGAAGCAGCTATGTTTGTCAGGGCAGCATCTACGGATGGTGTGTACTCTTGTTCAGAGGCAGAAACAGGATTTCAAATAAGGGGGGACTAAAATTTAGAATTAATAGTCATACATATAAAATTGTCAGACAATTGTATTTTTCGAGTCGTCATATTTTGAAAACATTGAAAAATAGCTTATGTATCAATCTTTTCAAATATTTTCTTTTCAATATAACATAGCAAAGAATCTATCAAAAAGTCATCTATCATATTTACTATTTTGGATGATTCAGATTTTTAAAATTTAAAATATTTTATATTTAGTATTTTTGAGTTTGTATGCTCATAATTTTTTCCCCGATACATTCTCAATATATACTTTATATTTTTACAAAAGTTAATATCGAAAATAAGATATTATTTTTTATATTATCGATACAATTTTTTATACTTATAGCATGTTTGAATATTTGTGGAAAATAAAAATTATATATTGACCAAAAAAGAGAGTTTCAATGTGCATATATATAGGCATATATATGTGGGCCCCAAATGACAATATATATAAAAAAATATACTAACACCCCCTCTCAAACTCAAGGTGGTAAAGTAGAAACCAACTTGAGTTTGCTCAACAATGTGGAGAACCGGCCTGGAAAGAGGGACTTGGTGAAGATATCCGTAGTCTGATCCTCGGAAGAGACAGAAGAGAGATAAACAACGCTTGCATGAACATGCTGACAAACAAAGTGACAATCAATCTCAATATGCTTGGTGCGCTCGTGAAAGACATCATTATAGGATATCTGAATCGCGCTCGTGTTGTCACAATGGAGGGAAGTGGAAGAAGGTTGAGGAACCCCGAGATAAAAAGAAGCCAACGAAGCCAAAGGAGCTCTGAAGTCGAATATGCAAGAGCATGATACTCAGACTCTGCACTTGAGCAAGAAACGAGAGTTTTTTCTTGTTGCACCAAGAAACAAGGGAACTCCCAAGAAAAAAACAATAACCTGTGATAGAGCGACAATCAGTCGGATCACCTGCCCAATCAGCATCAGAGAAACCTGTAAGGACCAATAGAGATTCAGCAGAAAAATGAAAATCATGTAGGAGTATTCCCTTTACATAACGAAGGATGTGCAACACAACAACATAGTGAACCGTCTGGGGATTAGTCATGAACTGAGCAACAACATGAACCACATGAGCTATGTCAGGGCGAATGACCGTCAACTATATCAGGGATCCCACTAACTGACGATAGCAAAAGAGATCCTCTAGAAAAGTGCCGTCGAAATGAGCAAGTTGGTAGTTCCCCTTGAGAGGGGTGGATGCAATCTGGCTATCAGTCAGACCTGCACGAGATATGAGATCACATGCATATTTTGCCTGAGATAGATATATGCCATCTGGAGCGTTAGAAATCTCAAGTCCGAGAAAATAATGGAGCTAACTAAGACTCTTCATATCAAAGTGTCGATGAAGGTAGGTCTGTCGATCGGATATACCAGAAGTATCTTCGCCGGTAATAACCATGTCATCCACATACAACAAGAGAATGATGATCCCGAAAGGAGAACGACGAATAAAGAGAGCATAGTCATAGGGAGATGCAGAAAAGCCATATTGAAGGAGCGCAACACTAAAAACTTGGCGAACCAAGCTCGCGGCGCCTGCTTCAGTCCATAAAAAGCACGGCGCAGCTGACATACCTTTCCTGAAAAATCTGAGCCAGGTGGATGGGTCATGTAGACTTCCTCAGACAAATCTCCATGAAGAAACACATTCTTCACATCCAACTGTAATAATTGCCAACGTCGAACAGCACCAACAACAAGGAGACAACAGACAGATGTCAAACGAGCAACTGGAGCAAATGTCTCCTCATAATCAATACCATACTCCTGCGAAAAACCCCTGGCTACAAGGCGAGCCTTGTAGCGCTCAACAGAACCATCGGAGTGAGTTTTGATTTTGTATACCCACTTGCAGCTAATAGGTTTCTTGCCAGGAGGAAGATTGACGATATCCCACTTTCTGGTCTTCTCAAGAGCCTATAATTCCTCAGACATAGCATCGCGCCACAAGGGATCACAGTTCACCTCACGAAAGGTTCTGGGTTCATGGTGAGATAAAATGACAGAAAAAAATGATAATCAAGTAGATGAGATGGAGGACGACTTACACGGGTGGGTCGCCAATCAGTGGCGGCAGGAACTAGAATTTCCGGAGGATTGGGCACAGGCTCACGAGGCGCATGAGGGTCAGCTGGTGGGGACAGATCAACATCAGATAGACCAGCAAGAACGGACGTGGGTTTAGGACCTGCAAGAGGATGAAAGGAATCCAGAACAAAGATCGGGGACTCTGACTCAAAGGGAATGAAAAATTTAGACTCAAAGGAAAAGAACTTATGCTCCCAAAAAGTAACATCCCGAGAGATACGTAGAAGATTCGACAAAGGATCCCAACATCGATAACCTTTATGTTCTATCCCATACCAAAGAAAACAACACAGATGGGTGCGTGGTTCTAATTTGTTACGTTCATGAGGAGGAAGATGAACAAAGCTGACACAACCAAAATGATGAAGATGAGAGTAATCAGATACCTGGCGGAAAAGCCTTTCAAAAGGTGTGGTATCCTGAAGGACAGAAGAGGGTAAGCGGTTAATATTATGAACAACAGTAAGAGCAACCTCACCCCAAAACCAATCTGGACAACTGGCAGATGACCAAGTCTAAGGTGCAAGTGATAGGAAGAGAAAGGAGAGACTGCAGTGGAAAGAGATGGTGTCTGGCGAGGGCAAAGGTGGTCAAGCTCAAATAGGTGGCCTGTCTTGCGACCCGTCCCAAGTATCTGACCCGTCTGCGTGTCTTGAACCTGCACACCAAAAAAATAAAAAATTACAGTAAGATCTTGCTCAACCAACTGACCGACAGACGCAAGGTTTAAGGCTAATTTTGGAATGACATAAACATCATCGAGGTGGGGGGACGATATATGACCAGTATGAGTAATGCGCATGGATGTGCCATCAGCGGTAAGTATATGAGGGGATGAGGTGACAGGTTGGGAGGAATGTAAAATGCGAGGGTCAGGTATCATGTGGTTATAACAGGCAGAATCAATATACCATGTGTTGTTACCTGATGTCGAGGCTAATGAATGATGAATTGATAAAACCTGAGTGAGCATGTGATGTAGGTCCTCAAGAGTGGGATGCGGTTGAGGCGACTGTGATACGCTAGTGGCAGCACTAATGGTAGAGGAAGAGCCGAAAGAGGATTGATCAGCCTTGAGATTCTTGGGACAATGCAAACGGATGTGGCCTTTCTGATGGCAGTAGTGACACTCAACCTTAGGGCAAAACATTCGGGCAACTGCGACAGTTATCAGACTGAGGTGGTCGGGCATCCTTTCGATTATCTCTGCAATGAGGAGTAGAAGATGGAACTGCCAAGGCCGAATCAAGGATAGGAGCCGTAAGCATCTTGAGGCGGGTGCTCTCAAACGAAATATCCTTCATCATTGTATCTAAGGAAGGCAAGGGATGACGATTAAGTAAGGAAGCACGCACATGCTCATATTATGGACCAAGCTTCATCAAGAGCTGAATCAACCGAAAGTGCTCAATCTGTATGTCTACCTCATCAATGCGATCCCACATAGACTGTATAGTAGAGATGAACTCAATCATATCTTGGCGCGAGTCATGTGTCAGTGCATTCAATAACCCTATAAGATGATGATAATGCATGTCTCTAGTGGCCTATAACGATGCTACAAATAATCTCAAGTTTTCTTGGCAGTGTCCATTTTGCGAAGTTGAATCTGAATGGAAGAGGTATTCTGAATCCAAGTAAGAATAATGTGGTTCTTACTATCCCACTTATCCAAGGCATTCTGATAGTCTATGAGATCCTTATTGTTGAGGGGCGCCGTAGAAGTGATAACATGAGCAACCGGTGCAGAAAAGTCGCCAGTAACATAGTGTCATAATCTTTTACCAATCAAGAAACTGTTCATAGATTCAGCCCACAAATCATAATATCACTAGAAAGAAGAACAGTAATCCCGGGAGCGTTTACACGATCCATTTTAAGAGCCATACTATGAAGCGAGAAAATCAAGAATAGTATAGCGCACAAAAGAATCGTGCAGAAAATCAGACTGGGCAGGCCAACCCAGTAACAGTCGCAAAATAAATTCAAGTCAGATGGCAAAACCGACCATACCAGGATATCGGGGATCGAAGCAGAAGACGGTGACCGGAAACCGCCGGATGCGGCG
Source organism: Andrographis paniculata (assembly GCF_009805555.1). Lineage (NCBI taxonomy): Eukaryota > Viridiplantae > Streptophyta > Magnoliopsida > Lamiales > Acanthaceae > Andrographis > Andrographis paniculata. The sequence continues at coordinate 2,836,387 of NW_026137607.1, read as the reverse complement.
GGAAGGCAGCGGTCGCCGGAGAGATACGACGTAGATTTGCGTCGGAGGCGCGTGCAGCTGTCACGCGCCGACGTTGGCGGCGAAAACAATGAGGATTAATAGCTATGTCTATTCCATAAAAAAAAAATATATAGACTCTGATACCATGTTTGAATATTTACGAAAAATAAAAAATTTATATTAACCAAAAAAGAGAATTTCAATTTGCATATATATATATATAAAAGCATATATATGTGGGCTGCAAATGACCATATATATATATATAAAAATAAAAATAAAAAAAAAAAAAACTATGCTAACATAGCAAAATAAATTTTAAATTAAAACACTAACGATGTATTTCTTTTGACAAGTTTTTGGGTTTGGCATTGCTAAATTACTATTTGATTGGTTTGGGCGCAAGAACGATGGGTTGGGTGAGGACAGTCTCTGCAGGCTACAAATTACTATTTGGTTTGTTTGGGCAAAAGAACGATGGGTGGGGACAGTCCCTGCAGGCTACGGGTAAGGAGCTAGCACTTAGCTTTTTTTAAAAAAAAATAAAAATAAAAAATTAAATGAATATATTTGCGTGGTAATGCAAAACCGGCAGTGAGTTAATTATTTAATTATATAACAATAATTTTTAATAAAATATATGTCATTGTGTAAAACTAATTTTTTATACAATATTAATAAATAAAAAAATATAAATATTTATTTATAATTATCAAAAATGCTTTTAATAATTAGTTAGCTGATTCAATTAGCTGGTTGTATTAAAATATTTGGTAAAATAACTATTTGATATTAGTTGTTTATACATAAAATGATAATTAATGATATTGATATGTTATTTTTTAAAATGTTTAATTTTTGTTCATTTTATTTTAAAAATTATGAGAATTTTTGTTGTTAATTATTAAAAGCATAAAAATATTATACTCCCTCCGTCCCACATACTTTAATCTCATTTTAAATTTTTTAATTTATTTTTTTATTTTTAATTAAACTAATTAGTTATCTTAATTTTAAATTATAATTATTTATATTATAGGATAATAATTTTCGCTAATACATTCTTAATAGACACTATATATGGGACGGAGGGAGTAAATTTTTGTTTTTATATTTTAGATTTGAAAAAAATATTTTTATTAAAAAACAATAATAATTTTTTATTAAAATGGTGTAAAATATAAAAGAATAAATCTTTCATATATATATACATATTTTTATTATGATAATTATTATTTATTAAATTTTAATGTAAAATTTATATATTAAAAAATATATAAATAAATTAATAATATTTGTCTTTTCTATTTGATTTAAGTTTAGTAGATTTATATATTTTACAAATATAATAATTTATATGTAATAATTAATAATAGTAATTATTTTAAATTTACAAACATAATTTATAATTTAATATATTAAATATATTAAAAATAATTAATAAATACTGTAATAAAAATATATTTATATGTATGAAATAAATAATTAATTTTTAACAATAAATAAGAAATAAATTAAATTAAAGTGAAAAAATTATTCCATCGAAAAATTCTTTCCAAAACATCCGAGAAACTTAATATTCAAATTGCATTATAACTAATTTTATAAATTTAATTGACAAAACTGCCTATATCCCATGTGGTTTAGAAACTCGGCACATTTCCCTCATTACTTTAGAAATTGTATAGCACTCCTGTGTCGAGTATATGTGTGACTGTTTCCTTTATATACCCAAACTCCCCATTTTATCCTTCCACTCCAAATTCTTCCAATTTATGTTAATGATCCAAATTTCCTTGTTTAGCATCTCCCAGCCTCCGAATTCCTTGTTCGACATTGCTCAGCCTCCGATTTAGTATTTCCAGGTACGTATTTGAAACCAAATCTTATTGTGTAATATCGAAGAAGATACCAATGAAATTATATAATCGACTAATTTCCTATCTGAATGTGCATCATTTGTGTTTGTGCATCCTATGTGTTTATGGAGACACTAATGAAAATGTACGAAAGAAACAACAAATTATCTAATTGAACACCAATTCTTCTTATATGGTAAATTGGGGAACTTCTCAACCCGATATAGCCCTAATCCAAAACCAAGGAACAGACTTTCGAAATCGGAGAACTTCTCAACCCGAAATCGTCGCCAATGCAGACCGAGATGAAAACTGGAATCGTGACTTACAAGTTCAGCGATTGAAGAAATAAAGTTGGTTGTCCATTCTTAAATCGATGCCGCGCATTCGCAATGGTGGTCTCCGGGGAAGTCGTGGTCGGGCATTCGTCGTGGTGGTCGCTGCCTTCCGTTGCTGCGAACGGTGTCGGGAGGGGGTGGGGCGGTCGCAGGGGATTTTTGTCGGTGGGAGAAGAAAAAGTGAGTGATGAGGGAGAATGATTATGTCACAATTATTTAATTAAGGAGTATAGTGTGTAAAATTTCTGAAAACACAGGGAAGTGCTACGCAGTTTCTAAAGTACATGAAAGAAATGTGCCGAATTTTTAAACCACATAGGATATAGGCAGTTTTGCCAATTTAATTTAATATATATGTCATTATACATTTTACCTATAAAATCAATATATATTAAAACCCTTGGATCTAAACAAAATATATAATTATAAAGAAACACAAACTAACTTCTCAAAATATTTTCAGGGAAACACTTCTTAACAAACAAACCATTTATATTTTATTATACTCTCGTTTATAAAATAAGAAAAAATGACAAAATTGTTCATAACTCCCTTGTGGTTTTTAAACTCAGCGTAAGTCTCCCATCTACTTTAAAAATTGCATTACGCCGCCTTATACTTTAAAAAATGTTGCAGCATAAATCTTCATTTTACTTTAAAAAATTGCATGACGCTCCCTTATACTTTCAAAAATATTGCATGAAAGCCCATGCCATGCAAAATATTTAAATAGGAAATCATCTATTTATCACATGAAGAAAGTTTCATGGTGGTGGGGTTTCATGCAATACCCTTAAAGTATAAAGAGTATCGTACAATCCCTAAAGTATAGGGAGATTTTAGGCTGAATTTCGAAGCCACGGTAAATTATAAGCAATTTTATCTAAAAAAAAATATATATAGTTTATAAAAATAAGTCCGATTTTCTGGATGAATTTTGTAGCGGGTTAAAACGGAGCGGGTGGGTCGGGTTATAAGGCCGAGGCGGTTTCTAGGCTGCAAAACCCGTTCCAAAACCAGACAGACAGCCGTTGCCATCCCTAAATGGTAATTGAAGCTCAGTTTGAAAATCAGCAACTCATTCTCATCTCTTCGTCGTCGGACTCTCAGAAAGCTGATTCGCCAGTCATCCGGGATACCTGATTCGATTGGAAAATATGGAGAACTTGCAATCTGCTCTGAACGCTCACATGGATCAGATGGCAGATCTGGTGGAGACGCTCTCCGCGGAATTCCGCTCCGGACTCAAACCCGCTTATGAAAATTTCATGGGTTTCTTCCACGCCATTGACTGGAAGGTTTGTTTATGTATAAGAAGATTATACGCATGGTAAAACTTGAGTTTGTACTCGGTAACTTCTGCTTTTGGGGAATCAGATCTATCAAGTGAGAAACCAATTTCGAACTATGCTAGGATAGTTTTATGTTTGCACCTGATCTTGACACTAATTGCTACTAGACTTCCTTTCTGTTAGTGAATGTTCTCAGACTTGATTGCTACTCTTTCCTCTTCCTTTTTTTAGGCCCTTGTTTGTTTTGTTGTACTAGTTCAGTGTTCCAAAATTCTTAAATCTTGTATTTTTGGTAAGCCCCTTCCTTTTACTGAATTCACGTAGCAATTCTCTATTCTCAATTTGATTGTTGGAATTATTGCGTCTGTCTTTCAGCAGTGATCCTTTTCTCATTGTTGCCTATGATCAACACTCCATTCTCGTGTGGTTCAGTCCTGATTTTGTGAACTTCTCTACGTTTTTATACTCTCAACATCATTTAGAAAGCTTTACTTGAAGGAGGAAAGTGGATCATTCTTGAAGTTTGAAACCTCATGGGATCAAAGCTCTCATTTCACCTACTGTCTTTCCAGGTAATCCGCATACACATGCGGCATAGGGTCATAGGGTGCGCACATCACACTCCAATTCTAACTATAGCCTATTCAGCTTAAAAAAGCAGTTAGTAGCACTAACAGGCATGTTCTTCTCTCGTTGCAATTTGTAGATTATTGGATCACTAAACTTTCCAAACCTCTGCTCTAAAATCTTCTGAAGCTCATGTGCACATTGTACAATATACAAGCATCAACTAATTATAACATGATATTTGAGACTCACAACATCACCCTGTCATCAACCTTAGTCCCTTGTCTGTAACCGGGAGATACAGTTTTGGGCTTAGCTTTCCTATCGTTATAAACCCAAGCTTTGTTTTGGCTCCTAGTGCAATCAGCCAGCTCTACTCCCTCGATATTTAGTTAGAATCCCCCAGTAGTATAGTCACGAAAGTCGTTTCCGGATGATCTGAGCTGTACAACTATAGAGCCTTATCCTTCGTTATTTTAGCATAATCCATTCCTACAGCTGCTCTCATTCCATGCAGAGAAACATGGATAAAAGAATGTATACAATTACTAAGATCACAAAGGTCCATTGGAGAGAAAAAGCTTTCCTTTCTTACTATATCCTGTACTGTAAAATGGTTGTCTATCCTACCTATCCACATTTACAGAAGTAGGCCCCAAACTATCTGACTACCTATGTACACTTAGTGCTAATCAAACTATGTTGTAGCCAGTCGTGCAGTCTCTTGAGTCATGAAGTACAACACTGTATTCTAACCTACTGAGCTTCCACCGAATGTATTGGTACATTCAAACCTCTCCTGCTTTGACCTTGGGATATTTGAAGCTCATCTGTTGGTCGTGCAATAACTCCATGTAACCTGTTTGAACTTAACTTCAAGGTTCGCTCAGCGTACTTGTAATATATATTTGAAAGTGCAACAGTGTTTAAAGGATCACCCCTTGAATCCACCTGTGACATTTCAAATCTGCAGCAGTGGTTAAAGGATTTGCGAAGATATGATCAAGACTATCTTGACTATCATTGTTGAAGGCTCTCAAAGGTTGTATTACAGCTCTGTAGTTGACTTTGAATAGTTGATATAGGTAATATATGGTAGCACATTCCAGTAGGGTTGAATACCCTTTGACATAGAACAGGGTGAATGATGATGGGTGGTACTTGGTAGTCTGCTGAATGGTGAAGAATTTGTGATATATTTGAAGCAGTCTTTTGACAGTGTTATTGAAAACCTGGCCGGTTTGCAGCATAGTTGTCAATAGCGCGCTATAGCGGCGCAATAGCGGTGTAGCGTAGCTGTAAGACACTCTGCTGCTACGGTTGCTCCGCAATTCCGCGTTTACGCAATAGCGGTGTAGCAATCTGTAGCAGCACTCCACTATGTTATGCTATACTAAAATTAAAATCTAACCTTAACTTATAAAATATACTTTTTTATTATAATATAGGCAAAAAAACATTTATCTCAAATCTTAACTAAATTTTTAAATTCATTTCGAAAAAATAAACAAATTAGAAAGCCAAAAATTGTAAAATTTGATTTATATCTAGTATAACCAAAATTTGTTAGATCATTATGGTAGCAATGATGTGATTGGTCCTATTGTTTTGAATAATTCCAATGAGTGATTAATTAAAGAAGTTGATAATTGCGAAGGATAAGTTAGCTTTTGACAATGATAATTTGACTAGGGAGTTGTTGTTGATGCTAATAGGTCTGCTATCTACACTAAGATACAAACATCAATACATCAATAAGAAATAAAACTATAGGTACTTCTAGCTCTAAAAAGAGAAATGATATTATACAAGTGACCAACATACAATTGAATAAATTGATGAGAATGAATAAGATGAAAAAAAATATATAGACAAAAGTAATTAAACAGTGAAGATGATGAAAAAGAGGAACAAAAATTTTTATTAGATTTTGAATCTGATTAGCTTTGATATATCTCTATTACACAATAGTGATCAAATTTTTTTTGCTTATATAACTATCTAATAGTTATGATCATATATATATATATATATTGACATTTTATTGGTTTGAGTGATAATTATTAAATTAATTTATAGGTTTTTCTTATGTATTTTTGTTATAATTTTGTATATATAATAACTTTTTATATATATATTCTTAAATATTTAAATAGCGGTCATATAGCTATCCGCTATCCCGCTATAGCATTTTAAATATTGACCGCCACGTACCGCTATCCGTGATTAACAACTATGGTTTGCAGCAGCCACAAACTCAAACGATTTCCTAAAATGCTCTCTAATTTATATAACCACCATAATAATCTATTCTAAGCTTACTTCTTTTGTGCTTTTTGGTATCTTGTGATCATTCAATATTCTGATGGAAGAATGGCAGTTGGTATTTTCATGACTTACAGCTCTCAAGACTTTTTGAATCTTCAAAATTTTCAACTAGATTAATAAATGATTTTTCCTCAGTATTTTGGAATAAGAACTTACTATTACTCACTTCTTTATTTATATTATTGTATTTACCTTGAAGCATATTGTTGATTACAACTACTTTACTGATGCACTTTGGTTCAGAATAAATTAAATCTTTAATTACTGAAGCACTTTTTGAGTTTGTTTACTTTGTATTTTAGTTTGACTTATAGAGAATTCTGTCGATAGTATATTTTTGTGAGAGAACAGAGTGAACAAACCCAAAAGTATCTCTTCTTTGAAATGTTTTCCGGCTTATTGTTCCATTGTTCACTTACAGTGCCTTTTAACATCCTATCTCTTTGTCATCTTTAATATATGCTGAACAATATTTAGATGGTGTCATCTTTTGTTTGGGAATATCTTTATGAAAATATACATGATTAGTTCTCTCCACCTAGAGGCGGATTTATATTTTATTACTAGTGGCATAATATGATAATGTATAAATTAAAAATAAAATATTGTATGGAAGTATTAATGTTAATATTAATAAAAAATAAATAATATTAATAATATAGAAAAAATAATAATATTATTTTTGTATATTTGTTTTAATTAAATGGGTAATTATGACATTTCAAATTTTAAATGGGCATTAGTTTATCTTTTTTTAGATTAATTGAATAATGGCATTCTTGGACATGTTCAAGATGTATTCCAATTACAACTTCCCGCTTTTTGTTGCTAATTCTTGAGTTCACTTCCTTGTCTGCAGGAACCTTGGTTGATTTGCCTTGTATCCTTCCACATATTGTTGCTGCTTATAGTTATCCTTTCGAGGAAGAACGTCAACTTCCAGATGTGCTTTTTCTTTATTGCACGTATGCTTCCTTCATCGTACCTTTTCGTTTTCGTTACATAACAATGACCATGTCTAAAATCCTGCTGTTAGTTAACATGACTTATTGAACCAATCAAACAATCATAATCAGCATGCACCCACTGCGGGACCACAATAAACAAATGAAGTAATGAAAATAATGAGGTGTATTTACTTGAGTTTTTGTCAGTAGCAGCATGTATGTGTTGCAGTTTATTGATGCATTGACATCTTGCAGTTATAGGAGTGTATCTTGCTGAGAGGCTGAATCATTTATTATCCAGCAACTGGAAAAGCTTTGCTGGCCAAAACTATTTTGACCCCAACGGACTGTTTCTATCGGTCCTCTGGTCGGGGCCACTGTTGCTTATTGCAAGCATTATCTTGGTTAGCAATTGAGTACCTTATCCAGCATTCATTCTTGTTAGCGATGTGCAATAAATAAGACAATGCTGAGTGACCCTCTTCTGTTTGCAGGTGAACAACTTGTTTTCAATGTGCTATCTGATTGTGAGATGGAAAAGGGCAGAGCTCAGACATCGCGCAAGACTAGCTACTAAGAAAACCGATTGAGTGATGGATTTACGGAAGCGAATTTTGGTTTTGTCGGGGTGTGACTTGAAGAGGAACAATTAATTTGTGGATTTTAACACATACATAGCATGTTTTAGCATTGAATTGGAAAGGGCTATTGTAGACTTGTATTTTTGTTTTCCATTGAAGATGTGATATATACAGCTATGCGAACCAAGCTAATTGAAAGCCTGCTTGGCTAGTTAAAGGCTGAGTTCGGCTTGTTAACTAACTATTAACAAGCATTGCTAGCGCTCGAGAAAATACTCAAATTTTCGAGTTGAATCAGGTTTAGTTGATTCTACTCCCGTACGGGCACTGAACTTGTGGGAGTAGACCAATGTGGCACTGCCACCCTTCACACCCCTACTCCATTAATATCTTGCCTGCATGCATACATACATACATACGCACTTGTGAAATATTTATTTGTTAATGACTGTCTCCATGCCTTACATCTCTCCCTGTGCGCGCGAGAAACCAAGCAACGCCAAAAGGCCTTTCTACTTTATAGAATCGGCTTTCAAGTTCGAAGAAATTGACAATTTTGATCAGGTTTGTTGACAGGGTTGCAGTTTATATGAATGGATTGAAAATTTGTGGTCGTGTATGTTTTTTTTTTGTTAGTAATATGCTTGCTTTCCTATCTGTTTATGCGTTTATCGTTGCATAAGGGTAGGCAATGATGTATGCAATTTGAAGTTGAACAATATGGAAGTGATTACTTGTGCGGTCGTGTGTGTAGCAATGATCGGTTGGATTCGGAGATGTAATAATCATTATTTATGTGCGCATTTCGAATTGTAGGGTTGGAGGTGGAGGCCGAATTAAGGTGGAGGTTGTTCGTTTCCATGGAATCAATTGTTACACAATCAACCTGGTAAGTACAACTAACTGGCAATTTTGCAATGAGCAAGCACATAGCCTGCTATGAAAATTTTGAAAGTTTTATATTACATATCATACGTACCTCATATTCTCTGCTTACCAAGTATGTTGTTTTCTTTTGTGACATTTCAATGATCGAATTGTTTGTCCAATGCTCTGATCATTCATATTCTCTGCTTACCAAGTATGTTGTTTTCTGTTGTGACATTACAATGATCGAATTGTTTGTCCAATGCTCTGATCATTTTACCCCTGCGCATAATACCACATCGTTAAGAATGTCAAAACATCACTAAGAGATTGAAGTTTTCTCAAGTACGAACTCTGAACGAAGAATAGTGCCCTGTTTGGGAGCCAAAGAAAGAAAATCAAATGAAAAACCGCTGTATGTTGTAATTCTATGCATAGAAGATGGTTCAGTTTTTTCTTAGTCATTAAGCAGTGCATGTGTATGTATGACTAATTTGCTAAGTAACTCTAGTGATAATTAGCAAAATTAGTTGGAAGAAGTATCAAAGTCATGCAGATTTTGGTAGTTGGTTTGACCTGGGAATCATTTCGAACTAGACAACTTGAACTGAAATTTTACTCTATAGATGTAATAAACTTAGAGAAATTGATTTGTGTTTCAATGAGTTCTGCTATAAAAAAAATGGCTTTGTAAGTGAAGAGGATGAAACTACACATACCTGCATTTGAGAGGGTTACTTATACATTGCAGATGCTGTGATACTTCGATTAGCAAACTGCAAAATGAAGAAACTGTCACATGTGGGAGAGCAAGATTAACAAGAAGTGATAGATTTAGATAGGAAGCAGTAGTTTTTATGGACCTATATTATCCAGGATTGGCCAAGTAAATAACCACATCAATTATTAGTGTGAACTACATCAGACAGCAAGATGTCGGCAAGAAAATCAGGCTCTTCCATGAGCCAGACAAGTTCTTCCCCGACATTTCTTGCATGTTGGGCCACTTTATGTGCTGCCTCATTTCCGGATGCTTGTACATGTGAAAATAAACAACTGTCTAATTGTGTCATACAGTCTTTGACTTCCTGTTTGATTATGGTAGAAGCCGGAGATTTATCTTTGTAATTATCCTGAAGTCCCCTGATTGTGTTGGGGACATCCCCCTCCAACATTATGTGTTTGAAGCAATAATCTACTGCAAACTCGACCGCGCACTTCGCGGCCATCCATGAGGCAGTATCTATATCCACAAGGTCAGGGTAAAACCTTGCAAGTGCAGCCATGAAATCTCCTTTCCAATTCCTAACAACTACTCCAATGGCAACCCCTAGCCCTACCCCTGAATCATCAATATGATTAGGATTTGTTCCGACGAAATTCACCTTGTAAACATCAGCAGGTGGTAGAATCCACCTTTCTGGGTAAACTGTTCCAAATGGGGCAGTACTATATATACTTAGAGAATATGGTATAGGAAACCAGCTTCATTAGGATTCGTCTTAGAAATTATACCACCAATAAGAGTGTCTTGTGTTGGGCACCTGGATTCTTTTGATTGCGCCGTGCACACACCTGTGGTGTTAGCTTCCTGAAAACAATTCAAGATAGTTAAACTAAATTGCAACGTAACATCACTTTGCTCTAATCCCATATTATTTGTGTATATCTCATTCTGCAATTGTTGATCTAGAAGTTTTGCATGACGAGTTCATTGAACTTGGGTAATTAGTTTTCGTTGTAGCATGCACATATTTAAGCATGTTAAGTTAGAAACATTTTTCACTAGTTAGTTAACCTTTCTTTCGAAGAGCATGAGCTTCTTCATTCATGAGGACCCAAATACAGCGTTGGCATCACGTCAATATTGACTAAAATTATATGTCATGTAGATCTAGCAATAAAAGGGATGATAGTCGGAACCTTTTTGGTTGTCACATATCTGAATATTCTTTCAAGCTTCATTTCTAGCTGATCCAGTTCTTCTATGGTAAGCTGTTGAAGAACTTGAGTCTTTAGTTCCCTGCATCGAACACATTAACTCATTTCATCTCATCGATAACAAGATCTCCAATGTTTAAGTAAGCCTGTGAGAAAGCTAGTGCAATTTTTGAGCTGTGACCGGAGGAAATTTATCTTGTTCCGAGCCCCATTATTCGAACTGGTACTGGTAGGATTCTTGTTTTTTTCCTGCACGAAGGATAGCCATTATCAAATGGTAAGAGGGTGGGTTGGGTATGAGAATAGGTAGCCTGTCTTAATTAATTACCTGGGAGCTGGTCCTGGTTGGCTGCCCCTCCTCAGATTCCAAGTGCAAAGCAAACTTGTTGAGTATGTCATTGATGCTTCATTCAGACAAATAAAATTGCACTTTTTTTAGGATGTCCCAACACAATAATAGGAGTGACAAAAGTGGAAGTAATGGGGTTGCACTCCAATAATATCATCATCATCATCATCATCTTGTGTCTTGTTCGATAAAAGCCCTGCTTGCATCAAGTTGTTATTATATTCACTGACTCATGCTTTTGAGAAACATCAAAGAAGTGAGTGAGAGAGAGAGAGAGAGAGAGAAAATGCACCGAAAATGACCCACAGAGAAACAGAGACGTAGACATAGATGAGTATAGAGAATAGAGAGAATCAGAAAAAGTGTTTTCTTGGTCATGTCATGGATGTAAAAGGCCAAAACAGGTTTTGCATGCGCTTCCCATCTAGCTACCAGTACCCACCCTCCCATGTTAGCTTAGCTTAATAGTTATCCCCACATATATATATATATATATATATCCACAAGAAAAAGAAAAATAGTTGTATCAGTAAGATCAGTAGGAGTGTTGTTGACCTCTAGTGAATCCGTAATAATGGTGAATAGGAAAGGGAATATGATTATGCATATATGAGTGACTATGAGAGGGGAGTGGGGACCAAGATGATGAACCATATATTTCTTCATGCATGGTTCGGATATAATATATAGCATAGCATGCATGGTTAATATATACTTCTTGCTAATATAGGTTGAGTGAGTGGTGAATAAGTTAGAGGGACATAGAGTAGAGTAGAAAGTAGTTACTTTGAAGTGGAGGAGTATTGGTGGTAGCGCCCGGTGGGTGAGAATACCATGACGGCAACCTGTGCCTCGCATAGAACTGACAGCTCATGCGCTTTCTTCACTAGCCCTTGCCTTCTCTTTGAGAATGTCACTTGCCTCGCCGATATGTCCTCAATCTTCTTCTTCTTCTTCTCCATTCAATTCTAATGATCAACTCAACTCAACTCAACATGGTCAGCAACAACTACTATATATATATATGCACGTGTTGAATTAATTAATATATATTAATTTAATAAGCTAAGTAGTGTGATCATTCAAGGAATCTATTTATGTACTCATTCATTTATTTATTATATATATTGCTCCTTCCCTACCTACCACTACCACTACCACTACTACCCAAGTAAGTAGTTAGTAGAACGAACGAGATCTAGTTCGTATGTTGCTACTTAGGATGCACGTAGCCCTCATGAACATCACATATATTTTTATCTAATTAATTCAAGCACTCCCTTTTATTATCTGCATACATATCTACATTTAACATAGAGAGCATATTATTTATGATAACATAATACAAAATGCAACACTATATTAACACAGACCGAATCCTCTGTCCCATTAGCACACTCTATTCCCCTATCCACACACACAAGTGTGTATGTATAATACATACACACGAGTGTGTATATATCTACATTATGTGTGCAGGGATAGATAGATAGGATTTATTTTTGGAGCAAGGATCCCATGGGATATTAACAATATGTAAATTAACTATAATTTACTACGACTATCTTTAAGTATGAACAAACAATATATGTATTTTATTTTATTTTTTTATGACGTGAAAACTCACAGCCGCTACCGAAAGTGCGCACGGGCTAAACCCCGACCGAACCTAATACCCTGTAAATCAAGTCCGACAGACAAGTCACACTAGGCGAACAATATATATTTTTATTTAAGGCTATATGTGTATATATTTAGGCCATATGTATATTCTAATGCAGTAATTTTTTCCCTTATGTATATATATGTGTATTCTAAAAGTAGTTATGTGTATATAAATATATATAGGTATAAGATTTGCAACGACTCCTGTTTCTTTCATCTCTTGCCAGTTTTGGCAAGGACCATCATATTACACACACGCACACACATATGGATTTGCTTGCCTGCAGAAGCGAGGCAAGAAACGAGATGAATATGTTTTCTTGGTGGCCTTAAACAAAGCCCTTGTTTCCTGTGGTTTTTACTCAAATCAGAGAGAGAGAGAATCAAGGACGAACTAGGATTGATTTGAAGTGGAACCCGATATGAATAATCAAAACACGTAGGTAAACTAGATGATCGAATTTCACGCGAAACAAGTTTGTATATATGTATGTATTGGTTGGTTTTAAACTAGATCAGATCTGTAGAGGTAGAGGTAGAGGTAGAGGTAGGCAGGAAAGAGCAGTAAGTAAGTAAGTAACTCATCCTTACCAAGAGAGCGAGCGAGCAGCCGGGGAAGGGGGAGGTTGAAATCCGCAAACCCTGAAGAAGAAGAGAATGTGCGGAAGAAAGGGCAGAGAGATTAAGCAAGCTAAGGGTAAGAGAGGTGGAGCTGGCTGCCTTGCTGGCATTCTAAGATTCAGCCATTTGTCTCAGATTTGGCTTCTCCAAGTAAGCAACCACCCCTCCCTTACACTTTTGACTTTTCATCAACCTACTCAACTAATAGTTATAACTAAATTAATAAACCGAGCGAAAGCCGTCCCTAGTCCCTAGCTACCAACCAACAATATTCATTCACTTAGAACATCCTCTCCATCAGCTTGTGCCCCATGCATGCATAGGAATTAGTTAATGCTCTCCTTCCTCTTCCATCGGCATCATCTCTACACTACTACTGTTGCCAAGTAGTAGTACCCTGTTGGCTTCATCCTCCCAGTGGGTTTGCCGCAAGATGACATAGAGAATTGAAAGCGCGCAGGCAGCTTGAGCCGACAGCAACCCCAACCACAGCCCCGCAAAGCCCAACCTGAGCCAGAAGGCCAACCCAAGCGCCACTGGAGTCCCCACAAGGTAGAACGAAACCAGGTTGATCCGGGCACCCACTGCCGGCCTCCCTGTCCCCCTCAGGACCCCACACCCCGTCGTCTGCGGGCAGTTCCCCACCTCACAAAGTCCGATGATGGGCAACACCGACGCCACCAGACCTCTCAGCTCCTGGTCTCCCTCCACAAACACTCCCCCCCATTTTCCGCGAAACACCACTGTCCATATCACGTTCATCAATCCTACACCAAATGCGCACCCCACCGCCACCATTGCCGCTACCTTTGCCTTCCCCGGCTTCCCTGCCCCGAGCTCATTCCCTACCTGCACCACCGCCATTAATATTCATGGTTAAAACTTCAGCTTGCATTAATTGTAACTAACTTGTTACTTACTCGTGCAGAGACACAACCGGCCAAGGCCATTGGAACAGTGTACATAAGGCTAGTGGTCTGGATTATTATCCCAGTGGCCGCCACCGCAAGCTTGGGATTAGGCAAATAGCCAGCCAGCACCGTGACAATCTCGTACCACCACCACTCGAGGCATATCCCGGCACAGCTTGGCACGGCCAGCTTAAGTAGCGGGCCTAGCCCCGACACCACAGCCCCCACCCCTGCTTTGCTCTTACACTTCCACTCCCACCTCCCATAGACACAAACATAGCCCATGAGCAGCAACATCATGTGCAGATTAGTGAGCACAGATGACACAGCCACGCCCCGCACTCCCAACCCCATGACGACGACGACAAGATAGTTAAGTGGGATGTGGAAGACGACGGCGACGAAGGTGCACCACATCTGGGGCTTGGTCACCCCCTGAGACCTCAAATAAACCCTGAGAGGGTGGAGCAAAGTGTTGGTGAGTAAATCAGGAAGGGAGTAGATGCAGTAAGTGGCAGCCATTGAAGTGATGTCTTTGTCTTGGCCCATGAAAAGCATGATGGGTTGGAGGTTGATCCAAAGCAGGGAAATTGGGATGATGGCGATTAGTATTAGGAAGATCATACGGTGGAGGGACAGCAGTAGTAGGTCCCAGTTCTTGCTGCCGTAGGCTTGGCTGCACACAGGCTCTAGCCCAGAGGCCAGTCCCACTATAACTGAGTAGCCAGTAATGTTTGTGAACCCAATCGAGAGTGCTCCCCCGGCTAACTCAACCCTCCCAAGCCTCCCCAAGAACAGTACTGATACCACGCCTCGAACATACACTAGCCAGTTCATAGCTGTTATGGGGACTACCATTGACCATAGCTCCTTTAGCTCCTCCTACCAACAAACAAGGTATGTCAAACAACTGATTCATTGGTTACATACATGCACACTATATATAATAATATTCCACTATTATTGTTGTTAGTTTTAATTATTTAAATTAAAATTACCTGGTAGGAGGAAGGAATAAGTAGATTGTCTGCACTTTTTTCATCCATTTCCTTGCAAAGGCTGGGAAGAAACTGGATTATGTTTTGTTTTCTGCACACAACGTACGTAGTGAAAATTTGTGGTTTTTTTTCTTATTTTTTTGGCGAATATTTGGTGGGATTTATTATAAATTGGTTGCAGTACGCATTAATATACTAGGTGGTGGTGGTGGTGTGGTGGCAGGCTTGATACAGATACAAATACAGATAGATACATACATACATATGCATCGTTTATGTTATATAGAAGAATATAGTTACCAGTTTGCAGTATTAGTATATATTCTGTAGTGCTAATGGCTCTAGGACGGACATTTGAGGTTAGGTTAGGTGAGATCAAAACAGGGAAGGATATAGTTTTAGTAGGAAAGCGAGTGTAGAAAATGGGAGATATAATAAATAAGGAGAGAAACAGGGGAGGGGATAGATGTTGGAATGGGGAAAGGGACAGAGAGATTATGGCATTCTATGCAGCATCTGCAACTGCAACTGCAACTGATAGGCTAGACTGCAGTTACCATAAATACATACATACATAGAGAATCAAATCGAATCGAGAGTGAAGATGGTGAAAATTAGTATATGTAATCTTTTAGGAGTTGATGGCATTTGCCACTGATCTCCTGGCAGTTGCCATAAATATAAATGCACAGTGCAGTAGAGTACTGGAAATGATGAAACATTAATGGAATATCTTACAAGTTGGTGAAAACAAGGAGGGCTGATTGCCTCATATCATATTGCTACTCCTGCTATGCTATGGAAATATTCACCTTGCATTCTTCGTTTTTATAAATATATATATATATATATATATATCCAATAATTAATTATTTTACTCTTAAAAAAATAATAAATAAATCTTACACTCTTAAAATTTATGGTGCGTCTTTTTCTTGTTTTGATGATGATGATGATGATGATGATGGATGGTAGTGCTGTGCCATGACTCAAAGAAAATCAAACTCAATACGACGACGACTTACAACTTAGTTGGGCTAAGAATGGAACATATGCTAAATATAGAGGCCAAGCATCTTTACCCATAATAATATTATAGTAAATCATAATATAGTAATAATAATATTGCATTAATATAATAATCATAATATAATAATATTGCAATAATATAATAATCATAATATAGTAATAATATAATCATAATAATATACGCCATTACTCAATTCACTAGTAAATTTCTCATTTACTTTTGTACCCAAAATAAGTAAAATTAATACTTTATAAATATGTTAATAAAGTAATATAATTACCATTTTATCTTTGAAATATAATTTAAAAAGTAAAAATAAAAGTATATTGGTATTTAATTCAGAATTATCTTTTTTAAAAAAATAAATAAAAAGTTTTGATTTAGGCAAATTAAAATTACAAAAAAAAAAAAAAAAATTTACTAGTGACAGTGACGGAGAAAGTAGTATTTTAAAATAATAAAAATATTAGTATAATTGTATTATTATACTATTATTAGTCAGGATTATAGTGTTCTACATCTTGTACTAATAGACGATGCATAATATTATTAAAAGTAATATGCCAATATATTAATATAACACAAATACATAGGTAAGTATAAAAGAATTGATTAATAAAAATATGTATTATGTGATATTTGATCATTATGAGAGAGCAGCAAATAGCAAATGGAGAAGAATGGACCAAAAGCAACCGGACACGCTTTATCCCCTTTGCCTCGGCAAAACAACACAACAGCATGACAACACTCGGCAATGGCACACACTGTGAGGATGTGTGGAGTAGAATCACCCCCTTGAGGTTTAAAATGATTTTATTGAATGGATAATAATAATAATAATAATAATAATAATAATAAGCGGGGTGGGTTGTGATTTATGAAACATCGACAATGGACGCTGCGTTTATTTTGTAAGATAATTTGAAATAGAATTTTTTGATATGAAATATGAAGAATTGTGTATGAAATATAAAAATAATGAATATTTGTGATATACTCTCCCCGTCTCAAAACTATAGTCTGAGTTGTGTTTGGCACGAGATTTAAGAAATATTGATATTACATTGATAGTGAGTAGAAAGTACAGGTAAAAGACTTTTTTGCCCTTGCGAGTGTATTAATGTAAAAAGTAGTGGCAATTGCGTAATAATAATGAAAAAGTAAGGGTAGTTTTATAGTGATATGATCATTTATGGAAATGACACTATTGTTTTGGGACGGACAAAAATGATAAACATGACTATTGTATTGAAACGGATGGAGTATTAATATTTTTTAAAAAACGAATTTTTTTTTTTTTTTTTTTTGGTTAAAAGAACACATCCGAAGTGAATGCCAATGTTATGAATATCAAGTTGAACGATGACTTTTAAGAAGATATGAATTCAATCATTGATAAACATATATAACTCCCTAAATTAATAGATAATTTTATTTATTTATTATTTATAGTTTATTAACAAGCTCTACCAACAATCCTCTTTCTATAGATATTGCCATAATTAAATAAAAATTCTACATTTGCATGTAAGATTATTATTTCAATTGCATTATCAATTAGGATTTAATTCGAAACAACAGCACCTATGTGGAATCGTCCATAATAAATTAATTGTGTGTATATATATATATATATATATATTCCCCTCAAATGTATAAATAACCTTAATCAAATTTACATGCATGAAATTAGGGAAAAAAAATTCAATCCAACGGTAGATATGAGTCAATACAAATAATATTTGGCCAGAGATCGTTCAATAATCGGTTAATTTATTAATTGATGAAATTTAGTTTGTAGATTAAATTCAGAATTTTCGAAATTGATTATTCGATATGTTGAAATATATATAAACTATATAAGGGTTATTAAAAATAATGTAGTTTAGGTGGACTAAATAATATGTTGTGGAATTGATTGAAACAACAAAATATTCTTGTTGAACTCGAAACCAACCAAGCAAATGAATATTGTCCCGACAATACAATTGCATGCATCCATATTATAAATTTATAATAATGCATGGGGAATTAAATTATGACGTTTTATGAAAAATATATATACAAATGCATGGAATGCATATGCATTGTGATATGGTTTATTTACATTTCAAATTGAATATTTAATGCTTCGATCGTGGCTGCATGTTACAATTTTGAAATTCAAAATTTTGCATGCATAAAGTAAATACATTCGTGATGAATATTTACGTCGGTTTCGAATGGGAAAAAAATCAACATCCCAAAGGTATGGAAGCCTCTATAAACCTCATTCTTCTTTGCATTCTAAACACATCTCGAGCAATCATTTCTTCTCCTCTCCAGTTCAATCGTCTCTTTCCGATCTTCCGGCGAGTTCTTCGGTTATATTTTTCGGCAACTTTCTTAGTTCTAGTCTCTTGACACAGCGTGAGTTTACCTCATTTTAGTTCATCAGAGCTCCGAAATATTGTGATGCCACTTAATTAGTGTGAAGAAATTCAAGCCCCGAGTTTACGTCGATGTAGTTGTGGTTCGGGGACGAACGTCATCTTATCTTTGGAGATATTGCGTCACCAACTGAGGCACTACCAAGGCATATTCATTTTATAGAGAAATTTTCTACCTCGACTCGATGTAATTATCGAATTTATTTTGATAAATTATTTTTTATATCAAATTTATTTTGATAATTATGTAGTTGCAATATAATATTTTATTATATAACTAACAATCATAAAACAAATAGTTGTAGATATATTGCAAGAATGGTTGCAAACGATCATCACGGCGATATTATGGATATTTTTTTAAACCCGATCAAAACATCGGCCGGTGTTGACTTCTCAAAGTTGTCGATTGAAAACATTGTGAATAACATAGCGTCAATTGCCGCTGCAACTATTATTCTCAGTGCCGGCCCTACACCTGCATATACTGATCCGACTATCGGGTTTGCAGGATTTGCTCCTTGAAGATTTGGAGGGTTCTTTAGGTTCGTTGATGCACCCTATGCAGCTTTTGCAGCACAAAATGCAGCTCCGGAATATGCCCCACGAATGATGCTCCAAGTGTCGGTTCTCCAACCGTTCATAGAGTTAGACTTCAAACAATGGCAAGAAAATATGTTATTTTTAGAGTTGTTAACGGGTCGAGCCGAACAAAATTGTAAGTGTTTTTTAACGTTCGCGAACAAGGCTCATGTTCATTTGTAGTGTTCGAGCTCGGCTCATTAAGAATTTTTGTTGTTTGAGCTCGTGTTTGTGTTCGGCTCATTTAGGCTTGATTAAACTCATTCGAGTTCGTTTGTCTTATTTTTTAAAATTTATATATAAATTAAAAAGGAAATTTAAAATTATTTTATTTATATATTTTAAATTAATATTTTATTTATTTATAAATTATAATTTTATATGTATATATAATATTTAAAATAAATATATTATTTAAACGAACGTTCGCGAATAAAGCTCGGGCTCGTTCGTTAACCAAACGAGTTTGTTTATGTTGTTCGGCTCGGCTCGTTAACGTTTGCGAACGAGCTTTAACCGAGCCGAGTTCACGAACAGCTCGGTTCGTTTAACAACTCTAGTTGTTTTACTTAATATCTGTAGGATTTGCATTATTTATGCTATAGGACAGGCCAACCGAACCAAAACTCAATCCTAACTCTTAAGCACATGCTAACTACGGTTTATGGGCTTATGGTGATTATATGGCATATAACACTACACTCGGTAGTCTTTTGAGCACTCTTTCTAATTTTTCTTGTAAAATAAAGAGTGTCAAAGGACTATAGGAAGCTCTGAAGGAAAAATATACGTACGAAAATTTCGGGTCCAAAATATCTGTCATGGCTCAGTTCATGGAGTACAAAATAGTGGCTAGCCAATCCATCGTGAATAGATGGAAGAGTTTCATCATATAGTCAACTTTGTCATCAGTGAGGACATGAAACTACTAGAAAAATTCATCACGAGCATGATGACAAAAAAATTTCACCAGAGTTGGAGCAATTTCAAGTACGGACTGAAGCATGAGGTGAAGTAGGTAGGACTTATAGACCTAATTTTCCAGATCCCTATATAGAAGAATAACAAAAAACAACACAAAGCTAAAGGTGGAGAGCTCACCAAAACTAACTTGGTCAGAGAACCTTCTAAGAAACCTGCTCGCCCAACTCAGAAAAATAAGGGCAAAAAGTCCAAACCTTCCGGTAAGTGGTTTAATTATGGAAAAATAGATCACACGGCAAAGGACTATAGATTGTCTAAAAAGAAGAAGCCTAATCAGAGTTTCCACCTAGTCGAGACGTCCCGCAGGACTGATCGTGATCTCAATGCTAATGATTTTGTAGCTATTGTATACGAGACTTGACGAGGACATCCAATCTTCAATGATTCAAATGTCCGTGAGACCTATCACTTGAAGCCGAGCTCGGCAGTTTCAAGAATCCATCACTGCGTTGACCCGACAATTTTCATGGAGAATCAATTTAATGATGATACTTGGAGACCACTTAGCCCTCACCCAACACTCCTTCAATGGGACCCACAAGAATCAAAATTGAAAGATCAAGAAAATTGCTAATTATGGAAGATTATCAAGATAATTACATATTGTAGAAGATTATCAAGAGAATCATCAATTATGGAAGCTTCTAAAAGTTACCTTAATATAGATTTTCTTTTATTATAAATTTCCACATAATATAATTTTATGTCTAGAACTTTTCTTATTATTTATTTTCTTATAGTTAGACTTACATTTTAGTTTATTTTCTTTATTATTTTTTGCTTTTTAATATCTCAAGGACCTTGTCTATCTTTATAATGGAAACTTTTTCCATCTTGAATCAAATTTTTCTTTTATAATTGTCTAGTGTTTGGAAGTGATTTCTTCGCATTTAGAGTCTCATATCGGGTCTTTGGAGTGATTCCATCGGTTCATGACTTTGAATCTAGTGGGATTTAGCCTATTGTTTGTGTTTTAGGCTATGGTTTGATTTCAGGTTCGAGACTTATTCTCGTGGTTGGTTATCATCTATACTAATTCACATTCTTTGTACTACCTTTTCTTCTTCATTCTCTCTTCTTTTGTTTTATCCATATTTTTAATTCATTGGTTCATTTAACTTTGTGGGTAAGAAAAATACATTGGGTATAATTATACACGGTCGGACTGTGTCAAGACTTTTCATGTTGAAAATCCAAAGGCATGGTTCATCGATATTAGCGCAACTTTCCATATCTGTTCTGATAAGGCGAATTTCTCGACTCAAAAAGATACTAGGTGGAGAAAATTACACATGTGTAACCGTACATCTTCTGAAGTCATAGGAATGGAAACTATGGTGCTAAAAATGACATCCCTAAAAGAATACTCTGAAGGATGTTCTACACATGCCAGACATCCGCGAGAACCTTGTCTTAAGATCGCTACTAGTTAGTTATATGGTTTTAAACTAGTTTTTTAAGCAAATAAATTTATTTTTATCAAATAATGAGATATTCTTAGCTAGATGGTATATTTCTAATGGGATCTTCAAACTTAATGTAATGACAATGCGCGGAGCACGGACTAAGAAAAAAAAAAGCTTTTTCTTTCTTGTATTTGATTGAATATTTCGATTTATAGCATTGTAAATTAGGATATGTTAATCTAAATGCTATAAAAAAAAATGAGTAAATCTGAAATTTACTAAATATTAAAGAAACAAACACTCAAAATAAATGTTAAGTTTGTGTGGCAACAAAAATTACTAAATTACCGTTCCTTCAGTTAAAAGAAACACTAAGCCATTGTAATTAATTTACACTGATATATGTGATTTAAAATATGTGCAAACTCGAGGTGGCAAAAAATATTGTATCACCTTTTATAGATGATTGCTCAAAATATTAGGAAAAAAGGAAAAATGATAGATGCTTTCAAAAAATTAAAAAATGAGGCGGATACTCAACTAGACTATAATAATAAGGTTGTTCATAGTGTTCGACATGAAAAATATTTAGCTCCATTTGAATAATTATATGACTAAAGTGACATGATTCAGCAAACTACGGCTCTGTACTCACCACAATTGAATGGAGTCGCAGAACACAAATTGAATTCTTAGAAAAATGATGAATGTTCAGAATTATCCCAAAACTTGTAGAGGTAAGCAGTTCTAACCGCAAATTATATTTTAAATAAAATTCATCTTAAAAGTAAAAAATTTAACTCCTTATGAATTGTGGAATTATCCTCGTCACTTCTACAGTGAGTCTTTCAAATCTAGAAGACCATGTATATGATCATACACAACTCATTGGTATGATTTTTTTTTATTTAAGTTTATAATTTATTTATAATGTTACGTTTTCTTTTATTTTTTTATCTTAAACTTTAAACACATTAAACCATGTAGATGTGCTTGACATTATTGCGTATGTCACGTCTTGCTCTCATAATCAAATGGACGGCTTACAAGAGAAGTTCTTATAATAGATATAAGGTATTTTATTTTTTTATAATTTTTTTCATATTAATATATATTTTACCTCAATAAAAAACTAACATATTATATTTATAACTACAATTAGCATGTCAGTTGTACAATGATATTATATGATCAATCGACAATGTCGGAAGAAAAATATTATCTCAAACTGTTTAACATAACAATATTGTTGTAGTATTTGGAGTCATTGTATCATACCCATTTGATATTATTCTTATTATTATTATTATTATTATTATTATTATTATTATATGGTTGTTGTCGTCGATCACTTAAAGGTCGATCGAGCCGATAAAAAGGTAATGAGTTCTCCAAAATCCGAAACCATATCAAATCCTTCAGATAAACAAACAAAAATTCAAAACGAATTAAGCATATGGAAACTAGCTGCTGGAATGGAAATTAATCCAAAAGTAGTGACCTAGAAATGGAAATGGAATGAAATAAAATGAATTCAAAAACTGAAACTAAAAATGTAATGGAAATCAATATGCTGATTTTCAATTAAAAAAAAATAATAAGTTTTTAAGTGATAATTTAAATAAAAATATTTCAAATAGGCTCAAAAGAACAATTAAAAAAAAATAAGTTTTTAAGTGATAATTTAAATAAAAATATTTCAAATAGGCTCAAAAGAACAATTAAATAGCCTGTTAGATTTAATAATTTTTATTTGAATTCATATTTTTTTTATTATTTTTAATACACTTGATAGTATTGAACCAAAAGTCATATGAAACAATCAATTCACAATATAAAAATAAGTGGATTAACGCATTGAAAGATGAAATAAAGTTCTTACATGATAAATATACTTGAAATTTAGTTTCTAAACCTGAAATTGTTCTTTGGTTGATTGTAAATGAATTTTTAAAATAAAAAATAAAATAAAATAAAAAAATAAAAAAAGAAGAAGATAACATTAGGTTTAAAGCTAGACTTGTAGCTAAAAAGGACTTTACCCAAAAATAAGGTATTGATTCTAATGAATTTTTTTTTTTTCAAGTTGTAAAGTTTTCTACCATTTGAGTTATACTTGTTTTGATTGCTCATTTTAATTCGAATATGAAACAATTAGATGTTAATTTTTTATTTTATTTTTTTTTATTTTTTTTTGCATTGTGACTTAAATGAAAAGATTTATATAAAACAATCCGATAATTTTATTGATAAAACAAATCTAATTTTGTGTGAAATCTCTTTATGACCTAAAACAAACACATAGGCAATAGAATTTAAAGTTTGATAATTGTATGAAATCTTTAATTCTTAATGGAAGTCAATTTGATCAGTTTGTACTTTAAATCAATTAATAATATACTTGTTTTCTTGCTAATTTATATTGATGATATATTGTTAATCAGTGTTGATTTAGGTATAATAAATAAAATTAATAAGATTTTAAGTGATTAATTTGATATAGCAAATATAATTTTAGGGATGCATATAGAGATAAATAGAAGAAATTGTTTTGTTTCTAAATCAGTCATCTTATGTTAAAAAAAAAAAAAAAAAGTGAATTAAACGGTTTAATATTGACTGATTCCAAAGTTGTTAGTGTACCATTAGTGTCACATATATGAAAATTATGTTATTTTAATGCAATAGCTTTGATTATGTACCTTATGATAAGCAATAGGCCTAATATTGATTATGCTATGAGTTATTTAAAACGATTTATATTTAATTGTAGTGTAGAATATTGATGTGCTTTAAATTGACTTTTGAAATATTTTTGCGATACAACTAATTTGGATTTGAAACACTCTAAATCTGATTGTGAAGTGATTTTGAAATGTTATATTGATTTGAATTATGTGAATGATAAGGATAGTAAGAAATTGACTATTTTCTTATGTGTTTACATTATGTGGATCTTTTATTAGTTGGAAATCGCAATTAAATTACATTGTTGCATTATTTACGACTGAATCTGAATATATTACTATAACTGAAGTCTTAGAAATGCATTGGGGTTAAAGGGGCTGTAACTGAAATTGGGGTATCATTGGGTGATGTTATTGTTTATTTGGATAGTCAATCGGGTATACAACTTTGCAAGAATTCTATTTTTCAAGATCAAACTAAATATATAGATGTTATGTTCCATTTTATTCATGATATTTTTGCTAAAGATCTCGTAAAGTTGGAGAAAATTCCTTCAAAATTTAATCCGACTAATATAGGAACTAAATTTCTATTTGTTTTGAAATTTGAGTCGTGTTTAATTTTTTCTTAATTTTGACACTTTTAATTAGTTTGTCATATTCTTATTTTTTTTAACATGTACTTACGAGTGTTGTTGAGCATAGGTGTATGGCTATGATGATATTCTTCTTTGTGTGAATCTCGACCAAAATGTGGAGAAATGTTGAGTTTTGGCCGGATCCGACCGGTTCCATTCCTGACCTGCTTTTGTTTCTATGTGTGTGTGACATGAAAAGATTTTATATATTCAAGTACAGGGAACTTTGGTCGAAAAATAAGGTGTAATGGATTATTGTGAGCGATCAAATATAAAGAAAATTGTGTAGTTGTAGACCCTGAATCATTTATCATAATTGTTTATGCTCTTTAGCTAGTGAGTTTCTAGGTCGAACACAGGGATTTTAGGTCATGAAGTTAAATCAAGCGCTAATCTGGTGAAAACAGCGATAAAGCAGTAAAGAGACCCGTTCGAAAATGAGTCTGAATTTAAAACTAGAAATAACTAGAAAAACTAAAGAAAGTAGTAAGAGTGAGCGAAGGTGGTGCCAGCAGTGGGTGAACAATAGGGAACATGAGCGAATGGGCACTGTATATTTATATATAGACTGAGCGGAGGAGGGTTATAAAGAGGCGTTGTATCTGATTTGTGCGTTCCTTAATAGCTAGATTATCCTTGATGAAATGAGCGAGTGATGCTAGTGTTTAGTCGAAGAATATATGTATAATACGAAAATGGTAGGAGGAAGTAAGGTAATCATTTAACCTTAAGGGAGTTACAACAACACTTCAATGACGCCCATAATTAGAATATTATAAGAAAGAAACCCTACTGTCACTAGGAGTTTCTATGACCCAATAGACCACCGCCTATGCCTCATTAATTATTCCAATTTCTGTCTCATTAGTGGTTTTACCCTTATGTTACATGTTTCTAATCAAAATTGAATTCAGATTAGTAATCAAGCAGGTCGAAAAGGCTCCCGCGTACTTAACTACATTGAAATACCCTGGATTTGTTTGTGACACAAAACAAGGCTTGAATAATCGATTTTTCTATGTTCTTTATCAGTGATGTGGAGTTCTTTACAACTCAGATTTATATAAATGTGAGAATAATGAGGGAGTGACGATGAAGAACAAGTGATATTTCATTACTCACTATGAAAACAGTAAAGTTCTATTGCTACAAAAGTTGTAAATCAAAGCGGTAAACTAGGACTAAGGAAGCGCTAAAGTAGTGGCCAAGGAAGGAGAAAAATCTCAACTCCCCTGGCCATTCCTACTGAGAATTCCTTTACAAGGTTGGAGCTCTCGGAAGGCAGCTACGAATTTGCACATGAGTTATGCGCGTAAACTCCTCTCGAAGTATATTTACAAATAGAAATCTGGCCTTATTTATAGCTAATGGAAGTAGCAGTTGCGAGTAGTTAAGAAGTGGTTTCAACCGCTAAGCAGTTAGGCAGTTGATGACGGTTATTCCGTTGAAGCCGTTGATGGCCATAACTCCCAAGGTGCTCGCTTTGCTTGCTTTGACTTGTAGGGGCGCAGATCTTCCTAACTTACCCAGATGGCTAGAGGGCATCAGCGCAGTTGAGCGGAATTATCTATGCTGGCTGGTAGTGGAATGGTTGTTCCGCTGCGGGTTGGACATATTATCTGCAGTAAGTTGTCGTTGCTTCGTTGCGGTAAGTGTCTGAGTAGCTGGCATGAGTGATGAGATCGCCGCTTGTTGAGCAGACATGTCCATC
Source organism: Andrographis paniculata (assembly GCF_009805555.1). Taxonomy (NCBI): domain Eukaryota; kingdom Viridiplantae; phylum Streptophyta; class Magnoliopsida; order Lamiales; family Acanthaceae; genus Andrographis; species Andrographis paniculata. The sequence goes on along the minus strand of NW_026137607.1, from coordinate 2,809,653 downwards.
GCTTGTTTCTCATGCCTTGGCTTTTCTGGACCAGAATCACCGCTTAAAAAGGCAAAAATCGTTAATAATCTCAACAAACCAATTTTGGATCATACCAAGCTGAATAGATCAATAAAGCATATCATAAATCATATATTGTGATGGTTTTCATACCAAAATTCAAGTAATACATAGTTTTGTTAAGCAGATAATATGCTCATATTTGGAGTTATCAGTGTGCGATCCATCTTGACCTGGTTTAGATGGCCCGACCCACTGCAAAGACCCATGTCTCATCATGATTTCATTCCAGCCATCTATTTTAGGGTTCATATCTATGTCGCTCACTGTGTTATATATATATATATATATATGTTGTTCTCATAAACACACAAGTGAGTGTGTGCGCTGCTACTGCTGTGTGTCTTCTCTCAGCACTCTCTTTCACAATTAGTTTCTCTTCAATCTGCTGCATGTTTGACGGTGACGTTTTTCGACAATTTTCACCGTGAAATTTTAGGCGAGTGTTGTGTGCATCTTGGGGAAGTGTTTGATGAATTTTCTGTGATTCAATTCTTCCATAGTAGAACTATTCCGATATAGACTGTTGGGTCTTCAATCTTGAGTAGAAGACTAGGTCTCCGGCGGGTATCCATTGGCGGTCGACCGTCGCTTGTTGTTGTGTTTAATCTCTCTTCTTCTATTAGAGTAGATCGGTGAATAATATAAGCTACAAATGTATTTGTTGGTTTTACGTTTTGTGTTTTGTTTTTATTTCTTAAATAAAAGTTGTATTTAGTTTTTTAAACTTGTTTTCGATCTAGTCTTTCAATCTAAAATCTTACCATAAGTACATGTGGATAAGTTGGAGGTTCATTTGGTATACTCTATAGCTGGCTCGTGTTGTGCATCAATATTTTTTATGAATAATTCTATGTTAGGAATTAGATGACGTCTATTTCGCTTTATATAGTTTTTTTTATACGTTCTAACCGAGTTAGCTTTTTTACAAGTCTATTGGTATCCATCCGAGTTAGCTTTTTAACAAGTCTATTGGTATCCATCTATGTAGATAATTAAAGTTGATCAAGATAAACATGCTTAAGCATAAAAAATGTAAACGACGTCAAATTGTATGAAACAAAAACCATAATCTACGTAAAAAATTGCATCAAAAACGTAAGCAAACAAAAAATTTTAATGAGATATGCAAATATAATAATGCATTAAAATAAAATTTTCAAACAAAGAAACATTCAAAAGAAGAAAGAAAAAACACAAGAAATTATTGGAAAATAAATTATATCCTAAAAATCAAAAAATAAAAATTCTAAAATAAAAAATTTTAGGACCTTTTATTATTTTAATTTTAAGGTAAATTGATTTTTTTTCGTAATTGGACCTTTTATTATTTTAATTTTATAATTGAAGACAGTCTTAAAATAATCTCGTTAATAAAATATTTTCGTACATTTACTGATGCTTATATAACACTTGCGTGGCATGTCGTTGGACACATGTCGGCCCAGTCAACGTCACGTGGCCAACATATGTCAGCAATATGGATACTTTTTATTTTTATTTTTTTTAAAATATTAAAATATAAAAATATAAAAACTAAAAAAATAAAAATTATCCACATGTTCGGTCAGAAACACATAGTCTTTAATAATTTATATAGTATTATATTTTTTTCATTTGTCATTTTTATCTTATAAAAAATAAAAATTATTCACGTATCGATCACTTGGCGCTGATCCGGTGGATACGTGGATAATTTTTATTTATTTATTTATTTTTATATTTTAAATTTTTTATGTTATTTATTTTATATTTTATATATTTTAAAATAAAATAAATAAATAAAATAAAATAATTTTATGTGGCAGACACGTGACACTGACGCTGATATGTGTCCACGAGTATGCCATACAAAATCTGAAGACTATGGATGTATTCAATTGGGATTTTTAAAAAGTCTATGAATTTTTGTAGATCTAAAAAATCCACTGAGTTTGATAGATTTTAGTAATTGATTTACATAGATTTTTACATATTTGATTGAATTCTTTATGAATTTATATGGATTTCGTGGGATTGTAGAAAAATCTTTTTATGGATATATATAATTATATAAATTTATATGAAACACAAATTTTATAAATATAATATATTTATAATTAAAGTTACTTATATATTATTAAAACACAAGTTCTATAAATGTAATATATTTATAACTTAAGGTATTATACTCTCTTCGTCCCAAACACCGTGCAACATTTGTGTTTTGCACGTGAATTTAGGCGAGAAGTATTAAGTATGGTAATTTGAAATAATTTGGATATTAAGTGATGTGATTGGAGAGATAAATGATTATTTGTTTTATTATTTGAGTGATGTAATGGGATAAAGTGAAGTGTATATTAATATATGTATATAAATATTATTAATTATTTCTAAATTTAGAAATGTTGCAGTGGGTTTGAGACAAATAAAAAAATGAAATATTGCAGGCTGTTTGGGACATAGGGAGTAATTATTATATTTTTTATAAAATAAAATCTAATATTAATTATTAATAACGTAGAAGCATTGTAACATAATGTAATACTACTATATTGTATATTAATATTTTAAAATTTATAATTTTAGTATTATATTATCATTTAATATATCAAATTAGTTTTATATTTCTTTATTAGTTATTATTATTATTATTATTTATATAAATTTTTTACATAAAAAATAAATACGTACATAAATAAAATAAAAAACATAATTTATGATTTTTGAAAAAGTATTAAAATAAAAAAGTAAATAAATATAAATTAATGGTTTAACAAAAAATATATATTGAAATATTTATTCTACTGTCATCGAAATGACAATATAGTATATTCGATAATTGAAAAACGAGAATGAAACCAGAATGACAATATATTATATTTAATAATTGGAAAAGAAAAGTGACACCGGAATAACAATATATTATATTCTATAATTGAAAAAGAAGAATAACACCGGAATGACAATATATTATATTCGATAATTGAAAAGAAAAGACGACCGTAATACATATTTATTATGATAATAATATTTTTTAAAATTATATTTATAATACTCCCACAAAGTATCCATTTTTCCATTTTAGTCTGTCCTACGACAAAGTATCAATTTCATTTGTCCTATGACAAAGTATCAATTTCATTTTTAGTAACTGTACTATCTACATAACATTACAAATACCCTTACAACTTACAATATATTACACAAATGACATTACCTTTGTATCACACATACTATATTCATATGTAATACTATTATACCTAAAACTACGCTTAAAAAGTAATTGGATACTTATTAATGAAACGGAGGGAGTATAAAACTATATATTTTTAAAAAAAATGATAATAATTCGCTAATATATTTTAATTTTTAATTATTATTTTTATTAAAAATTATAATAATATTAATAAATATTATCATATTATTTATTACTTGTACAACAACAACAATAATAATAATAATAATAATAATAATTTTAAAAATCCATCAAAATCTCTATTTATGATGAGAGATTTATACAATACAAAATTTTTACAATTTACTATGAAAATTTATAGACTTTCAAAGTATTGTTAAATACCTCGAAATTTTAAAAAGACTTTTAAAAGTAAAAGTCTGTATTGAATGCCTCCAGATTTTAAAAGAATACACTTAGATTTGAAGAGTCCAACAAAATTATACAGAATCGGGATTGAATACAGCAAAACTATTTTAATACCACCTTCAAGGACTACAATAATAAAATAATTCAATTATAGGACAAAAATATCAATTTACTCTAAAATTAATTGGTGTTAAAGTAAAATAGTCATTCACCCCATATGTCAATATTCAACAGCAACCGTGAAATTTGATAAGAAACTTGACAGTTCCGCTTTTTCATAAATACTCAAGATGACAACGTAAATACAATTATATATAAATCCCCTCAGAAAGCAAGCTAGCAAGGTAGCCATCTGCAGAAATAATATACGCAGAAGAAAAGAGGGGATCTAGTAGTTGCTACATTATATATATATATATATATATATATACTACTTACTTTACTTCCTATACACAACACAACAAATTCAATGGCGATGCGCGTCACGTGACGATGCCATGGTGCCGAGACTTGAACAAACCGGCCTCATCGTGTTTCCCGTGCTTCTGAGACATCGACATCGAACCGTCATCTTGATTGCAGCCTCGCTTTTGAGGCTTCCTCTGGTTGCAGGGATTAGAAGACGATCTCTGCAAACACCAGTGATCCGGGACACTCAAAAAGTATGTGTTTATGAAGTGTCGAAACCTCTTCTTATAGTCCCTCGGGGAGATGATAGTCGGCAACTGATTCTTGGGCACAACCAGCGAAGACTTCACCCAATTCTCCAGCTGCTTATCCCAAGTATACTGTCTTAGATAGTCTATGATGCCGCAAGCCATCTCCCGGCGCCGCGCATCCACTCCCACCAGAAGAGAATAATCCATCACATTGATCGACTGCGATCGCACACAAATACACGCCCTAGTTAATTCATTCATATAATGCTATGTTATATATAGAGAGTGAGAGAGACAGATTGAATCCAGCATCACCCTACTCCAACTTACATTGAGAAAATTAGTGTCGTTGTATACTGCTCGCTGAAGGTTTCGCTTTGATCTGCGGCTAATGTAAATAGGTGATTCGTTCATATCATTGACGAAATTCTGATCCAAAAGAACATCTTCCAGCGCGTTGCTTGAAGTGTTGAATCGAGCATGGAGAGCTCCTTTTAGATCGTACTGTCTCGACACATTTTGCCCGAATGAAAGATTCTCCATCACAATCAGATCATGTCTGCTCTCCTTCCCATTTTTGTTCCCTCTTATGACAACCTAACCGAAAATTGTCCAAGGAGAGAGCGTTAGTTCGTTAGTGTTATAACTTAGGGTTAAAGAAATGAGAATTTATTTGAATCAATTGAAATAGAGAGTACCACAGAGAAAACCAATTCACTCTATAACCAAAACCAGAATAATGACGGCCTAATTTGACATGACCTAGATGCGACAGAATTATAGGCCAAGCCCAAGACTCAGTAATTAAGAATTAAACAGTAAATAAAATAATAATTATCGTAGGTGAGTACGGTGTTCTCCCTCTTCTAATATAGACCTTGATTTTACCCAATTTCATAACAGTTAGCTAGCTCGGATACAAGAACAACATACTTACATACATATATATAGTATAACAATATATACCCGACAACACATTAAATATAAATCGACAACACATATAAGTACTTTATATAACATGTGTTGTATATTATCTATAGTATTTTCATGTGATGATTGGAGCAATCAGCATGGTGCAGATAAATTCCCAATCAGCACTCTAGCACCCGAAGCGCGTATATATATCTATAAGACTAACCTGGTAAATGCCGAGAATTTTCGCAAGGCACGTCTGATTTCCCAACTCGTAGCACTGATTCATGTACTCGAAGTAGTTCGTGGAAAATTTCATGAATGAGTCGAATTCGGTCCTCTGAATTCCCTTTATGATAAAACGATCATCTAATGTCTTAGCAAAGAAGGATTTGCTCTTCCCGCCTTTGGCATCCCAATTGCGACACCGGCTTAGTGAAGCAATGTAATCGGTTTCAGAAGAACAAAACAAGTCCCGCAGCTGACGGAACTCAGCAGAGTAGATGCATACAACGGAATATTTTCGTTTTGCTGAATACTTCCCCAATCCCATCGAGACTTCCGGGTGGCTAGCACCGTAAGAAACATACGAATCCAACAAATCTAGCCCGTCAAAGCTCGACGAACTTGAATCTTCCCAGATGGTTCGTGGAGAATGCAAAGTATCAGAATCCGACGAGCCAGATGAAGACCAGTGTGAAGTAAAAGAAAATACCCGTGTCAAGTTGTGAGAAGTGTCGTTGGAATTAGAATCGAATCCTTTTTCCTTCTGTGATTCCCTCGACTGATGATCTTCTGTTGCTAGCGCTGCATCCTTCAATAATGTTAGAGCACAAGCTACTACACTCGAGAGTTCTTCTTCATAATCAGAGACGATATAGTCGTTATTACTACCAAGAGGAAGGTGTAGTCTTGAGCCTTCATCAGTGATAAATCTCTGAGCTTCGGATTCTGCTGCATAGCTTCCAAAAGATTCAATTTTTGGCACATATCCTCTTCGAAGATCCTCCATATATTCGCGTCGAATTTCAGTGAAGGGAGCCCAGATCCAACATTTTTCATTTTCTAAGTTGGACTCTTTTCCTTGTAAAAAATCTGCGCCGGTAACTTCTGAACTTTGTTCCACAAATCTACTTTCATCGAATACCCCAATAGGCTCTCCCACAACACCATTGGCGACAAAAGATGCAGAGCATGACGAATTATGTACTCTAGATCCTATCTCATGCTGGAGGTCTTTCATCTGAAACTTATCTGCTTCCCTACAATTTTCAGTAGCAATAGTTGCTGAATGAAATTCTAGCTCCGAAGTTGCATTGTCTTGCAGTATACTTTCTTGCACCACAGAACCGATTGATTCGGTATGGATCACATCAACCACCTTAAGATTGGATGAGAGCAAGGCATGTATTCTTCGGTCCCATATGCAGGATTCAAGGAGAAGTTCCAATCGTATTCGATTCAAGCTTAGAACTTTACTTACATAATCATGGTTAGTTTCATCCATGAGAGCATTTTGGACATCAACCTAAACGAAATTGGCACAGTGAAACAAATATCAAAATGAACTCCAAGCCTTTCTGTACAATCGAAAATAAGATATAGGAAACAGTTTAAAGTATGAGGGTACTCAATCAACCATTTTGTAGCCGTGTGTGCATCTTTTCGGAACTTTGATAATCAAAACTTTCAATAGCTTGAAGTGGTCACATAATTAAGAAAACCGAAAAAAGACATGATATTATCTAACCTCGAATCGAGATTTTTCCTGCTTCAACGTCTCCAAAACATGGGCAAACGTTTTGCTCAAGCCCTGAAAGTTCAAAGCCACCCCAACATATCGACTTCCTAGTTCTTTCAACGACTTTTCAATGTCGAGAAATATTGAAATCCCTTTGGAATACACCTGAAACAGGCAAGAAAAACAGATTTGATTGAGCATAATTATTAGCAATGATGCACATATCTTTACTCAGATACTTCTATAAGCTAAGGCACATCATACATTCTCACAATCTCTCTTCAGAAACTCTCCTCTAAACGATGATTTGAAATCCATCCTCCAAGGTGGCAATGTCACAGAATAAGTTGCAACTGGTGCATACTTGAACATAGCAACCATGGAGCCTAATCTGGAAATCACTCAAAGAAGACATATCAATAACTAGGCAGAAATCAAACATAGATTTCGGATGATAGCTAGAAGACGGGAAATTTGCCTCACCCAAAGAAGTAGAGGAAATCCTCTAGAAAAGAATGACCACAGATCGATGGATTGTTGAATGAAGAGTGGTCTGTAAGACTTAGTTCCAAAAACTTTCCAAAAGATAAACCACGAGCAGCAGTGGACATCAATATCCGTTTCGTGGCTTTAGAGATTCCATCATTGAGTTTACAATGACTACAGCGACTCCACATCCAAAGCCTCCCTTCAGTTTCGCCGGGCAAGCTTTTTCCAGCAGGAAGTTGTCGAACTTGGATTGTCAGTAGCTTGTTATGGTGTGCATAGTTGAAAAGGTGCACATCGGGAGATTCTCCACAAGTCTTGCATTCAAGTCTCTGCAATTAAAAACCCGAAGATTACAGTAAATTAACTAGAAAAAAAAACTAATTCTAATATGACATAATAAGACTTTCGTGTACCTTATTTAGCAAATTATGGCACAAAAATTTTCCGAGGGGAACATCAAAACTCCGGTAAAACTGTATATGGGAAAAATGAGTCTGCTCGCACATAGTCCCTCGCGAAGCATTACGGCTGGACATCAAAACTAGAATACTTTCAGAATCAAGTTCTGTCCTGAAATCATCATTTCCATGCATGTGCCCTTCTTCAGCACTATTATTGCATAACCATGTGCCTGAAGGCTCTGGTTGATGTGTTTGCTCATTATTAAGCAAGTTCTCGTATCCAATCTTCAGCTTGTAATCATGGTGAACTTCAGCTTCTTGATCATCTGACATCCACATTTCATTGTTAGCGTGATTTCTTCCATATACTCCAAACTGATCAGGTATATCCTCGGAAGGGTCCGAGGAAACAGAAATATGATTCATATCTTTTCGAATAGATGTCGAAAGTGATAGATCTGGAAATGTTTCTGGATCGTAGGGTTGACATGGCAACAAAGAATCAACTTTAGAATGTAGAGTAAATTCTTGGGTCATGTCCACCACCTCTTTGGGAGAAATCGAAATCGTGCAGAACATTGCTTTCTGATCTAGAAGAAAAGAAGTTTCGAGCATCAAATGATAGGCCATAACCACTGCACGCCTTACAACACACTTTATCCTCTTCAGTTCATCATTGTTTGCTCCCATCAGCAGAATCTAAGAAGTGAAGACTAGTAAGCTAAACATTTCGAAGTTCACCACTAGAAAAACAGTGCAAAAATAATGTGGATTCGAATTCTTTTCTACATAAAATTGTATTAATTAAATCTTATAAAAAGCACATTTTGAAGTCAAGAAAGACTCACTGTGCATCCAAGGCGATTAGGACACCCCTCAAGGAACATTAAAGTTTTATGTTGTTTTTTCCCAACCTCACTGGAAACGACGTGTTCTTCCACGAACTTTGTAATGTGAAATGAATCACATTGTTTCAGCCTTTGACCTAATGCAACCCCAGGCGACGAAACCGGCAAACCAATACAACGAGCCACTCTCTCTAGACGATGGAGCTTCATATCAAAGACCAGCGTCATTCCTTTTGCAAGAATAGACTCTTGAATGTCTCGAGAAACTGTTTTCTCGACTAATACAACATTTGGATGGCACACCTCTATCATTTCATCAATAGATTTTAAATTGTCCTTCTCCTGTCAATGAATTTATGATCAGCAGAGAATAAGTCTTATATGATCAAGTTAAAATAGGATACTTTCAATTCACCTGCTGCATTGATTCGAATGACAACAATCCACCAGAAGAAAGATCAAGTGATCCATGGATCAGCAGCAGTCTTGGATTCTGGTAACTTGTCGGCATGTGCTTGTGGGCAGCATGCTTCTTGAAGACTAGCCCTTTGATTACATGACTACGAAAAGACAGAAGTTCAAATCAGATTCATGAATTTTCGGAAAAAACAAAATGTAAATGTATAGATATTCCAATACAACACTTAATAGATATCACTACCTTTGGCTGCGTACACCACTTGCAATGCATTTAACCTTCACATAACCATCGGGATCCATTGCCTTATCTTCAAGTGCATCGAGCTTAACAAAATTAGCAGCTTCCCACGATAAAGAGCTCACTATATCAACCCAATTCTCACCATCATTTCCAGAACAATCGGCACCAACAGACTTGATCAGTTGACTTACAAGGGCCCTAAATTTTCCATTTCTAATATAGTTCATTGCTTTAATCTTTTCTTGTTTGAATTTGTACCTTCCACTGCTTTCTTCACTGAGACTTCCTAAACAGCTAGCTTTAGCCCATGCGACGCCATCACCACATTCATCTTCATCGTCATCATAATTTGCAACTTCTTCTAATATTCCATCCTCCATGCCTTCAGATTCTGGTGGAAGCCAAAATTCAGCCTCCCTTTCATCACATGAAATAAAGGTTCCCTTGCAGTCCTCTTTGACCTCGTTTTCAAACCTTTTCACTTCCCTGTTTTCATGATTTACCAAATCACCAGGTTGATCGAAACCATTTGATTTAACAGGGAAGGTTGGGTGATCTTCCAGATGATGCACCGTTGGTAGTACACTGAAATCATCTTCCACATACCCGCTGAGAAAGAATTAAGAAAATTAGCAAGATCTTGGAAGAACATCGAAAGCATTTTGAAATTTTGTCTTCTAAACAAACTAGAGCAGAAGGAATTGCACACCTGTCTGAAAAGCTTGTTTCAACTGAAAAGTCACCTGCAAAGAAGCTTTCATTGTAAGTGAAGGAATTCATCGAAAACAACAGAATTTGGAAAATAGAAAAGATAAAGAGCTAAGGCTTTTAACTGCAACTTGACAAAGAACTGTCACTGCTGCTTAAGGATCTTGTAGAACTGATTGATGGCATTGTGGCTGAACTGTATAATCCTTTGGATTTCCAGAGCCTTGATGATTATTGTAAGACCTCGAAACGTGCAACAATGGATCCCATCCCCTAAATTTGATCTCATACAACACCCATTTTCCCACTTTTTTTTTCTATTACTTTATTACATTTGATGCACTTGTGGCCTCCTGCAAATTAATTTACAAAACAAGGTTAATCTGTCAATCTACACCACTAGAAATTTTTATCACTTTCTCCTCATAAAAGTGAAAAATTGAAGAAAATAAACGAGAACTAAAATGAGAACCATATATGAATCAAACATAACATCGAGAAAATCATTCATAGAAAGAGCTATTTATTATCAAGAACAACTGAATCCCAGCAATCGCAAACCACAATTTCACATTTTCTAAAGTAAAGCAAGAAAATCGTGAAACAAATCAAAGACATGAACAATATATAGATCTCCATACATACATACATTTCAGGCTCTTGAAGAGCACCCAAAGTATTCTCTGAAAAGAAAGAATGGTAGAATTTGGAGATGGAAGATGTGAAGGAAATACTAATACTAATAATAAAGGGCAGGCCAGACAGAGCATAGAAGAATTCTCCCAAATCTGCGGGACCCACAGATCTGTACCTGTTCTCTTCTTCATCGCTACACTACGCTATTGAGGGGGGCTCTGGAAATTTTGAAAGTTTCTTTCCAGCTTCTCTTCCTTTCATTCGATTCGATCTCATCAGGATAAGGAAAACCCATTTGAACATTCAAAATATATATAGATATATATATATATATCCCCTCTTCCTTTCTCTCATTAACAACAGAGATATACTGAGTATTGTATTATTATCCACTTTGGTGCAATTATTTTAATTACATTTGTTTTCTTCATAAGGCAGCCATTAATGATGGACCTTACTCAATAATTTATTTTATAAAAAATATCGATATTATTGCCGAAACAATCAACACTCGGGACTAATAACCCCAACTGCAATAATTTATTGATGGCACTGTCTCAGTGCTTTTATTTTATTTAATTTAATTATTCCTTGTAATAAATTAAGGGTATGTATCGTGTGGTGTGGTTGGCTTGGTTTTAATTGGACTTTGGAATGCTGAGTTTTTTTTTTTTTTTTTTTTAATTCAAATTCAAATTAAAAATTCAATTGCAAACACAAACTCTAAACCCATATAAATAAATATTACAAATTTATTTTTAAAAAATGGGAAAGTTAGGATATTAATGCTGTATGTTTGATTTTGATTTAAATTATTATGTGTTTATTTATTTAGTGTTTTAATTTAAAATATTTTTTGATATAAAATATAGGAATGATATAAATGATTTTTATATTAAATGTTAATTTTTTTTAATATATATTGAGAATTGTATAAATAAAAAAAAAAAAATTATTAGACAAACAAAGCTTATACTATTATATTAGTATAAACCAAATTTCAAATTCAAATTAAAAAATTTTACTGTTTAAAATTGAAATTTAAAACTCAATCTCCAACTAAATACAGTAGATATTTTTGGTATTAGTTATTTATACTAATATATTTTAAAAATATTAAATTAAATATTTATGTTATATTATACTAAAATAATATAATAAAAATTTAGTTTTATTTATAAAATATCACTTTAAATACTTGTGTTTGTTTGTGAATTTGATTTATAGTTTTGTGAATTTTGTTTGTGAATTGTATTTATACTAATATCATTTTTCTATTTTAGTCCGTCTCATAACAAAGTATCTATTTTGTTTTTTTAGTAACTATACTATCTACCTAACATTACAAATACCTTTACAACTTACAATATACTCCTTCCATCCCACCGGAATTGAACACTTTGATTAGGGACACAGTATTTAAGGTGAGAATATTTAATTAGTTAATAATAATTAGTTATGATATTATTATATTATTTTTTTGTATAATTAATAATATTTATTATTTTAAAGTAAATTTAATATATATAATTAAAAAAATTAAAATATATCTCTAAATATTTAAAAATTATATAGCAATTAAAAAAAAATTTGCAATATGAATATCATTTTGTAGAAAATAAAATCTTGAATAATACAAGTAAATAAAAAAAATATTTTTGTTTATTTATAATTAATTTTGAAAAAAAAATAAAACTCAAAAAAACTTCTAAAATAATAAAATAATACTCGAAAATGCGCACTAGATAAAATTATACTAGGCAAATCATATGTGATAGGTGACCTTAGACGTCACAAATTCAACCCTTACACTACCAAAAGGGATGGTCTATATTGTCTGAATAATACTCCCTCCGTCCCAAACACCCTGTAATATTTCTTTCTTTGTTTGTCTCAAACTCACTGCAAATATTTATAAATTTAGAAATAATTAATAATATTTATATACATATATTAATATATACTTCACTTTATCCCATCACATCACTTAAATAAAAAAATATATAAACATTTCTCTCTCCAATCACATCACTTAATATTCAAATTATCTCAAATTATCATACTTAATATTCTCCACCTATATTCTCGTGCCAAACACAAATATTGCATAGTGTTTGGGACGGAGGGAGTAAGAGGACTATTGTCTGAATAGTATGAGATGGTGCAAAAAACGGGAACCAAACAAGGCCCTATATAAAACATCAGTCAGCAGTCGAAGATTTAAAAATCAAAAACGAAAAAGGAAAACGCTAGAGCCCGCCCGACAGCTTTTTGTCGCATTTGTGACTGCACTAAATATATATTTCAAATAAAAATAAAGTCGGGTCGGGTCTCATATTTTAATTTAAAACATGTACATATAAAATCGAGCAATTATAGGCATAAACTAATCAATCATTCACCAATTAATAAAGACTTGTTTATCTACGTGTTTGTTTTTTTTAAAAATCCTAATACCATTTGCAAGTACTGTAAATACAAGAATTTGATAATGGTATAATTAATAAATAATTAAAAGTATATTACTCTCTCTGTCTCATATAATGTGTCTGATATACTATAGAGTGTAATTAGTAGATAATTAAAAATGTATTAGTGAAAATAATTATTCTATAATATAAATAATTATAAATTAAGATTAAGATAACTAATTAATTTAATTAAAATTAAAAAAAATAAATTAAAAAGTTTAAAAAAATGAGATTAAAATGTGTAATCATTTTTTTAAAAAAAAGAAATGACATGGAACGTGGAACGGACAGATGTGGGACAGAGGGAGTACTAAAATAAGTATAAAATTAAAATTAAAATGATTTGTTAGTCTAATTAAAATTTATAAATTATAAATTATAAAATTTAAAATAATATATGGAGCATAATATTTTTTTAAAGCATTAAAAGTGTGTTTATTTTGTGAAATAGTATTAAAAAAATTACAATTTTGTTTTTGGCATACAAACAAGTCGTTAATTTGTTGTCGTAGTTGTTGTTTATGCATTTTAGAAAATTCGTACACTTTGGCTGCATTAAAACATGTCTTATACTTCCTCCGTCCAGTTAGAAAGTTACATATTTCTATTTTGGGACGTCCAATTACAAAGTAAACATTTCATTAAATATCTTACTTTACATCACATCATTATTTTTACACCAAAAAGCAAGGGCAAAAATGTCATTACACTACTTTTAACTACCCACTATAATTAAAATATTATTATTTCTTAAACACCGCGCCAAAAATAATTGTATACTTTATGAGTAGACGGAGGAAGTATGGAATAAGAAATAAATATATCTTGTGAAGAGGATATGCATGAGAAGTCAATGATACGTCTTTTTCAGCCTCCATAACAATAATTATCTTGTACACACTTATCAAAACATGCAGTAAGAAGATATTTGTCTTTGTGTGCAGAGTGCGTATTTTGTTTTATATGTAAGTAAGTGTTGAATCGGGTGAGATTTATACATTTCTTAGGTGTTTTGTTCTCTCCACTTTACCTATGTTGAGAGGTGTATTTATGAAGTTTTGAAGATGATGAAAAAGAGTTCATGGAGTCGAGATCGAATGAGGTAACCAACTGTACGCCACCTTACTCTTAGCTTGATTATTGGTCTGTTGGAGTCAGTTATCACGTTGTAACAGTCAATCTATTTGAGTTTGTAAAATGATATGGAGCTTCGTTTGATGACAGATTTGGTAGATTTGTTTGGTATCTTGAATGTTGTAAATAAGTGTTTAATTTAGTTAAAATTCCTATATTGGTATCTCCAGATGTAGGATTTAATACCAAATTAGGTTAACAAATTGTGTTTGTTTGTTCTTGTTTTGCACTTGTTCAGCTACAAAATTGTGTGTACACACACTGTCGTTTTAACCACATGTCAACCATGTTCAAAGTTATGATTACCACCGACAATTTCATATTTTCACTGCGTATAAAACTTGGAGGCATTGAACCTTTTTTTGGGACGATCGAATATCCAACAAATAGTTTGAAAGAATATTTATTATATATATTATAAAGAATTGCATACCTAATATAAAAATAATAAATATACACTACAAGAAAATATTATTTTTGTAACGATTTTTTTTTTCCTAAAATTACTTTTTCTTTTAGTAATGACATTATAGACGAAATTAGAGATAAAATTATGTTAGCTACGTGAACTTTATGGACAAAATTCTGTTACAAATATACTATTTTTTTTTTTGTAGTGATATGTAGGGTGTGTTTGTTTGGGGATTGGATTTTAAATACATTATTCATCTCATTTTTTTCCCCAAAAATATCAAATCAAACACCTATTTTTTTATTTTTTATATTGTAATAAAAATCAATTTTACATTCAAAACATCATATCAACACCTATTTATATCACATTATACAACTATTCAAATTCAAATTTTTTACTCTAAACATCACATCTTGTCCTGTAAAGGATGATCTGGTAGTAGTGTAGGAGTTGAACTTATGACCTCCCTAACCTCAGGTCATATACCACACATTTATCTCATAGAATATTACTTCGCTTGTGACCTGTTAATTTATGTTACTATTTATTTTAATCATTCATTAATTTTATGCATAATTTATTTAATAAAATTTTTTTAATAGATTTATTTTATATTTTATATTAAAATATTGAACTCCTCCAAACAAAAATAAATAAATTTTGTATACGAAAATAACATATTGTATTAAATATTTATTTTTAAAATTATTCAAATTTTCAAAATTGTAATTTAAAATAAAATATATCTGATTATAATTTAAAATAAAATATTAATTTAAAATTTTATTTAAATAATATTAACTTAGCAAGACCTGAAAGTGGAAGTTGAACTCATATTTTTATTTATTTTATTTCTTCTTGTTTTACCAATTGATGAGATTGATTACATATGCAGCCGAGATGTCTCTCACAACACGTTACACGTCATCACCAATTTGTGTCTCTGACTCTGCTCTGTCTGTGTGCTGCAACGGCACTATGACGTGTTTAATTATAAAATTACTCATTTGCCCCTCTTCTCTCAATAAATGAATTTGTAAATAACCAACAATGATTAGTATTATTATATAATTGCACGTACAGACAAAGATGAAGCAAACATATATAGATTTTGGTCCCTCATATTTAATTAATTTATAAATTTTTATTTTTTGCTGACACGTCTGCATATTCAATCTAATTTTTTGTGACTCTTGCATAAAAATTATTACCTCGGTCCCACGTACGGTGTCTGTTACACCGTAGACACAGTATTTTAGGAGGGATGTAATTACTAGATAATTAAGAATGTATTAGTGAAAATAATTATTCTATAATATAAATAATTATAAATTAAGATTAAGATAACTAATTAATTTAATTAAAATTAAAAAAAAAATAAATTAAAAAGTTTAAAATAAGATTAGAGTGTGTAATCATTTTTTAAAAAATGAAAGTTACATAATATGTGGGACGGACAAAAATAACAACGTGAATATAATATGTAGGACGGATGGAGTAATTTGCAGAAGTTAGGTCAATCATTCAATTTTCGAATATTCATTTTCCAACTAAATTTAAATACTTCACATCAAAAGGCAATGACGATGATCATTATAACTCATTAGCGTTCTTAATTTAATCAATATTATATACTATTAAGAAAAAAAAAAAATAGATGTAAAAATAGATATAAGATATATATATATGCATGCAGCGGCGAATCTAAAAAAAATTATTTATTGTTGACACAATATATAACTTTAAAATAAAAAATAAAAATAAAATTTTAATGTTATTAATAAAAAAAAATATAGTAACAATTTACGGCTTCTTCGAAACATTAAAAATTATTATTGATAATAAAAAAAATAACATAATAGGATTTTTTTTTATAGAATGTAAATTAATCATTTTAATTGGATTGACTTTTAATTATTTTAATACGGATGGTATTTTAAATTTTAAATAATTTATCTAATTTTTTTGGATAACGATTTATTTAAAATTTTCAGTGTAAGAATTGTAATTTTTTACTTGTAGCATAATTAATAAATTATAATAAATTTTTTTTATCAGAATAAATCACTAATGACAAGTGTAACCACCAAACATAATGTAGATCCGCCCTGTATGCATGACACCATAAACTTTAGAGGCGTTCTTTTGGTTGAGTTTGAAAATTTTTTATTTGAATTTGATATTAAAATAATATTTGATGAGATCAGAATTCAAATAATAAAATTTTAAAAAAAGTTTGCGAACAATGATCCTTATTGGGACACGTGAATTTATGACATAGCTAAATTATCGATTATTTTTATTTTATTTTATTTTTTAACTATATTGACAAAATAATGTGGTCTAGGATTCAAACTATTAAATGAATAAAATAATAATAATAGAACAATGTTTATTTATATAATTGGTATAGCCTAGACATATGACATATATAGATATTAGTTGATTGGATTTTGTATTTAAATAAATAAGTGCTTCTAGAGCAGCAAGCTTGGAATGGTCTACGATGTATTGTTATTTTCTGTCTTATATTTATATATTAATTTATTTTTTTTCACAAAATTTAGAAATAAAGGTAGAAAAATTAAATTAACTATATTAATATTGCATGATATAACTGTAATGATATTTGTGTAATATATTGTAAATTAGAAGGATATTTAAAATGTTAAGTAGATATTACAATTACTAAAAAAAAAATAAATATTTTATTATGAAACAGACAAAAATAGAAAAATTAATAAATTGTTAAGGAACAGACGAGGAGTATTAGTATATTTTAAATAAAAGTTCAAAATAAATATAAAATGCAGGGTAGTTGCAGTGGGAGGAAGCAAGTTGGAATGGATCGAAGCTAGCTAGCTAGCTAAGGTTGTATTAAAAGCAAATATTGTTTGGTTGGGCTGTCCAAAACATTATGCATATATATATATATATATATATATGTAGATGCAGCCATGCTATCTACCCACTTTATTATATTCCCTAATCAAAATTAAAATTTCAGTCAGTCCAAATGTACAATTTTTTTTTTTATATTTTTTTACATACACTTTATATATATATATATATATATATAAACTACCAAAATTATATTACTTAAAAAACTGTATTAAAAGAAAATCAAGCAAACAAAATGGATCGAGGATAGGACTAGCAAGGGTGTCTTTGGTTATTAATTGAGTTTTAAGTTTAAAATTGAATTAGAAGTAATTATTTAATTAATATTTGATTTATGATGTAATATTGTTACGTACAAAATAATAATAATAATAATAATAATAATGGTAGCAGAATTTTAAAGGAAGTTAGGACACGAAGTCGGACGAAAAAGGAAAAAATATGCGCTCATGTCGGTTAGTCAGGTCGGTTGGTCCACGGTCGGCTGGTCCGGTCGGTTGGTTCACAGGTCGGAAGGTCCGCAGATCAGAAGGTCCGCAGGTCGGATGGTCAGCACGTCGGATCAATAAGTCGGATGGTCTGCAAGTCGGGAGGTTTGTGGTCGGACCAACAAGTCGGATGATCTGCAAGTCGGGAGGTTTGTGGTCGGACCAACAAGTCGGATGGTCTGTAAGTCGGGAGGTTTGTGGTCGGACCAGTAAGTCGGAAGGTCTGTGGTCAGACCAACAAGTCGGTTGGTTTGCAGTCAGTTGGTTCGTAGTCGGTTGGTCCGCCATCGGTTGAATCGGTCAATACGGAGTTTGGACCAAGCGAAGGTCTGTTAATTAGTTGCCTAATTGAGTGAACAGTACTTCGGTCGCTTGATGGGGCGACCAATGAGTCGTTTGGTCTAGCGACCAGGTAGTCTCTAGAATGGTTGGTTGGGCCAATTGAGTTCTGGAACTGGTGGCAGCGTTTGGCGAGACTGTTAAAGACACGTGTCAATAAAGGAGGAATTAATGGGCGGTTGTTGTAACCAACCAGGCGACGGTTCTGAAACGTTTTCTTGAAGGAATATTTAAGGATGCAGATTTTTTTATCTTCAATCATCTTCAATCGACATCAAATTCAAGAGAATTTCTTTTGGGGATCACCACTTTATTTTCCAATCTGTAGTTTTATTTTCTAGTTTATTTCTGTACCTTACCGTGTTTAGAGATTCCTAATCTCAGACACTAAATATATCAAATTGGAAGATAATTCCCTATTTATGAATTTTACTTTTTATTGTTGAAAAAATACATCAACAAATATGTATACTTAAAAAATTTGAAATACTACCTCCGGTCTGCTCTAAATGTCTCATTCACTTTATACGTGTTAATATTTGAATATTAATTATTATATCAAAACATAGTACAAATTAAGAAAAAATTGCAAAAATACTTTCATTAGTGTCTTATAATGCTAAATATAAAAATATTTTTAATGTTAAATACAATAACACAAAAGGTTAATGTGACCCTTAAGAGGAGTATGTGTTTTAAATGTTTAAAATTTATAATTCAATAAAATATGTATTATGAATATCATTTTATAGAAAACAAAATGTATATAGTATAAATAAATAAAAGTTATAAATATTTATTTATAATTAACATAAATTAATTTTATAAAAAAATTAAATATAAAATATTTATTTATTAAGAAAATATATATAAATACTAAAAAATTTAAAGTGAATCTTATTTGTAGTAATATTTTCAAAAAGAGAATTGAAAATAGATATAGTGCAAATCGAGTTGAACCGATAACCAAACACACCTTAATTTCTATTTAACATTTTCTTCATCTCCCCTTAAGAAATGTGTTTACTGTTGAAGCATGATTTAATAAATGTTATATTTTTATAATAGTTGATAATATTTTTGTATAAAAAATTTATTTTTATTTTTATATTTAACTTAATATAATAGTTTTAATGTAAATAAATGTAGAATTGAAAATATTTATAATTATAATAGGGTTTTGGTTGAAAACATAAATAAATATTTTTTGTTTGAAATAAAATAAAATAAAAAGATAGATTAGTCATATTTAATTTCAATATTAGATTTTAGAAATAATAATATTATATTGAAAGTGGATATAAAATAAATAATAAAAAGACTATAATATTATTTTGAATGTATTTATATAAAAAGTAACAAATAATTTTATAACAATATTGTTGGGAAATGGTGGTTCGACAAGTCTGCTTCGAACACCTTAACAGCTCACTGACAGTGATATAAATATTTGAGCAGCAAAGCAATAAATGAGCCAAGTATTTGTTAACCAAGTTCGGTTATAACAACTTAACAACCTTAAACTCACTTAACACATATCCTCCATGAAGGCTTACCTTGCATTCAATGCACAGGTACTGGTAGTTACGAACGCGTACTGACACCACTGTAAACAACAAGCCTAGAGTAATGCATCCAACAAGTTGGTTGTCATCTCATTTGGGTCTCCGAGAACTCCTCCATCCGGCAACTTCTCCGGTGGGTTTTGTGTATCAAACACAAGTGAAAAATATGGAGATAAGGAGGGACTCAAATGAGAGCTTTTACAATAATTTCTTTCTCTAGGATAAGCTCTCAAAATGTGCTCTCTCTCTAAACCGAGACTGTCCCATGCTGTGTATACAACAGCTAATTTGAGTGTAAATTAAATAACAATTAATTCCCTTAGCACACAAGTGGAATAGAGCGGTTCTCAAGATAGATTTGACATTCCTTTGACTATCCTCATTTTATCAAACTTGTCTTGTATGGATATATGCACATATGAGACAAAATAGACAAGACAACACACATAATCAGCTGTTGCAGGTGAAAGTCTGCCTGCAATCTGTGTTTGTCTGCAGCAGAAAGTAATATGCTGTTTTTGGTATTTGGGAACAGCGGCCGCAGAATATCATTTGTCTATATGCCAAAAGTGGTAATAAGGAGATTTTTCGTTTAACAAATATGATCATTTATGAAAACAAAAATTTTTATTTGGAAACATATAAGAAAAGAAAATAGAACTTATGTTTTTAAGACAGATGGATTAGTATAATAAAATGAAAATGATCATGACGTATTTAAGTAGTGCAGAACAATTAAGTTCATATTTAGCATAACTTTACTTAGGACATATATTAATTTAATTTAATTATACAGATGAGAAAAATCTGTGTGTAGAATGGGCTGAATGGACAAATAAATTGTTTAATGAATGAAATAAATAAATAAATAGAATTTAATGAATGAAATAAATAAATAAATAAATAAATAGAATTGGGTTGTGGGTGAAGTCGAAGTCGTAAGCGTGGAGTTGGAGATCATGTCTGTACAAATGTCAACAACCACCTTATCCACACACGCACACACAACTAATTTTATTTATTTATTTATTATTTTATATTCGACTACGATATTCTCTTCTGTTTATATATACCTATACATCACATTACTTTTCTCATTATTTATTTATTTAGAATAATATTATTTAAAAATATATTTTATCGGTTCTAAATACACTATAATATTTTTTTTTAGTATATTTCAAATATTCTTAAAATATAAAATAATTAAATATATTTAATTTGTGAGTCACACTTTATTCCATTACATCTTTTAAATAAATATACATTTTTTTTTCTCCTATCATATCATCTTATTATCAAATTATCTTATTTAATATTACTCACCTAAATTTTCGTGTCGAAAACAAATAATACATCATGTTGGGGACAGAGAGTGTATCTAATTAAATACTTATTTTATCTACAAATATTATATTCCTTTCAGTAAAAATATTTTATTTTTATTATAATAAAAATAATTATATACTAATATTAAAAAAAATTACATAATTACAAATATACCATTATATATATATAAATACAAAAATATAAAATATAATCAAAATTATTGTATACATTTTTATTAATCAATAAAATACTATGACTTCTTAATTTACTACCAAATTCAAAGGATGTATTCATCTAAGAGGAAGAGAGTATCAAATAATCAAAATTTCAATTAAATCAGTCAATGAGTCATATCGGATCGGATTAAATTTTTAATTGTGTTAAATATTTCAATAAGGAATCGACTCGTTTAAGTAAACATGTTAGAAGACCGTATCCAAATCTGATCCGTTCGAACACGAGCAACCCAAAAATGACCCGTTTAACAATTTTCTAAATATGTTAGATGACCCGAAATGAACTTGACCCGTTCAAATCCAATTCATTAACACAACATCGACCCGCTTATCTATTTAATATGGAGTATTTTTTCTTTAAAAAAAAAATATCAGAATTCCACAAATTAAGCAATAATTAAATAATCAATCCAAAAGAAAATTCAAAATTCAATAAGTCAATATAAAAACAATTATATACATATATACAATAAATAGTATAAATTATTACAAATATTATATTTACGTTGGACTGAATTTAAATTAATAGTTTTCTGAAAAAAATATTAAATCATATATAATAAATATATTATAATCGAATTATCATATTAGATTTGAGTCTAGGGTCTCAATTCAAATCCAACTTGTTTATTATTGTGTCTGATTCGTATAAATCCGTATAGATAATTTTGTCAAAATTCTTGACCCAAACTCAATTATTTCGAGTTATATCGTATCGTGTCAGTTTTTTCCATTTCTAATTTCGATGCTCCATTTTTATTTTTATTTTTGAAATTTTAAAATTTTGAAAACTTTTTATAATTATAAAAGGTTTGTATTTAGTGTGATGTTTGTAGAAAAATATAAAATTGA
Source organism: Andrographis paniculata (assembly GCF_009805555.1). Lineage (NCBI taxonomy): Eukaryota > Viridiplantae > Streptophyta > Magnoliopsida > Lamiales > Acanthaceae > Andrographis > Andrographis paniculata. The sequence goes on along the minus strand of NW_026137607.1, from coordinate 2,787,219 downwards.
TAAACAATGATAAAAATTCCAAAAATGTAAATATAGACAGAACCCAAAATCTTTTAAAATCATATGAGATAGAATATTTGAAGTTGGGTTGAAGGTGGGCTTTTATTAACTCCAACGGCTCTATGCAGTGTGTTGGCCAAACGTGGTTGCATTTGCATGCTTCACGTGTATAATGTGTTGTGCATTTTTTAAATTTTTTTATAATAAAAAAATACAAAAAAAATAGTATAATTTTACTAAATAAAAAATATATATATATATTTTTATATGACAGAAAAAAAAAAAAAAAACGAGCACAATTTAAATGACAGAATATTATACATCCGTATTATGTATCCATAGAGGTAAACTACTCAACCTATATAACTGCGTTCTTCTCTTTCATATTAATGTGTGGATATTTTGCTTGAAATTAACATATTAATATAATATTTTTAAATAAATAATCTATTTCCTGAGAGCCGACAAATTAAATAGTAAAATATTAGTTTGAAGTGCAAACCGAACAAACCCTTTTGGAGCATGTGGAACATGTTCTAACATTAGTTTTGTATTTATAAATGTTTTTATCAATTTTATTCGCTATTTTAAAAAAAATTTACAAGATTATTATTATTATTATCATTATAGCAATAGTTGTAATATTAATGATAATATAAAATAGTGGCTATTAAAATAGTGGTTATTAAAATATTATTATTTATATATTGTACATATAAATATAATATAATATAAATGTATTATATATATATATATGCGTGCAATTGTATTCTATGTAAGTAAATATATATATAATATATATATATATATATGTAAACTTGCAGTGTGTGTTAATGTATATTTATAATACTACCTCCGTCCAGTCACAAAATATACATTGATTTTTTTTGTTGATCTTTGAATATTAATTATTATATCAAAATGTAATACAAATAAAGAGAAAATGACAAAAATGCATCTATTAGTCTCTTATAATACAAATACAATCATATTTTTGGAGTAAACTATACAAATATAAGAATATTTTTAATGTTAAATACAATTGCACAAAAATATATGATTACTTCTGGGCTGAACGGATGTAATATTATATAATACTAATAATCTATTCGTAGAAAGAATTATATTATATGTATATGTGCAGCTTGTATTTTATGTAAGTATATATATATAAATATATATGTAAACTTGCATTGTGTGTACGTTAGTGTATATATATAATATATTATATAATACTAATAATCCATACATAGAGAGAATAAATAGTTGAGAGTCATACATAGAGAGAATAAATAGTTGAGAGTAAAATGGAGGTTTGTTCATTTCATTTCATTCAAACTTATATTTATAGGCAAACAAGCTTAAATACGAAGGAAAGTAAAAGCATACATATCGGCTACGTAGCACATTCGTGTGTATTACGTATATAATACTCTCTTTTGGATACTTTTATACGAAAAAGGTGTTACGTTAAAATCTTATTATGAAAAAATCTTGTAGGACAAAAAATCAAAGTGAAGGAAAAATAGTACAACATTTTTATATTAATTCGCTTTCCCTTGTCTGAGCATTATTTGAGATCTCTTAATTGACGCATCCCAATTTTCTTTACTAATTTTTCAAATGTAGCAGTCAGTAATGCCTTGGTTAATCTATCCACCAAATTATTATTTGATCGAATTTGTTGCACATTGATTTCACCATTTTGCTGAAGATAATGAGTGAATAAGAATTTTGGTAAAATATGTTTCGTTTTATCTCCTTGAATGTAACCCCCTTTCAATTGGGCTATACAAGCCGTATTATCTTCATACAATGTAGTCAGAGGAATTTTATCGTCGGGTATTAACCTACAATTTTTTAGAATATGTTGAATCATTGACCTTAACCAAACACATTCTCGACTAGCTTTATGTATTGCCAATACTTCAGTATGATTTGAGGAAGTGGCAGTTAACATTTGTTTCATTGATCTCCAAGATATCACAGTTTTGCCACAAGTAAATATATAACCAGTTTGAGATTTTGCTTTATGAGGATCAGATAAATATCCTACATCGGTAAAAACCATTCAATTCATGTCGAGAATCTTTCGAGCAAAATAACCTGAGATCAATTGTTCCTTGGAGATAGCAAAAAATGTGCTTAATTTCATTTCAATGTCGTCGAGTAGATGATGAAATAAATATTGCCAATAAATTTACAGTAAATGATATGTCAGGTCGGGTGCTGTTAGCAAGATACATCAATGCGCTATAGCATTCATATATGACACTTATGGACCAAGTGTTTCTTCATTTTTCTTTTTTTTGTCTAAATTGATCCTTTATTGGATCGAGTGCTCTGACGATCATTGGGGTACTTAGCAGATGTGATTTATCCATAAGAAATTATTTCAGTACCATTTGGTATAGTTTAATTGGTGGATAAAGATTCCACTTTCCAAGTGCTCAATTTGCAAATAAAGGCAAAAATTTGATTTTTTCAAAATCTTTGATTTCAAACTCTTTTTTCAGATATTCAACATCTTTCTGAATTTCACAAGGAGTTCTAATTAAATTGAGATCATTGAAATATACAACGATGATTATGAATCTTGGCCCATTTTTCTTTATGAAAACACATGGACAAATAGAGTCATTTATGTAACCTTCTTTTGTTAGACTTTCGCTGAGACAATTGTACCACATTCGGCCTGATTGCTTGAGCCCATACAAACATTTCTGTAATTTGATGGAATATGATTCTTTTGGCTTTGATTTGAATGATTCAAGTATGTTAAATCCTTCTGGGATTTTCATATAGACATCATTATTTAAGGAACCGTAAAGATAGACAGTAACAACATCCCTTAATTGCATATCAAGATTATTGTGTATTGTCAAACTCACTAGATACCTGAATGTTATTCCATCCATGACCGGTGAATATGTTTCTTCAAAATCAATGTCCGATCTCTGGAAAAAACCCTGGACTACAAGTCTTGCTTTATATCTTGTGATATCATTATTTTTATTATTTTCTTGACAAACACCCACATGTAGCCAACATGTTTTACATTTACCGGTGTTTGGACGATTGGGTTGAGTACTTGCCATTTATTGAATGAGTCCAATTCAGACTAAATTGTGTCTTTCCATTTTGCCCAATCATCTCTTTGCTAATATTCATCAACTGATTTTGCTTTATAATTCTTGTCACATTTCATTATGTCGAGTGCTACAGAATATGCAAATGCATTACCAATATTTTTTTTCCATTATGTTCCAATATTTTCAACTGGTGATATAGTTAACAGAAGTTTCAATAACTTCATCACCACTTTCATCGGAATTTTTAGTATCAACCTCTTTAGGGGTTGTATTGATATTTTCAGGTATCTGATTATTGTTGATCTCTTCAAAAGTATTTACAATTTTTTTCTTTTGTAGATTCTTATCCTTGGAATCCAACGGTTTACCACGTTTTATGCGGACAATATGCTCATTAGCACTCGGCACCTTCCATTCTCGGATATTTATTTTAGTTGGTGCATTTGCTACTGCAATATATGATTTCGTAACTCTAAGCTTAAAGTGAGTAAACCTTAGGCATCCACTAGCAACATCATTAAAGGCATCAGACAATTGATTTGAAATTTTCTGCAGATGTACAATTATTTGAACTTCAAGTTCACTATGTTTCGTACGAGGATCAAATTCAAGTAGTATTTTCCATGAAATTTCTTTTTTTTTTTTCTTTTTTTTTGTTGATTACTGTCTCCCCCAATGTCGAGAAATGATATTCATCAAAATAACAATCTGCAAACCTTGGAATAAATATATCACCCGTTGTTGATTCAAGATATTTCACAATTGAAGGTGATTCATACACGACATATATACCCAACCTTCTTTGTGGTCTCATTTTCGTGCGTTGGGGTGGATAAATTAGCACATAAACAACACACCAAAAAATTCGCAGGTGAGATATATTTGGTACTTTTCCAGATACCAATTGTGTAGGGGAATAACAGTGATAACTTGTTGGCCTTATTTTTACGAGGGCTGTTGCATGCAATATAACATGTCCCCAAGCTGATACGAGAAGTTTAAACTTCATTAACAATGGTCTAGCAATTAATTATAATATTTTGATATGGGATTCAGCGGGGCCATTTTGCATATGTACATGGGGAACAAGATGTTCCATAGTAATCCCAATTGACATGCAATAATCATCAAATGTATGTGATGAATACTCTCCAGCATTATCTATATGTATTTTCTTTATCGTGTGATCTGGAAACTGTGCTTGCAATGTAATTATTTATGCAAGTAGTCTAGCAAATGCTAGATTGCGAGTAGATACCAAACATACGTGTGACCATTGCGTTGACGCGTCAATTAGTACGATAAAGTACTTGAAGGGTCCACAAGGTGGATCTATAGGTCAACAAATATCACCTTGAATTCTTTCCAGAAAGCTGGGGATTCAAATCCAACCTTTGTGGAGATGACCTGATTATTAACTTCCCTTGGGAACAAGCAGCACAAGAAAATTCATTCGGACTCAAAATATTTTTCTTTTTCAATGAGTGGCTATTTGAATTTTCAACAATTTGCCTCAACATTACATTGCCAAGATGCCAAAGTCGATTGTGTCAAGTTTTAAATTCACTAGTAGCCATGTGGTCTACTAAGTGATATGTTTCAACGGTACTAACTTTTGAATAATATAAGTCGGAAAAAAATGATGGCAATTTTTTTCACAATTCTTTTATCATTCACAATCTGAGTTATTATGAGATATTCATTTTCTGTCTCATTCAATGTTTCAATGTGGTACCCATTTTTCAGAATATCACTGAAGCTCAGTGATATTCTTCGAACTTTGCTCGAGAACAAGGGATTTTTTATTTCCATTTTGGGAGAAATACAATAGCTTTTCCTTAGCCTTCAATCATTTTCGATGCACCAATGATAGTAACAATAGTGGTTTTTCCTATATTTAGATGAGAGAAATAATTTTTGTTTTTCAGAATGCTATCAGTCATAGCACTATCGATAAGACAAATATTGTCATCGGCTCCAAAATATTTGACATCCATATCTTTGCAAGAAGGTAGAAATAATAAAAAATATGTATTAGTAACAAAATTAAAATAGACTTATATTATAGGGGGTAATACAAAAAGCGGGGCAGAAAACATCAAAATAACAAAAGAAATACAATATTTCATAATTTAACATCAGCTAAGTCAAGCAGATCATCGGCATCCAGGTGTGTGATATTTTCATTTATCACATCATCAAATGTGTCATCACAGGCAGCGTGATTTTTTTCGGGGCCAATTCTTCCCTGTATTTCTTTTGAGGCCCGATACATTTCAACCAAGTGACTGGCTGTGCTAAAAATATGGGCCCAATGGCCTTTGATTCCACACCGGGTGCATTCCTCGTCATTTTTTCTATTTCTCCCGATGTTGAACCTCTGTTGAGGCCTGTATGGCCTTATGTCATTATAACACCGATTTGGTACATATCGGGACCTGTTTTGATAATTATTGTGATTGTATGCGTTTGTCCGGCCCCGTCAGAGATTTTGATTTCGATCGCGATCAATTCGTTGATTTCTGACCTGCCTACGACCACGCACCAAATTTGAGGTAAAATAGTGGCCTACTTCAATAATCAATTATTATAATTAAAAACCTTTGAATATGAGGACTGGATAATATTGTCTACACAAAAAGTGAACCGATTCTAGCAATGTTTTGGAGGAGCAGATGGATTTGGTTCATGTATTGCTTCCGAAGGATTATTAAGAATAAAGTAAAACTATATTTTTTTTCCCAAATTGAAAGGATGGTGCTTGCCTTCAAAACCCAATATCCTTTGAAATACATCAATACCAAGAAAGAAGGTTAGAAATGAGGTTTTACATAAAGAATTCTACACTTGGAGAGGGATCATGAACATGTGGAATTGAAGAAGAAAGACCTACCACACAAATTAAATATACAAAAAAAATAAAGTCATAACAAACAATCCTTTGGAAATCCAATCGGACAGTAGCTAGATCATTGAAATTTGAAATGACCTTGCAATCTCAACACAATTTTGTTGTCAATATGATAGGAATACTTCTATGAGAGTTTAGTGCTCCATAGGTTCAACTCTAATATTTATAAGTAAAACTTATCTATACACTTATATATACAATTAAAAATTTTATATTTATATATAAATTTACATATTGCATGAAAAATAAAGTTGTTTTGTCAAAATAAGTACTTATAATTTGTGAAATATATGCTCCTTGTTGAACTATATGCATGGTTGCATATGAATACGGTGACAAAACACAAAAATATAGATTCTGATCTCGATATACAAATATTTTTACAAGTACAGGTACAAGTCTAGAGAGGGTCAAGTACAATCTGATTTCTATGGAAGTACAAATTTAAATTTATATTGATATAATATCTTTTATTGTAGGTACAATCTTTCGCGTACCATTTTTTTAGACAGTTACAACATACATATACATTAATATATATAATTATATATACAATACTTATAAAAATTTTTATGAATAGATATATATTTACATCCACTCGCAAGAATCCAATTATTTCTCCGGGTGAAAAACATTAGACATTCCATCTTCTGATTTATATTTGACTAACATTCATAAATAACAATTTCATATACATTTATATATACAATTACAATATTTACATACATTTATACTTGGCATAAAAAACGACGTTGTATTATTGAATTTTTTTTATAATTTATAGGATATGTGTTTTTTTCTCAAAGTATACGTACTGTTGCATTTGAATACAATATAAAATTCAAAAATCTCGACTTTGATCTCAAAGTACAAGTTTTTTCAAGTACAAGTATAAGCCTATCGAGGGCCAAGTGCAACTTGATTTTTATGTAGGTACAACTTTGAACTTGTGTAGGTACAACTGTCTTCTATTGTAAGTATAATTTCTTCAAAATTCACTGTTTCACTATGTTTCTAAGGAGTAGTTCATCTTAGGTAAAGAATTATCTATTTTTAGCGAAAACCAAGGATGTTTCCGCGAGCTCGTGGAAACATCCAGGGTTGTATTTGTTTTTGTGTTTTGATATTTTTTATATGCGGTATGAAAAATTGTGTAAGTAATATAAAAAATAAAGAATGTGTGTAGTATATTAATTTTTTTGGAGAAATATGTTGAAACTTTTTATTGAAAGAACAAAGCCCAAGATTTCCGCCGAAAACAGAATTTTTTGGCGTAGAAGGTAATAACTTTGAATTACACACTTTCTTCATTCTTTTATTAGAATTAAGATAATCTTCTTGTTGTCATTCTTGTATATATTGTTATATTACAGTAAAAAATATCAGCAATATATTAAAACACATTAACCTTAAAAATCTTATAAACAAGAAATATATAGAATAAAATGTACCAATAATTTACAATTTGAAGTGTAAAGAGTACCTGTATAATTAGAAAAAAAATCGAATTGCGAAATTCTAGCGGAAATTTTATACGAACCGAAGACCCAACGCATACGATTATTATAAGTGACATTAGTGGAACCATTTCTTTTTTTTCTTTTTTTTTTATGTTTGTTTAAATTTTGAAAATTTTACAGGTATATAAGTAATTTAATATGATAGAAATATTTAAGTCTTTTTAATAATCATAAAAGTTTAAATGAATAAGTAATATAGAACGAACAATTAATGAAAAAAAAATAGTAGTAGAGAGTTAAAGAAATTGACATAGTTAAAGAGATCTATATGTTGTGTTTGTATTATTTTTAATAATTTTTTTTTCTTCTTAAAATGTATATTCAAATATTATTTAAACAAAATATTAAATAAAATATTCAAATTTTAAACAAATCTAGTTGTGGGTTTAACACAACCTTAGTGTATATATATATATATATATATTTAAGTGAAAATTTGGTTATGTTCATTTAGCATTTTTGGATAAATTGGATGAATTGATATTTGGTGTGTGGTACGAAAAATTGTGTTAAAAATATAAAATATATTATTTTAAATTGAATATTTGACCTTTTTTTTTTTTTTTTTTTACTTTTTTGTAATAAGTATTTAATTTTTTTTTAATTTATTTTTTGTGTGTGATAAATAAAATTGTGTAAAAAATATAAAATACTATTATTTTCGAGAAATTGCAATTCCAAAAATCTCTTGAATGAACGGACCCTTTGTTTTAATGAAAAAATGTATTATTTGTTGATTATAAACAATACCAAATATTCATATATATATATATAAATATACACACTATGTAGTTGTTAGTGCTTTAGTTGTGTTATTTATCAATGTTTAAGATTTTCAACATTTATATATTGTGGAATTATCAATGATTAGCTTGAACCAATATCACAAATAAACTCTATTGTTTTAACTAATTTATCAGTTCTGCCACAATGATTTTTTTTTTTTTTTTTTTCGTTCCCATAACAATGACATATTTCCATTTTTCGGGAATTTATTCATTAAACATACTTCATAAATATAATTATTTAATTAAATTCATAATTTCTTACACTATTCAAAATATTTTTATTTTTATATCAATAAATATTTTTATTTATATTTAAAATTTTTTATTTTATTTAAAAAAATAATTTAAGTTAATTATAAATAAATAAATCTATATATTTTTTATTTGTATTTTATAAATTTTATTAATTACAAAATAAAATTTATATTATATATCTTTTATTGATATATAATGGTAAAAGTATTTAAATATATATTCTAAATTTCTTTTAATTATATATATTTATTCATATTTTAAAACTATTAACAAAATTATTCATATAAAAAATAATATAATAATATAATAATATCTTACTAATATATATTATCTAAATAATTGTGTTACTAATCAAAATGATCATTTGCTACGGGACATAGAGAATATTAGAAAATTAGTCTCCCATTCTACAAAGTTCTAATTCCATCTTGATTTAATATTTTGAATATAAAATAAAATTTTAATATAATATAAAAAATACAAATTTGATTTAATATTTTTAAAATATTTTTTTTTCATAAATAACAAAAATATTGTAAAATATCAAAAGCTAGTGCCTCTAAATTGTTCACTCTATAACACAAATATTTATTAATAAATAATAATAAATAAAATCAGATAGAATTATATAGTAGAGGGGTGATGATATGGGATGCTCGCCGTTCAATTATGAAAACTTATCGTAATTATATTATTATTATTATTATTATTATTATTATTATTATGATTGTTATAGTAACCTATAAATATTACGTCCCTAAGGTGTGTTTGTTTGGGAGTTTGGATTTTGAGTTGAGATTTGAATAGTAAAAAATTTTGAATTTGAATAATTGTATGATGTGATATAAATAGGTGTTGACGTGATGTTTTGAATGTAAAATTAATTTTTAGTATAATATAAAAAATAAAAAATAGGTGTTTGATTTAATGTTTTTGGGGGAGGGGGAAAAATGGGATGGACAGTGAATTGAAAATCCAATCCCCCGAACAAACACACCCGGGATTTTGTAAAATTCTACACAACCTCTCATCACTTAAAATTTAGGGGTGCCTTTTTTTTGAAAGATTTGGTTTATATTTCAATTTTAAGATAGTTTTGGAAAATTATGTTTTTATGGATCGATAAGTTTTGTTGGGTTTAAAAAATTGATTTGTATTGATTGATATTTAATAAATATAATAATATAAATGTGTATTAAATTAAATATATAATATTAATAATGACATTATTTGAGTATTAATTTATATTGCTTATAAATAATTATTTATAATATTTTTTATTTATTTGTATTATATAAAATTTTATTTTCAATGGATGATATTTTAGCTATCAAATTAATACCATATTGTATAGCTAATTTACTATGGTGTGGAACAACTGTGTAAAATTTCTTTTAAATTTATGTAGTCAGCTAGTCAAATCTTACAAAAATAAGCTTGTAGGTTTTATCTAATACTTTTCAATTTAAAATATCATCTCCAACCCAAATGCAGTGGGTTGACAAAAAATGAAGGGGTTGGGGCTCCAACCCAACCCCATTTTCTCCCTGATTTATGGGGATAAGGGGTGAACATTCGGATTTTCGGCAAAATCCGAACCGATCCGAAAAATCAAAACTCTTGAAAAAATCAATTCGAACCGAACCGAAATAACTGAAATCTGAAATTCAAAAATCCGAAATTCGAACTAAAAAATCCGAACCAAACCCAAAAATTCAAAATTCTAAATATTTTTAATTATTTTTCTAATTTGTAAATTTATTTTATATTTTATTATTATTTTATAATATTAAATATATAATATATAAAAATTAAATATATTAAAATATAATTAATAATTTTGAGTTTTTTTATACTAAAATATAATATTTTCTAATAAAATATTAAATATATACAATAAAAAATATATTAAAATGTTATATTTCGGATTAGTTCGGATTTTAAGCATACCGATCCGATCAGATCCAAAAATCCAAAATTTGTCAAAAATTCAATTCGAACCAATCTGAAAATCAGAAAAATTCGAACTAAATTTTAAATTTCAGTTTGGTTTAGATTGAATTTTCGGATTTCGGATATTTTGCTCACCGTACACTCCATTGTTGGGGGGGGAGTATTTTATGTATTTTTGTTATTTTTGGGTGTTTTGTGTGATTTATTGTTTAAAAAGTGATATATAATTTTATTTTTTGAAAAGTGATATATAAATTTACTTTCTTAAAAGTGATACATAATTTTATTTTTTTGAAATTGATGTGTAATTTTAATTTAAAAAAAATAATATATAATTTATGTTTAGAAAAGTGATATGTAATTTTATAAATAAAATATGAAATATATATATTTTTTAGTGATAATGTAAAAGTAAATTAAAAATTAAGGTGTAATTTATAAATATGAAAAGTTATATAAAATAATAAAAAAAAATATATATAGAGAGAATATATATTTTTTAGAGTAAAATTTGAAGTTTGTGGTTGAAGTAAAATTAGTTAGACCAACTGTATTTTTACTGTAACTGCTGCAAATATAAAGCATGGTTGGAGATGACCTGATGCCTTTTTTTTCCCCAACTCATTCCCAAACATTTTGCCAAATGAACACATCCCAACACAGAATATGTCCACATTCTTGGAATATAATTGCTACTGAACATATAAAATATGTTATACATTAAAATTTTTGGATGATGTGGAAATCCGCAGTCGTTATCCGAAAGTGCGCACTGGGTAAACCCCTGACCGAACCTAATACCCTGCAAACTAAACCCAACGGGAAAGTCATACTAGACGAACCATGTGTGGCAGGTGAACCTGAAGCGTCGAGGGTTTGATCATTAAAATTTAATTGATAAAGTGTTGTATAGAATTTCTCAAAATACAATGCATCTTTAAGACATAAATTATTAGATATATAATGAAATTTATTCCTCTCTCCGTTTTAGAATCAATATATATATATATCATCTTGATTTGTTCGAAATTTATTCATTCATTTTTTTTAAAAAAAAATAAACCAAATTTACATTTAAATAATTATTAAAATAATATCATCTATTGTACTATAAACGCATAAAATTTATATCTAATAAATAATTTTTGAATTTATCTATGGATCACAAGTGCATCTCCAAACTACCTATACCTATTTGTTACGGGACTAATATAGTGTGGTGCGGTAGAATAGATATACTCGAAAAGGGAGGCTGATGACAAATTTATGCATTGCGGCGGCGGCGGCCGCCGCTATCTATGTAGCTAGCTAGGTAACTTTTGTTTAATAACTACTTTAACAGAAAGTGTAAATAATACTTCCTCCGTCCCACATAACTTATCTTTTTTATTTTTGGAAATATAATTATGCATTTTAATCGCATTTTAAATTTTATAATTTTTTAAATTTTAATTAAATTATTTATTTATCTTAATCCTAATCTTAATCTATAATTATTTTTACTAAATAATAATTATTTTTATTAACATACTTTTTAATTACTTACTAATTATATTTTACCTAAATTCTTTAAATTCTCGTGTCTACAGCAATACACATATTACATGGGACGGAGGGAATAATAATAATAATAATAATAATAATAATAATAATAATAATAATAATAATAAACACTAACTAATTAAAAAAATTAGGCTCACATTGGCACATTGGCAAGACGCGGGCATTATATTAATAAATGTACAAAACTACGTCGCTGACATTAGTCATATTACTCATTCTAATATTTAAATTTATATTTTTTTTAAAGTTAAAAATACCATATTTTTACCTTTTTTTTCTATATAAAAAAATTCTATTTTTATCTATTTTTTTTTCCAAAATTTATATAATATATGGTATAAGTTTAAATAATGGATATAATATAGTATTTACATACATGCAGTACGCAAATATAGACACATACAAACAAAATTCTAAAACATATGTTCTATTCCTCAGCTTAAAGATATTCATTTTTTCACTTTCGATACAATATATTAATATTTTTATTTTTTATAATAAACAAACAATCTACTATAGATTATTAATATATTTAATTTTAAACTTAAATTTACTTATATTAATATTTACATTAGTTTATGCATGAAGAACAAAATTATTCTTATAGAGTATTTCAATTTCGCTTCCATGGATGGTTACGTAATATTATCGGAAATGTTGTTCATAGGCCACGTCAAGCTCATAGTGGTGTCGAACAAGTAGAAGTTTACGATTATTGAGGGTGGAACACTGCAGAGGTGACAATATGCTGAGAAAAAGAGTTGAGCCCGAAGCAACTTGAGAGAGAGCTACGGAGGAGGGAACCGGCCTTCTCCGATTAGTATCTTGAGTCATATTGTCATAGATGTGGTGGTTATTTTGGGTCTCTGTGTAAAAGGCCTTAACCCTCTTTGATTGCTTACGATGTCTTCGTCCATTTAGTGTTCCTCAAACCTTATAACAATAAGACTACATAAAATCAGTTTATGACTATCAATATGTTGTCCGGTCTTGTTGAACACTCTGAAAACACCACTATGTTTTTTTCTAATTTAGGAAGTATTTTGCATGTTTTACTTCTAAAGAGGTAGTAAAGGAAGCCAAACCCATCGTACACATTATTATGTCTGGCCAAGAAACTAACCTTTCTTCATATTTTTTGGGCTTTCTTTGCAGGAGAATTAATGTTTTAGTGTGTAAAATGTTCAAATCATTTTCCAAAGATCTGTATGTCATAGATCTTCTCTAGTTTTTAGACCTATAGGCATGAATTTACTTCCATGAATTCATTGACCCGTAGAAAAATCCCCATTTCTAATGACTATCCTCATCTCTAGGAAAACCAGTTCTTCTTAGTCCTTTACTTATTGGAAAATTGCATTTTATTACCCATTTCATTCTCCATACCCCTTTCTGGCTGAATGACTTTTCTGCCCTTTCATGGATAACCCATGCGGTTCAGTCTCTCTTGATTCCTCTAATTGAGAGATGAGAATTTCACTCAAAGTCCGAGGCTGAGTATATACTCAAATAAATATTTTTCCGCCAAGCCTTTGATCACTGGTTGTTTTACCTCATTCCGTTACAATTCTTTTTGTTTCGAGCTATACCAACCTCAATTCTTGGCCAGACAGTTTGGCTTGGTTCAAGACATCTCAACTTTTGGTTGTCATTCCACCAATGTTTGAAGTCCGCTCTAATATCACCTCTGAAACTTTAGCATCATGGCGAAAATTTATGTTGTCAATGAAAGGTTTTACCCCTCATCTACTTTAGTCTGCTGTTACTCCTTCTTTTGACCCATGATGGGCAGACATCGGCAAACGTCGACTGCTTGATCCTCTAGTTTCATACTTGCTCAAATTGGTAGATGAGAGTTTTGAAGATGAGGTAGCTTCACCATCTAAAGCTGATGATATAGTAGTCTTTATTAGTTCATGCTCTAAGTAATATTCTTCCATCTTTTCTCTATATTTCTTAGATGAACTTTTATCCTGATTTTTTAGCTTGCAAATACCTCAATTAAGAAGACTTCCTCCAACTCTTGAATTCCAGCCTCTTCTGGTAGTCGATTTTCCAAGCTTTTTGCTAGATCGAACGTCACTGCTCGGCCGAGCACTCTGAAAACCACAAAAAAGGTCCGTCAAAACTTCACTACCTCATTATGTATGATGTCATTTTTTTTGATTAATTATTCACATGTCCCTTTTAGATTCTATTGGATGTTTTTGCAGGCACAATAAAAGAAACCTTCGTAAACTACTTTCCGCACTTTTCCTTCCCCACCAGATTAAGAACCTATGGCCCTAGTTCAAATTATGTTGGAAGACATAAAGAAGTACTTTACAGACAACTCTGTTTCGCCTTCTATGTAGAGAATCTACATGCTTCTCTGTCATTGGATAGTTCGAAAGACACCATAATGAATAACATGCCTACCAGTCTTCGTACTTTTGGGTTCATCTAGATCTTTCCGCTAAGGCTGATCAAAAGAACAAATTCACTGATCCAAAATGTCTTTCCATATTGGATGGGCTGATTGACCGGATAAGTGATGTGGTAGACAAATTCAAGCTTTTCCACACAACAAGATAAAGGAATGTATATGTCCACTTCCATTTCAGAACTCCAAATATTCGAAGAAGAACGGTCCAAAGTAAATGCCTTGAAGGCTTAACAAGAAAGCCTTCAGGCGGAACTAATGCGGATCCAACTAAGGTTGAAAAAACTACCTTCGTTGATCAAACAGTTGGATGAGAGCCTGATTGACCACACTTCTCACAAAATGGATCTATATGAGTGGGTTAGAAAGTTATACCCTTCTCTTTCAGAGATGTGGTAAAAGAAAATAATGTATGAGAAAAAGCTTAAAAAAGGTTGTTTGGGCCTTGGAGAAACTACAAGATATATGAGATGAAATCACAACCATCTAGATGTCTCTCCAAACTACCCACAAGAGCGGGCTTTATGGTCGCGCAAGATCCTCTTCTGACCAATCCTCCGAGTACACCAACCTTGTTGTTTCTATACTAAGTAGTCTTTATTTCGTCATTGTGGGTGACTCATCACCGTGCCGCCGCTCTTAAAAGAAATTCCATCCACAAGATACTCTCTTATTCTCTTTTGAAGGAATTGAAAACTTATTTATTTTTTTATAACACTTCACCCACCACTGATTCCATTACTCATTTCCAGTTTGTGTCAGCTCAATTTGAATCCACTGACCATTCTGTTGCCGAGGTTAAAAAGGCTACTCCAACTACCACTGCTTCAGCTATCCCATATGCTGAAATTGCTTGTCCATCTCTAGCCGCTCTTAATGCAGGAAAATTGGATATGACCAGTGAGAATTTCTCCATCAATTCAGTATCTGTAGTGAAGTAGTTCTCAAACTTTTTTTGGTCCATAAAATTGTGTCTGTTTTTGTATTAGTGCATCTGGACTTTAACTACTTCATTTTTTTTAGTGTGATGAACTTCTCAAACTTGTTTTTATTTTGGTGCATTTCAAATGGAAAGATAGAACTTTTTTAAATATTTTCCATTTATTGCAGCATCAAACTCTTTCTCTTCCGGCTGTGTAATCTTTTGTATACTATTTAATAATTTGGCGGAAATGATGAATGGTCTCTCCCAATTGAGTGATCATTTTCCAAATCATGAAATTTTTGGAGGACTCCAGAAAAATGACTTTCTAAACCAAATTCCCTTCTTGATGACGTGGGGCAAATGTACTTTTTATTCTTTTTTTCATTTATTTTTTCTTCATTCGGATAAAATCTAAAGCTTGAAGCCTCTCCTTAGCAGAGGAATTTAACTCTCAAAGCAGCGCAACATTATGATCTTCCACTCGTAGCTGATTTTATCTAAGTATCTCAAAGATGATACTATAATTTCTATAGGCAAAAATGCATCCTACCCATAAGTAAATCCGAAAGGAGTACTCTTCGTGACTGATGACTTGGCATTGCAGTAAACCTATAACACTTCTTATAATTTTTCATGCCACCATTGTGGATTTTCTTTTAATGCATTTTAAATCATAACAATCAACACTTTGTTAGTTGTTTCCGTCTGTTTATTATTTTGGGATTAAAAAGGCGTGGAGTGCAAAACTTTGATTGTGTCTTGAGTGGCAAAGACCTTGACTTTAGCAACGGTGAACATCTTCCCTTGTTCAATGGTTATTTTCTACATAATGTAAACTCAATAGATCAAATTTGCCAAGTGTTCTTCAAAGGATTGAGACTTGACTACCATATCATCTATATACACATTCGTGGATCTTGATCAAGTCATGGAAAATGATGTTCATAGTATGCTAGTAAGTTGCATTGGCATTTTTTAATCCAAAAGGTATAAGTATCCACTAAAAAATACCAATAGCTCCTGGAAAGTAGAAAACCGTATTGTGGGTATTATCTTAGCAATGTAAACTTGGTTAGAGCCGGAACATTGTCCATAAAAGATAAAAAACTTGATATATATGGGTATATCATCCACTAACATATCCATTACTAGTATTACATATTCATCTTTAAGTGTTGTTAGCTTTAGATTTCTACAGTCTATACACACCTTTAATTTTTTGTTTATTTTTATTATCAGTCTATTTTTTTCGAGATCCATTCAGGATATCTACAAGTCTGGATAAAGTTAGATTTTAAGGGCTTATCTACTCTCTTTTTTATTTTGTGAAGCCAATTTAGGTTGAATCATCTTGGAGGCTTCTTGTGAGGGTGGAAGAAAATTTTAGCAGTTAATTGATGTTCTGCCAAACTCCGCGCCAGCCCGAGCATCTCATGATACTCCCATGTGAAACATTCACAAAATTTTTGAATTAATGCAATCAACTTCTGTTTGTACTTCTGGGTCAGCAAGATGCTGGTCTTGTTATCCGATGTTCTGTTTCATTTTCTAAGTTGATATCTTGAGCTTTAAATAAATGTATTGTCGTTCGAATGGGTGGTATCAACTTCTCATCTTTTAAGTCTTCTTTAGGGAGCAAAAAATTCTCAAATGTTGCTTGCCCTGTAATGGATTTCGTAATCTACTTAGTAGACTATTTCCCTGATCTGATCCTCCTACTTTTGGATAAACTCGAGACCGTCAACCATCACATTCTTCTATATAATCCGGCTGCAAGTCGGCCTTTGTTCGTACTTCAAATCCTTTGGTAGTAAGATTGCATTCCTTCCAACTTTTAATGTCTTGTAACATTATAGACAATGGAAACATATTTAGAGAATTGTAGATGGCTTCAAAGGCATGTACCTTTATAAGTGTATCAATTTCTACCATCTCTATTCTATTTATGTTCCCAAACACGACTTTTTTGGTGAAGAATTAAAGGTACACATTGTGATGTATGGATCCAGTCATAGCTTAATATAAAGAAATAGACTGGTATTTATTCTACCATGAAGAATTTTATCTAGTCCTTTATACTCTCCACTGTTACATCCGCTACAACCACCCTGACGGCCTTGTGAGCATTTCGGGTCAATTTTGTTGTTCTCATAGCCGTTAGAATCAGCTTATTCCTAGACTTCCCAATCTTCTTAAGTGTGGATAACATCATCATATTGACAAAATCCCCACCATCCACTAACATCTTACTTATGGTCCACCCATCCAAAACAATAGGGAGAAAATATGGCTTTAAATATTATGTTGCTTTCTCGATTAGCTTCTTAAAAATCACGTCTTCTTGTTTAGTTTTCGTCTGATCCTCCAAATCACCAGTCCTCGAGATAGGTCTAGATTCCTTTATCATCACATCACCCTATAAAAACTAGGGTTTAACACGAGGTGCACCAAATTTCCTTAGAGAATCCAATCATATTGATTGCAAAATCTCTATGATATCTCATAGCCCTCTCTATATCTTTTTCTGTCATGATGAATGTAAAGCTGGTTTCGGATTCCTCATCATTTTCCTAGGCTTTAACCCCAAGTTCACTCTCGGGTACGTCGTTGCAAAAGAAAACTCCTTGTGCTTCTAACTTGAATTCACCGGAAATAACATTTCTAGTCAAAGCGTATTTGGTAACTTCTGACTTCCGTCAGGATTTTCCTCTACTACATCGCAACTAGTGTCCACCTGCTGCACGACTTCTCATTCCAATCATTCTATCTCATGTTGATGTTGCATCCCTTATTTTTGCGTCCTAGTCAAAGGTTTTTGTTTCTCTTTCCGCCGGTTAACTGTCGATCCACCATCTGATGAAGGCTATCTAAGATAAACTTTGGGTTATGAGTAATTACTACTTGATCTACTAAAGTTACTCTTCAAACCCTGGTATCTTTTTAGAAACTCTCTTCTGCCACCAATGTGTATGGTGAAAGTCGATCCCAAACAGAACTTTCCTTGGTGGTTTGGTAGTCTGCCCCAGACTTTCAAATACATTTTCCATTGTAAGTTTCCATCTTATCCTCTATGGGTATGGTGCACTATAACGAGATTGGTTCCGACGCACATCGACTATATTAATTAGAGCTAGAAAAGGGTCTGTGTCTACCTTCATATTTGGCTTGTCTGCCAGTTTGATGTGTCCTTTTTTAATGGGTTTTTAGATCGCATTTTTTATAGGTATTCAATTTCCAACTTGATGGCCATAGATACCATGCTATTTGCAAAACATCTTTCCTTCTAACTTTCTGTTTGTTGGAATTTTTTTTCCCTATTTCAGCCTAAGTTGGTTATCCCGTAACAATATTTGAAGATCAGGTCTACTTTGATAAATTCAAATGAGTGTTGCAACTTTAAACTAGTCTATTTCCTTCGAGAACATTGCAGGGTTGATGATGTTTGAAAATTAGCTTTTAAGTTAAGAATGTGTAGCTTGTGCACTAAGAGCGTGTCCCTCTGTAGCCAAAAAACTCTTCATCAAATAATAAATTTGCTCATGTAAACCGGTGAGTGCTGAATCGAACTTAGGGCATTCATGTGAGGGGAAATGTGAACAGAAATAAATAAAATTTTACGAATATGAGGTTAAATTGGATGTGATTGAAAGTAAATTTAAACTACTAAATTGAAATACGAGTGCAAAGTTGGAGTGAAGGGATAGATTGCGTTTGAAGTGCATTATGGAATTATGTATATGAATGAATGCGATATAGATTAATGTAGATTCAGGGAAGGATGAGTGAATGCGATTTAATGATTAAAAGCGTTATACTTAGTATATATATGAAAGAAGGGAACAAATGCCCACCAGATTAGTGAAGGTGGATGTGATATATATATCTTTCGTACGTTAGAGTGTTAAGAAATTGATTACACACGGCATTCATTTTCTAATGTGCTTCGCGATTATAAAACCTTTTCTGGTCTATATCTAATGTCGAAACTTAAAATAATCCTATATTATTGAGTTGAATATATATTATTTAGATTCACAATTCATTGCCCCGCGAGCCATTCTCATCGATACTCGCAACTGCTAAATCAAGCGATTAATCAACTACCTACATTTTTACTATATTTATAAGACAAATTAAGTTTAAGGAGCTGCTTTCGGAAGAGATCTTGGATCTTCCTAACAACGTGATTTTATTTCAGATTTATCTGAGTAGATTATTTTAAGTGACTTATATTCACGTTTGGTCAAAGTTATCATGAAACACTTCAAAAAGTAATTATATTATGTATGAGTAAACTATGAATGATAGTGCGACGGAGAAATTAAGATATTTCATTAATTAAAGAATTAAATGTGGATTACACTATGAAATTAACATTGTGTTTACACTACAAAGTTGTTAATTTATCTAAGAGTGGAATTAAATGCGATGGATGGCGAGCATGCGACTCCTGTCACGAGTGTTACCGACCACATGCTTTTAAGTATCCAAAATTCCTTACAACTTGAGCTCCTCTCAACAAATATATGATTTCCAAATTGTGAAATTGTTTCAAATGAGCTTGAACCGAGTCCTATTTATAGGCATCAGCCAAACTTCTACAAAGTTGGTAGTTACAATTGACAACTGATGAATTGTTTTGACACAGATTGAACGTGGATCCTTATCAACTTAGCCTCACATTTCCTAACAACTGTTGTAGACAAGTTGCTGAATAAATTACATTATCTGATTCGCGACCTAGCATCGCCCATGGTGTATCACATTACCTTTTAAAAATGCATTTGTATTATTCCTTTTTTCTTCTAAAATGCATATAAAACATTTCAAAAAGACCAAGGCATTTTAAGTTGTACAAGAAAAGCTTAAGACACAGTTACCATGGTATTTTGATATAATTCAAGGCAAATTCAGTTAGAAATCACAACATATGCTTATAGAAATTACTCGAAAAACATGCACTAAATTAGTGTTATCAGTTGGACAGGTGTAGGATTTTTTTCTGCAAAGTTTATACATACCATATTTCCTTTATACTTTCCTCCAATTTAATATCATCTTGAGCCTGCACACAATAAGTACCAACACGATACCTCTTATTACAAATTATTTGTACCTCCGATTGCTTAGATGTTAGTTGCCTCAAATTTTGACATTCCTGCAAGGCTAGCTTTTTTTGGAGGGCACAGAGAAAGTTACCAATAACAATATTGACAATCTGATTATCTGAAATGCGGAGTTGACATCGGCCTTCTTTTCTCCAAAAGCACTTGTTCCACGAGCTCATCAACCCTTTAATGCAAATCGCTAAGGTCCATAATGGTCACATCAGGCAGCAGACTATAGAAATTTTTGCAGAAAACACACTTTAGTTCTGAAAAAGTGTGTACCGAATTAAAGCGTAATGAGGCACACCAAATGAAATTAGGTCCTGTCAATGATAAGAAAACAACTACAATTTGTAGCATTTATTATTACCAAACTCTTTGCCGCACTAGGTCGTAAATCGGCTTATATGTTCAATTGTGGACCTGGAGCCCTCTTCCGAGAACAAATTGAATTCCAGTATCATGGTATTTTTTAGCAGTGGATGTTCCTTGATAACCCAATCAGGAAATGACGCTGGTACTATGGCCTAACAAGCATTCGAAGGGGGTCGCCATATACCTTCTAAATTGCTTCATCAAGGGCATCCAGATCTACTGACGGATTTCTTTGCATATTCTCTTGTTGCCCTTGATTTGGTGAAATCCGTTGGGGTAAATCCTCAATTAGTCGGTCATCGTATATGGACAGAAGACTCTAGAAAGTGTCTTCCACTTGCTGGATGGGGAGAATTTCCTACTAAAGGTGGCAAAACTTGATGCACTAGTCCCTTAATGGATGGCTATGGTCGTGGCCTTTCAGGAATGGCTACGGTTGGTACTCTGACGGGTTGATTAGCAGGAATCAGCCGATCCATTAGAATTCATTATGATGGACTTGGGCTAATATTTTCGGACGTATTATTTGGTGGTACGGATGGAACCATTGCAGTTATCACCTTATGCACAGTCATCTGCCCCCTTTCGATAGATAGATTGGCAGGATCTACGATACCCAGAGAAGTTTATAGTATATAGGGGGAACGGTGGGTTTTTGAACTCACGGCATCCGGCTCCCTCGTGAGCCTGGTGAAAATGATGGTATTGCATTTTCTCCTAAACCAACTAAATCTGCAGCCAAACTGATAAACCATTCGGCCCCCAAAGTGGATTGTATGTACTCAAGGGCAATGCCGACTGAAGATCGTGTTCCTCCCTACGAAGGATCATTTGCTAAAGTGCCTGCCAACACTTCATCTTTATATAAGATGAAGACCTGTCCATATTGCAACTGGTGGAGGGCAGATTTGACATCTAAAGGGATTGAAAAGATGAAGCACCATCGGCCAGATAATTATTTTTCATTGGCACTTTCCCTTTCCTAGTCTTCTTATCCTGCAATCAGACAATTCATTCTTGATGGTCAGTCGGATCATGTTTGCTACATACCTGGACACCAACAAGGCTAATCATGGAGAAAAAATTACAATTAGTCTCTAATTTAGTCCCCGTTCACATTAGCATATATTGACACGGCTGACGTCTCCTCATTTCCGCGATGAGACGAAGAATCAGTATTGGGACCGCTATCATGAGAAGGATCTTCATCGCTACCATCCCTAGGAACACAAGAATTGTTCTTAATGGTATAATAGGATATAGTTTTCGATTACACGATTGCATTCAAAGGTGAGTCATGAAACGATCATGGCAAGCGTGCTAATTTATTGTATTTGGAATTTGAATATTCAATTTCTATCGGCCTGAAAAAGTCAGTCAAAAAATAGATGAATGGATTCCCAAATACTTCAGAAAGCTCTTAAAATAGAATATTTCATGTGTAATGATTCGATAAATAAAATGAAACGAAATAGGAATCCACTAAATAAAAATTACACCAATTGACTTAACTCGTATTATAGTGCAACAAATATAAACAAAATATATAATTATACAAGAAAAGGCAAGCCGATTTTTTTTTTTTTAAAAAATACTGAAGAAAACTAAGAAGAGTAAAGAAAAACAATAAAAAAAAATTGGGAGTCTTGCTTGGTGTGTTTGATTTGTTTTCTCATTTCCTTCCTTATTGGCTTTTAAACCTCTTATCATCAATTCTCTTTATTAGACTTCAATAACTTCTTGTAAACATCCAACATTATTGAAACACCTTTAGGCTCCTTCATTTCTAGTGTCCATAACTTTCAATTCCCACACTTCTTCAACTATCCGTTGGTTCATTGGCTTTTTCGTTCACCTTCTTTATCCTGAATTTGGCTTCCATCATACATGGCTTACCTCCTCCTACGTTGGGTAGGGTATTTACCTTCTTTGAACCTAGATCATTCTTCCTTTTTTTGGGCTAATTCATTTTAATTTCCTTTTGATCCAATACTATCATAGTAAAATTGTTAGCGTACAATGCAGAACCTCAATTCGCAATCTATGAGTCTTCTTTTGCTTTTTGCTACGTCATTTACATCAGTTTGTAAACTCACCAAAAATTAATTCATTTGTGTTTCTCACATTGTAGATCTTTTATCAAAATTATTAAATTTTTCTTTTTTTATATGAATAAATTTTTTATTTTACATAATATTCCATCAACTAAGGTATCAATGATCCATATTCTTTTTAATTTTTAAAATATGTTAAATAAAATACAAATATTATTGCATCATATTTTTTCTTGTGTTGATTAAAATATAATGATGTGCTAAATATTATTTAAAAAGTTGGTAAATATATTGTATTTATATTTGAAAATGATGTATTAAATATACAATAACAATATGTTTGCCGCCAACTTGGCTTTAGCCAAGTGATGTGTCATTGTCCCCTAGAAAAGCTTGTGTTTTGGGTTTAAACTCGAGCTTGTGGTATATTAAAAGGAATTAATATTCGTTCAATTCAAAATCAATATGTTTATTTTTCTATTTTGATTCTTTTCAAATTAATTCATATATTTTACTTTTTTTATATAACTAAGATCTCCACAAATATATAAATATATATATTTTTAAAAAAACTCTTTCATCTTACTTGTTATTACAAAAATATCATCAATATAATTAAATCGTGTTAGTAAACATATGTATAGGTAAAAATGTACATTAATTTATCATCAATGTGTTAGTTGTTTGAGAAAAGTTATGCAAATATTTTTTTTATTATTATACATAATACTATGGTTTTGCTAATAAATGCAGTAGAAATTGCTTATTCATTTGATTAACTTTTTTAATTTAATATTTTTAGAAATTTAATTAAAATAATCACTTGTACTAAAATTAACGTATTTAACACACTTTCTTTTCTTTGCTCAAATATTAGTTTTTTGTGCTAATTGTATTAGTAATGTTTTGCTAATGTACTTTTTTTATTTTATAATTTTATATGTTACTAAGATTTGCAAATTTAGTTAGTAGATATTGCTTATTTATTTTTTTGATTTTGCTATTTTAATTTTTTAGTGATTTAAATAAAATAATGATCATATGTTTTAGAGGTTAATGTATTAGACACTCTTTATTATTCTTCTTCTTTTGAGTCGGTTCATATTTTGTTGTTTCATATTCGTTTTGGAAGGTTTTTTTTTCATCTTTGTTTTGAAAAGATGAGCAAAACATCTGCTAAGAAAGTCAAGACATCAAACTCTCGAGATGAAGAGAAGCCATCACTACAAAAAAAAATTGAAAATTGCAATGAAATATTGTTACGGAATACAATCTATTGCAAAATTGCAACAGAACTTGCTAGCAACAAAGAAATAGTCTCAATTGCTATATGTTGTGAGAGAATATTGCAATAGAATAAATTTGTCACAAATATTTTGAAATTACACAAGGAATATAATATTCCGTTGCAAAATTGCGACGGAAATAGCAGCATATTAAATTTTTTGCAAAATTATGATGGAAATAGCAATAGATTAAACCTATTGCAGATTTTCTAAAAATTATGCAACAAATATAATATTCCGTTGCAAAATTGCGACAGAAATAACAACAAATTAAATTTGTTGTAGAGTTCAAATAAAAAAAATTAACTTTTTATATTTATAAATAATTTAATAATTATTATTTTTAAATTTTAAATTTTATTTTTTAAATTTTTAATAATTAATTTTATTTATTTATTAAATATTTTTAATTTTTAATTTTTAATCTTTTTTTATATATTTTTATTAATTTTGATTTTTTACCAAATCTGCCATAATTCTCACTCGCGATACTCACTCGACGCTACTCACTCGCAAACAAGCTTAGACTTGCCCAAACGGTTCAAACCGTCGATTACGATTACAAACCGCCGGTTACAGTTTGTCAAAATATCAAACCGAAACCCAACCTTCTGAATGACGGTTTCGATTACGGTTTGACAGTTTCGATTACGGTTTATAAACCGCCGATTTCGGTTTAAAAGCCGCCGATTACGATTTGAACCGTCGGTTTATATATACTCATTTTTAATAATTTTTTTTTATTTTCTATTTTTCTAAAAATTTGAATTTTATTTAAAAATAATTAAATTTCATTTTAATTTTATTTAGATATATTTATTATTTATTTATTATATAAAAATTATATATATAAATAATTAATTAAATTGTTACAATATAAAAATAATTAAAATAATAAATAATTAAATTATAAAAATATTGTAATAAATAATAAAATAATTTAAATTATATAATAAAAATTTATAAAATATAAAATATAAATAAAAAAATACTAATAGTATTATTATTTTTTAATATTATTAATAATTATTTATATTTATTAATATTATTATTCTTATATTTTAAATTTTAATTATAAATATAATAATATTATTATAACGTATATACAATTTAACCTGAATGTCTAATCAATAGGTAATCATCCACATCTCCACTCCACACACACAAGTTCTCCTTCTTCCTTCCTTCTTCCTCCCATTTCTTTCCTTTCTCCTCCTTTCGTTCTTTCTTCTTCTGTTGCTGCGCGCCTGCCTGCCCCTGCCATGGTAAAATTCTTCCTCCCATCTTCTTCTCCAACCTTCTTCGTCTTTCCAAACCTCCTCAACCACAGAAGACACACTCGTTCTTCCTCCCATCTTCTTCCACAACCTTCTTCCCCAACCTTCTTTCTCTTTCCAAACCTTCTCAACCACAGACGCTCCTTATCCACGCAAACAAACGCAGGTACTTCTCATTTTCCAAGTTCCAGATATGAAATTAAAGGAATTGAAGGAGAAATTGAAGGAGAAATAGCAACAATTACACACAGACATTTTAATTTCTCAGAATCGAACTCTGCTCACCGCCGCCGATCATCTGCTCTGATGTTGCCCTATCATCTGCTCCGACGTTGCCCTTCCAGGTAGCACAAAAATTGACTTGAGGCTGGAAATCCTTTTCTGCGTGGTTCAAAGAGGCATACCTGACGTTTGTTTGGTAGGTATGGATGACTCTGTATTTATTTATTTGGATGATGTGGTTTATTTTACATTCAAAATATCTTTGTTTATTTTGCAGAAATCTGTAAGGATTGTGAAAGTAACTCGCAGTTAAACTGATTTGCCAAGCATTGCAGTTAAGTCGATTTGCCTTTCTTGCAATTTAATCTCAATCGAGGAACTCTAGGAAACATCATAGTTCTTAGAGTATTTGATTGTGGGAACCCTAACTTAGATAGCCAGTAATTCAAAAATAATATTAGCTAGTTATATAGCTGATTGATTCTATTTTTTAAACTAGCGGTTTTCTTTGAGTAAATAAATATTGTTCAAATAACCAGGTAATTTTCATACAGCTGTGTTGTAACCTAAGAGAAATTGATTACACTAGATTGATATCTTTCCATTATGTTTAGTTGAGAAAAGGGAAATGCTTAAAGGTTCGTTATATTATTCAAGGTTGTTGAGACCTTTTTCCAAAGTCTATATCCTGTATCAGATTCTACACACACAAATATAGCTCCACTAAAGTAGAGCTCAAATTTGTATTAATTCTTCAGTAACAGATATGCAATTGCTGGGAATTACTATATTATTCTGCATGTGCAGGTCCTTCAAATTCTTCCATTCTGCAAATTAAGTTAAAGAGAAGCTAGCTGGTTAGCTAGTTGCTGCACATATTGTATATTCTTCCATTCCATATGTCAAGCTAGCCAAATGGCTTCGATGAACCCTAGAGCCATTCCCTCTAGTTTACTACACCAGCATTATTTATTAAGCAATTAAAATACATCTCTCTCGGTTATTAAGCATTATTTATGTGAATGATCTGAGTTATTTGAAGTTGAAGTGATAAGTTATGTTTTTTTGAGATCGCGTATGGTGTTGGTAACTGCAGTGATTAGTTGTTTTTTTGAAGGAGTTTTCGGTGGCAACTGTTTTCTGGATTGAACATATTGAAACAGAGACCGATTTTTTGAAACATTTGCGTGTGATTCTAGGTGAAGACGCTGCTTCATTTCAGCTGTAGTTTATAGGAAGTGAATTGTCTCTGTATTTAGTAGAGTATTTAAATCTTTAGCTTTTTTAGTGGTTAGATTTGGATTTCTGAGGAATGT
Organism: Andrographis paniculata; assembly: GCF_009805555.1. NCBI lineage: Eukaryota > Viridiplantae > Streptophyta > Magnoliopsida > Lamiales > Acanthaceae > Andrographis > Andrographis paniculata. Next base: position 2,760,152 of record NW_026137607.1, on the reverse strand, counting down.
TAATGATGAATTTTGTTGGTGTGTTTGTTGCCATCTTATGTTGTACTTTGTTGTTGTATCTGTAGGTCTTTGAATTTGAATTTTTTGGATGGAAAATATGTTTCCGATTAGATACTTGAGTGGAAAATGTGTTGATTGTGATGTTTTGAAAGGAAAATGGGTGTTGGATGCGATGAATATTGCTTAATGTAAAAAGAAGATCGAAACAGAAACAAACAAACCCTCTATGAATATTTGTTGCCTCATATATATTTACATGTTGAGTTTTGTTGATTTTTCATTTATCCATTTATGAACTTTGTTACTTGTTAACGCTGTTGTCCTGTCTTTGAAAATAGGTTCTGCACATGGATCGCAATGACTATTATGGTGGTGAATCGACTTCACTCAATCTCATTCTGGTACGTGTTTGGTTGAATTAGATTGAAATAGCCTTTGGCTCTTGAATGCCCGAAAATATTGCTGTTAAAGAACTTATAACTGCAGTCTTCCGCATGTCGTTTATTATTTTTTTATGGATATCTGCTATACCCTTAGCTGTGGAAGAGATTCAGAGGGAGTGATAAACCTCCGGCGCATTTGGGTTCCAGTAGGGATTACAATGTCGACATGATCCCTAAGGTGTGTATTATGCGTGTTCTCATGTTACCCTTTAAATGATATCTTTTCTTGTAACTATATGCATTCAAAATGCATCGTTTATCGATTTCAGTTTATTATGGCAAATGGCACCTTTGTTCGAGTCCTCATTCATACAGATGTTATCAAATACTTATATTTTAAAGCTGTTGATGGAAGCTTTTTCTTCAACAAAGGGAAGGTATTTCATTATTTTTGGCATTTGGCCTAGTTCTTTGTGCCATTTTTTTATATGGCTGTTGATGATTTTGTTCACACGAATCATTGATTTGGTCCATGTTTGATGGTAAATTCAATCTTATAGATTCACAAAGTACCTGCAACTGACATGGAGGCTCTAAAATCACCTCTCATGGGAATCTTTGAAAAGAGACGTGCCCGCAAATTTTTCATTTACGTCCAAGACTACAATGAAAATGAACCTAAAACACATAAAGGAATGGATTTGACTAGAGTTACTACAAGGGAACTCATTGCGTACGCACTCTTTACTTCTCACTTCATTTTTCCTTCACTGTAAATATTCTTGTGAAATTCTGTTTTCTTGCTTAATATATTTCAGATGCTTTATTTGTTTTTCTAACACACGTATACATTTGAAAGGCTGTATTCTAGCTGTCAAGCAGTTTTACTTGTTTCGCAAGACATACGTTTCAAATGTACAATTTTAGTATCAATTAAGCTTGTATTATGTGGAATTAAGAGGAACGCCAATTGCCACATGATAATTAAATTGATTGCTAGAGGCTACTTTCGTTATGAGAACATTGGATTAGAACAATGTTATTTGGCTCTTCGATCAAACTTTTGTGTTTGCATTTGAATGGTTGTCATATCCTAGTGCATTACCACAACAATTTTTTTTTTTATTTGAAATTTACTTTTTAAAAATTTACAATCTTTCTAAGTAGAATGCATACCTTACCTTTAGAAAAATAAAAATTAAATTTGCAATTGGTCTTAGTTTCTGGTATTAGTTAAATTGGACGTATATTTTACGTTAACTTTTCTTTGATGTTGTAAATTAAGTTGGACAAAAAGTAACTGTTTATTGATCTTAATATACTTCAAGAGCAGGAATTTTGTTTTGTATTGATTGATTGAGCTCATGATTAAAGGATTAACATAAGGCACTAAAAATTATAGACCTATTGAAATATTGAATTTAATTGGATTTGGTTGCTTCATTCCGGGCATTTATTGAGGCATGTAAATTTTAGTGTTGAAGTCATATGCATTGCCACTATATTGTTGTTGTTGTTAGTTGTTGTTATTATTATTATTATTATTATTATTATTCATTTGTATCAAATATATTTATGATTTTGTTTGGAAATATAACATTGTATTCATCTAAATTATTTTCAGGAGGAGGTGGATGCCGTTGAAGCACACCTAACTCAACAAGGAAATATGTCATATGATCCGGATAATGTGTTCCTCACCGTAGTACCCCGTGACAAGAAAAATTGCATTTATGGGTTGAGGTCATTAGGTGCGACTGTTCCTCCTCGACCATCATCCTTCTGCAGCGATGGTCGTACTCCGGGCATATTTATTCTTGAGGAACGACTGACAAAGATGGAGTGTGAGTTGGGTGAGTTGAGGACAGATCTTGCCGTGGGACGTAGTCAATGGGAAGTGATGCAACAACGTGTCACAAATATGGAGAACCAACAACGAGCCATATACGATTTGAACTTGACCATTATGGAGCATTTACGACGTATGGGAGCACCATCCATTCATAGGTCCGAACCCGATTCAGATGGTGGTAGCGCTCCGATATTATGATATTTTATTATTACAAGTGTTTTAGTTACGACCTTAGTTGTTTTCGTATGATATTATGATAACTTGAATTAGATTTATACATTTTTCTGATATGTGCTACTTGCGGTACTCATACTAAATATATTGTGTTTTTGGTATATTGATAGTGTTTAAATTTGAAAATTTTATATGATTTCAACTAGTTCTTGTATCTTTGAGAAGATATATTAATCGAATCATTAAATTTATTAAATTTGAAAAAACAAAATTGACAAGAAATGAGCAAAAGAAATTGTAAAAATTGCGACGGAATTAACAATAGTTATATTATCTCGCAATTTGCTATTCTATTTGCAACGGATCTTGCAACATATATATTCTTTTTTAAAATGCGTTGCAAAAACTTGCAACAGAATTAGCAATAGTTATATTCTCTCGCAATTTGCTATTCTATTAAAAACTTGCGACGAAATTAGCAATAGTTATATTCTCTCGCAATTTGCATTGCAAAAACTTGCAACAGAATTAGCAATAGTTATATTCTCTCGCAATTTGCTATTCTATTAAAAACTTGCGACGAAATTAGCAATAGTTATATTCTCTCGCAATTTGCATTGCAAAAACTTGCAACAGAATTAGCAATAGTTATATTCTCTCGCAATTTGCATTGCAAAAACTTGCAATAGAATTAGCAATAGTTATATTCTCTCGCAATTTGCATTGCAAAAACTTGCAACAAAATTAGCCACTGCAGTAAAATTCCGTAACAAAAAATTGCGATAGAAATGACTGTCACTAATTCTATTGCAATTCTCTGCAACGGAAAATTTTAATTGTTACATTGGGTTACTATAATAATATTTACTACAACTTCCACTTGGTCGCAAATTCCGTTGTAATTAAAAGTTGCGACAGAAATTTTGTCAGTTGTGACGGAATTTTTCCGTAGTAATTTATAATTTTTTTTGTAATGCATCATATTTGTAGATGTCTTGTGTTTTGCAAAAGAATTATAACCTAAATGAAGAGCTCTCTCTTCCAATGAACTATTTGAGGATATCGTCAATTCAAAATAGTTGTTTCAATGGTCTTTTAGTGGTGAAGCACCACAACATTCCAAGAGATGCAACGCTGCAGTTGATTAGGTTTCAAACAAAAAACATAAGAATCTTGACTTGAGGCAAGGATGCGAGATGAGTTAAAAAAACATATAACATAATGTTTTATGCTTGTCTTCATATGTCATCCCGCCCTCTTGAATAAGAAAAACAGTAGGTGTAAAATTTTTTTATTTTCTTTGTATTTTTTGTCCACCTTCTTAATATATACCTTTAAAGGAAACGCTCATGTTCCTCCAAGTATATACATCAAACACTAAGTATGACAAAAATAATTCCAGTATGAATCTACATTCAATGAAGTAATAATCAATGTTGAAATGGATAATATTCTGCTCAGTTGTCTTCTTTGACTGATATACCAAGTAGAGTCTCTTATCTTCCAGACAACTTATTATGTATTGAAATGAATTTTCATGTTCAATGATGATCATTTTAAAAATATTTGGTATAATTACTTATGTTGCATGCTTGAGCAACGGGTTGAAGATATGCTTTGCTATCAATTTTTATCTCTTGTATAAAAATCTTGTTGCTCTTTGTTTTCCTAATATTTGTAAAAACTCTTTCAAATTATTGAAAAAATTCAATAATGTTCTCGTCTGATTGCAAGTACCTGTAGAAAAATAAAATAACATAACATACAACAAGAATGTTCATACGGATTATGTCATTTATTCAATAAGAAAAAAATGTATAAATATATATATCTTCAGTAATTTTATTTAGTGCAATATACTATAAATACCTTTTAAGAGAACTACTAATAAATTCACTTAATTGTGTGCTCTCTATTCCAACAGTGAGTACTTAGTTGTCCATGCAGAAGACCAGTGTTCTTTTAACCAAAAAAAAAAAAAACCTTAAAAGCCATTGTATAATCTATTTGGGAAGCAGATTTTAGACATAGACCTCAAAGACATCTCAAACTCATTTTCATCTCACACAATGTATAATAATTTTTGAAAGTACTCTGACAAACTATTCAAAGAAATTTAAAATTGAGGAATGCAGTTACAGAATAATATTATTCTAGTCTAAAGCAAGTAATTGAAGGACAAAACAATAATAGAGCAAACTTTGACTTGTACAAAAAACTTAAATTATTTTCTGCATTCTGTAAGATGTGTCATGCACATAAAGCATTAGTATAACACTTTTTATTGCTAAATATTGATTAGTGAATATAATCTTTGGGGCTTGACCATTTATGCACTTTACAAAAGTTGTGAACAACCAAGTAAATGACTCATTTGTCTCATCTTATAAAAGTGCAGTCTCAAACACACATATTTGTCTGTGATCATTAAAACCTACAAAAACACCTACAAGAAAAATAGGACCTATTAATTATAAAATAAACTATGTAGTAACAACACAATATTCCTATTTTCCAAGCATATCTACTATAAAAAAAGAAAAAAAATAGAAAAATATCACATTATTTTTTGAGAATATAATGTTGAAACAATGATAAATATGTATTTTTTACCTAGAGGTCATGAACTTTTGTTTGTTTGATATGTTTTTCACTAAAAAGGGCATAATCATTCCTCATTTGAGCATCCGACCAAAATATGTTAGAAATTGTACCTTATGTATCAACTTCAAGCTCATAAAGAAGTATGAATTGTCTATTGATCGTTGACTAAAATATTTCAACATTGCATTTTCTTTGTCATCTTTCAACACTTAATTCATGTGCTTCTTTATCTGTTTTTTTAGATCTGATTTTTTTAAAAAAGACCTCACATTCTCTTTACCTTCTGATGCTAGTTTCATTAAACCATAGAAGTGCCTCAATTGAATTCATATATTATGGCTCATTGGTGCAATAGATACATCAGTCTCCTTCATTTTCCTATTTAAAACAATCATATGTCTACGTTATGGGGATGCAAATCATGGTTGTGTTTATCCTAAAAGAATGTTACTTTGTATACATCAGTCTCGTTATCCAACTGCAGCCTCATCTTTGCATTACAACATGTTCTTACTTTGTATTTTGTATCATATTCCGATGTTGTATATTGGATATTATTTTTATATCATTTTATTCTCAATTGAGAATTGTTGTCATCACGATATCTCTCTTTGTTTTGTTGCAGGAGTACTTCAAGTACTAAAATTTTTTAGGGCAGTATCTATTTTTTTTTAATGTATTTTTATCCTAACCCAGATCCTACATTATGTGCATACTCATAGTAAAAGCAATGTGCATCCTTAAGTGTCTTGAAAGACCATGCCTATGATATTAATGTTTCTACGAAATAGGGACACAAATCATAAAGACATTATCTTAAAAGTATAAAATTATCACATTGTTCCGTATAAAATAATATATTTTTAGTTTAGCACATATTGATATTTTGAGAGCAAACACTTACAGTATGATAAAACACATTTAACTACACAACAAACACATTACATAATTAACACTTTATTATGTTAAAATAGTATATTTATTGTTTGGCACATATTTATATTTTGAGAGAAAACACTTCAACTATAATGAGCACATTTCAACACATAGCAAGTGCATTGCAAAATTAACAAATTATTACGTTTAAGTAACATATTTATAGTTTAGCAGATATTTATATTTAGAGAGCAGATATTTACATTATAATGAACATATTTCACCACATAACAATGATATTGAAAAATTAGCACATTACGTATAAAACAACATATTTGTAGTTTAACACATGTTTACATAGAGCAAACAGTTACTGTATAACGAGCAGATTTCAACGTACAATAATTACAATGCAAAATTAGCGCATTATTATGTTGAAAATAGCACATTTTGAACGTTATTTAAAGCATATTCTTATTTATTAAATAAAAAATAATTATTTTGAGAATTGCATAGAATGGGAAGACGTTGGTTAAAAAATACTTGGAGTGTTAATTATCGATTCATCCAGTTCCCCCTCATTTGCCATTTTGTCTTCAGATTGAGTTTCATTTCTAGTTAATCGTTGAATTTCTTCCATAACCTTCGAGAAAACAATTTTTTATATGAATTCCATCTGTATCTTTTTTCTAGAAAAACAAAAACAGGTAATATGCACGATCAACTTGAAGGTTGGGTACATTAAATTTGAAAAAGCAAATAGAAGAATGAGAAATGAAACGTCGATAAGTGAAGAGAAGAATATGTGAATTCTATTTCTTGTTACGAAAGAAAAAGTAAAATTACTATCATGACTTTATCTTTAATCTCAGCCATTAGATTAATTTTTATCTAACAAATTAAGATTAATCAGCACATTAGGGAGCTAATCAACATGCTAAACAACACCTTTATAATTGATCTTGTGTTTAGTTACATTTTTGCTAATATGTATATAAAATAGTAGTTGTTGGAGTCGAGGAACTCTATCACAATTTGTTTTTTGAATTTTATCACTTGAAAATGACTGGAATTAGATATTATTTTATATGTTTTTAAATTAAATCAAAATTGATTAATCATCATAATCATAATAGAAGAAAATCAAAAGGAAGAAACACAATAGAATTTTAAATTTAATTTTAAATTTATTATGAAGTAAAAATTACTTTTACCTTGTTAACTGAAATAACTTTAATTATTAACTTAACTCCACCGATCAAGAAGCCTAAATCTTACGAATAAGGATATAGTTTATTGATTCGACCTATATATATATATATATGTGTGGGGCTAAGTTTCAATTATATAATATATATAATTTTAGTTTATATTTTTTTTACATATTGATCAATAATTCTTTTGTAAGAGATTTTCCAGTGAAATACGGGAAGAATTGTAATTGAGTAAGAAATTCTTTTGTTCTATTTTATTATTTAATATTCTGATAAAAAATTAATTGTTTGTGAATTTGCCCAACATAATACTCCCTCCGTCCCAAATACCATATCCACGTTGTCGTTTCTGTCCGTCCCACATACCATGTCACTTTCCTTTTTTGGAAAATGATTACACACTTTAATCTTATTGTAAATTTTTTTATTTTATTTAATTAAATTAATTAGTTATCTTAATCTTAATTTATAATTATTTATATTATAGGATAATTATTTTCACTAATACATTTTTAATTATCTACTAATTACATTCCTCCTAAAATACCGTATCTACAGTGTAGCAGACACGGTATATGGGATGGAGGGAGTAATATATTGTTGACGTATATCTTTCTTCCAATCAATCACCCAAACTATTGATTAACATCCATGTTTTTTCCATTAATCTTCTACGTACTTGTGTGTACTTTTATCATTTGTGGGTATTAATAATAATAATAATAATAAGTTGGTAAAAGACACTGAAAGGAAATCTTGAAAAGGACTTCGTGCGACCTATAAAGAGTGATTAAATTAGTGAACGAGGGATGTAGCCATTAGTATAGGATGTAGGTCAGTAGGTGTAGCCTTAGTCCAATAGTCTCTAGGCACACACACAAATAGATTAGCAGAGTACAGTTGGGCTGCAGATACAAATTACAATTACAAACGAAAAAATCCCATCATTCCCTTTACTCTTTTTATAGACTAACTCTCATACTCATTTAAATCTTTTATTAAACTTTTGAATACATACATGTATTTTTTCTAATAAAAAAATAATATGATTTTTTATAACAAAATAATTAAGAAAATAAATCTAAATTTGGATAACCGGAAAAACAATATATAGGATGTCTATTAGTTTCCTAATTTTTACTATTTATGTGTTTCTCAAAATAAATAAATAATAAAATGGTCGTGGTCCCATATTGATCCGGTCAAAACAGCATGGTGCTGATTTAATCTGATTAATATATTGCATAAAAGTAACTAGTATAAATTTCTATATAATCGTATGTTGTGCTATAAAATAATATATTTTAAATTATAATATAATATATGATATATTAGAAATATGTTGTAATATGTATAATATATGTTGTTTGCTTATATTAAAGCATTTGTTACAGACATTGTCTTTACTTCATTATCTCTCTCATCCATGTTATATTCATCTCAATATTTAAATTACTTTATTTATTACTCGTTATAGTAATTACCTTCGATACATTACCTTTACTATTTTATAAGATCCTTACTAGTTTATTTATTTCTATATATTTTTATTGCATAGAATATACGAGTAATTTATTTATTTAACATATTTCTATATATTTTTATTGACTAATAATATTTTTATATAATATCATATTATATCTTTTAAATATTAATCTATATAAATTTTAATATATTGAAACATATAATTTACTATTTAAAAAATTAAAATTATTCGAATAAATCAACATATATATTAGATAATTTTTGTTAAGTTTAAAATTTAAAATGTTGAAATTTCAAAAAATTTTGAATAATATTTAATTATTATTATTATTATTTTTTTTTTTGGGTTGAAGGTAACTGATTGTAATAAATATTAAATAACTGTATCTCTTCCTAAAACTATTGAGAAAAGTAACTAGTTATTATACTCTTGTATATGTTGATCCGGTATGGTGCTTATTTGACCAGATCCGCATAAGATTTATATTCCTTGCCTAAAAGTAAAAAACCAAAAAAAAAAAATAAAAATCTGATATTATATTTTATAAGAAATTGAATATTGCTGAATAATATAAAAAAAAAAAAGAAGAAAAAAGTTACATATAAAATGAATCCAAATCCCAAATTCTGAAGCAGAGATCATTGTATACATACACCTTGGAGAAACAAATAAAGAACATCCATAATAACAACAATAACGATAAAGTGAAGGACACAATCAACACACATATTTGATTTGATTTATTATGTTTGATCTATGTACCATCTCTTATTATTATTTGGTGAATTGCATAATATTTTTAGTGTTTTATTATAAATACAAAAAATATCCTAGATTATGAAAATAAATAAATAATTGAAGCATGCACAAAACTCTTTTAATGCAAATATTGTAAATAACAAAACAAAATATGTTATATAAATAAAATAAGTAAAATATTTAAATATTATTTTTAAATAAAATAAAAATAAAAATTTATTATGAAATAAATAATTGATTAATTCTTTTTTTTTTCTAAAAATGGCTGTGATAAAATTTGTTTAAAAGAAAATTATCAAATAAAGAATTCATCGACTATTTATTTATTTAAAAAAAAAAACAACTAAAAAATTTTCAAAATTTATTTATGTAATATTTGCAAAATTAAACAAGACCAACAACAATATTATGCGGGATGATTTATATATACTTTAATTAAAAAAAATAAAATTACGCAATAAGTAAAACCCAAATACATTGGAAATTTATAATAAAACATAAAGAGATATTAATTATACAATTTACTCTTGCTTCTTTCAAAATGATGATCATATATGTATGTAAATGTTTGATTATGTGTGTGTGAGGTACCATAATCAACCATATTTTGTATGATTGTTGTGGTGAATTGATATAAAAAAAAAATAGTCCTTTTTAACAATGGAAATTTGGTTCATCCGACCACTACACCCACACCATACTTGAAAAAAAAAAAAAAAAAAAAAAGTGTAGTTTTTAGGTCCAAAATTTTACTTTCGTAATCCCACCTATCATGTTCATCGTTTTTGTCCATCACACATTGAAAAATGCTTACAATTTCAATTTTAATTACACTAATTGGTTATATTAATCTTAATTTATAATGATATATTATAAGGTAATTATTTTTACTAATATATTCTTAATTATATACTAATTAAACTTCTTATAAATTCTCGTATCTACATTAATTCAAACACTATAACCGGAGAATATATTATATTGAAAATACGTAATTAATGACTTCTAAAATTTTGAATGAAATAAAATTCATAGGGTTGATATACTTTCAAACTTAGTTTTTATTTTAATATTGTATATTTATATACTATATTTTAGGGATGACGACCTGAAAGAGTATCCGTCATAGAATTCTAAATTCGACTCGTTTCAAATCTATTTAAATTAATAAATATTTAAAATTGATATTGTTTACTGTTCACCAAGTTTATATCTATTTTTTTTTTCATAAACTATATACTTTTTATTTATAATAAATAATTTTTACATACTTTTAAATCATATCATTGAACATTCTACTTATTTACATATAAGTCATAAACAATTTACACTAGGTATATTAGGTTGGGAATTTTGCCTTAAATTTTACTATTCATTAAATATTTTCCCCTAAGATATTAGGGTCTGTTTGTTTTGAGGTTTGGATTTTGAGTTAGGATTTGAATAGTAAAAATTTTGAATTTGAATAGTTATATGATGTGATATAAATAGGTGTTGACGTGATGTTTTGAATGAAATTAATTTTTAGTATAATATAAAAAATAAAAAATAGGTGTTTGATTTGATGTTTTTGGGGAGAGGGAAAAAATTGGATGAATAGTGGAAATCTAATCCAATCCCCCAACGAAACACTTACTTTTATTTTTTATACTTTCTTCATTCGTTTTTAAGGGTCACATTTACCTTTTGCGTCATTGTACTTAACATTAAAAATATTCTTATATTTGTATAATTTTTTTTTTGTACAAATGTCTTTCTATTAGTATTATAAGACACCAATAAAGTAAACGAAACTCATGTCTTTCTATTAGTATTATAAGACACCAATAAAGTAAATGAAACCCTTAGAGCCGGACATAGGTAGTATTATATTAAAAATTAATTTTATATTAAAAATATTATATTAATATGTATTTATGCTATATTACACAACTATTTAAATATAAATTTGTTATTATTCAAAAAAAACCCAAAATCCAAACTTATAACCAAACACTCTTAATATATCCAAAGTTTTCCATCACCTTGTTAATCACTCATATACTTTTCAAAATATCTTACTTTGTCACAATCAACCCATATAACACTATATTCATTAAAATTTGTATCCAATTCATATGAGCTTTTTCTTTTTTTTTTTTTTTTTTTTTTTTTATGGATAGAGAGAGTATTTTATTATTATAGATGTTAAATACATTTCTAAATCTTTGTAGTCATATGTATTTGTGGTACAGAGAATAATTGCATAAAAATGATAATAATGAATTGATTACAATGAAATTGATTAATTTGAAGAATGAATTCGATTATTTTATTTAGTAAAATAGAATATTCAATTTTAAAACAAAATGATAGAAAATCGATTATCATTAATTTGTGCACATATATATACAAAAAGATGCACAAATTAATAGTTTTAAAATATGCTAATAATAATAATAATAATAATAATAATAATAATAATAATAATAATAATAAGGCAAAAATGCATAAAACTTACATACAGTGTCACGAAATTGCGTCAAATCCTCTATACTTTCATAACTGCATCAAACTTGTTAATAGTTTCATAAACTCTGTGCTAACCTCATAGGTCGTCCTAATTTAATGATGTTTGACATGCACGCACTCAAATTGTAAATGAATATCAGAATCTTAATTTCTAAATCATTGAAATTACAAATATACTCATTATTCCTTTATTGAACCTCACGAAACAGTAAATGTACTCAGAAGTGTTTTTCTCTAGTTTTAAGAATTTGTGTTTTACTATTTTTTTTAGGCTAAATATAAAATGAATAAATATATTTGTAATTTTAGGGGTTTAGAAATGAAGATTTTGAAATTCATTTACAGTTTGGATGCGTGTAGATCAAACATTATTAAATAAAGATGGTTGTAGATTAGACACAAAGTTTATGAAACATGAGAGAGTTTGACGTGGTTTTAGAAGTATAGAGGATTTGACGCAATTTTGTAAAATTACATTTGAGTTTTGTACAATTTATTGTAACAATAATAAGCCTATCATAATAAAATTTCTATTACCTATATGTTGGAACATTTTCTTCACGGCATATTTTGTGATGACAGTGATAAAGACAAGAAGATTTGAAGGAAAAATAATAAAAATAATTATTTAAATGAATTTTTTTTAAAAAAAATAAATTATATATTTTTCTCCTATAAATTTAATTTCTATATTTCTCTGCTACCATTTTTCTTAATCAAACACGTCTTTCATCGCTATCGTTGCTACAATAGAAAATATATCTTCATTTTTGTTCTTAATGGTTTGTATTTCGAAGTATAATACATTACATGTTTAAGTTTATATATTATGTATATATATTGTAAAATCTCTAACAAATGTTTTTATGTACATATATTTCAAAAAAAAAAAAAAAAAAGGTAAGGGTGTGTTTCTTTTGCCCAAAACTTTTCAAATTTTATTATTTGGATTGTGTTTTTTGTCAAAAAAATATATATTTTTTATTTCACAAAACATCCCATCAAATATTTATATTAATACAAAACCTAAACCAAAATTTCTCAACCAAATCAAAACAAGCACACTTTCAGGTTCGTTCAGACACGATAGTTTCAAAGTGGGATGGGACGGAGTGCAAAATCTAGGGATAGCAACGGTCGGGTATGGGTGAGATATGACTAGACCCGAGACTCAACTCAAATGCATATTTTTGGACCCGAGATCCAAATCGGATTTGATTGTACCTAGATCCAAATGTACTTGGACCCGACCCGTACTGACATGGATTAGGATCATCTCCATGAATTAAACTCGAAGACAAGTATCTAATATGTATTCGGGAACTTACAAATGCTGAATCGAAAATCGAAATAGAAATAGGATAAGTTGAATTCCCAAAGCAATCACTCCTCTCGAGCAAGCACTTTCTAGAATCCACGGACTGTCCGAGGCTGCCGATGCATCTTCCGTCTCTCACGCAATTGCATCCGAAGCTCAACAATCAAATTGCCCTCTCGGCGGATGGAATCACTCCAACTCTAAGGAATCTTTTCAAAGCTAGGTAAACCCTCCCTCAAAATGTTCTCATCTAAGTTGTGTGTCCATCAAGAAAATAAACAAGGCTATATATACTAAATGACAAATTAATCTAAGCCACACATCTTAAGTGGCAAGCTAATCTAAATCACACATTTTGATTAAGATCAAAGGATCACAATCTCCAAGGAAACAAGTAGCTTCGATCGGGTTCGGGTTGCAATCGGTCCGTCTAAGTTCGGGTTCGGGTGATCCGGAGCCGTGTCATCCTTTCCCATTTCGGTTGCCTTGTCCTCAAGGCTAGTAGCATCTTCAGCGTGATAAAAAAGGCTCAAATCGGCAACGTTGAAAGTCGCATTCACGCCCCCAAGTCTTCCGGAAGTGCAATCCGGTATGCGTTATCGTTTATGCGCTCCAACACACGAAATGGACCAGCTCCATGAGAAGAAAGTTTCCCACGCCGCAGCTCCGGAAAGCGTTCTCTATGCAAATGTACCCATACCCAATATCCGGGTCGAAATATCATGCGTTTTCTTCCGCGATTGGCATAGCATGCATATGGCGCGGCCCCCTTATCAATGTTCTCCCGTACTTTTGCATGTAATTCCTTGGTTGATGTAGCTCGATGTCTGCCACTAAAATTCAAATGCTCGCTACTAGGTAGTGGCAACATATCGATAGGAGTTAGAGGATTAAAACCATAAACAGCCTCAAACAGGGACAATTTAGTAGTAGTATTAACATGCCTATTATAAGCAAATTCAACATGTGGTAGGCATTCATCCCATGTTCGACCACTATCATATACCATGGCACGTAGAAGATTACCTAAGGTACGATTGACCGCCTCCGTTTGGCCATGAATCTGGGGGTGACACGTGGTAGAGAAAAGTAAGCGCGTCCCAATTTCATGCCAAAGACTTTTCCAAAAATAAGATACGAACTTTACATCCCTATCAGATACAATAGTTTTAGGGACCCCATGCAATTTCAAAACCTCTCGAAAGAAAAGCTTTGCCACATGACTAGCATCTGTCGTTTTCGCACAAGGTATAAAATGAGTCATCTTGGAAAATCTATCAACCACAATAAAAATTGAGTCTTTAGCACGCGGTGTCCGAGGTAAACCAAGAACAAAATCCATAGAAATATCTAACCAAGGGCCTTCTGGGGTGGGAAGAGGAGTATACATATCATGGGGCTTCAAAGTATTCTTCGCCACTCTACATGCAAGACACTTATCAACAAAAGAATCAACATGTTTACGCATATGAGGCCAGTAAAAGTGAACGCTAAGAACATCAAATGTAGCATGTCTACCAAAATGTCCAAGCATATGACTACCATGACTCTCCTCAATCAAAACATCTCTAATGGTACATCTAGGAATGCACAATTTATCACCATGAAACAAATAGCCATCATGCTTATAATAATCATCAAAACCATGCTTCTCACACATCCTAAATATATCACCAAAATCTACATCATACTCATACAACTCACGAATATGTGCAAATCCAACCAAATGTGTACGAGTATGATTAAGTAAAACATACCTCCGAGAGAGTGCATCAGCAACTACATTCTCTTTCCCTTGTTTATACTTAATCACATATGGAAATTGCTCAATAAAGCTTACCCACCATGCATGATGCTGATTGAGTTGCTTCTGCCCACGCAAATGCTTGAGGGTCTCATGATCCGTATGAATTACGAACTCCTTTGGCAGCAAGTAATGTTGTCAAACTCTTAGGGCTTGCACAACCGCATATAATTCCTTGTCGTATGTCGAGTAATTAAGGGCTGCTCCATTGAATTTCTCACTATAATAAGCAATCGGTTGCCCTTCTTGTAATATTACTACACCGATACCAACTTTACTAGCATCACATTGGACTTCAAAAGCTCGTTTAAAATTGGGTAGTGCCAAAACCGGAGCATGTGTCAAACTATCCGAAGCTTCTCAAAGGATGCTTCGTGACTTGCCTCCCACTTAAATGGAACATTCTTCTTTAAAAGGGAGGTCAATGGGGCTGCTATCACACTAAAGTGTGGTACGAATCGCCTAAACAATCCACACATTCCAAGGAACCTCCGGACATCGTCACACTTGTACATTTTCTCCATTCTCGAATTGCAGCAACCTTAGATTCATCAACCTTAAGACCATCTGCACCTACAACAAAGCCAAGGAAAATAATTTCATTAGTGCAGAATATGCATTTCTCTAACGTACCATACAATTTAGCATTTCTTAATGCATGAAAAACTTGCCTAAAATGTCCTAGATGGTCCTCCAAACAAGTACTATAGACAAGTATGTCATCAAATTATACCACTACAAAATTTCCAATAAATTCTCTCAACACATGGTTCGTCAACCGCATGAAAGTGTTGGGCGCATTTGTCAACCCGAATGGCATGACTAGCCACTCATACAACCTAAACTTAGTTTTAAAAGCTGTTTTCCACTCATCTCCGGGTTGCATACGAATTTGATGGTACCCACTCTTTAAGACAATTTTTGTAAACAACCGTGCTCCATGCAACTCGTCAAGCATATCATCCAATCGAGGGATTGGATGTCGGTATTTCACAATAATTGCATTGACGGCCCTGCAATCAACACACATACGCCATGAGTTATCCTTTTTATGGACAAGTAAAAAAGGTACAACACAAGGAGATAAAGATTCTCGAACCCATCCCTTATCAAGAAGCTCTTGGACTTGTCTCCATTCACTTTCTTTTGGATTACATCTATAAGCTGGCCTATTGGGGATTGATAAACCTGGTGCAAAATCAACACGATGTTCGATGCCTCACAATGGTGGTAATCCAGGTGGTATATCATCCGGAAAAACATCCTCAAACTCTTTAAGCAAGTCTACAAAAGGAGGAGACGAGTGAGAAAAAGAATTATTATCAATAACAAGTACTTCTTTGAGTAAGAGAATATAAAAGTAGCTTCCCTCATCTTGGTTACTGTTTTGGCGAACTTCTTTGTTGAACTCTTTGAGACTAAGCAACAGCTTACTATCGTCTCCCTCAGAAGGTTTCGCCGAAACGGTAACAACAGTCCCTTTTGATTTTACCACATCTCGCATAGTCCTATGTAAATGTTCAGCATCACAACGGACGGTCTCGAGTGGAAGGGCGGAAATGCTCAGCTTCTTGCGACCTTTAGTGAACGATATTTGATTCTTATACCCATCGTACAAAACACGTCTATCAAATTTCCATGGTCGTCCCAAAAGGAGGTGGCATGCAGTCATGGGACACATATCACAAAGGACATCATCGCTGAAACCACAAATCCAAAAGGTAACAATCGCTCATCTATCGACACGGACAGCTCCTTCATCGCTCATCCAATGTAGGTTATATGGTTTCGGGTGTGGGGTGGTATTCAAACTCAGCTTCTCGACCACATAGGAACTAATAACATTGGTGCAACTACCTGAATCCACTATCATGGATATAGTATGTCTCGCTACCTTGCAATGACAATGGAATAGATTTTCTCACTGTCCCGCACCCTTATCTTCTCGCGGTAAAAAGATCAAGGCACGCATGACTACTAAACTTAATGGATTCTCATCGCACACTTCTTCAACGTCATCATCACTTCCAGCCTCTGCTTCAGCCTTTACTACCTCATCGCCCTCACCATCATCGACATATCCCCATTCGCCATTCTCCAAAATCATAACGGTTCGTTTATTGGGGCATTGACCTGCATAGTGCCCTTGTCCATGACACTTATAGCACGTTACAATCTTTTCTTTTTGCTGTCCAAAATCCTTTCCTTTGAACTTCGCAGCCTCATCCTTCTTATCAATTATTTTATATTTGCCTTTATCCATATTTTTATCGAAGGGCTTAGCAAAACCAATTCCCTTAGATCCGGTAGAAGATACAACCAGAGCTACAAAACTGGTTGGTTACTTCCTTTGAGATGAGAATCCAGTTGAGGTTTGTCTCTTGAGCTGCTCCTCGCGTTTGATAGCCAAATCCATAGCTTCCTGAAGAGAACGAAAACGGTGCAGCTCAACCGTATCAGCTATCTCACATTTCAAACCCTTAATGAACCGAGCTTTTGTCAATGACTCACTCTCATCAATATCCAGTCGCATCATCAAAATCTCCAATTTCTTAATATATTCCTCCACCGATTTCGAACCTTGCACCAAGGACTGCAACTTGATATTCATATCTCGTTCATAACTTTGTGGCACAAAATGTCTCCTCATGATTTCCTTCAACCGGGGCCAAGTATCAATAGGATTTTGTTGATGTCGTTCTCTATAACGTCTCTCCTTCTCCCACCAAGTCAATGCATAATCCCTGAATTCAAATCGCCATTCGGAATTTCTTGACATCCGAGTAATTATGGCAGTCAAATGCCATATCGCACTTCGTCGTCCAATCCAAAAATTCCTCTGCCCCTCTTAATCCTCCAAAGGTGGGAAGGGTAATCCTAATGGTAGAAAGATCGTCATCCACTTCACCACGTCGATGATAAGTTCGGTCTCGTTCATAGAATGAGTGCTCTGAGTTACGACTATTGTGTGCGTCTGACCTCATTGAAGGACTCACATCATGATGACGAGAAGCCTCAGCTGCATCATATCTACCCCGAATATCAGCTACTCCAGAAGGAACCTCAGTCCATGCCGTCTCTAAAGATGTCAACCTGTGATTGAGGTCCTCCATTTTTTTATTCACGGCGTACTCTACATGATCCCAAGTTGCCCTTTTATTGCATGGATAAAGTTTTTTTCCATTTTGGCCTCCAATTGTTGCGTACTCGATTCTAACAACTCCTTCAATTTTTCGAAAATGCCCATCCTACAAACAAAGACAAACTATATATATGTATATTGAAAGGTAAGTGCTCTCACTCTCTCTCACAACTCTCAGAAAGGAAAATCAGAAGAAACCACAATCAAAACAAAAGAAGCGTTTTGCAAATACCTCAAACAATACGTTGGAATTCCTTCAAATGCAATACTCAAGGAGAAGTAATGTCGAACAAAAAGATGACGCATCAACTAGGAAACAAATTAGAGGATTCGACGCCAAACTATAATTGCAGAATGTAAAGAAAGTTTGACACAATTTCTTATTCCACAATTAAGCAACAAGCTAGAATCGAAATCCCTAGCACATCATTTAATCATGACAATCTCTCCTAACTCAAAAGAACCCCCACAGAAGGAGAGAACTACTTCCTCAAAACTGGTTTAGTGACTCTCAAGTATGATTATCCAAATGATCGACAATGCACTATGACAAGAAAAGAAAGTGTGCTGCTCAATTTTTTTTTTGTTTTCCTTTGTTTTTTTTTTTTGCTTTAGGCTTTTACTTAATGTTTACAGTGCACCTTTTTCTAATTTATATTACCATCTTGGCTCTTTTATTACACTTTTGCCACACTCCTCAAAAACAGGACGTAGTGCATTATAATCAAATTCAAACACTATTTTAGAGAGCTATTCAAACCCAAATCTCACGATTCCAAAAATTAAAATACACTTCAAGGATTTATCTAACAGGAAAGAAAAGAATCACTCAATAATTCCCATCCAATTGAGAGCCGTAAATCGAACAATTCGACTACTCAAAACAGAAAACAGAATGTTGGACCCAAGATTTTCAGACTGACCAAAAGCTGTCTTTCAGGTGTTTTTTGAAGATTTTGAGATCACAAGACAGCGAAGCGGTGCTCACTGTATAGAGGACTCGATGCCGATTCCGAAACCTCCTCACAATAGTAAATCGGAGTTCGTATGCAAAAGATACGGCCAAAATATGATTTACCGAAAAAAACTCACAAAAACACATTTCTAAGCCCTCAATTCACTCAATTCCATGATCATTTGATGTGTTTAGGCTCAAAACCAACCATATTACTCAATCAAGGTCTAAGAACACTTAAAAAACTACGAACAAAGCTTGTTAGCACCGGCCAAAAATCACTACTACTTGTGTTTCTTGAGAGACAAATTCAACAACACAACTCATGTTTGGCAACTAACAATGGATTGGAACTAGTTATCATTTCCACTAGAGAGGGAATTTTTGCAACAACGAAATGGTTATTTCCAGAAACTATGAACTATCTCCAAATAACATGAACTAAACCAATGTTCTAACACAAATTTGATCAAACAGGACATAGAGACATATTATCGAACATGTTGTGAACAAGATTGCTACGAAATCATATGATCAAATCAACAACCGCTCTAATACCAATTTATGACATGGATTAGGATCATCTCCATGAATCAAACTCGAAGACAAGTATTTAATATGTATTCGGGAACTAACACATGCTGAATCGAAAATCGAAATAGAAATAGGATAAGTTGAATTCCCAAAGCAATCACTCCTCTCGAGCAAGCACTTTCGAGAATCCACGGACTGTCCGAGGCTGCCGATGCATCTTCCTTCTCTCACGCAATTGCATCCGAAGCTCAACAATCGAATTGCCATCTCGGCGGATGGAATCACTGCAACTCTAAGGAATTTCTCCAAAGTTAGGTAAACCCTCTCTCAAAATGTTCTCATCTAAGTTGTGTGTCTATCAAGAAAATAAACAAGGCTATATATATTAAATGACAAATTAATCTAAGCTACACATCTTAAGTGGCAAGCTAATCTAAACCACACATTTTGATTAAAATCAAAGGATCACAACCTCCAAGCAAACAAGTAGCTTCGACTGGGTTCGAGTTGCAATCGGTTCGTCTAAGTTCGGGTTCGGGTAATCCGGAGCCGTGTCACGTACTAGACCCGATAGATTCGATAGATCCAAAAGATTAAAAAATTTTCACCAAAACTTGGACCGGACCCAACATACCTGAAAAAAAATATATGATAAAATCATCATTCATCAACCATGTCATCACTAACATTAATAGCACCAAAAGTATTTATTTTTGTTCATTCACCTGTCATCACCAAAAATTAAAATGAAAAGTTCACATTCACTACAAAATAACCATAATTGAGTCAGTCCATTTTCCCTTGGACTAATTAGTAATCGACAATCATATCTAGACTATAGTTTCAAGTTGAACTAATATTTCAAAATTTATGGTGTCATGATAAAAAAAAAAAAAGATAATTAAAATAATGTATGAAAAATAATTTGTGAACAATAAACCACTTTCGGTCAACTATTGTGAGTCCTTCCAGCGCGCTTCTGCCCTCTCTCATGTGCACTTTGGATCCATCATCAAATTACTTTAGGGCAAGCACGCATAACTCTAGAGTTTTTTCAGTAGGACTCCTGAAAAAGAATGTGCACATTTTATGACATGAGTAGTCTATTCAATCCATTTAATTACTATTCAATCTCGGATGACCTGACACTGGCTCATTTGCAGGAGCCTAACACCAACTCAACTCTATAAGTATTACAACTATAAAATCACTGTTCCTCATCTTCTCCATTTTCTCTGGGAGTTAACCTATCACCCATTTGTTTTCCACCAACTCAATATATCAAAATTTTATGTTTATGGTAAGACATTTTCTTCCAAATTTATATCCAATTTTGACATCGTAGACATCCTAGAAGAATCATTCAAACTTAACATCACAAATTGGTCATATTTCTTCAATAGATCAAGATCAAATAAATCATTAGAAACAAGTTAATTGCAAGAAATTGTACTTCTCAAATTCAAGGTACCAACATCAGACATCAAATTCATATTTGTAGAAGACATAGCTTTAGTTGATAATCAATCAACAAGTCATAACAATTTTCATGAACTTGATTAACTTTGACCTCAGCTCCATCACCATATATTATACTACCTCTGTCCACTACCAATCTATCCGTTTATTTTTTGCATGTTAATATTTGAATATTAATTATTATATCAAAACGTAGTACAAATTAAGGAAAAATGACAAAAATATTTCTATTGGTGTCTTATAGTACTAATGTAATGACATTTGTAAAAAGAATTATATAAATATAAGGATATTTTTAATGTTAAAAACAATGACGCCAAATGCAAATGGATAGATTGACGGTGGACGAAGGTAGTATTAAAATTAAACTCAACCAATTTTAATTTGTACCTTGGATCCAATACAACACCAACCTCCAATATGATGTGACAATTACTCAAATATTTTTCATACTTCGCAAGTACTTTTCTTGTCATTTCTTGAACTAACATATTTGAACTCTTCATTCATTTATCCAATTTTGATTTGATCTCACACATATATATGCAAAATAAAAATTAGATGCAGGATAAAAGGTTCTAAAAAATAACTTCATCACTTGATAAAAAAAAAAAAAACTTCAATTTTTCGCATAATTCAATTGCAATTTTCCAATCCTTCTTACTTGGTTCACTATTTAATTTCTCTCCGGACCTTTAACATCAAATAAATGGAGTTCCAACGAGTTTTGCAATAAAAAACTAACCTTCTAGTTGATTAATATGCAACTGGTGAGCAGCTTACTTCAAAATTTTTAATTCAAAAAGGCGAAGTAGTCCAATAACTAACACTATCACACATTTTTGTAATTGTAGCACTGATAATTTATAACTCATCCCTGACCAAAAATTTTAATATGTGTGTAGAACAACATATGAAGTACCTTTCCATCCATCAACATGTCTCTCGATGACAAACTTTTCCAAAATATATTAAATCATGGAACCATTGATAGTACAACAAACGGTAATAGTTGATAAGTTTTCATCAATATTCTAATCCATCAAAGACTCAAGGAGTACATTTGATAATATTTCAGCAGTATGAGAAACTGGTACATAACAAACTTATACTATATATATTGTTAGTAACTTTCAATTATATACAAAAAATATAATAATAATAATAATATTAAATAAATATACCTCAAAACGACATTATGTAGAATGCAAGAGTTATCAATAAAATATCCGGTAATTGATATAAATCTCTTCTTGTTATTACTTGATGTCCACATATCCGTTGTGATAGCAATTCGACTACTAAGCTTATCCAAAGCTTTGTAAAATTTGTCTTTTCAATTCATAAATCTTAAAGATGTTACTTTTAAAAGTATTTATTATAATCATGTTGAAGCATGGTTAAAGATTTCTAACAAATCTTCGAAATCCAATGTGATCGATCATTGTTAGCGGATAATCATGCAAAATAACCATTGTTGCAAAATTATGCCTTAAATCTTCTTTATTATATACTTGAGTTTCAAGTGTTTGATCTCCACTAAATTTTTTGGTTCTCATCATCATAACAATTTTTCGAATATCCATATTTCTCTATCTCTTTTTGCAAGCTTTTTTAAAGTGTTTCGTTAAAATTTATTGTTCCATACCCACCGGGTACTTTGAGACAGACTTTGCAGTAGTTACATTTCGCAAAGATCACATCATAAACTTTTATTATTGAAAAATGATTCCACCATTCTAACGTCCTTTTCCTTTTACAATCCGTGGAGTCATTAGTTTCCAACTCTAATTGTTAACATTTTTTTTTGAAGTTGTATTCATATTCATACTTTCTCAATTAATAGTTTGAATAGAATTGTCCTCTCCTTCGGAATTCATTTACAAAATATAAAATGTATTAGAATAATTAAAGTAAAAATTTCATTCAAACATATATCTAAGTGAGTGGTAACAAAAATAACAATAAATTAACAATATCCATCAACAACAACAAAAATAACATTAGATTAACAATATCCATCATGATTCCAAAGCTCAATGAGGATTGCAATCATGGCTACCAGCATCTGATTGTATTTTTAAATTGAACATGAAAAACAAAAATAACTTTTGATGTACCTAATCATTTTCTTGAAAAATTAAAAGTTCCTTGAGCACCTAAAATATTTATTACTAGCTATCACCATATACATTTCTTTCAATATAACATATAAAAATCATATGAAGCACAACGGTGCCGGGCGAGTGCGAGGAAGATAGAAATAGAAATAAGATAGAAATTTACCTCCACCACCGCAAATTAATTCAAGACAAATAAAAAATTTTCTTTCCGACTTTTCCGCCACAGGTAGTAGTGAAGGACGAGGGTGTCAGGTGAGTGCGAGAAAGAGATCAACGAACAATAGCGCACGCAGCGGTGAACGTTGTCGATGAGCGACAGCGCGGTAGCGGTGACTAACAAACTGTGAGGAAAGATGATAGACGGCGGCGCTCGGATGATGGCTAGGATTAGAGACGACGCCGTCGATGCAATCTTGAAATTTTTATTTCTGAAAACAACTAAAATACTACAAGGCTAATTTTAATAAATTAGTAATTTTGTTAATTTTATTTTTGGTAATTGGGTCCGGGTCGAGTAAAGTCTACTATCAAATGTTGGATCCGACCCGACCCGACCCGCAAAATAACTGAAGACCTAACTCGTATCCGATCTGATATTCAAATAATTCAATTCGATCTCAAATAAAGAAATTGGATCCGGATCGGGTCTATTCAGACTCATTGTCATCATGCCCAAAATTCAAACCTCTAGCCAAATACACCATCAATGTATCAAAAAAAAAAAAAAAAATTCCTTCAATTTATCATAAGTCCTCTCTCACGTCATTAACTCATTTATATATATTTTTAAAATACTTTACTTGGTCACAATCAATTAATATAAGACTATATTCATTAAAAATTGTATTCAAATCATATGAGTATATTTTTAATGGACAGATAGAGTATTTTATAATTATAAATATTAAATAAATTTCTAAGTCTCCGTAGACATATTCCACATTTGTTACGGAGAGTAATTGCATAAAATAATAATAATGAATGGGGTTACAAAGAAACTGATTAATTTGAAAAATGAAAATCAATTATCCTGTTTAATAAAATAGAATATTCAATTCGAAAAAATATAATAGAAAATCGATTATCATTCATTTGTGCTTATATATATATATATACAAAAAGATACACAGATTAATAATAATAATAATAATAATAAATCTATCATAATTAAAACTTTATTATTTATTTTGATAAGTTTGGAAAAAATTTGGTTTGAGTTTGATATGAAAATAATATTTGATGGGATATTTTATAAGAGGAAAAAATATACTCCCTCCGTTCCAATACAATAGTCTTGTTTATCATCTTTGTCCGTCCCAAAATAATAGTCTCATTTTCATAAATAATCATATCACCATAAAATAATCCCTATTTTTTTCATTATTATTACATAATTGTCACTACTTTTTACACTAATATACTCACAAGGGCAAAAAAAAAGTCATTTATTCATACATTTTACCAACCACCAATATAATATCAATATTTCTTAAATTTTGTTTCCAACACAATAAGATTATACTTTTGGAACGGAGAGAATATTTTTTTCGGAAAACGCAGAGTCCAAATAGTAAAATTTGAGAAACTATGCTAAAGAAACATACCCCTGTATGTTGGAATATTCCCATAACGGCGGATAGTGTGATAATGGTGATGAAGACAGAAAGAGATTTGGAGTGAAAATAAAAACATTAAAAAAAAAAAAAGAAAATTTTAAAATAAATTATATTTTTTCTCCCATAACTTACATTTTTATATTTATCTATTATTATTTTTCTGCATCAAACACATCTTTCATTGTTATCATTGCTGCAATTGGAGATATGTTTTTTGTTATTGATGGTTTGAATTTCGAAATATAATACTTTACATGTTTAAATTTATATACTATATATATATATATTGTAAAACCTCTAACAAAAATATATATGTACATATATTTCCAAAAAAAAAAAAAGTGCTTCATTTGCTTAAATTTTTTAAATTTTATTATTTAGATTTTGTATCTCATCAAATATTATTTTGTACTGAACTAAGAAAAAAAAAATTTCAAACTAAATCAGGCCCCAAAATCTATCCAAAGTTCCCTTCTTCCCATTTATTGTTTTTTATTTTAAAAAATTCTATTATTTAATCATGCTAACTATAATGATTGTATTTTCCAATTTCAATATATAATCAATAACTAACCATAAATATGTGCATTAATTTTTTTTATTTAATTTTAAATTTATATATTACATTGTATAATTATTTTAGGAAAAAAATAAAAAAGAAAACTATGAACACTAATTTTTTTAGATTGACCTCCAATCTAACGAAATTAAGATATTTTGAACCTTACTTATAATAAAAACGAGATTCTCGGCTTTTGTTAGACAATAATGTTTGAAATTTTAAAAGTTTTAAAAATAATTAATCCTCCATCATTAAAATTTATGTTCAAATATTTAAGTATATAATTTACTAAAATAAAAAATCATTATTATTATTATTTATCCTAAAGAAATATAAGAAAATAATATAAAAGTTTTACTAAAAAAGAACAAAACATCTTTTTTATGACGCTATATAGAAAATGAACATAAAGTTAATGACATAACAAGTGAAAAATTAGATAATTAATATATATTCCTCCATTATTGAAAAACAACTTATTTACTTTTGATATGAATTTTGATTATATATCTACTTCTTATTTTTTATAATAAAAAATACCAAAAATAGTTGATTTTTGCTAAAAGAAAAAAAATATATATATTATTTTTTTATGGCGGATAAAAAAAAATTCTATTTTTTGATAAAAGAAATAGTAATATTAATAAGTAAAAATAAATAGTTGATATAACACTTTTTCTATTTGTAAAAATACTTGTAATATTTATTGTCTTTTATTTTCAAATTTTCAAATTATTTTAATTATTGTAACTACAATTAGTATTTTGCAATTTAAACATATAATCAATAACTAACCATACATATGTCCATTAATTTTTTATATTTAATTTTAATTTTCTTTTATATTACATTGCATAATTATTTTAGAAAAAGTAGCAAAAATAAACTACAAACACTGTTTTCTAGATTGGCCTCGAATCCAACAGATATAAACGATTTTGGACCCTAAATTCTGAGATGAACGAAATTCTCGACATTTTCTAGACAATAATATTCGAAAATTTGAAAGTATTAAAGTTCTAAAAATAATAAACTTTTCGTCAATAAAATTTATATTCAATTATTTTGATAGTTTTAATACAAAAATAAATAATAATTATTTATTATTTATTATCGTAAAAAAAATATATGAAATTAACATAATATTTTATCAAAAAAGGAACCAAATATTTTTTAATGATAATCCATAAAATAAAATGTAAATAAATTTAATAACATAATAAGTGAAAAATATATATTTTTTTCGTAAAAAAAAAAATCTAATTTTTTATTTACTTTTGACATAAGTTTTAATATAGTATACTCCCTCCGTCTCATATATATATATTCATTTGCTTTTTGCACGGAGTTTTAAAAATATTAGTATTATATTCGGATAAAGTAGAAATAAATGTGAAAAGACTAAATTAACCTTATTAGTATTGTATGATATAAAGGTAATGACATTTGTTTAATATATTGTAAATTGGAAAGGTATTTGTAATGTTAGGTAGATAGTACAATTTCTAAAAAAAAAAGAAATTAATACTTTGTCATGAGACGAACCAAAATTGAAAAATAGATAGATTGTTAAGAGACGAACAGAGTATATTTTTTGTCTTTGTAATAAAAAATAGTTAATTTTTTTTTAAAAAAAAATGAAATATATTTATTTTTTATGACAAATGAAAAAATAATTTAATTTAATTTATATTTTTATGATATGGAGAATAAATATTAATAAATTAAATTAAAATATTTTGTAAAGAAATAACCACTTTAGCATTTTAGTTTATTTGGCAAAACTTATAAATTAAATTAAAATAAATGTGAAAAGACTAAATTAACCTTATTAGTATTGTATGATATAAAGGTAATGACATTTGTTTAATATATTGTAAATTGGAAAGGTATTTGTAATGTTAGGTAGATAATACAATTTCTAAAAAAAAAATTAATACTTTGTTATGAGACGAACCAAAATTGAAAAATAGATAGATTGTTAAGAGACGAACAGAGTATATTTTTTGTCTTTGTAATAAAAAATAGTTAATTTTTTTTAAAAAAAAATAAAATATGTTTATTTTTTATGACAAATGAAAAAATAATTTAATTTTATTTATATTTTTATGATATGGAGAATAAATATTAATAAATTAAATTAAAATATTTTGTAAAGAAATAACCACTTTAGCATTTTAGTTTATTTGGCAAAACTGTGTACAATCTTTCTTTAATACTCATTTCTCTCCCAAAAATTAGAACATTTAAGAATAATGAATATTTTTATTGGAAAAGTGATAAAAATAAAAATATATTTAAAAATATTTTTGAAATTTTAGTTAGAAATTAAATAAATTAGAAAAAATGATGTAATAAAAGTAATAATATTTTTTGTAAATAAGTATTGAATAAAGAATAATTGTTAAATATTAATTTATTAACTTTGTCAAAATTAATAATAACGTAAATTTAGCGGACAGACTAAAATATGAGAATAAATTTGACGGACGGACCGAGGTAATTTCTATACCTACTATTTATTTTATTTACACAAATACTACTAATAAACCTCATATATTTCTTACACCGATTTTATTTTAAGTTAAAAATTACATTAGCAACTATGTAAAATTTTAATTTTAATTTTCTTATTGTAAAAAGTATATAAAAAAATATTTCTTCAGTTCCAACATAATTAAATTATTTGATTAATGAATAGTGATAATATTTAATTAGTTAATAATTGTAGTAATATTATTTTATTATTTTTATATAATTAATAATAATAATATTTTTAAAATAAATTTAATATACTGTATGATTAAAAAATTAAAATATGTATTTAACATTTATAAATTATATCGCAATAAAAAAATATGCAATATATATTATTTTGTAGAGAATAAATTTTTTTATAATACAAGTAAATAATAAATATTTTTATTTATTTATAATTATCATAAACTAATATTATAAAAGATGTGAAGTCAAATGTAGATAAAAATATTTCTTTTTTTAAGATGGATAGAAATAAAATAATTTTAAGTGAGCTATATTTTATATACTCCCTCTGTCCCATAAAGAAATATCAATTTGATTTTTGCACGTAGTTTTAAAAATATTATTATTATATTGGAATATAGTATGAGTAAAATAGAAATGACTAAAATAACCTTATTAGTATTTATAATATAAATGTAATGACATTTGTGTAATATATTGTAAGTTGTAAGGGTATTTGTAATGTTAGGTAGATAGTACAGTTACTAAAAAATGAAATGAATACTTTGTTATGAGACGGACTAAAATGAAAAAATGAATACTTTGTTATGGGACTGAGGGAGTAGTTAATTAGATTGATTTATATTTATTAAGTATATTTTGATTTAATAAGTTTTACTCAAAATAAAAAAATATTCATTCTATTCCAAAACAATAGTTTCATTTTGTCATTTTCGTCCGTCTCAAAACAATAGTTTCATTTCTATTTTTTGGTAACTAACTCCTACATTTTTACAAAACTATTTTTATTTTTCACAATAATTACATAAATTAAGGGTATTTTGGTCTTTTAAAAATACTTTTACACTCGCTATTAATAAAACAATATTATTTTTAATTCTCCTGTCAATTTCAAATGTCTCTATTATTTTGAAATGGAAAAACTATCATTTATTATAAGACATAAAGAAAGAAAAAAAATGACAATTGTTAAGGGGACAAAGAGTATTAAAATATATACTCCTTCCGTCCCAATAAAAGAAAGGTTGTTATTTCTATTTTCGTCTGTTCCAAAATAATATTATTATTTTTTAATTTAATAATTGTACTTGTGATGTTTTGTGCATATTACACTTCGACCTGACCCAACCTATCGAAACCCGGATCCTGTGCCCGCGGTTCGACCGATTGAGTGATGAATTGGATGATGGGTTCGTTTGGCCTAAACCGCCCTGGACCGCCCTCAAACCGGTCCAAGGGGTTTTAATATATATTGGTTGCCGCGGTTCGCTGAACAGATTGATTTTCCTCACTCCTTCATATCGTGATTTCACTCTCTGGAGCCCTAACTTCCCCGACGAACGCGATCAACCTGGTCTTGGCATTCCGACGAGTTTGGCCATCGGAACTTGAAGTTCATCCATCGTGGTTGTATTACAGCTTGTCCTAAAGCTGTTCTTCGGGTTGATTTCTCGATTCTGCCTTTATGTACTGTTCGTGTTGCGAATTGATTTTCCGCGATGATTTAGGCTTAGAATCTTGAGATTTCTTTCGATTAGGTTGTTAATCGTGCTGATTGTGCGTTTCTGTGGATGTCGGTAGTGTTTGGGTTGAGGTTGTGTGTATATGTTGCTATTCGGTTGGAACTTTGGGTAAACTGAGTCCAAACTCCGTCGATTTTGAATATATAAAAAATTTGATGTTCTTTGGTTCATATGTGTTCGATTGTTGTTAAACTACAAGCGCTATGTCCTATTTTTCAATTACAAGTGGTATCAGAGCTATTAGGGCTTGTTAGTTTACTGGAATTGTGTTTTTCGAGTTCCTGGAGTGAACACCTAGTTCTCTCTGTAAAATCCGAAGGTTTTGTGTAAATAATCTCAAGTTTTTTTTCGAAATCTTGGTTGTTTACTTTTCTGTCAAAGTGAAAACTGATTTTTAAAGGTGTTTTTCACTTCTTTAAAATTTAGATCTCCTTGATTAGGACTAAGATAGGCCCTGTAGGAGATTAGGACTTGAAATCATCCTTATTTAGTTGATTTGTGTAGTTCCTTGTTATTGATTCATCCAAACTTTACTAATATGTGTATTAAGTGTGCAGTTGAAAGGATTTTACAGGTTGGAGACTTTGAATTACGAAAAGAAAGTCAAAGAATAGTTGCGGAGCTTGGAATGGGTAACATTCCTAACCTTGTTGCGTGTTTTTTTTGAGATTTCAGTTTTGTGGTAGCTAAGTGTGGTAATTTTAGTCTACTAAGTGTTGTTTCTGTGCTAAGTGTGGCTATTTGAGGTTGTTGTAACATTTAAAGTGTTAGTTAGGGCGAAAATTTGGTCTGTTCTTGTGTTTTTACCTAAAATAGATTGTTTTTCCTCTTTTAAAATCATGGCTAATCAAGCATTCTTCAATATACAACATTTTGATGGAAAATCTGATTTTGCAATTTGGAAACAAAAGATGAGAAGTGTTCTTGTAACTCAAAGATTGAATAAAAGCCGTTGAACCTGATCAAGCAACCGACGTTTCTCTTGAAGAAAGGTTTGAGCTGCATGAACTTGCGTCATTGTGCATTATTTAAACCTAGCTGACCATGTAATTAGGAACATAGGAACTTATGGTTCAGCTGATGATTTGTGGGACAAATTGAACACTATGTATACTGAAACTTCTCTTCCAAATAGGATACATCTTTTAGAGAAATTCTTTAGCTTCAAATTAGACATTTCAAAGACAATATATGAAAATCTAGATGTGTTTTCAAAGTTAATTCAAGATATAAAATTTACAGGGGATAAAAACATAGATGATTACAGCTCTATTGTCATGTTAAATGCAATCTCTAGTTCATATTCAGATGTAAAATCAGCTATAAAGTATGGTAGGGATGTGGTTACTCTAGATGTTGTGGTAAATGGTCTAAAAAGTAAAGAAATGGATTTGCAATTAAGTAAAGCTAATAAACAGTCCATTGTGAGGTGATGCATATTAGGGGTAGATCTCCCTATAGACCGAATAAGAATTGCTTTTTTCCAATAACTATAAACAATGGAATAACTCCTACAATAGTCAACATAAGAAGAAGTCTAGAAGTAAGTCTAGGAATAGATCTCAAACCCCTTCAAAGTATGTCAAACGGTGTTTTAATTGTGGTGACACTTCATATTTCATTAGGAATTGTCCTAAGAAGAATAGAAACTTGAATAACAACAACAATAACTTTAGAAATGGAACAACTCCTATTAATACTTCTTCAAATGAACAAGTAAACTTGATTTCTCATGATGATTGCTTAGGTGAAGTGTTGGATGTTACTGCTGAATGTTCTAATGTGACTGCTTTTAATGAAAATGAATGGCTATTAGATTCAGTCTGCACCTATCACATGACCCCTTTTAAAGAATTTTTCAGTGATTATAAAACCCTTTTAAATTGTAATGTGACTATGGCTGATAATAGGGTTTGCAGTGTTAAAGGAATAGGGACTGTTACGCTGAAATTTAAATCTGGAAATGTTTTAAAGCTGTGCAATGTGAGACATGTCCCTAATCTGTCGAATAACTTGCTTTCTTGTGCTGGTTTGTCTTCTTTAGGACTAGAAGGAAAATGGGGGATGGATTTTATGAAAATAACTAAGGGTTCTTTAGTAGTTTTCAAGGCTGATTTGAGAAATAATCTCTATATTGTGACTGTTGTGCCTATTTGTGATTCTGATGCTTGTGTGAATGTTGTCCATGACAGCACTGAGTTGTGGCATAGGAGATTAGGTCATTTAAGTAATAGAGGATTGGAGATTTTGCATAAAACTGGTTGTTTAGGTGCTGGAAATTTCTCAAATGTGTCATTTTGTGACAATTGCATATATGGAAAGCATCATAGTGTTACTTTTCCTCAAAAACCCACTGAATGTAGGATTTCTTTCAAAAGATATCCTTGAATATCTTCACTCAGATGTGTGGAGACCTTCTAGTGAACCCACACATGGTGGTAGAAGATATTTTTTTACTATAATTGATGATTTTTCAAGGAAATTTTTGGTATTTTTAATGAAACAAAAGTCTGATGTGTTTGAAATTTTTAAAAATTGGAAACTTTCAATTGAAAATCAAACGGATAAAAAGATTAAGTGTTTGAGAACTGACAATGGCTTAGAATAT
Source organism: Andrographis paniculata (assembly GCF_009805555.1). Lineage (NCBI taxonomy): Eukaryota > Viridiplantae > Streptophyta > Magnoliopsida > Lamiales > Acanthaceae > Andrographis > Andrographis paniculata. The sequence continues at coordinate 2,727,905 of NW_026137607.1, read as the reverse complement.
TGCAACACTTGGTTTGATAATTTTTGTATGGAAAGTGGGATAAAGCGACATAGAACAGCCCCTTATACACCTTAACAAAATGGGGTGGTTGAGGGGATGAACCGATCTCTATTAGAAAGAGTTCGAAGCTTGCTAGCTTCCTCGGGTTTATCCAAGAGCTTTTGGGGTGAGGCTGTAGTTACAGCAGCCTATTTGATTAATAGATCTCCTTCAGTGTCTTTAAAGGATGAATGTCCCGAATTTAGATGGAGTGGAAAGAAAATTGATTTTTCAAACTTGAAAGTATTTGGTTGTTCTGCTTTTATACGTGTTTTCAATGATAAACTTGAACCTAGGGCTGAAAAATGTGTGTTCCTAGGGTATCCCGAAGGTGTTAAGGGATATAGGTTATGGTTAAACACTAAACCAGGTTTTAAAACTTTTATCAGTCGGGATGTAGCATTTAATGAGAATGAAATGCCTTGTTTGAAACAAAATCAGATTTTAAATGATGAAAACACTGTTGTTAATGGTTCAAATGATACTCAAAATGAAGTGACCAAAATCATTATAATTTAGCCAAATTAAAGGCTGAATTACTTGATAATAATGCCTCAAATGGAACTGATACCAGAACAGCCAGTTCTGATCCAGTTTTTAATTTTGGAAATTCAGAGGCTGATCCGGGAATTAGTTCTGATGATGTTAGTGAGGGAATTGAATCTGGAATTGCTGAAAATATTGATCAAAATCTGAAAAATTATCAACTTGCTAGGGATAGGATTAGGCGAAATGTAAGGCAACCCCTTGGACTAGATGATTTTGATGTTGATGTTATCTCATTAGCTTATAATGTGTTTGAATCATTAGATGGTAATGAACCAAGGTCATATAGTGAAGCTATGAAATCAAAACAAAGAAATGAGTGGATTAATGCAATGAATGAAGAAATGAAGTCATTAAAGGATAATAAAACCTAGATTTTGGTGCCAAAGTTAGCTAACAGTTCTGTTGTTGATTGTAAATGGCTTTACAAAGTAAAACAAGATGAAAATAGAGTTAGATTTAAAGCAAGATTAGTTGCTAAGGTGTTTATACAAAAGAAGAGAATATATTACAATGAAATTTTTGCTCCTGTTGTTAAATATTCTACTATAAGGCTCATGCTTGCTTTAGTTGCCTATTTCAATTGGAAATTGAAACAATTAGATGTAAACACTGTATTTTTACATGGTGATTTGTATGAAAGAATTTACATGAAACAGCCGGAAGGCTTCTTTGATAAAATTAATCTTAATCATATGTGCCTTTTAAAATAGCATGTGAGCATCTCATATTCTTGCTATTATATGTTGATGATATGTTGATTATGAGTCCTAGTTTGGAAACCATTAATCATGTGAAGGATTGTTTAAGCAAGAAATTTGATATGAAATACCTAGGAGATGCTAAAGTAATTCTGGGTATAAATATACTTAGGAATAGACAAGGTAACATGCTGTTTTTAAATCAGTCTTCATACATTAAGAAAATTTTGAATAGATTCTGCATGACTGATGCTAAACCCTCTGTTGTCCCCCTCGTTTCTAATTTCATTTTATCTAAAGATCAATGCCCAAAATCTGAAAATGATGTAAAATACATGATGAATGTTCCTTATACTAGTGTTGTAGGTTCTATTATGTACTTGATGGTGTGCACTAGGTCTGACTTAGCGTATTCTATTAGTTGTTTGAGTAGATACATGACTAATCCGGGTGTGGAACATTGGAATGCTTTAAAGTGTGTGTTTAAATACTTGGTTGATACTATTAATGTTGGTTTAGTATTTGGTAAACACATTAGTGAGTTAAAACTAAATGGCTATGTGGATTCCAATTATACGAATGATAGAGATTTTAGGAAGTCAACTACGTCGTATATCTTTACTTTGTGTGGGTCTTGTGTTAGTTGGAAATCCCAACTTCAGCATATAGTTGCTCTTTTTACGACAGAATCTGAATATGTGGCCATAACTGAAACATTAAAGGAAGGTATGTGGTTAAAAGGTTTATTAAATGAAATAGGCTACTTGAAAAATGAAGTAACAGTTTTTTCAGATAGTCAATCTAGAATCCAGCTTTGTAAAAACCCAGTTTTTCATGATCGAACCAAACATATAGATGTTAGGTTTCATTTCATTCGTGATATAGTGTCTAAGGGTTTTTTAAAATTAGAAAAAATACCTTCTGAATATAATCCTGCGGACATGAGAACTAAAGTTTTGTCAATAACAAAATTTAATTTGTGTAAGAAAACAGTGTATATAGATATTTTTGATTAGGAGAATCTTTGAAACTTGAAGGCTTGTATCCTTTGAGTTTTAACATTCTGTTTTCAGCATGATATATTTAATCATGTAGCTGTTTGTGTGGTTGTTTTTGTTTAGTTTTGCAGCTGATTTTGTTTTTTTATGGTTGTTTTGTTAAAACTTGAGAACATTAACCGTTATAATAAGTCCACAGGTTAAAAGATTGAAATTGTTGGAGCTCGGACAGTGATGACACCCTTTAAAGCACTATCTCTGATGCCCAAAAAGGTGGAGATTTGTGATGTGTTGTGCATATTACATTTCGACCCGACCCAACCTATCGAAACCCGGATCCTGTGCCCGCGGTTCGACCCGATTGAGTGATGAATTGGATGATGGGTTCGTTTGGCTTGAACCGCCCTGGACCGCCCTCAAACCGGTCCAAGGGATCTTAATATATATTGGTTGCCCCGGTTCGCTGAACAGATTGATTTTCTTCACTCCTTCATATCGCGATCTCACTCTCTGGAGCCCTAACTTCCCCGACGAACGCGATCGACCTGGTCTTGGCATTCCGGCGAGTTTGGCCATCGGAACTTGAAGTTCATCCATCGTGGTTGTATTACAGCTTGTCCTACAGCTGTTCTTCGGTTTGATTTCTCGATTATGCCTTTATGTACTGTTCGTTGTGCGAATTGATTTTCCGTGATGATTTAGGCTTAGAATCTTGAGATTTCTTTCGATTAGGTTGTGATTGTGCGATTCTGTGGATGTCGGTAGTGTTTGGGTTGAGGTTATGTGTATATGTTGCTATTCGGTTGGAACTTTGAGTAAACTGAGTCCGAACTCCGTCGATTTTGAATATATAAAAAAAAATTGACGTTCTTTGGTTCATATATGTTCGATTGTTGTTAAACTACAAGCGCTAGGTCCTATTTTTCGATTACAGTACCATCTGTCTAACATAATAAATATCCTTCCAATTTACAAGATATTATACAAATATCATTACTTTTATATTACAAATACCAATTGAGGTTGGTATTTTTGTCTTTTTTACTATAACTCAATATAATACTTTCTCCGTCCACCTTTAAAAATCATATTTACTTTTTATATAATTATACTTAACATTAAAAATATTTTGATATTTGTATAATTTTTTGTACAAATATCATACTATTAATATTATATGATACAATAGAAATACTTTTATACTTTTTTTTAATTTATATTATATTTTAATATAATAATTAATATTTAAAGATAAATATATAAAAGGGGAAAAATTAATTTTGGTCCTAGTATAATCAAAATTTATTACTTTTGGTCCCAGTATAAAAAATTTATCAATTTTGGTCCCAATATAACCAAAATTTATCATTTTTGGTCCCAATATAAAAAATTCATCAATTTTAGTCTCAATATAAACAATTTCAATCAATTTTGGTCTCATTATAAACAATTTTAATCAATTTTGGTCCCACCGTTAAAAAACTAACGGAAATTGCTGACGTTGACATGACGAAGGTGACGTGGCAGTTGACCTGGAAAGTACACGACCATGTATAATTATACAGGGTCATGTTGTTACATGACCATATATATTTCAGTATATAATTATACATAGTTATGTTATTACACGGCCATGTACATTTCTATTTTAGTTTAAAATTTTATTTTTTTGTTATATTTTTATCAAAAAAATTATTTTGAATTCAAAATAGTTGATATAGTTAAAATGGACAAAATCAATAGTAATTATAATATAATAAAATTTATCAATTTTTAATACAAATATAAAAATTTATAAGATATATTCTTTTGAAAGATTTTGTCTAAAATTTTATTATTCATAAAAAGAAAAAAAAAATTCTTACAAACATCCAATTACACAACTATTTTAAAATTTTTTATTTTATAGAAGTATTAAAAATTAATTTATATTTCAATACATTAATTTGATGTTTGTAAAAGAATTTTTTTTTCTAAACAGTAGAATTTTAAACAAAATCTTCCAAAATAATATACTCGATAAATACTTATATTTGAACTCAAATTGATATATTTTAAATATATTATTATTATTATTGATATTTTTTTCTATTTTAACTATATCAACTATTCTAAATTCAAAAAAAAAATATTAAAAAATATAGCAAACATTAAAATTTTAGACCGAAACAGAAAGGTACACGGTCGTGTAGAATTATACATGATGGCCGTGTAAAATTGTACATTGTCGTGTAACAACATGACCATGTATAATTATACACTGAAATATACATAATTATGTAACAACATGACTGTGTATAATTGTACATAATCGTGTAATAATATTGTCATATAACATCATGACCGTATATATTGAAACCAAAATTGATTTTTTCCCATATAAAAAGTAAACAAAGCTTGGAGCCAAACAAAAATAGTATTAATATTTAAAAAAATGTACTTACACAAGTATATATATATATACTCGTTTAATTATACAAAAGATTAAAGTATAATTTAAAAAAGAGAAGAAATAATTATTGTTAGTAAATAGATACAAATGTACACGTATACGGAATTGGCAATGATGGTTCTCCCTTAACAGGGAACAAAATCATTGCTCCCAACAATCCCTTTCACTCTCTATAACTTCCCTTCCTTCCTTCCTTCAATATACTACTATTTCATCTTTTCCGTTCTCCACTTTCTCTCTCTACCTCCCCTCTCTCCTTATTTTATTTTATTTATTTATTATTATTATTTTCCCCAATTTTACAGTATAAATATCTCGATCTTGGCAGGCACTTCTTCTGTTTTTCTCTTCGTCGTCGGCCATGGATCCTCCTTCTTTCAATGGCTTCTACAGCTTCCTAACGCGCGGAATCGATGATCTCGAACGTGACTTTGTTCCCGGCGATTACATGCCCATTCAATTCCTCCAAACAGTCTTATCCCTTCTGCGATCGCTCCACAGTCAATTGACTCTTCTGGTTCAGGAAATACACTTGCCGGTTGGGGGAAAATGGCTGGATGAATACATGGATGAAAGCTCCAGGCTATGGGAAGTCTGCCAGGTCCTTAAGATTGGTACCACAGCCATGGAGAGATACTGCTCAGCTGGCCTCAATGTAACTGCTTCTCTCGATAACCACCGCCGTCTAACTCGACAGCATTTCTTTGAGGTGAATGGAAATTCCTTCCACCGCCTCATACATACATACATACATACATAATCATTGAAAAGTTTTTATTGAAATTTGTCCCCCTGTCTAGAAACAGATTACTCGGTTCCTATCGTTTTGTAGAAGAGAGGGTGGGGGATTGGAGGAGAGTAACAAGTCGTTGATGGAGACGAGAGGCGAGACTCTACAATTGAAATTCGATAGGAAAGTGACGGAATCAAGGCTGAATGGATTCAGTGGGATTCTTTATGCAACCAGGAATGTGACTTCACTTCTGCTGATGATTTTGTTCCAGGGATTGTTATACTTTTCTCCAGACCCTGATTTCTCAACCAACGTTTGTGCCTATGGCTATGACTATGAGAATCGACTTTTGTTCGGGTCATCCTTCTTGGTCTCAACGGCCAGGTTGCATCAGAAAGTGGCGGATCACATGAAGGGCCCCGCCGGAGTTATGCTCTGCGAGTTCAGAGTATCAAAGGCTGCCATTGAAGAGCTGAAGGAAGATCTAGAGTGGAGACTCTCGCAAGGTACTGTGGAGTGGGAGAGAGAAGCTGGGATTAAGGAGAGAGTGGAGACCTTGAATAGCTGTTTGGGGAAATTGAGAGCTGGGACTGACAACATACTTGGGCAGATTGATGATTTTTTTGATGAAATTGTTGAAGGGAGGAAGACGCTCTTGGATTTCTGCACTCATAGGTAGTAGACCACAACTACAACTGTTATGTTCTTTTCCCAAAAGAAAAAGAAAGAATTAACAAAAACAAAGTCAAAAACAAATAAATCAAGAAGAAATGGCAAGATAAAGAGGAGCAGGTGAATCAGCAGCTGGTTTTGATTGTAAGTTCATTTGTGGCTACTTTTTGAGGTATCATACTACTATTCATTTCTTGCCATTTCCTATGTTTTACAGTTGCTAGCTATAGTGGAAAACTATTTTAAAAATGAACATGGTTTGGTTTGGTTTTCAAAGGATGAGGCATGGTAATTCAGTGGCTAACATAAAGGAAAAGATTTTGATTTTTTTATTTTCTTGAAGAAGAGAAAAAAAGAAAAAAGAGAAAAGAAAATGGGGAACATAACATGACAAGAAGAAGCTGTAAAGCAGAAGAAACAGATTTGAACCAGGCATAAAAGTGGAGCCTCTCTGTGCATGTTTCCTTCTTCCATTTAAAGAAAGCAGTAAAAGTAAAGAATGGAAGGTTCTTGTTGTTCAATCAAGGGTAAATGTTAATTGAGTGAACAGATTAATGGCTTTCATTTCATTCCTTGCATTAACAAGAACAATATATGATTGATTGTATACTCTTCCATCATTATTATTGTATTACTTTCTGGCTTTGTGTGATTCAGAGGTGAAGGAAGTTTCCTCAACTAAAAATATCTTCTCTATTCTCTCTCTGAAAACACATATTAGTACTTATATTCTGGTGTAGCCATTTTATTAAGTTCCTGGTTTTAGGGGGAGGGAATATGTGTGTGTATATATATATATTGAGTTGAGTGTGTGTGTGTGTGTGTCTTGGAATTCTTCTGAAAGCAGATTAAATGCAGCATGCTTTTTGTCTCTTTCCGGGAATTCATGCTTTGCTTGCTTGTGCCTTAAACATCATTAGATTGGATTGGATTTGTTGAATACTAAACCAGATCAAAAAGAATTTTGCAGAAGTAGAAGCAATTAAGCTAAGGGATGGAGGTAGGTTGTGCTGGATAATGCTTAGATTAGACATATAGATGTAATCATGTAGATGTTATTGTTGAGTAAAGCTAAAATGCAATGCCAAGGTTTTATGGAGATGGAGTGAGAGGAGGATTCTCTCTCTATCTCAATCTTTGGTGTAGAAGAAGAATCATTCAGCCCAGCCCAGCCCAACATATATAGTTTGGTATAGATAGGAATTTTGAAATTTTAAAATAATAAAAAAATTACTATTTAATGTCATATTTTATTGGAGAATATGCATTTTTACAAAAATTATTGTTAAATAAATATTCTTCATGCTTCAACATAAAGTACTAATTTTATATTTTTGTAGATTACATTTGTAACTATATTTATCCTATTAGTATAATAAAATTAATTAGACACTAATATCAAAATATATTTTATCTCGTAAATAAATTATAAACATATTATATAGAAAGTAATGCCCACTGCCAACTCACTGTTGCTTTTAAATCAAATTAGAATGTCTTTAATTAGGTTAAATTGTACAAAATTTATATCTAATTTTATGAAGTTGCGCACAATTTTTCATATTTTAAAAAATGTGTCAAAATTTATCATTATTTCATAAATTTATGTGTCTAACCCTATTCGGTTGTCCCTTTTTAATGGTTTTTTTATCTACATGTGCCCAAAATGTGAATAAATTACAAAATTTTCATTTTTAACTCCCTAAATTATAAATATATTCTTTTTTTTATATTTAGCATCAATGTACAGTAAAAAAAAATCTTTGTATATTGGTAATTTTAAATGTTTAGAAATAAAAATTATGAAACTTATCCGCAATTTGAACGCATGTAGGTCAAACATTATTAAATAAAGACAACCGAATGAGTTAGATACAAAGATCATGAGGGAGTCTAACATAATTATGTAAGTATGGAGATTTGGTACAAATTTGTAAAATCAAATGTGAATTTTATGCAATTTTCTTCTTTAATTATACTACCTCCGTCCGGTTCTAAGAGTCAAATTTATTTTTTGTGTGTTGATCTTTGAATTTTAATTATTATATAAAAACGTAGTACAAATCAAAAGAAAATAACAAAAATACTTCTTACTATTATGATATTTGTGCAAAAAATTATGCAAATATAATGATATTTTTAATATTAAATAAAATGACGCAAAAGGTAAATGAGACCTTAGAGCCGGGCAGAGGGAGAATGATATTATCATCCTTATTGTTGTTAGCTTATAAAGTATAAAGAATTTTGTGATTGCAGCATCGGAAGTTAAAAACTTGTAGTATATAATAGTTGTTGCTGCTACAACATCAAGGATGCTTATCATGGCAGTTCTTGTTGTTCCTTGATTAGATTAGATTATGGTGATGGTTCATGGCTGCAAATAATTATCATTCTAATTATTTAGTACAGTCACAAATTATATTCTTAGGTCATCTTTTATCGGAAGAATTTTATTTACTTATTTTGTTTTAAGTGAGACGTGCCGCTGCTGCTATTTGAGTACATTTTAGGTAAATTTTCGGCCGAACTTAATAACTTGCAAATTAGACACAAAAAAGCGAGTCACATTAGGCAAATCTACCGCCGCTACTCTTCAAGAGTACTTTGATTAAACTTTCGGTCAAATCTTATAGCATACAAGCTAGACCAGACAAAACAAGTCAATTGTGGCAGGTAAGATGTGAAAGCATTGAGGGTTTAAATCTATAATCCTAAGGTCAATTAAAATAAGATAGTTTATTTATATATGCATACGGATGGTTCGGTACGACATATTAAAAATGCTGGGACATATCAAAAATGCTGGATCATATTGTACTGAATTTCTGGTATAGTTCAATATAGTTTTTAAACTCTTGGTCAATATGATTTTTGCAGGTAAGATCATTCTACTATAGTTTTTAAACCCTCGTCAAAATAAAATCTTAAAACGTCTCAAATTAAAATTAATACAAAAGATTTGAGATGGAGAAAATATATTAGATTTATTTGTTTAATTTTATGATTTGAGATATTTTTTGATAAGTAGTATAAATTATATCAATAAAATAAAAAATAATATTTTAGGTTAGAAATAATATTTTATAAAAGATAGAATATATTATATATATATATATATATTGAAAATTGTGATAAAAAAAAATAAAAAATCAAAGTAAATTCAATTGAAGATTCGTAGATGATGAACATGCCTTTATCTAAAATAAATAAAGAAGAGAAGAACAATTTCAGATACGTGAAACCGTTGAGATAGTGTGATGTTTAATCTGTGTAAAACCTTGAAAGTCTAGCTTTGTGGCCGTGGTTTGCAAACATTTTTTCACTATTTATAAGTTTTTAAAATATCAATTAAATATTTATTTTTTATATTATATTAAAAATTAATTTTGTATTTAAAATATCATATTGACCAATTATTTAATTTTATATTTTTACTATTTAACATTTCAATCCAAAATTCAAATCATCGAACAAATACATTATTTTTTTTTGGATTAATTCGCTTAAGAGAGTATTGATGAACTTTGAGCTGAGTTGGGCTTGATTTTTTGTTTTCTTATATATCTTTTATTTTTTACTGATGTATATGCATTTTATAGTTTTGCAACAACATTAAAATATGTATTTTTATCGTCTTAAAGCAAATAATTATTTTTTGATACAATATTTAAGATAATGAGTTTTAATCATTTAATAAAGTGAATTATGATATTATCTCTTTTTATGTGAATGATATTGCTGATAATTTTAGAACAAGAATTAAGGAAAATAATAAAAAAAATAGAATATGTATTTAAATATTTTAAAAATGATATTTCAATATATGCAATGCGAATATCACTTTGTATATAATGAAATTTTATAGTATAATATAAATAAATAAAAATATATTTTATTTTGTGTATGAAAATACTATATATATTTAAATAAATATAGAAAATATGATTAAAAAAAATTGTACTAATAAAAGTGTAAAATACAATGATTCAAAACAAATAAAAAATTAAGAATAAAATTATAGTTAAAAATAAAAACTTACCCATGCTCCTTTAAATATTGGAGGCACCAGCATAATCAAAGGAAAATAAGAAAAAACTGTCTATAAATATATTCAAAATAATATTTCAGACTTATTTTATATGATAAAAATATTAAACATATACAAATTAAAATATAAAGATATTAGAAATAAAATTGACTACATACATGTCTTTGTAAATATTTTTGGGTTGGATGCATGATGTGTGGTATTCATATATTTACGCAGTTTTTTTAGGTGATTGTCTTTTTATATTGACAAATTTGCCATTAAGTGTACGGTAGTGATTAAAAGTAATAAATGAATGAAGGGTAAAAATTTAAAATTTGTGTTTAAAAAATGAAAATAGGACAATAGTTATTGGACGTCCTAAATAAAAAAATAGGACATTAGTTTGTGGACGGAGGGAGTATATTTTTAAATAAATTTTATATGCATAATTATTTGATGAAAAATTACACATGCTATTCAAATCTCTATTTAATGTGTGCAACAAGACAAAAATGCTTTATGTGCATACATTATGCTTATTATATTAATATAATATGAATAATATAATGAAAGATATATATTTGAGATTATACATTTTACCTGTCTAAAATCACATATATAAATTTATTTTGCATTTGATATTTTCAATGATTCTAATACTCCATCCGTCCCATAATAAAGTATTTATTTTTCTATTTTAGTTTGTCTCATAACAAAGTATTTATTTTTTTTTTTTAGTAATTGTACTATCTACCTAACATTACAAATACCCTTACAACTTACAATATATTACACAAATGTCATTACCCTTATATCACACATACTAATAAGGTTATTTTAGTCATTTCTACTTTATTCTTACTATATCTCAATATAATACTAATATTTTTAAAACTACTTGCAAAAAGCAAATGGATATTTAGTTCCGAGACGGAGGGAGTATTAAAAATATTTTTGATCTAATGAATGCTATTATTTTTTTGCGCACAACGATCATGGCCAAACCTAAATATAATAATAAGAATAAGTAAAAATTAAGAAATATATTACATAATAAAATATTAAATATAGTAATTTATATCAATTAAGAAGATCATCACTTAAATCTAGTTCACATATTTACATATAATTTGATAAAAATCATGTGTGTATTTAAATTCAAGGGTCTATTTAAAAAAATATATGATTAAAAGTATATTCTATAATGTACCATTAATAAACACTTCAAGAAAAATACCATATTGTTGCCAGATAATTTGTCGCAGAATATATATAGTTTTGCGACAAATTTGATGAATTGTTGCAAAAATATCGCAGAATCAATTCCGCATTAGATTGGTCGTGACTATTTGTTACTGTAGCGAAAGACTGCAACAACACAATTAATGTTCAATTGTAGCGGAAGATTGTCGTAGAAGAGCATTTGATTAAAAATTGTCGCGGAAGACTTCGACGGCAATTACCAAATACCTTAAATACCAAATTTGTCCCAATTTTCTGCAACAAAAAATCAAACCGTAATTTTCTTTTAAAAAAAATTAATATTAATATTAATAAATAAAAATAAATATTCATATAAATATTTTTAAATTTCAAAATTAATTTTAGTTATATTTTTAAGAAAATAAAAATAAAAAAAATAAAATCATATTTATATTTATTTTTTAATGTCAAGCTAAAATACATCAAAGGCAAAAATATAGTTATATTATACAAAAATTTTAATAATACTGCATAGGTGAAATAGTTTCATCATCGTCGTCTTCATATTCATCATCCTCTTCGTTGCTGTAATATCGTCCATTTCCACTTTCTCCACCGATCCGACTTCCACTTCCAGTTTCACTTCACTCTCGACGCATTCGATAAGGATCAAATGGACTGACCATTTGGGGATAATATTGCTCTGATTCTTGAGGAATAGAATTATTAAAGTTTTAAAAAACGTGTATTAAGAAATTTCATCACCTGCACGTAAAAATAAAAATAAAAACATATATTTTTTTCAATCTAAAAGTTTAAAATAAAATATATTAATAATATTCCAAAAACAAAAAAAAAAAACAAAAGGCAAACCTGATTCAATTTTTAATTAGTTGTTCACAATTCTTCCTTAATTTTGAGATGCTCTTCCATTGAAAAATTTGCATAAGGAACAAATGTAATATATTGTGAACAGGAAGGACGAAGTTGAACTTTTGCTATCTTACCCCTTGAACTAAGTCCTGGGACACGACATTTTGTGTTGAAATCGCCAAATACATTCACGAGTTTTTTTGAATCTGGTTCAGAGGTAGAACTACTTTCAGAAAATTTTTGTAGTTCCGCCTAAGAAATAAAATTTTTCTAACCATTATATTCTATCATTCAATATGAAAATATATATATTCTAAACAAATTATACCTCGAGAGCTGCCATCTTGAGTAGGTACTTCGTTCTTTTTACTAAAACACTGATAATATCTATTTTTGTTGGGGTGCGTCCTATGTCGTCGGTCTACAAGAAAAATATCATTAGAACTGTTATCAAACATATATAAAATACGGAAAATTTATATTTACAAACTATATTTAATTAAATAGTATCATAATCTTTCGAACACGACCCCCCCCCCCCACGGTATTAATTTGCAACTGCTGTCGGATTTTTTTTCCTATTTTCTTTATTTTTTTCAACCATGTCTTGAAAATCCTTAGAACTCCATTGTTCCTTCATTTTATCCCAAATCTTAAGAGAAATCAATTTCGGACATGCATTGTTTTTTCGAGCGTAGCTTAAATTTATCCTTAATAACTCACTAACTTTATTTAAAAATAAATCACGATTCTCATATTCATACTGAGATACCTACCTATAACAACATTGTTGAAATTTAATAGTTAAAATCAATTCAGTAATAAAATTATTAATAATACAAACTCAATATTACATATACCTTAAATATTTTAAACCATTTGTCTCGTTGGCTATTAGGTACTTGCTTTATAAAAATCCATGATTTAGGAAAATTTGATCGAAATATATTTCCTACTTTTCCAATCAAACCTAGAATTGAACTATAAGAGAATAAATAATATATTTTGTTAGAATTTATGCTTTAAATATGTAATTATGTATAAAAATAAATAAATAATGATATTAAACTACAACATAATTCAAAAACTCACCCAAAAGTAGTAGATAGTCTATGTCCTATCATCAGTAATTCCCCCATCACCACTTTGATTTTCTTTGCGATTATTACTCGTCATTCCTTATCCAACCGATGATATCGAAAATAAAAGTAGTTGATTATTCATTGATATAATTTGTATTATCTCTAATACAATAATAAAATTAAATTATATCAGCAAATCAAATCAAAACTTACCAAAACAACATTAAACAGATATATATATGCTAAAATAGATACATATATATATATATATTAAAAATGTAAGTATATGGGCGGAGCCAATTGCACTTACTTATGTATATGCATATCTTGAATTTACATTAAGCAACTAGTTTATTATCAATGATAATGTCAATGTTATAGTTACGAAGAAAAAGTAATTATACGTTTATTGATTACATTCACAAATTTAACAGTTAGAAGCAAAATCAGAGTGTATATTATTAGCATTGCAGAGATAAGAAAAGCCAAAAATAGGCCTATGACTTACGAGATGACAAAGGCAGACCAAATCAAAACTGTACGAAATAGCTGAACAAAACAAATTAAACTAGGCACAAATAAAAAAAAAATATTATAAATTTACATTAAAAAAACATAATATAGTCAAATCCAACAAAAGTACCGATAAAACAAATTAAAACTTCTTGTAAAAACATAGCAAAATAGCATAACAAATCAAAACTTTCTTTCTTTGAAAGCCAAACAATTCATTGCACAAATATAAACTTTCTTTCTTTCTCTCGAAGTTTCATGTAAAAGTTGCATGAAGTCGGTGTCCCACTGGGCGTGACAATTTTGTTGTCGTAAAAAATCACATTCGGCGGCTTAATCGGAAAAGTCTGCCAGAATCGATTTGTTCAAAGGATTCCCCGACTTCCTCAAGAAAGGATCGTCTATCTCGTTATGATCAAAATATTAACGTAAAGGAAGGTGAAAGTAAGGCTAATAGTGCAAAGGAAAGACTGGACAAAAAAAGCTATAAGTTAATTAAAGAAGCTGTAAAAAAAAGTGTTGTTTTGGAAAAAAAATACATAGAAAAATAAATTGAAAAGAAGCAAATGATGTTGAATTATGGCGTCTGGTCGTGTAGTTTCATTTTTATCTTTTATTGATAAAATCTTATCTGTTTTCTTGCTAGCTTTCATTGGGCTGTTTTTATAGTTGAGCTGACTTGATCACTGGGTTGGTTGTGTCCACAAGCCCACTTGCTGATCTGGACCTTCTGTTGAGTCGCGAACCTTCCGAAGTTTGGGCTGCACTTGTATTGGGCTGGTCCAATTAATTTTGGGTGTGTACAATTAAATTATTGATTTTTTGTGATTGAATATCATATATATTGTATTAATATATGTATATATTATACTCACTCCATCATCTAAGGGTCACATTTACCTTTTGCGTTATTGTATTTAATATTAAAAATATTCTTATATTGTTTTTTTATTTTTTGTACAAATATTTTTCTATTAGTATTATAAGATACTAAAGAAAGTGTTTTTATAATATTTTCTTAATTTGTACTATATTTTGATATAATAATTAATATTTAAATATCACGCAAAAAGTAAATAGGACCTTTAGAGTCGGAAAAAATATTTTTTGTAATATTTATAGTGAATCATGTTATTAAAAAAATATTGGTTGAACAAACACTTTATCACCTACACCTTTAATACTTATCAAAAAAATATTATAAACTTTAAATTTGAAAATATTTATTTATTTTATTTTTAATTCTATCAAATAATAAAATTAAAATAATAATATATTGTACTTAAGTTTAATTATATATCTAAATTATATTATTCTAAAATATTTTTAACTAAATATTTAATTTATTTTAAAACTATATATATAACAAATACTTTTGCACATGAATTGATGTATATTAATATTTTATAATTAATAGTACAAAGAAATATAAAATGATAATTTTGTCTTTAAATCTATTTATTTTTAAATGCAATTTTTTTTTTATAATGTGAAAATCTGTGTCACTATTCTTTGAGTACGTTTTAGGTAAATTTCGATTGAACCTAATGTTTTGCAATCTAAGTCCGACAAAATAAGTCACACAAGACAAACTATGAGAGTTTGAACCCATAACCTCAATCCTACACTACCAAGTCATTCTATCGGGATACATTATTTGTAATATTGTATAAAGTATATGAATATTTTTTATTAAAGTAAAAATATTTTTACTAGGAAAAAAAAACACATACATTTAAATTGGACAAACGAAAATAAAAAATATTAAATATGACTCGAACAACGAAGTATATAATTATAGTTAAAAGCAAAAATATTTAAATATATAAATTCAAATTAATCTTAAATTACTAGATTCAGTCTTAAACAATTAACTTAATATATATTTACTATTTTTATTGTAACTGTTTTTAAATAAAGTTATACTTATTTATATTTTAATTTGAATAACTATATTGGTATTATAAAATAAACTATATGCCATTATCTATTGTGTCGTAATAGATATTTTATTAATAAATTATTCAAATTTTATTATTTTGAATAAAATTATTTTTTTTTTTCTCTTTCTCTTATTTAATCAAATACAAAATATTACTTATTTTTTATTTTTTTCCATTATATATATATTTCATATCAACTAAATAAAATGTCGCATTTTAGTATTTTTTCCCCCTTTTCTCAGCCTTCCCCTTCTTTAAAATTCTTCTCATTCCCTCATTTGAATCAAACATGACATTTCAGAACCGATTGGGCAAGTATCCTTGGGTTTGTTTCTTTTTTCCTATTTTGGGGAATTTACTGTGGATACACTGTTTTGATAACTGTCCACACAAAATCCATCTAGAAAGACATAGCGCATAAGCTGAGTATAAGCCTAAAAAAAGTTGAATTAGTTTTTAATTATTTTAATTTTTTAAAATTATTCGTAACCTTAATTTTTGAGGGTTATCAATCTCTTCAATTATACACCAACCCAACACACCCACCTTTCTTTTCCCCAAAGACGAAGAGTTGGGATGACCTAGTTGTATTGGGGGTTGGACTTGTAATTGTGAGGTCATGGCTTCAAAGTTAGTGTGACTTGTCTTCCCGGGCCTAGTGTGACCTTAGGTCACTTGCACACATGGTTCGCCTAGTGTGACTTGTCTTGTCGAGCCTAGTATGCAGGATATTAGGTTCAATCGGGGGTTTACCAGTGTCTTCGGCTAACGGCTCCGGGTTCCCACGTCATAATAATAATAATAAAAAGAAGAAGGATCGGCGACAATACGGTGAGACGACAGCGAGACAATGACTGACAGCGAGAGGCAAGACGGGAGAAGACCTTCGAAGTGGGTAGCACCTGCACTGTTTTCCGGCACCAAACTTTTTTTCAGGAGGCGTTGTGTATTCCATTTCAAAATCGGTTAGTCGATTTCCTTATTACCTCGCTAATTTTAAAAAATTTTGAGGCTGGATGTGTCTTGATTTGTTAGACTGACTTCGATCTATATCATTTTCTTAGAAGACGCTTGTGTTGGCAAAACGGTGTGCCTTATTTTTTCTTGTCCCAGTTTTGTTTTTTTTAGAGAATGGAATAATCATTTCTAGGGTTAAAATAAGGGATTTTATGGGTTACATGGCATGGTTGTTGTGGGAAGTATCAGTTGAACGTTTGAGCATGTCGGCGTTACGGGCATACTGTGGAGTGAGAAATATCTCATCAGGGTTGGTCGAATACAAAGGGCCACCTAGAGCTATAAACGAGCCGAACATAGCCGAACTTGTCATGTTTGAATTCAGCTCGTTAAGGACTTGAGCTCGGCTCATGTTCGTTTGTTAAGAGATACGAGATGAAATTGTTGTTTTAGCTCGACTCGTTTAACAATTTTTTGTTAGTGTTCGGTTTGGCTCGGCTCGCTAAGAGATTTTTATTATTTAATTTATCTTATATTTTAAAAAGATACTTCATCCGTCCCATAACAAAGTATCTATTTTTCCATTTTAGTTCGTCTCATAACAAAGTATCCATTTCCTTTTTTAGTAACTGTACTATCTACCTAACATTACAAATACCCTTACAACTTACAATATATTACACAAATGCCATTACTTTTATATTACACATACCAATAATGTTATTTTAGTCATTTCTACTTTATTCCTACTATATCCTAATATAATACTAATATTTCTAAAATTACGTGAAAAAGCAAATAAATATTTACTTATGGGACGGAGGGAGTATATATATTGAATTAATAATAATTATAATTTTAAATTAATAAATATAAATTAAATTAAATATAAAAATATTAATTTATTTTTTTAATAAATACTGTCAAACGTTCGCGAACAAGCTCGAGCTCGTTCGTGAACATAACGAACCAAAATTTATGTTCGTGTTTAGCTCGTTTAGCTCAACAAACGAGTTCTTAACAAACTCAAACGAGTCGAACCGAGCCAAGTTCGGGAATTATTCGTTTGTTTTACATCTCTAGGCCACCATTTGCATTGTATCGTTACCGGTGGGAACGGTAGTCATCGGTGTGCGGGGATTATATATGTAGCATTAGAAGCTCTCTAATCCGAAATTTAGAATTAGATGAAAATTGCATACGTTAGACAATTACGTAGAAAACCCGACCCCAACTAGTCACCAAGCATGTAGTTATTGTTGTTATCATTGCTGAATTGTTGTTGCATTTGTCAATTTGTTGATATTTGTTAATGACTTTTCCATGGTCCACGGGGTATCATTTTGTACAACCATGGGAGAGAAACCAAGCCTTCCATTACAACGAATTGTAGGATCACGACCCTGGGCCCAGGCGGGAGGGATGCTCGCCCAAGGCCCACGGTAAAAAGATCCATTATAAATTTATATTATATATATAATTTATTTGATATATATAAATAAAAAAGATTGTATATTGTACAACCATGGGAGAGAAACCAAGCCTTCCATTACAACGAATTGTAGGATCACGACCCTGGGTCTAGGCGGGAGGGATGCTCGCCCAGGGCCCACGGTAAAAAGACCCATTATAAATTTATATTATATATATAATTTATTTGATATATATAAATAAAAAAGATTGTATATTGGTGGTCTAGAGATTACTTTTTAATATTGAGGTCTTAAATTTAAATTTTATATGTTTTAAATATTTAGAAATATTTTTTTATACTATTTTTTATCTAAAAATCCTAAAAAAATATTTTATTTAATTATAAATAAAAATATATTATTTATATATATTTAGGGGTCCATTTTTTTTTTTTTCCGCCCCGGACCCTTCGAAAGTTTAGACCGGCCCTGGTTCCGGACGTAAGGTACCCATGCACGCTATACTTCTTTGATGATGTGTACACATAGGCCTATGTGTTGTCCAATCTACGGGACTTAATGTGTTTTGCATTTTTAATTCTCGGATGCTACTGTGAATTAATGATAACATAACCAAATACTTTTATTGCGTGCTTTCTATGACGTTGCTTTGTTTCAATTCATTTCGTATGATATATTATTACATTATCTGTTGACAAGATTTACATTGCAACATATTACGAATTACTTACATTGAGTATCTCAATAATAAGAATACGAAAATATATTCTCATCCCTAATCAAACATTTTTTTTTTGGTAAATAATATAACATTCTATTGTGTTTTAAAAAAATTGCACAAAACATCATCTGTTTTATTTATTGCTTGAAACATCCTTATATAAATGTAAAGTTTGCACGAAACACCATCATTGTCCAAAACTGATATTTGGTTCTCAACTTAAATTTAGCAAGTTCTATACAAATAAAAAATTGTAAAATATTTTAAATAAATTTTTTGAATAAAATAAATAAGTAAATAATTCATCAATTATTTATTTTTATAGGTTTTTGTAAAAATTAGATAACAATTTGTCTCCAATAAACTATAAAATGAATGATTAATCAAATATTTTTTATTTATTTTATTAAAAAAATAATTTAAGATATTTTATATTTTATGTTTGTATAAGATTTGTGTAATTTAGGTCTTTATTTATACTCAAATATCAATTTTGGACAAGGAAGGTATTTCATGCAAATTTTTTACATTAACATAATCGGGTTTCACGCAATAAATAAAACACAGAGAGAGTGTTTGGTAAACAAACATTTTCAAGAGTTTTTAGCTTATTGAAGACCTTTTAGTTGTTTGATCAGTAAACCGGCTAATTTTGGTGTTCGATAAATTAGCGTTTTCAATTAGCTTATTGGGTCCAAAAAACTAATTTTGCAAAAGCTCCAAATGTTTCATATTAGCTTTTTCATTTTAATTTTTTTATTCCTTATTTGCTCTTAAAATTAATTAATTCTTTCACGTTATTAATGTATATTTTTGTTACACTATTTATTAATTATTTGGATATATTTTCTTCTAATATAAATTCATATTTATAAAGTTAAAATAATTATTTTTTATATGTAAATTATCTTATTTATATTTTTTTATTTTTTAGAATAAAGATAATATAAAAATATTAATATTATTAATTCATTTATATAGTATTTTTATCACACAATATTTTTATTAAAAATAAAATATTTATTTAAAATTATAAATTTAATGTAAATATATATTAATTAAAAATTAATCTAATAAAAATACATATACTAATGACTTTTATTCTTATGTATTTATACAATTTCTAATGAAAAAAGATATATTTTTCAATAAATTTGCATTAATTCTTTACAAAATATTTTAAAATAATAAAAATAAATATCTTAATAATTTTTTTCTAATTTTTAAAATTAATATTAAAATTATAAAAAAGTCTACTTACCGAAAAAAATTCAACTAAATATATTGAAAATAACATATAAAATATCTTTCATTGTCATTTTACGTATAAACAACTAATATCAAACTGCTATTTTACCGAACACTTTAATACAAACAGCTAATCGAATCAGCTATTCAAACAACAGCTAAAAGCTAATCGAATCAATTAACAATTAACAACTATCAACGAATTGTCAAACACACCCATAGTGTTTTATGAATTTTTGCTAAAGTACAAAGCACTTAATATAATTTACCTTTTTTTTTTTATATACTCCTATATTCTAATGGAGTATTTTTTATTTTTTTTAACTCCCCAAAAATAACATTACGAAGTGTGTTCAATATATTTTAAGAGTATTTGGTGGGGGGTTGGACTTGTGACCATGAAGTCATGAGTTCAAACTCCGACATCTCAGATCATCTGCCGATTCGCCTAGTGTGACTTGTCTATCTAACCTAGTATGCAGGATATTAAATTTGATCGGAGCGCACTTTCAGGTTGCGGCTGCGCGGTTCACACATCATAACAAAAAAAAAAATTATTTATTTTAATTTACAATACAAATTCTATAAAGTACAACTACATTTTTATTTCTTAAAATTATTTCTAATTCCAAAAAAAATAAAACAAAATAAAATTATTACCTATCAAATCAATATAGATAAATACTTCCAAAAATTCAAACTAGGTTTATAAATTATAGAACATAAAAAAATTCAACTCTACTTCAAACTCAAATAAATTTAAAAAATAAAATAAAATAAAATTGATTCTTTACGCCGGCCCAACCCCAGCCCATTGATACATACACTAAAACAACAAGCCTGTCGTCGTTTGATTCGTTTCGTTTCTTTCGCTTCCAATTGTTCAAGAATTCTTGTGGATCCATGGCTTCGGTGCCTTCCACCGCCTCTGCTTCTGCGGCATCCTCCTCCTCCTCCACCTCCCAGCACGCATACCCTGCTACCGGAACCACCCCGTATTTTCCGACGCCGTTTCACCTTCAACAAATACCCGCCCCATCCACGGCCCCTTACATCGGGGCAGCCCCTCCTCCTGCTGTTCCTTCCGTCGCACGTCCTGTTTACCCTGCTCCTGTCGCCGTCTACTCTTTGCCTCAATATCAACAGGTGATTATCAT
Organism: Andrographis paniculata; assembly: GCF_009805555.1. Lineage (NCBI taxonomy): Eukaryota > Viridiplantae > Streptophyta > Magnoliopsida > Lamiales > Acanthaceae > Andrographis > Andrographis paniculata. The sequence continues at coordinate 2,706,601 of NW_026137607.1, read as the reverse complement.
AAATCTCTTTTTAATTGCTGTAATTATGGCCCATGCCTTTGATTTTCGGACCTGGTGGATTCACTTATTCCGTAGATTTGAGGTATTGAAACTTGTAAATAAATCTAGGGGAAAATTTTCAAATTTCTGAAGCCCTGATTTTCTTGATTTAATGCCCAACGTTATGCGATGCAAACATTAGAGCTAGCTACAGTTTTGTTTTTGGGGTTTGGTTTATTTTGCAGTGATTGGAAGATGCGCTAATGAAACAATCATATATATATACACACACACACATTTTCAAAGTAGCTTTTTCAGAATTTAGTTCTGTATGAGCTGTCGTCCAATCCCCACACAGATTGTCTAATGCTTTGATCTTAAACATAGCAATCGTGTCTCTCTCTCTGATGAAAGTGTGGAACAAGTGATGGTGTTTATATTAATGAGAGATTTATTGGAAGTGTTAATTGAAGTTGAATATATGCATTTGTGATTGATATGGACAGGCCCAACAGTTATTTCAAAGGGATGCCCAGACAATAACACCTGAAGCTCTTGAAAGTGTAAAAGCTGCTCTTGCCAGTAGTGATATAGAGCACAAAGCAGAGACTAAGAAGAAAGCAGTTCCGCGGAAAGCCGCCGGGCAAACATGGGAAGATCCCACTCTTGCAGAATGGCCTGAGAGTATGCATAAACCTATTGTCTGATTTTTATTGATCTCTTTGCATGTTTATCATTCTTTTCGTCAATTTGGCCGGTTAGCTGAAGACTACCATTTGTTGTTTAATTCACCTGTGTGAGTTAAGCTACTAGTGCTAGATCTGTGTCACTGGTACATTTATAAAATATCATGAGCAAGGGACTTCGAACATGCGTTATTAATAGAAAATTATTCTTTGGTTTTGTGTATTTAACAACCAAGCCTCATATAATGAATTGTAGGTTGTCATTAAAGGTGCATTGCATATTCATATTTTGGCTTTATTTTGCCTACTCTAAATGGCCTTCTGATGAACTAGAATCTAGGTAAAATTAGTGTTATACTGACTGAGATGTAACAATTTAAATATATTTATGGTGTGGTGTGCCTTAGGCGCACCCCGAAGGAGGCATTGCCATGGTGCATGGCACAAGGAGAGATTCCAATAAAATTTAATTTTATATTAGGCTTAACTAGAATTCATTATTGCTTTTAAAAAAGATAAGTAAATATCTATATGGGATCTTTCTTCCAAGTTTCTCTGGCTTATTGTTGCTACCCTCTGGCTTCTGTTTTTCATATCTTTTCTTTACCACTCAACACTTCCATTTCCATCTGCGCTGCTGGTCTTGTCTTGTGCCAGTTAAGGCAGCTTGCAGTTTTTTTTTTTTCTCCTATATCAAAGTATTTTTTTAGTTTTATGTTCTACATAATTGTTATAAATTGTGAATGGCTATTTTTGTTTGTTGAATATGTGCTATATTAATTGTGTGTGTATGTGCTATGTATTATAAAAATACATCTATAGTTATAGTGTGCATGCACCATGACACGGCACAGGCTGGCGTCATGCACATTTACAACTTTGGTCTTTAGGTAATTGCTAGAATAATTGACTATAGGTAATATAAACAATTTTTCCAATTTTGCTGGTTGTGTGCTTCTTTGCCTTGCGCAAGTAGTGTTAAGCTTGTTTTCTGCCATCTTTTGTTCATTTTGCTTCGGAGATATCAGTATCTAATGCTGCCATCATGCAGATGATTATCGTCTATTTTGTGGTGATCTTGGAAATGAGGTGAACGATGATGTCTTGTCCAAAGCCTTCTCAAGATTTCCTTCCTTCAATATGGCCAGGGTATGTTTGAACAACTTACCTTCATGTTTTCCGTAATATCTCTGCATGTGTCTTAACTAGTGCAAGAATGATTGAGAGCCTTGTAGCTGTGTTGACTCTGAATCTTAGCTGCAATCTTCCTTTTTCTTTTTTGTTTTTTAGAAAGGAGTGCATAAAGGAAGGTTACTTTGTGATCATGACAAGTATGTTCTTAGTGCTAAAAGTTAAGAATTTAGTTGTGTTTTTCTTCACTCATTTTTTTCAAACACCATTATGTGGCAAGCTTTACCCCACTTGTGTTATATTGTCTAGTATCTCACTCTGGTTATGCACTTCTTATCGGCTTGAGTTGCAATGATATGATATAGCTAATTGCCTTATCTTCATGTAGGTTGTAAGAGATAAGCGTACAGGCAAAACCAAGGGCTATGGTTTTGTTAGTTTTTCTAACCCAACTGACCTTGTCGGAGCACTGAAAGAAATGAATGGTAACTAGTTCTCGTCTGGGTTCTTTGTTTTTATTTTATTTTATTCCTTGAACAAATTTTGGTTTTAATTTTCCTAGAATTAAGTGGATGAATAATAGGGAGACCACCCACCCACCCCTTCCCTAGATTTCACTAAGCCATGGCTTGATTTGTTGGGGATCTCTGCACACTGAAAACCACACAAGTCCAAAATTTGCTTCTCTAAGCTAAGTCGGTACTAAGTATATTCTTGCTTTAGGGAAGTATGTAGGAAACCGTCCAATTAAGCTTCGCAAAAGCAACTGGACTGAGAGAACCGATCATGAGGCCCTGGGAAGACATAAGGTGAGACAGTGAATCATTTTGCTTCATTCCATCACGTGGCACTTATGAATAATGTTTTTGTTTTGCAAGCAGAACCAGTCTCAGAAGAAGACAAAGCTGCCAAAGAGAAGTGTGTTGCACAAATGAGTGGTGACATTAGATCGGCCCTCCCTCCCTCCCTGGCATTTATATAGATAGATAGTGTTGTGCCAATCCTCAATGGAATCAAGAGTAAATTTCTGGTCTTTGTACCGAAATATTGTGGTTGAGTGGGTTTAAGCCAGGCTGCTATGATCTTCTTTTTAAAGTCTCTAATAGTGCAGGCCCTTATTGGGTGCAATGGCATGGCATGGCACACAATAGGAGATGATGGAAGAAGGCATTTTTCACAAATGCTCACCCAAGATGTTCCCTTCAAGTCTGCTACTAGGTAGTAAGTATTCCACCACTATAATTTTTTATGTTATTTGCTTTTTTCATGTCCTATCCTAGCTAGTGTATTTTTCACAAACTGCTGTCAAGCTTGTTTTTATATACAATACAACAGGATCTGGTCGCCATTAGCTATTGTTCCAATCAATTCTATTCTAAACCGAGATATCTCTCCCATTCTCTGCTCTCTTCTTGACATATTTACTTACTTTTAGTAACACACGCCTTGGGTAGGCCTGGTTTGGTCTCCCGCCTGCCCACAGCCGCACAACAATATCAATCAAATCCAAGGAAAGGAAATGCAATGCACCCAAAGAAGAAGAAGCTGCTGCTGGTGGTGGTTTGAACCTAAAATCAGTGGTTCCAACTTTGATTGATTTCCGGAATGTAGAGTGGAACTGAGACCAAACCAAACCTTTTCATAAAATCCAATTGTTCTGGATTGAAAATTGCTTGCACATGTCTGTCCCTAGTTGTCTATTACTCTACAGCAATCAGCCAAGCAGAATAACACAAAACAGCTGCACAGATCTAAAACCCATCAGCAAAACATACATGCCATGCATAAACAGCAAAAAACACACACGAGCATCATAGAACCAAACAGAAATCAGATCTCCCAAGTCAATTACACAAAACAGTAATATCATAAATCCGAGTTAGAAGAACACACCTTGAGCGGAAAGAAAAAGTATGGCCGGTAAGTCAAACGGAATTTGCTTGTTCGGTAGTGCATACTGAAAAGAAGTAGAGAAAGCCTAATTTGTGAAGGGTTAGGCAACTCACAATTACAAAGCAAAATGTTGATCTGGATTCATGGTATTCATCAGATTTTCCCCTAAAACACATCTAACCAAACACCACATCAAAATGATTAGTTTTAATTAAAACATAACCATTTAAAAATAAAAAAAAACTATTTAAGTTCTCTAATTGTCAATCTTTCAAACAGTTTTCTTACAAGTAGATGTATCCTCAAGTACAAAACAGTATGTATGTTACTAATCTTGGTCGATTCACACAATTCATGTACAAACTCCACGTTGGAACATAGTAGATAATCAACATCAGACAAATTTAACTGAGAGGAATAATAATAATAATAATAATAGAGGGAGGAATGGATCAGCAAGAGGGTTGAGATCAAGGCAGGAAGCAAGCGGGAGGGTACCTGTAGGGCTCAAGTCTAAATTGCAATTCAATGGTAGAATGCAATCCACGCCTTTTCTTACAGCCCCTCACCTCCCACCCCTTCACCAATCGCCAGAGCACCTACAATGGCGACCAGCTGAGGCGGCGATGGTGTTCATATTATTGAAGAGGTTGCGAACGTCACTGTGTAACTACTCCTACACCGACAGGGGCCCTCTTCTACATCAATTTTCCTAATTTTTCCCCCCAATGCTTCCTTCCTGCTCAGACCTTTTACTTAATGCCATCATTTCCATTACTCGTAGATCCAAATTCCAATTCAAATCCCAAATCAAACACTAAAACAAACTAACAAACAAACAAACACAAGGAATGTTTAGGCAACAATACAGCACTGACTATCAAAAATTGCTTGAAAGATTCGGTGACCAAAATTAGCATTCATGCTTCAGAAATCATCTTCGGTAAGCATAGAGATGTCAATGTCAACACACACACTCGTATATAATAATATCCCGAAGAAAACAAACATCAATTATGTTACAGTTCGATCGCAGATACTCAAACGGCCACAACATCACGTTAACATACATTTGTGACATTGTGTGGCTGAACCTGTACCGGATTGAGAGAGAGAGAGAGAGAAGCGGCGCAGTGCTCTAGTCTCAACCCTCTGACTGATTAGGGTTAGGTATTTATTTATTTATTTATTGGGTTGGGCCGACCTTCGCTTTCACTCGTACTCAAACTCGCCCTTGGTACACTTGACTTCAGCGGTTTGTGCAATTACCCACACGGTTGTATAATATTTTATTTTTAATATTAAAGTTAGGATTTTAATTTAAATAATAATTTAATATGATATTTATAATTTTATTTTAAAATGTGAAAACTAAATAACAAGAAATTAAAATAAAATTTAAAACATAAGACACTTTATATGTCTTGTTATCGTCAAATTCCACGAACCTTTCATTTCAAATCAATCTTAAAATTGGATTTTTTTTTATAATATATACCCTTCCGTCCATAAATATAATTTTAATTGGATTGAACACGAAATTTAAGGAATATTGATATTATATTGATAGTTGGTAAAACATATTGATAAAAAACTTTTTTTTGTAAGTGCATTAGTGTAAAATACAGTAACAAATATATAATAAAAATAAAAAAATAGGGATAGTTTTATGATGATATGATTATTTATAAAAATAAGACTATTGTTTTTGGACGGACAAAAATGATAAACAAGACTATTGTTTTGAAATAGAGGAGAAAATATATTTTTTTCAAAAACATCAATAATATAGGGCATGTTTCTTCAAGTCCTGTTTGGGCGAAAATACTGTGCAAGCCCAAACTGAGCCGGCTCCCCAAGTACGAAATTGCTGCAAATGGCAGCAAAACCTGCAAATCTTTTTTTTAAAATATTATATTTATTTAATATTTATGATAATTATAGAGTAAAAAAATATATACAAAATATATATGTATTTGGTAGAAAATAAAATTTTCTATAATACGAATAAATAAAAATTTAAATATATATATTTGGGTATAATATAAATTCATAATCAAATCATACAATATAAAATTTATCAATTAAATTTAATGCACATTTGTCATGGACCGGATTGATCAACTACACAAAATACGGAATAAACTAATAAACAACGACAAAAAACGAACAACTAAACATAACTAACTAAGCAAGAAAAGAACAAATTAACTAAGCGGAAACAAATAAAGTAAGAAAAATGATAATTGAAAGAGAAGCAAACCTAAGTAAGTACTAACGTAAGAACGACCCGATACCCTTCTAGCATCGAACCATCCTCCACGAAGGAACCACCTCAGTCAACACTTTGGAGAGCTTTTCCATCTTCCCCAAATGCCACGAACTTGAGGCTTTATACTCAAACCCGAATTTTTAAACTAAACCCCACGGAGCATGCAATGAAATTGCATTCCATGAAATATTAGACTAAAAGAGAAAGTATTGCTATCAAGCATAACTTTCCATAAAAGGAAGTGATCATAAATGATCAAATATTCACAAAAATATATTTTGTTTGGTGTGTCTTACAAAGCACCTTAAGAGTCCTATTTATAGGAGTGGAGGAAAGGGCAAGTGGAGTAATTTTCCAATGTGGGATGAGTTGTGTATAAGTAAGTAATCTCCCAATGAGTGGCACCTAGCTAATGGTCCCCCCTTGCATGTGAGAGCTTATTATATATATATATATAAGTGGTCCGAATGGATGGTCCCCCCACTTGAGCATGTGCAACATAGGTTTATATAATTACATATTAAACACTCTATTTTAGCAAACTCCTAAGTTTGCACAACTTTTCCGTTAGTTGTCCGATTGAGGCGTTGCAAGCTCCAATGTAACCTTTACAACCACGACACTCGCCCTAGGCTTTCCATCAAGTCCTCGCATGTTGTAACATAATCCGTCGGTTGGTTCAAATTCTCTAATTTCTTTATCAGGCCTTGTAATTTGTCAATGCACGCTTTCGCTCGAGCTCTCGAGACTGGTCCGATTGGAATATGTGGAATTGCAAGTCCCGATCTTTTCATATCCATGTCATCATCTCCCTCTTCAGAAGGTTGAGCCATCAACCGTTGTGCTTTCTCATCGGCTTGATCATAGAGTGATAAAAATCTGCAATATTAAAAGTAGGATTAATATCATATTCATCCGGAAGTTCCAAACGATATGCATTATCATTAATCCTCTCAAGCACTCGAAATGGCCCATCTCCTCGGGGTGATAGCTTTGTACGTCGCCTTGTGGGAAACCTTTCCTTCCTCATGTGAACCCAAACCCAATCTCCGGGATGCAATATTACTGCTTTACGCCCGCAGTTAGCATACTTAGCATATACCTCCGCAGATTTTTCTAGACTTGCTTTGACATCCTTATGAAGTTCCTTTATGCGTCTTGCTCGTTCCCTACCATTAACATTTAAGAACTCATTGCTAGGCAATGGTAAAAGATCAGTAGGCATTAGTGGGTTCATTCCATAAACTACTTCAAACGGTGACATGTGTGTGGTTGTGTGGATATGTCTATTGTATGCAAATTAAATGTAAGGAAGACATTCATCCCAACTTTTACTATGTGAATTCACAAAGCTCTAAGGAGATTACCCAAAACCCGGTTTACCGCCTCCGTTTGTTCGTCAGTTTGGGGGTGACAGGATGTGGAGAAAAGAAGCTTAGTACCAATTTCATGCCACAATGATTTCCAAAAGTAACTCACGAATTTTGCATCACGATCTGAGACAATAGACCTTGGCACTCCATGAAGGCGTACTATCTCCTTGAAATACAGTTTGGCGATGTGATGGGCATCATTTGTCTTTACACAATGAATGAAATGCGCTATCTTGGAAAACCTGTCAACCACAACGAAAATAGAATCTTTAGCTCGTGCAGTTCTAGGTAAACCCAACACAAAATCCATACTAATATTAATCCAAGGTCCCTCAGGGGGTGGAAGAGGCATGTAGAGTCCATGTGGCTTAAGTGTTGACCTTGAGGCACGTCACGCATTGCGAAATATAATCTGCAACTTGCTTGCGCATTCCAAGCTAATAAAATTTTTCTCCAAGAGCTTCCATTGTAGCATTCTTCCCAAAGTGGCCCATCATGTCACCACCATGAACTTCTTGTATTAGTAACTCCCGAATGGAGCATTTTGGGATACAAAGTCGATTATCATAATACAAAAATTCCTCATGTCTACAATACTTATCATGCCCATGAAATTCACACAAAGCATACACATCTTTGAAATCCTCATCAGTGTGGTATAATTCCTTAAAATGCTTAAATCCTAATAAATGCGTGGACGCGTATGAAACTAAAGCATACCTGCGTGAGAGTGCATCCGCAACAATATTATCCTTACCCTTTTTGTACTTGATGGTGTATGGAAATGACTCAATAAAAGATACCCATCATTTGTGCCTTCGATTCAGTTGTTGTTGCCCCCTCAAGTGCTTCAAGGTCTCATGATCGGTGTGTATCACAAACTCTCGTGGCATCAAATAATGTTGCTATGTCTTTAAAGCCCGTACCACCGCATACAACTCCTTGTCATATGTAGAGTAATTCAAGGCAGCCCCTCCAAATTTCTCACTATGATAGGCTATGGGTCGACCTTCTTGAATCAAAACTGCACCCATGCCTTTGCCCGAAGCGTCACACTCAAGTTCAAAGGTCTTCTTAAAATGTGGAGTAGCGATCAAGCTAAAACTAGGCACGAACCTCCGAAAAAATCCACACATTCCCAAAAACCTCCTAATTTCTTCCACATTCATTGGAGGTGTCCATTCTTTAATTTCCTTTACTTTTGTTTCATCAACCTTCAAGCCATCCTTGCTAACTACAAACCCAAGGAAAACAACTTCATTAGTGTGGAATATGCACTTTTTAAAATTAGCATAGAGTTGTTCTTCCCTTAACCGTTGAAAGACGAGTCGCACATGCTCCACATGTTCCTTTTCACTTTTACTGTAGACAAGAATATCATCAAAGTATACTACAACAAATTTACCAATGAAAGCACGTAGAACATGATTCATTAAACGAATGAAGGTACTAGGAGCATTAGTTAGACCGAATGGCATTACCGACCATTCGTACAAACCTAGCTTTTTTTTAAATGCCGTCTTCCACTCATCGCCAGGTTGCATACGAATCTGGTGGTATCCACTCCGAAGGTCAATCTTGGAGAAGATTCCCGCTCAATTGATCTCATCAAGCAAATCATCAAGGCGCGGGATTGGGTGTCGATACTTAATTTTAATCGCATTCACCGCTCTACAATCCACACACATCCTCCAAGTCCCATCCTTCTTGGGGACAATAATAACAGGAACAACACATGGTGATAAGCTCTCCCGAACCCATCCCTTCTCAAGAAGTTCTTGGACTTATTTTTGAATCTCCTTATTCTCATTTGATTTGCACCGATACACAAGACGATTTGGGATAGAAGGACCGGGTACGAAGTCAATTTGATGTTCTATCCCACGAATGGGCGGTAATCCTTGCGGTAGTTCCTCCGGTATATATCCTTCATCTCTTCAAGCATCCTAGCAAAGGGAATGGGAAAATTAGTGAGTAGATTATCTTTATCAGAATGAAATAAATCTTTGCATAACAACATAAAACACCCTCCCTTTTGATGATCTAGGTCACCAACTTCTCACTGAAAATCGGTAAGTGAAAGAAGAATGTTGGAACCCTTAGCAGTAGACTCTCTCTTTTCCTCTGTGGATACTTCTTTTCCTTTAGCTCTTTTAAGGCTTTCAGCCTCTTGCATCTTCTTTTGCAAACTTTTTTGATCTTTTCGAACCTCCTTCAATAGCAAAGAAGGAATCATTACCTTGTAGCCCTTGTCATAAAATCTAACTTTGTTAGTCTTGCCATCATAGATAATTCCTTTATCGGATTGCCATGGTCGGCCAAGAAGCACATGGCATGCGGTCATCGGAGTAACATCACAAAGGACATCATCTTTGTAGGGGCCGATTGAAATTGGAACTTTGGCTTGCCTAGTGATCTTCATATCTCCACTATAGTTCATCCATTGAAGATCGCATGGAGTCGGATGCTTGATAGTTTGGAGTCCAAGCTTGTCTATCACATACCAACTTACGACATTGGTGCAACTTCCGTTATCAATGATTATCGACGCTCGCTTTCCACCAATCTTGCACCGAAAATGGAACAAATTCTCCCGTTGCTCCTTAACCCGATCAACAAATTTTTCCGACTCCAAAACCACTAGAGACTCCCCAGATGAATCTTCTTCAACGTGCTCTTTCGTCTCTTGGATTGCTTCATCCTCACTCGCCTCAACCTCATATTTCCAATCTTCACCCTCATCATCCGACAAAAGTACATAGTCCCCATTGTCACAAAGCACAACAGTTCACACATTAGGGCATGTATTGGCATAATGACCTTTCATTTGACACTTAAAGCATGTGACATCCTTTGCTTTGTTTGGTGAACCATCCTTGCTGACTTTCCTTGGTTCATCACGCTTAACCACCTTAAGCGGCTCATTCTTGGCCGTGTGCTTATCATCTCCTTTAGGCCAAGATTTTGTTTGTCCCGTATTAGCCTTAAACTTATTGAAATTTGGTGACGTCTTTCAAAGCTCACACTTACTCCTACCTTTCCATGCGATTTAATCTTGGTAGCAAGTTAGACAAGTTCCGAAGTAGAATTGTAAGGATACATATCCACTTGAACCATAATATCACGCCTCAGCCCTTTGAGAAACCGATACATGGTGACTCCATCATCTTCCACAAGCTGAGCTCACTTCATAAGCATTTCCATTTCCTTGTAGTACTGCTCAACCGTCTTGCTACCTTGGACTAAAAATTGAATTTTCTGAAGAATATCCATCCGATAATGCAGGGGCACAAAACGTGCATGCATAGCTTGAGTAAGGGCTGCCCATGTCTCAATCGGAGGCATTCCGGACCTTGCAATATCAGCTTGTACCTTCTCCCACCAAACAAGAGCATACTTCTTAAACTCCACAACAGCAAGCTGAATTTTCTTACGCTCCGAGTAATTATGACATGCAAACATCATTTCCACTTTGCTTTTCCACTCAAGAAACTCATTAGGTTCAGTCGATCCTACGAAAGGTGGTATGGAGAACTTGATGGACTGCATGTTTTCATCAACCTCATTAACTCGAACTCGGCTCATTCGGTTATGGATATCTTCTTACAAGTCAAATTCATCAAGTAACTCTTTGGTAGCATCCTGTCTTCTTCGTCGGCCTTGGATAGATGTAGGCCTTGGACTAGTATGACGCCTTTCGCCAAAATCATCAACTTGGATAGATCAATTTGGGAAAACACTTGTTGAGCCCATAGGTTGCTTGCCAAGGTGGATTTCTTCACGTCTAGCATCACTATGACTTCCTCTTTCTTCAAGAGTAGCAACCTTATCGAAAACCTCATCGAGTTTCTTTTCCATATTTTGATCAACCTTCCTTAACAAGGCCGCCGCATAAGCCTTCATCCGAGCATCCACAACATCATCTATGTCATCTCGAACATGATCTACTTGACTCCGTAGATCATGTATCTCTTGACCTTGCTGATCCACACGAGATGTCATGTTATCCATCTTTCCGCCTAACTCGTCTTTAATATCTCGCATATCCTTGCTTTGCTTATTTATCGCAGCCAAGATATCATCCAACGAAGCCATACCTGCACCAAAACAAACTAATATATATATATATTGAAAGTTAGTCCTCACAATCCCCCCTCTCGTACACTCGTGTATACCTCTCGACAAATGGGTAGAGTTTCCAAGCTCTTAAAGTGTGCCTTGATGGAGTCGTAAAGGTGGAACTTGAGTGACGTACGCGTTTAAAGTGGACAAGAAACTTTAAACACGACTCATTCAAAGAAAGCTCAAGATAGTGTCAATCATGCAATGCAAAGAACCAAGCTCATTCATTTATGGAGGAATGACCAAACGGACACAACACACAAATGCCGAACTAAGCAAGTCAACAACAAACACAAGCTGAATTAGATCTCAACAACCACCAAATCACCACAATACTCAACCCCTTTTAAAAACGTGTCGAACGAATATGACAAGCACAAAATCGATCCAAATCCAAAACTGAATAATCAACGTCAACTACAAATTCACAAACACTGATTGATATATCTATTTTCCCACTTCACAAGATTTCCAATGATACATCATACGCGAAAAATGGAGCTCGTATGAGAAAACTACAACTCAAACAAGATTATCAACAACAATATTGCTCTAGTCCTCCTGCTCGATTTTGTTTTTGTATTTCATTTTTTTTCAAATGTTTTTGGTTTTCTTTTTCTTTTCTTTGCAACAATTTTTTTTTCAACTTTTTTTTTTTTTTACTTTTTCACGGCAATATTACGAGGCCTAGGCAAAACAATACATCAAGAATAACTCCTTACACTTCCCCAACAACATCCAACTCAAAATTAATTCAACCTCACTTTAAACAACAACGAACTCAACAACACGCAAACTTGCAGAACTCAAACAAGAGCAAAATCGCAAAACTCAAACAAGAACAAACTCGCAAAACTCAAGCAAGAGCATAAAGTGTACAATTAAAATCACTCGTCAACAAAGTCACAAGCTTGAGTTCATATAATGCATATGGATGTAAGGTGCATGTTGTACACTAGGAAGCATAGAGGATCAAATCGTCTACACTAGAAGGCCAAGCAATGACAAAACTCGAGATCAAATTTACGTAAAGAATATGCAATAAACAACTCGACTACGCAACTAAAGGAATGAATGAAAAAAGGAAAGATAACAAAGATTTTTTTTTTTTTTGAATTTTCGAAATAAAGATAGTGTAAATTGATCAAACCGCTCTGATACCAAAATTAAATATATGTCATGGACCGAATTGATCAACTACACAAGTTACGGAATAAACTAATAAGCAACGATAAAGAACGAACAACTAAACATAACTAACTAAGCAAGAAAAGAACAAATTAACTAAGCGGAAACGAATAAAGCAAGAAAAAGAATAATCGAAAGAGAAGCAAACCTAAGTAAGTACTAACGTAAGAACGACTCGATACCCTTCTAGCATCGAACCACCCTCCACGAAGGAACCACCTTGGTCAACACTTTGGAGAGCTCTTCCATCTTCCCCAAATGCCACGAACTTGAGGCTTTATACTCAAACCCGAATTTTTAAACTAAACCTTATGGAGCATGCAATGGAATTGCATTCCATGAAATATTAAACTAAAAAAGAAAGTATTGCTATCAAGCATAACTTTCCATAAAAGGAAGTGATCATAAATGATCAAATATTCACAAAAACATATTTTGTTTGGTGTGTCTTACAAAGCACCTTAAGAGTTATATTTATAGGAGTGGGGGAAGGGGCGAGTGGAGTGATTTTCCAATGTGGGATGGGTTGTGTATAAGTAAGTAACATCCCAATGAGTGACACCTAGCTAATGGTCCCCCCTTGCATGTGAGAGCTTATTATATATATATAAGTGGTCCGAATGGATGGTCCCCCCACTTGAGCATGTGCAACATAGGTTTATATAATTACATATTAAACCCTCTATTTTAGCAAACTCCTAGGTTTGCACAACTTTTCTGTTAGTTGTCCGATTGAGGCGTTGCAAGCTCCAATGTAACCTTTACAACCACGGCACTCACCCTAGGCTTTCCATCAAGTCATCGCATGTTGTAACATAGTCCGTCGGTTGGGCTCCAATTCTCTAATTTCTTTATCAGGCTTTGTAATTTTTCAATACACACTTTCGCTCGAGCTCTCGAGACTGGTCCGATTGGAATATGTGGAATTGCAAGTCCCGATCTTTTCGTATCTATGTCAACATTTATATTATTTTATTCATTATCCATCAAAATCAATGCACATCAAAAATCCTCAAACTCCAACCAAATCTAAATTCAAAATAAACATCAAAATTCAAACTCAAAATAATTTAATCTCATATAAATTAATTAGCACATATTAATAATTAATTATTAATATGAATTTAAATAAGAGGACATAATACAAGCACCCAAACTAACAAGATCCTGCTAAGAAGGCTACCGGAGACTTTGGTAGGAATGAAATATTAAGTTAGGCTCTTTCAGCAACTACAGAATAACTAAGGAATTAAATAATGACATAAAAGCAGATTAACTAATGATCCACTAAGCTATTAAGGATATGCACCTAATTGAAAATTAAATTAAATTAAATTAAACTAATTCAAATGTCAACTAAACCAGTGTGTTGACCCGAGGCTTGCACAGATCTTATAAATTATTAAATTTATTTCAGAAAAATAATTTATTGTAAAAAATATCAAAAAATACAAATATATTTCGAAGCACGCAATCATTACTACAATATATTATATAAACATATTTTTTTAAATTTCTTGAATTTTTCACGAATTAACAATGTGTAATAAAATAATAATATTTAATAGATGACAATATATGTAAATGTGATGTATGATATTTTTTTTGTTGTTGTCATGGAGAGATAATTGGTAGTTTAAGTATATAAATACGTTCTATTAAAAGTTGACTGTACTCTCATTGACATAATTCATTCCATTCATTTCATCGTTGTAAAATATATTACGAAACCTACTTTGAATAATAATATCGTCATTGTTGACATTAATATTTTTTTAAGTAGCTAAATATTTAAAAAAAAAAAACTTTTCACTTTTCATCCGATGAAGGTAATAAAATTGTGTTAAGATATTTTTTATGTTTTATATTTATATTTTTTTAATTAAGCAATCAATTTTATATAATTATATTTAATTTAAATTTATATTATCATCTACTATTTATTTCAATTACTATTCCATAATTTAATAAATACGGCAATTGAATTTCTTAGTTGATTCATCACAATTTATTTAATGTATATAACATCCAATACTTTTTCTTTTAGATAATATGATGGTAAATAATAATAATTTTTATGTAATTAAATTTATAATTTTTTTTTAGTTAAGCAATCATTTTATATATAATTAAAATTTATGTTATTATTTACTATCTAAGTCTATTGTTATTCCGTAATTATATTTTTAAAAAACTAATATAATAAGAAAAATATATTAAACTTATTCATATATAATTCAAAAAATATAAATAAATTTATATATGTAAATGAATTATATATATGAATGATTGCTATGAAATATTTTTATAATTATTCTAACTCAGTGGAAAGGTCGATAAATAATAAAAAAACCATAATTTGCAATGTAAGAGATTTTAAACTGTAATTTCTTTAATCGAGATTTTTTCAATACAACTACAGTCCACAAATAATACATTTAGAGAGAAATAAATAAAAGTAATATAAAATTGAAGTCCATAAAAATATACATATGAAGAAAAAAATATGTTCATGTTCAAAAGCAATTACAAAATCAAACAAATCTATTAATGATAATATGATAAATATCATAATCGACAAAAAAAATTATTGGAAATAAAAATAAAAGATTATATACATCTTACATAAAATAGAATTTTAGAATATAATTTTTATTATTATTAAAAAATTAGCAACATTATGATATCAATTTAAGACCACCAAATGCACATAACAAATATACTCTGTAATATCTTCAATTTGTGGCACAATGATCCTAAATATATAGTAACTTATCGTCTTCGAATTATACGAACTAAAAGAGGAATAACAGAGTTGTATTGGAAGAAATGTGAGTTGCCAGAATATCAACAGGAGACTCGCCGGAAATAATGCCGGAAAAGGGGTATAAATGAACATAAAATTATTATATTTTACTTTAATCATAAAATTAAATTAATTTTTTTATTCTCTTTAAAAATGTGTTAATTAAAATTTTATTAATTATAATATACTTAATAGGATTTAATATACTTTTATTTTATTGAAAAATAATTAAAAAAAAAATAGTGAGATAGGCCAAACAG
This sequence comes from Andrographis paniculata, assembly GCF_009805555.1. Lineage (NCBI taxonomy): Eukaryota > Viridiplantae > Streptophyta > Magnoliopsida > Lamiales > Acanthaceae > Andrographis > Andrographis paniculata. Next base: position 2,690,891 of record NW_026137607.1, on the reverse strand, counting down.
ATCTCTTTTATAATAATAATAATAATAATAATAATAATAATAATAATTTTTAACTGTTAATAAATACATTTATTTATTATATCAATTATAACTATATTAATTAACATAATTATTTTATGTCAATTACATTGAAAAATTAGTAAAATTCTATTATCCGTTAATTATTGGTATAAATTAAAAATAGTACATTAATTTCAAAAAAATTTAAGGATTAAAAAATGAAAAAAAAAACTATAGAATTATGTGGTTTTAATTTTATTGATTATCAATATAATTATTTTCATTTTTTAATAATAATAAAAATTGATATAATTTATTAAATATAATTATATAAATTAAAAAATGTTGCTAATTAAATTATGGAATAGTAATTGAAATAAATAGTAGATGATAATATAAATTTAAATTAAATATAATTATATAAAATTGATTGCCTAATAAAAAAAATATAAATATAAAATATAAAAATATCTTAACACAATTTTATTACCTTCATGGTATGAAAAGTGAAAATTTTTATTTAAAATATTTAGCTACTTAAATAAATATTGATGTTAACAATGACGATATTATTATTCAAAGTAGGTTTCGTAATATATTTTACAACGACGATGAATGAAATGAATTATGTCAATGAGAATACATTCAACTTTTAATTGAATGCGTTTATATATTTAAACTACTAATTATCTCTTCATGACAACAACAAAAAAATAAAAAAATATTATATAGTACATTTACATATAGTGTCATCTATTAAATATTATTATTTTTGTTGATGTATTTTTTCAACAAATAAAAAGTAAAATTCGAAAATAGGAAATTATTTTTGAACTTGATATATTTAGCATCTGAGATTAGAAATCTCTAAACACGGTACGGTACAGAAAATTAACTGAAAATTAAAATGCTGGAAATTTAAAGTGGTGATCCCCGAACCTGACTTTGCTTTTGTTAAAGTTGATTGAAGATAACCTATCAGTTGCAAATTTTAATCCTTATATACTCTTCAGAAACGGTACTGGAAACCGTCGCTTGAATGGTTACAACGCTTTCTTTTCAACTGTCTGCTAACCCATCTCCTGCTGACACATGCCCTCAGCCGACCGAATTATCATTCTCACTCACTCTCAACAGTATCCAACTCTTTGGACCGACCGCAGACCTTCCGCCCTTTTGGCCCGAACGCAACTCTTCCGCCCTTTTTGGACTGACTGCAGTCCTTCCGCCTTGTTGGTCCGACTGCAAACCTCCCGACTTGCAGACCACCCGACTTGTTGGTCTAGCCGCAAATCTCCTGACTTACAAACCATCCGACTTGTTGGTCCAACCGCAAACCTCCCGACTTACAGACCATCCGACTTGTTGGTCCACCCGCAAACCTCCCGACTTACAAACCATCCGACTTGTTGGTCCAGCCGCAAACCTCCAACCAGCTCGATCACCTCAATCGTTAGGCCCATTTTTCTTTCATCTTGGGCTTTTTAACCTAATTCTAAATTTCATACGTAACAACTTGCCCGCCGCTATCGGACTTTCAAACGCCATTCCTCAATCGCCGTTTGGAAGTTCGCAACATAGATACAACTATACCTTTGTTACGAAACCGTCTCTGCAACCTCATAATCAACTTTCTTCGTTCCTCAAAGTTTGCAACCCCAGAATCATGACTAATCAATACATACCTGCACTTCCTTTCGACGGATCAACCCCTGAAACAGCTTTTGTTGCGATGAAAATGCTCACTCCAACCATTCGCCCCTACTGCACTACCCCTGAAGACTCCAATCGAATGAGAGAGGTCTTGGAGGCAAGAAATCTATTGGCTATCAACAATCCCAACTACAACGCTACTCGTCTTCATGATAACATCAAAACTCATTTGACGGACCCTAAAGATCCCTACCGCACCTGGTACCAAAGAGTAGCAAAACATTTCCAGGATCAATGGAAAACTCAACAGATTGACCAGGCCATACGTCTGTCTACACTCCCTTGCCATTTACATGAAAAAGTTTTTCTAGCAATGGCGGCGTTTTGGCACCCTGAGATTTGTACTTTCCTTCTTCCAACAGCTCCCATCGGCCCCACCCTCATGGATGTGACCATGATCGCTCACCTGCCAATCGTAGGGGAAGACCCTGTAATGGGTACCCTAGACGGACAAGAGCCCAGTGTAGACCATCCAGGTTGGTCTCTGGCTAGCATTAAGGAATGGGGCTGGACCAAATTTTTAAACAATCAACAAGGAGCAGACGGTACCCCTGTCACCGACCGCGAGCACACTGCCTTTCTGCTCTTTTGGCTCTGTAAGTATGTCATTATTTCTCCTTCGAAGTGTGTTCTTCCTACTCATCTTGATTTGGCCATACATATAGCCTCTAGCCGTTTCTTTTCTCTGGGTACTCTTTTCCTTGCCAATCTTTTTGAAGGGTTATCCAGGATTAACACCCGCCTTACAGATAAGGACGGTAAAAAATTAGACACCGCTGCGTCAGGTCCTTTTTGGTTCCTGGAACTATGGTTCCGTCTCTATTTTCCCGATGCTTTCCAACTCGGTCATCCTCCCATTGCCCCCACACTTGAGAAGTCTCTAGGAATAGCCCTTAACCGACTTTGCTTAGGCCGTAATAACCTCCAAGCATCTGATCCGATCATAACTGCCATTCTTGCCAATAATCGAAATAACACCCATTTCTACATACATATAAGGTATATCGGTTATGCAACTGGCTTGTTTTGGCCATTTCCCGTACCTTCACCTTTGTCTGAACCGGACCCACTTCCACATCCCACTTACTCCTTTTCCTGGGATGCGGCTCTTAAGCCTAGGTCCCTATTTGTTAGCAAGAAAATTGATAAGAAAGGCTCCAAAGCATTTTATACCGTCAACTATCAGCCTCAATTTTTGGCGTGCCAATTCGGCTGCCAACAAGGCTTGCCTGGTCCTATTGCCCATCCTCATTTAATAATTCAGAGTCCAGATGGGAAAGTCATTCCTGATTTAATTGCTCCATACATATCCTAGCTCACTAATTACATAACTTCCAACTCCTATATTCCTTTCAAAACTTCTCCAGCTTCAATTGAAACCTTTCGTGAATGGTGGTCGTTCACCTAGGCCTTAATTGCTCCTGACAAAGATCGCCTGCTGGGCATCCTTCTTCCCCAGCCTGCGCTGATATGAGGGGCGACCCCTCTGACCAACACCAGAAGGAAATTAATTACTCAAGGCACCGGGTCGGGCACTCCACAGAGGAAAAGAAGAGCTCTTCAGACTTAAGCTATTCCCTCTTCTGGAAACAATCAACAGCCTTTGAGAGACCGCTCATCAAGTCGGGCACCTGTAAGGACCCGACCTCGTCCAGGTATTTTTTCAATAACCCTGATTCAATACAACCTCAGTACTTAACATTTTACTAACCATCATTCTAACATCCAGGTCCGACTTCGGCCAGAGTGTCCGCCCAAACTATTCCAATTCCGAATAAATCAACAAAGCCATCAACCGACCAACTCCACGAACCGGAACCCCCGACCAAACGACGGGCCCTAGTGAGAGCGTCTTCACCGGCCGAACAGACAACAACAAGGGTCTCATCTCCCAGTGAGGCGACTGCTTCGGAGATGGGTAGATTACCTTATGTCGCTTCAGACCCATCTCTGCCTACTATGGCGCCCATAGCAACGCTTGCATCCACTTCTACTGCGATCGCCTCTGATGTGGTCGCTTCTAAATACAAGGATATCTCTGATGCGGCTTTTCAAATCGCTCCTGACAAACCAGCCACGGCCGACCAACCAGGCGCGGCTGCCCTAGACGCACCCGACCAAGGAGCAGCCAACGAGGGGGCAACCGTCCTAGGGGTAGCCGACCTGGGAGCAGACCTAGGGGTAGCCGACCTGGTAGCAGTAAACCCAAGGGCAGTAGACCTAGGGGTAGCCGACTTGGGAGCAGTAAACCCAAGGGCAGCAGACTTAAGGGTAGCCGACCTGGGAGCAGTAAACCCAAGGGCAGCAGACCCCCTTCCAGAAGCAGACAGACAGGAAGGAGAACCTATACCTGCTCAACCAAGGGGACTCCTACAAGAATTACAAGAGATCCTCTCCTCTGACTTAGAGACATCTGTTAATCTGGTAAACACTTCCTCTTTCTAAACTACAAGCTAGTATTAACATGATCTTTAACACACTATATCTCCATCATTCAGGGGCCTAGATCCATACCACAACGTCCACTTGAAGCAGCCGACGAGTCGGCCATCGCAGTACTAGCCGCCTAGCCTTCCAGACTTATGGCTATTCTGGCACCTTCAATGACCACCATTTGTCTGGAGGTAAGAACAATTTCCACAATCAATTCTCAATATTCACGCTCCATTCAGTCTGAAATAAACATCCTCTCCTCCAGGGATGTTCTGACCTAGCCCTCTTGTCGGTTGTCCCCATTCCGACGGATGTCCGAACTATAATTGCACGGGCTGTTGACCAATCTTTCCCCGACCTGGGACCAGACTTGCTTGACAGTCTTCTTCAAGCCATTGGTGGTCGTTTGTTTCAAATGTCTTCAGAGTCGGCTGCTACCTCCATTCTTCACCAACTGATGAAGCGACTATCCGAACTCCGGAATGAAGTTTTGTTCGCTGGTGTTTTGACCACTGAAACACCCTTGCCTGATTTGGATTGAATAAGTCTGGAGGCTTCCTTGACCAAAACCGAGGAATCCATTCAACAGGCACTTGGCCGACTAGAAGGCCTTAACAATGCCAAGACACAAATAGAAGAATCAATCCAACAGAAAGAAGCAGAACTAAGGGCGCTTCATCAAGAAAAGTCTGTCCTGTAAGGCCATATCAACGACGAGCAACGCCTGATTGATCGGTACAAGACCAATGCAGCCGACCTAGACCAGGAATTAAAGATTCACGCCCGATCTCAACTCATAAGGCAATATCAGTCGGCTGCCAATAACATGCGACTTTCCAGGACAGAAGATAAATGGTCCCAGATTAAACTTGTTTTAGAGTCTCTTCTGTAAACTTTGGAAACTTTGACTTAGTAAATAATTTTTTTGTTTTGTCCAATTGTTAAGGATCGCTTTCCAAAATTCCTACCCTCCAGGGGACAACACCAACATCATCTCATATTTAAACACTTGCAGCCTCCTGCGAAACAACAAACATCTAATCACCAATTGTACCTCGAGCACCCCGCAAATAAGGATTAACATGCCACCCAACCGTCCTCATGTTCCTTTACACAATTGGCAGGGTGTTATTCAACCCTTTTTTGTGGGTAATCACCCAGTTGGAGGTCATGCCGAAGACCTGCTACGCATACTCAAACAATTAGATTTCAAATTCAGATTTTTCCAACGAGGCAGAAAAACCATTCATCGCATTATTCGCCTAATGGAAAACATGCTAGAAGGATATGAAACTCTTCGGGACATACAAAATCGCCTTCCCGACATTGATCATCACATGGATTTGATTGAACACCATGTGACAGCCATACTCCCAGACCTTGGCTGGGATCATACCTTCTCCAATCAACGCGTAGTCTTTTCAAGATTACGCACTCTTGTTGATCGTGAACGCCAAGCCGTGACAGACATGAAAGCCCGAACCGACTATGATCTTAAGAAGATGCAAAATCAGTGGGAGAAGTACCGACCTAGCTTAGAGGACCTTGTTGATGAAGAGCCAGAACTAATCCCTAACCATTGGAACGAAGATTCTGACTCAGGAGAAAGTGATCCTCTGTATGATTCAACATCTGATAATGAATGAACCCTTGTTAGGTTCGAACCCTTGGCAAATGGGTTCTGAATAAACTTACTGTTTCATGCTTTCTTGTTATCTGAAAAGGCAGGAAAATACCTTTTTAGCATTAATACAGTCGTGTACCTTTTTACCTTCTTGATTTATAATAATAAAGGCACCATTTCCGATCTCCTTTTGAATTATGAATGGTCCCTCCCAATTCGGAGACCACTTTCCTAAGTGATCAATCTTCTTATATGTTGGAAGAATAGTCTTCCAGACCAAGTCTCCTTCTTTGAATGTTCTGTAAAAGATTTTCTTTCCATAAGTCTTAGCCCTGATCTCATTCTGCTTTACAATTTGATCAATTGCATGAAGTTGGTTGACATCCAGACTTTCCAATTGCTGCAGCATCAGTTGTTGGTATTCCTCAGTAAATTCATCGTTGGTAAACCTTGTGTGTCCAGATGAGACCTGCACTTCGGCTGGCAACACAACATCTTGTCCCAAGGTGAGTTGATATGGTGAAAACCCTGTGGCAGAACTTCTGTTTTTCCTATGTGCCTATAAGGCTCGAGATAACAACAAATGCCATTTCCTTGGGTTCCCTTCAATCGTTTTCTTGATAATTCCAATAATAATCTTGTTATCTGCTTCTGCCTGCCCATTGGCTTGGGGGTAATAAGACGAAGAATGATTCAGACGAATTCCAAACTCTGCCAAAAAGCTCAAAAACTTTTCCCCAGTAAAGACCAAATCTTGGTTGGTTGTTACTGAATGAGGTATACCATACATATATATGATCTGATTCAACACAAAATCCATCACCTCCTTTTGATCCAAAATTTTCAAATCGACCGCTTCCACCCATTTGGTGAAATAATCTATTGCAACCAGAATAAAACAATGATTCTTGGACGAGGGAGGATGGATCTTACCAATGATATCCATAGCCCAAGATTTAAAGGGCCATGGTTTTACCATAGCTTGCAATTCTATGACTGGTAAATGAATTATCTGCCCATGCCTCTGACATTCGTGGCAGCCCTTGGCAAATTGTATGCAATCTTAAAAAATCTTTGGCCAAAAGAAACCTAAATGATGGATAGCCCATCTCATATTCAGACCTACCCGATGAGCTCCACAAATTCCATTGTGCACTTCTGTCATCACCTTCAAAGCCTGCTTAGGCCCCAAACATTTCAAGAGCAATCCTTCGAATGTTCTTTTATATAACACTTCTTTTACCAATTGGAATCACAAAGCTTTCAGTCGAACTCCAATAGGTACATTTGCTCCTGGATCTTGTAAGTACAAGACAAGTTATGTCCTCAAGTCGGCTCCTGTTTCTATCCTCCAGTCGGCTCCTGTTTCTGTCTCAGGGCCGACCTCTGCACATATATCTTTTAGGATTCCCTTGCAAGCTTTTTGAGCTAAATCATCTGCAAATTGATTCTCCTTTCTAGGGATGAACTCAATTATCACTTCGGAGATCTTTGATAGCAACCGACCTACCAAATCCCTGTATCTGCGTAGGTGGGGATAATTGCAAACATATTGTTTGTTTACCTGGTTAATCACCAATTGAGAATCCTCTTTTATAATAACCGACTGAACTTTTCTGGCTATCAAAGCCTCCAATCCCAAGATTAAAGCCTCATACTCTGCTGAATTATGGGTCATGGCTTCTAATTGCAGCTGCAAATTGACTCTTTGACCTCTGGTTCTTCCAACAAGACACCCGCAACCGATCTGTTTCCTGAGGTAGAACCATCAAAAAACATTAACCAATTTCGGGTACTTATATAGGACATGCACCTAGTCGGTTCCTGTTCATATCCTGCGAAGTCTGCCAAAAAATCTGCTATTGCTTGGCCTTTGACCTCCCTCAAAGGAGAATGATACAAATCAAAATGCGCTAATTTAATGGCCCACTTCATGAGTCTGCCCTGCATCGTAGGTCTTTGTAAAATTAACTTGATAAGATCAATCTTTGAAATAACCTCAACTCTTCTGGGCAACATATAATGTTCAAGTTTGGTGCATGCAAACACCAATGAATAACACATCTTCTCTAGCATTGTATAGCTTAATTATGGTCCTGTGAGAGTCTTGCTCAAATAATAAATTGTCCATTCCTTTCCATCATCACCATCTTGAGCCAATAAGCAACTGACCACTTCATAGGTGTTTGCCAAATAAAGTTTGAGGGGCCGACCTTCCATGGGAGGCATCAACACAGGTGGTTGAGCCAATGCTTGCTTTATAGCCTCTAAAGCTGTCTGTTGGTCTGGTCCCCACTCAAAGGCGCTTCCTCTTGCCTTCAATTCAATAATTTAGTGATTGGTCTGACCTTGCCAGTAGCATTGGAAATGAACCGCATGAGATAATTTACCTTCCCCAACAAACTTTGAATTTCCTTAACATTCTTGGGCGGTCGGCTGGTAAGAATTGCCTTGGCTTTATTAGCATCGATCTCAATGCCCCTTTCATGAACCAAGAACCCCAAGAAACTCCCGGCTGATATACCGAAAGCACACTTAGTCGGGTTCATTTTCAATTTGTACTTCTTCATCCGACTGAAAGCATCTTTAAGATCCTTCAAATGTTCCTCAAAACTAGAAGATTTGACAATAACATCATCAATATATACTTCCATAGACTTACCAATGAGATCATGAAAAATTGAGTTCATAGCTCTCTGATAAGTCGCCCCAGCATTCTTCAAACCAAAAGGCATAACTGTCCACTCATAAATACCTAATGCTCATGGACATCTAAATGTCGTCTTGTGAATGTCTTCCTCTGCCAAAAAAATTTGGTTATATCCTGCATAACCATCCATCAAACTGAGAATTTTGTGCCCTGCTGCTGAGTCAATTAGCATGTTGGCCATAGGCATTACATACTCATCTTTAGGAGTGGCCATATTAAGGTCTCTAAAATCGATGCATATCCTGATCTTACCATTCTTTTTAACCACTGGCACGATATTGGCCAACCAATCCGCATAACGGCAAGGTCGGATGAAACATACTTTAAGAAGCTTCTGAATTTCTTCTTTGATCTGAGGCATCAAGTCAGGACTCATACGTCTTGGAGATTGCTTACAAGGCTTAAAGTCCTTCTTAATGGGCAATCGATGTTCTATCAGACTCGCTCTAAACCAGACATTTCTGAATAATCCCAAGCTAAACAATCAATATTGTTTCTTATAACCTCGAGCATCAATTTTTTTTGCTCTTCAGATAAATAACCATTCATCCTGATTATTTTTGGAACCAGGTCGGTTCCTAAGTTGAAATCCAATAAAGGATCTTGTGCTGAAAAAGCTAGCTCTGTTTTTTCTAACAAATCAGGCCAACGAAATTGTTCATCTTCTTGGAAATGAACATCACATCTTTTTAATTTTTCTACTTTTTTCAAAAGCTGGTCTAAATAATACTGATTAATAAGTAAACTACAATCTTGTAAATCTGCGCATTCCATAAGAAATATATTATAGAAATAGGTCTGGCTTACTCAAGAGCCATATAATACAACTGTTCTTTTAAAAGAACATTGAATTCTGACCAATGAATTTAAAACCCTTATTTGGGTAGTCATTAGCCATAAAAAAACTGATACATTGGAGGTACATGACCAGAATAAAAAACTGATTCTTCAACTTGTTCTGATGCTCCAAAAGGATTGTCATTCGCTTCCATTTTGAAGACCTGATTGCCTTCCCAAAACATCAATTGTTGATGCAGAGTTGATGGTACACATTTAGATGCATGAATCCAATCTCGTCCCAACAGGATTGAATATGTGGTATCTGCATCCACCACCAAAAAAACAGAAGAAATCTTTTTTGGACCGACTTCAATTGAGGCGACCATCATGCCTTCTGGTTTGGTCGGCTGCCCTGTAAAGCTAGTCATCTCAAAATCCACAAGAGATAAATCGTGAATTCCCTTTCCTAACTTCTTGAGAGTCTTTAATGGCATTACATTGAAGACGGCCCCATTATCTATGAAACCTTTGTGATTGGTTTCCCACAAATATGAGCATTAACGTACAGAGGCTTCAAATGAGACGTCATGCCTTCTGGAATGGGAGGGAAGACTATTGGAGGGACCTCTGATTGAAAATCAGGATCCGAAATCTTTTCCCATTCTGGCTCTTCTATAAACTCATCCACTAGACTTGCCCACAAAGGCTCTTCCTCAACCCAATAAATTTCTGTCATTCGGCAGGGGAGGCGTGGCCCTAGTCGAGATTTGACAGACCTTGAAATATTCCCTGGAATTTCGTCTCTGACTTCACTTTCAGGTTGAACAGTCAGAGATTCCAAATGAAATTCCTCCAGAGATGGATTAATGTTAATCTTCTCGCAATACTGACATCTGAAACCCTCAACTCTTTCATCATACAAGCCTTTACCCTTTTTTTGCATGGACCGACCTCTCTCATTGTAATTGGCAGTGTCTCGTATGCTGGCCGGCTGCTTTGACGAGGCAACCCCAATGAGCCGACTTGCCTCTGCCTCATTCGGCTGCTCAAACGAAACGACCCTGATGGAACGACCCATTTCAGTATACTTAGCAGCGCTTCGGCTGTTGTTCGGTTGCTTCGAGGAAGCGACCTTGTCTCTGTATCTCGCAGCGTACCTGCGTTTGGCATTCCGAATCTGAGTACGATTTATGCCTGGGAAGCGAGGATCCACATTAATTGGTAAAGGTTTCTTATTTTGAGTCCATTGGTTCCCGACCGAACCCGTTCTCCTAGTCGGGTGGTCCCGAACCAAAACTTGGTCCTTCAATTCCACATTAAAAGAACCATCTTGGTTATCCCATTTTTCAGCCACTGTTTTTTCACAGACCTTGAGTTTCTCCTCTGGTCGGCCACTGTTTGATGAATTCCCTTTTTCTGATCCGGAACTTGCTTGTATATTAACCATTGTTGTGGTTACTTCTGGAAATGGCTGTTGCTCTACTCCCAAAGTAATATACTTGAGCCGACCTGCCTTAATAGCCTTTTGGATCTCATTTCGAAAATGAGCGCATTGACTTGTATTATGTGTGAAGGAGTTGTGCCACTTACAGTATGGTCTCCCTTTGATTTCTTCCTTAGTAGCCAACCTCTGCCCCTTTGGAATTCGGATTTGACCATCAGTTAGCAGAATATCAAATATCTCATCGGCCTTTGAATTGTCAAAGGTCGGTTGCCCTTTAGCTTCAGTTCCTGGTGCTGGCTTTAACTTAGAGCATACATAAGGCTTCCCTGAAATTATTTCGGCCGCTATCTCTTCTGTTTGATCATAATCAAAGTCATATGCCTCTGTTTCCATACTTGCCATATGCTGAACTTTATTGCGCCTGAAATTCTGATCCCTTTCCCTGAAAAGAGACTCTAAACGTCCAGCCTTGGATGCAAGACTTGCTAAATCCTCGACATCATGTGCAGTGAGCGCATCTCTTAGGCGACCATGCATATTTCGGACCACTAAATTGGTCATCTCTTTTTCATTGATTATTGTAGGACATCGTCATTTCATCAATCGCACCCTTTCAATAAACTGTGAGGCTGATTCTTCTGGATATTTTTTTATTTCCAATAAATCAGTCAAAGAAACCGTTGGCAAGGGATTGAAAAATCTAGCATGAAATGCCATCTTTAAAGCTTCCCAAGTTTGTATTTGCCCAGGTGGCAGACTTACAAACCATGAAAAAGTTGTCCTAGTTAGAGACAACCCAAACAGTTGTAATTTGTAAAAAGGATTGTTACCAATTTCCCCTAACTGTGCTGTGAAACGCCCCACATGCTCTATAGTAGAGGATCCATCCTCTCCAAAAAAAGCATGAAAATATGGTGGCCTGTAATTCCTTGGGAGAGGATATTCATTAATAATCCTTTCTGGAAAAGGTCTTTGATAAGCAGGTCGGTTGGCCATCTGAGGATTTAGGCCAAACTGAACCCTCAATACGTGAGCAATTTCATCACCCAAACGAAAATGTTGATGATTAGGAATATCAATGGGATTTTCCACAGGAATAAGAATAGGATCTTGAACATGTCCCCCTGGCCTTTCCTCCCTTGTAATGTTTGGCTGCACATTCTCAACCCTTGGCCCCAAAGGAATATTATTTGGGAAAGTCAGAGGAGTCTTTCTCCTATCTGTTCGGTTGAAGGTTGTGGCGCTTGGAAGTGTGCTGTCCACATATGATGGCCCTGCAAAATTTGCTTGCATTCTTGATGGTGACACCCCTGGCGGTGTCTGGGTGGGTTGAAGAGTGACCCTTGACAATGCTTGATCTAACATATTTTGCATAAGGTTTTGTTGCTCACGCAATATGTTTTGCATAGCCAGATTATGCTGATTGTTCAATTGTTGAACATAAGACATCCAATCGGTAGGTGGTTGGGGAATCTCCCCTGGATTTGGCATGACAGGTGGTGAAATATTTTCTCCCACCGGTGCTAATGATGATTGAGGTTGTGAGCCTGCCATACTGATTTTTCTGATAATTCGTCTGGACCTCAATCGTATAAAATTTTCTGTTGATGTAGGATCAGCAATCTTGCCTTTCTCCCACTGTGGTCGCCAATTTGTTGATGTATTTTTTCAACAAACAAAAAGTAAAATCCGAAAATAGGAAATTATTTTTGAACTTGATATATTTAGCATCTGAGATTAGAAATATCTAAACACTATACGGTACAGAAAATTAACTGGAAATTAAAATGCTGGAAATTTAAAGTGGTGATCCCCGAATCTGACTTTGCTTTTGTTGAAGTTGATTGAAGATAACCTGTGAGTTGCAAATTTTAATCCTTAAATACTCTTCAGAAACGGTACTGGAAACCGTCGCCTGAACGGTTACAACGTTTTTTTTTTTCAACCGTCTGCTAACCCATCTCATGCTTACACGTGCCCTCAGCCGACCAAATTATCATTCTCACTCACTCTCAACAGTATCCAACTCTCTGGGCCGACCGCAGACCTTCCGCCCTTTTGGCCAGAACGCAACTCTTCCGCCCTTTTTGGACCGACTGCAGTCCTTCCGCCTTGTTGGTCCGACTACAAACCTCCCGACTTCCAGACCACCCGACTTGTTGGTCTAGCCGCAAACCTCCCGACTTACAAACCATCCGACTTGTTGGTCCAACCGCAAACCTCCCGACTTACAGACCATCCGACTTGTTGGTCCAGCCGCAAACCTCCCGACTTACAAACCATCCGACTTGTTGGTCCAGCCGCAAACCTCCCGACTAGCTCGATCACCTCAATCGTTAAGCCCATTTTTCTTTCATCTTGGGCTTTTTAACCTAATTCTAAATTTCATACGTAACAATTTTATTACACATTCATTGTTAATTCGTTAAAAGTTCAAGAAATTAAAGAAAATATGCTTATATAATATATTGTAGCAATGATTGCCTGCTGCGAAATACATTTGTATTTTTGAATATTTTTCTTTATAAGAAATTATTTTTCCGAAATAAATTTAATAATTTATAAGATCCGTGCAAGGCACGATCAACACACTAGTATCTTTATATACAAAAACCAGCATGGCAGTCTTAACTTCTTTTTAGTTTAACTTTTATATTTCTACATGTGAGTCTTGTATCAAGAAGTTCCAAACAGGTTCACTATTTTGTTCAAGGAATTAGCTTGTAAGGAAGAATACTTTTTAAACATTGTTGTATTAGAAGGCATATAGTATAGTACCGAATAAGGAACATAAATAATTAGGATGTACCGAGTAAATCTCCCAATCAAGAAGATAGAATTCCGTGCAGTTGCGCGGATTTAATGTATGGTGGCTGGAGTAAATGTACCCAGCAGTAATAAATGCAATCGTTGCTTCGCTGACTTGTGCGCTCGCTCACAAATTCTATGTAGCAGCCCGAATTTCCGCGCTCATAAATGCAATCGCCGCTTGCTTTTTGTGCATGTCATTCTGCGCTCATTGTTTTTTGCATGGCCGTCGCTTATTTTCCGTGCAGCCACCGTTGCTTACTTCAATGTCAAATTTCCGCGCCAGCAATGACCGTTAATCATTGACTTCCGTGCGTTGTCTTTTGCGTTAACCATCGACTTTTGTTGACTTTCGCACCAACGGCTCTTTTTTGCTCTCGAAACCATTTTTTCGCTTTTTGAGACCAAATTTGAACTCCCAAATTAGTTTTCAATCATTTCACCTGTATAAATAATAAATACTTTATAAATATCTATTTAAATAAATATATTTAATAAAATTAATTTAGCTAAAATTAAATACTTAAATAACACAAATAATGCCAAAAAAATATAATTTAAGGAACACATCAATTAATTTAATTTATACACCAAATAAATTATAAATTACACCTAAAAATTAATAAATTAATATTATACATACAATATGAAATAAATACAATTATTAGAATAAATTAATATAAATAATACTAAAATTCGACATAAATAATTAAATAAATATAAACTATAAAATATGACAAAATCAAGAGTTATCAATTATTGTTTGAGTCTTCAGAATACAACTTACGTGAGAGACGGAAGAAACATCTGCAAGCCTCAAGCAGCTCGTATGGATTCATGAAGGTGTATGCTCGCAAGAAGTATTAATCGATTGATTCCAAATTGTCCGCCTGTTTGTTTGTTCAATTTCGTAGCCTTGATTCTATGATTGAATTGAGATTAGAAGTCAGAGAATTGATCATATCCATATCATAAATTTGATATCAGAGCGGTTATCAATTGTTGCTTCGAGTTGTGATTACTATGTGTTTGATCATATGTCTCTATGTCTAGTTTGATCTAATCCATTTTTGATATAGCATTTGATCCAATTTGTTTTGAAAAATCTATTAAATCCAGTTCGTATTGAAGATTGTTGGAGATTGTTGAATTCGTGTTGATTGGAAATAAATGATAGTTGTTGAAAATAATTTTTTTGTTGTTGTAAATTTTTTCTCTCCGGTGGAAATGAACACTAATTCCAATTCATTGTTGTTAAATGTGAGTAGTGTTTTTACTCGAAAAAACACAATGAATAGTGTCAAATATTAAAGTAAAATTGAGTTTTGACCATATAAATGAGTTTTGGTGGTGGTCAGATAAATTGTCAAATATTGAAGTAGAATTTTATGATCATATTCTTAGATTTGGTTTCCGAATAGTTTACTTAATTCGTGGGAGGCATTTTTGGTTTCACACACTAAATCTACTCTTGATGGTGCAATGACTTTAAATTATACAAAAAGTGAGAAAATGATAAGGAAAATGTTCATCATTTTCACAAATAGAAGTTGCAAAGCATAAAATGAGACATAAAAATAAAAATGCTAACAATGGTGGGCAGAAGAGCATATCCTAATCTCTCTCTGTAAGAATATTAAGTGTTATTAACGTCATAAAAAAGGCTATATCCAGAAATGTTGGTTCATCCATCCTCTCGATTTTGGTAAAGAGACACAAAAACATAAGCACTAGAGTTGATTTCGAGCTTAATTTTACATGCAAAGTTACTCTACACCCTGAATTAATATCATCTTATTATAGACAGCAGATAATATATAATTCTAAAATTCTAATACATATATGTATGTATATTTATTATGACAAACCTAATATATTGCAAATTATACTCAACAAGGCAAGTCACACTTGACGGCCATCTCTTAACGTAACTAAATTTGAAGAGTGTTCTCACCAAACACCCATAAAGCCAATTGCCGGGGCCGAACAAACTACATACGTTAATGTTTCTAAAAAGCAAAGCCAAATAAATACCATAGCATATAATGAGTTCTCATTAAAACCCAAACCATACACAGCAGCAGTAATATCCATAAACCCTAAACCAACACGCTCCAAACTGCCATAGCCACCAAGTCCATCATCACACACACAAATAACAACTCAAATTACCAACCCCTACTACTACTTAAAATACCAACCATCAAACTCAAATGTCCTGCACTCGCTCTCTCTTTCTCTCTCCCTCCACATAATGGTAATGTGAGGTTTGCATTCCACAGCTGTATAAACTAGCTAGCTGATGATAACTGCACTGCCATTTCAACCCAATACACCCTTGTAATTTCTTCTTCTTCGTATCAATCACATGGTCGCCATCACCATCACCATCACCATCACCATAGCAGCTGTCATCCTTTCAAGGTTTACCAACCTACCACCGCCACTTTGATTCAATGCACACAAATAAATAGCACAAGCAGTTACTACACTATACTAGTTTCTCACAAATAAATTAAAAAAAAAAAAAAAAAATGCACCCAAGCACAATCAATATCTGAAAATGGGATTATGAATAACAAAACAAAAGATTCGAGACAACATACATACCTTAGAGTGCATCCCTTCACTTTTGTTTTTCTGTCAGAATCGGAGCAGCTCAGTCCCGCGCATGCCCCTGCGCACCAGTGCAGCCTTGCCGCCGCCCCATTCGCTGCACTGGATTTAGACAAGTTGATTGATTGCTATTCAGAATCTTCATAAATTTCACCTTCATCAGAAATCTCATCAAAAGCCCGCACATCCAGCTGATAGCGCAGAATCCCACCAATTCCTCCAAAGCCTCGGCAAAACTGAGATCCTTCTTGTGATTTGTTGGTAACAAATTCAAGTGTGCACCCAAATCGTCTATACTCATTGGCAAACCATTCAAGTAGTGACATCTTATCCTGTACTTCCAATTCAGAATTTGTAGCTTCATCCCTGAAGTTGCTCTGATTTGCTTCCTGCTCCTTGTTCAAGTGTTTTATGATAGTTTCACCAGTGGCAGCATCCTTCAGCACATATCGAGCCACGTCCAGATTTTCCCACACAATAAGAGTCTCCACAGCACCCATTTCAAGAACTTTCAATGTGTCCTCAACACCAAACACATATTTTCCCGTATCCTGGCTAATCTCCTCAAAGTACTTTCCAATCAAACGCTTCTCTTGAATAAATTTCACATTAGATAAGATTTCAGATGACAGTTCAATTGCCTGGTTGAAACCATTTTCACCACCATAAGAGACATCCACTACATTCAGAATTTTTGCCTGTAGACGAGGATCGAACATATCAGATTGACTGAGTTCTGTCTTGAAGTCAGCTGAACCAGCAAGTATGAGTCCAGCCACATTCGGTTGGCTTGTCTGTGGATTGATATAAAATTGAGTGGCAAGCTCTGCAGTTTTCCTCACATAGTTGTGACGCTTCTCCATACGCAGCCGAGCAAAACGCAAAGCAGATTGCCCTCCTCTTCCATGTTTCTTAGGGAGGTCCACAGTGAACTTGTGAAGAACCTCCCTAGTATTGCCACTCAGAGTCCCAAAAAGGGTTCCATTACCATCCATAACAATAAATCCAAACTTGTCATCAGATTCCAGAAGTTCATTGAGCGCCTCAGTGTGGAACTTGTTGTCACAGAGATAAAGTGACGCATTGATGGGCCTGAATGGCTCAAAATCAATTGTCACTTTCTTTTCCTTCCCATCCTCAGTAACAATGGTTCCAGTGTACAGCACCAGCCCATTTGTAGGGACTTTGCTGTACAATTTCAACCTCTGCTGAGCAGAAGTGATTGCAGAGAGAACAGATTGGCGGTTCACCCTGCTTTTGATGTTAGATGCAGTTCCATACTCATCTCCAAGCATCTTTGTAACACGAGATACTTGATCACGTGGAGGCATGATGAGAGAAATCATGCTAGTACCATTGCCTCGAGCAGCTTCCAGTGCCTTAATAAGCTTCTTGATTTTCCATATTTCAATATTCTTATCAGTTTCACGACCATCAGCCATTGCTTTTAATTGTAAGATAGAAGTTGCAGACAGTACTGAAAAAACACAAGAAGAAACATTCATTATGTAAAGGAAAATAATGTGATAATGCTATTACAGTATACAATTGAGGTGAAAATAATAAGTATCACCAACTAGTCTGTAAAATGGAAGAAGTAAGCAATATGATATCAAATGAGCACTTGAACTGATAGCTAATCACTTAGTTCTAGAATATCATTGCAAGTAGAATATCAATACAGAATCACAACAGATTAATTTGTACCAACCTAAATTGCACCTCATCAAGAATCCAAAGATATTGAAACACAGAATGGTATTCACACTAAAGGGATATCCATCACAGAAAAGCTATACTGATCCCACACATGCAAATTACCAAAAAATTCCCTAGTGCCCCCGCATGCCATGGCCATATATTTAGATAATTAAACAGACCCTTAACAAAGTATTGCTGTACAGCTCACAAAATATCCCCTAATGTCCCACATGCCATGCAATAGATTTAGATAATGAACGGATCCTTAACAAAGTATTGCTATGCAACAAATATAGAGGCGTCTTGGTTTAAAAAACAAACACAGACAGCTAATTTCTGATTTTAAGAAAAATAATAATAAGAATAATAAACAACAAAACAAAACAAAATACAAAACAAAACATATTAGTTTACCAAGTGCACTGTCACATAAATAAATTAAGTGAAACAAGCTAAAGAAAACCCAAATAGGCCAACAAATAGGCATATTCTTCGGCAAACGCTACTTCAAAAGCTAGAGCCAAAACAAACATAACAAATTTAAGACTTGCAGGTAAAGAGGCTGAGATCAAATGATTGTTCGGTACACATCAGATTAAAAACATTGTAGAGCCTCACTTGAAATCAATAATCGCTCAAAGAGAAAAGACCCAAATGCAAAATTACTCCAAGGTTTATAAAACCAAAAATCATATTGCAATTATTGAAATTTTTTCCAATTTTCCAACACCACCACCATCAGCAGCTAGTTGTGATTTGGAAGTCATATCCCAAAAATTCCAGCCGAAAATGGTTGTTAAAGCGATTAAAGTATAAACACAAAAGGACAATAAATTCTTCAAAATATTAAATAAATTTCTCTATGACGAAAAACAACATGGAGACGTCACAGTTGCTTAAATTTAATATTTCTTCTGGATTCACGCTTCCGATCAGGAAACCAAAAAAAAAAAAAAAAAACCCTCATCGGCAATCATACGAGTATAAGAAAGTTCATCGGACAATTTATTGACAAAATTCTATTTAAAGATACAAAGGAAAAACAAATAATCGATCGCACAGATAACATGCAATAATTTAGATAAATCGAACCGAATCAATAAAATATAGAGAGAGGAGGAGAGAGGAGAAGAAGAGAGAAATACCGAGGACGATGAGGGCAAATGGTCTAGCCACACACGCAGCAGCTGTTCTAGGAGAAAACGTAACCGACATAGGTGCATATATATATAGAGAGATGAATATATAGAGAGGTGTATTAAGGAACCCTAAGTCCAAGCAGAACCGTGTGCACAGGGATGTCAAATGGGGCGGATTAGCTCCGGATCCGCCCCGGATTCGTTTTTAATAGGGCGGGTTCGGGTCTAAATAATATATTTTGGAACGGGTTGTAGATTTAAAATTTTAAATCCGACTGGGTTCAGGGCGGATTACGGATTTTACTAAAAATCCGCCCCAATCCGGACCCAAATTCGAACTCGGATATTTTTTAAATTATTATAACTAATATATATGTACATTTATATAACAAAAATATATTATTTATTTACTTAAATAATTTTAAATATAAAATTCAATTAGTCAACTGCTCCAAATAATTTTTTTAAATTATTATACCTAATATATGTATTTTATATAATAAAAATATATTATTTATTTATTTATCTTATTTTTATGGATCAATATTTGATTGTTTTTAGATTTTTTTGACTTTTAATGTTATTTGTTTTAGTATTCGATTGTTAAAAAAATATTTATTATTATATATTTTTAAAAAAACGGGTTTACCGGGTTGGCCCCGAACCCGTGAGGCGAGTCCTGGGGCTGGATGGAAGCGGGACGGGACGGATCTCGGAGCCTAATATTTTCTAGCGGGGCGGGTTTCGGGGCCTGCAGAACCCTTCCCGAACCCGCCCCGTTGACATCCCTATGTGTGCACCTAAAAATCCGTGAGAGTTACTTTTCATTCTATCTGATTCATATAATAATTTATCAAAATTATACTCCATAAAATTTTGGTAAATCGTTTTTATTTTATTAAACACGTTTTTAGGTATGGTTGTTGTCGCTGGAATTTATCGAAATCGACAATAATTGGATTCTCAATTCTATTCAAAAAAAATATCCGAACTTGGCCTCACAACGAAAGTTAACGATTGTAATTGCACAGGAAAATTAAATTACTAAATTGAAAGAATCGGAAGAAACAGTGGAAACAAAAAAGAATTGGATTATAAAATGAATTAAAAAAACCATGAATTTAGAAAAAAAAAATAAGAAAAGCAAAAAAAAAAAAGCAAAAAAAGATAAAAAATTGAATCGTGTGTATTATTTTTTGGATGGATACCTCTTTTTCATATATTGGCTACCCTTGCTTTCGGGTTGGATTGTCAATCACCTCCGGAGGCTCAAAATATGTGGAAGTAACAAATACCCTCACAAAAATATTTGGGCAGAAAATTTGCCAAACTTTGAAGCCCAATATTTTTGTATGAGATTTCGGCAGTACCTTGGTCCGAGCTTCATATTGTTTCATCCCGCAGCGGCAGGGAGCTGGTCTGGGTGGTTTTAGGATCGGATTCATTGGGAAGTGCGGCGGTTGGGAGTAAAGCTTCTTGATTTTTTGAGTAAAATTCAACCACCTCGACCTTGAAGTTGTCTTCGTACTGTAAGGCTCGCTCCAAGTCTCGATCGTTGGTTATGATGTCGAGACTCACCTCTGAAATTCTATCATCTTTGAGAGCCCTAATCATATAATCATCATCCATATATTGAGCTTTTGGATCGTTCGGAGGAAGTTGTTCATCCGGGGCAACTTTGTTGTTCGAAATCACTCGTTTTGGCCTCCACTCTTGTCGGATCTGGCGTGGATGTCGCAAACCACTCTTGTCCAATACAATTTTATTTTGATATGTCCGTGTATGGCTTACTCGTAGCTCATTTCCTTGCTGCCCTATCTCCTTTTGATTGGAACTAGTTGTCTGGCGCCGACGTAGCTTTCTTTGTCTTCGCGTTTTCGTCTTCTTTTTCCTCCGGTCGCATGTCCGATGCTCATCCCTCGGGGGCTGCTTATAACGCCGCGTCGGATGAAAGATTATCACCATTCGGTCCACCGAGACCACCCTCCATGTCTTTCCATTTTTCTGAAAATGGATTTTTGCAAATGTATTGCTATGGTAACTCCGGTTTCCGTTGACCCTTGTTGGTCTGTCAAGATCTGGGGCTATTTTGTCCCGATTTGACAGAGTTGACCCTCTCGGAGTCGGCGGGTCTTTCCAGATCCTTTACGACACTGATGATGCTTCCAGAGGTAGCGAGGGTGGCAGATCTACATCCTTTATCGCCCTCGGATGTGGCGTCATCGTCGGGGCTGCTTTCCGAATAATTTTTAGAGCTGGATGTGCTTTCGGAGGTGGCAGGTCTGTCATCTGGGTAATATCCGAAGCCAGAAGTACTCTTGAAAGTGGCGGAGCTGTCCCTCGGGCAGCGTTTGGAGCTAAAAGTACTGCATGAGGTGGCGAAACTGTCCTCCAGGCAATATTTGGGGCTTGAGGTGCTCCCGGAGATGGCGGGACTATCCTCCGGGCAGTGTCCGGAGCTGGAAGTACTGCTGGAGGTGGTGGGGCCATCCTCCGGGCAGTGTTTGGAGCTGAAAGTACTGCCGGAGGTGGTGGGGCTATCCTTCGGGCAGTATTTGGAGCTAGAAGTATTGCCGGGGGTGTCGGAGTTGTCATTCGGGCAGAGTTTGGAGCTGGAAGTATTGCCGGAGGTAGCGGGGCTGTCCTCCGGGCAGTGTCTAGAGCTGGAAGTGCCACCGGATATACCTCTAAGGTCATCCGTGATGCCTTTGGCGTTGTATATGCTGCTAGAGGTGCCTCTCGAGTTATCTGTGGAGCTAGTGGTGCTTTTGGAGGAGTCGGAGCTGCCCCCCAAGTCATCCGTGGAGCTGGTGGTGCTTTCGGAGGAGTCGGAGCTGCCCCCAAGTCATCTGTGAAGCTGGTGGTGCTTTCGGAGGAGTCGGAGCTGCCCCTCAAGTCATCCGTGAAGCTGGTGGTTCTTTCGAATGAGTCAGAGCTGCCCCTCCCAAGTCATCTGTGGCGCCGCTAGAGCTGGAAAGTTCCCAAATGGTACCGAAACCCCCTGATTTGGAAATCTATAATCTTGGGGCTGCCCGTACACCGCGGGATAATTCATCCTATGGTATACTCCTTGCTCCCAATGCGGAGGCGGCGCCGATGAGGACGGTACATTTGATCCCCATGCCACTGCGACGGCCGAAGGTGCTGATTCCCAAGGTCCCAGAGGAGGTGGGGCTGCCCCCAGGGTACACTCGGAGGTGGTGCAGTTGCCTCCCAAGTAATTTTGGAGGCCGGAGAAATGGTTGGAGGTGTCGGGGCCATGTTCACCCATGCCCCCCAAGCATCGACGGCCGCTACTTATTTATTGTGATCCAAAATCGATGGATGGGTATCTGTTCCACCAAATAAAGGGTTAGAGTACCATTGAGAAGTTAGTGGCATTACCTCCGATGTTTCCTGAAGGACTCTAGAATGGCAGTTGCCCTGTAATAGCCTGCATGGAGGACGTCGCTGCTTCAGCTACGAGCTCATCCGGGGCACCCTTGTTGCTGGTCCTTTAAGTCGGTACGATTACGTTGCTGTACCAGAACATTTTCGAATGGGATCTGATGCTGCCCCAAATTCCACCTTTGACAGAGGATCGTTTCCGGCAGGTTCGGTGTTGGTCGTGAGAGCTTCTCCTTTGTGGATCTTTTGTCCTTCACCCATGCGAATTCATCGTGGATAATAAGCTTTAGTAAATCCATAAGGTACCAAGAAAGCTTCGGTGCCGACCTGTGGAATGCCGTTTGGATCTCTTCCTGGATCTGACCCTGTAAAACGCTAGTCGGAATTGTCACCATACTTTCCATACCTTCTGGAGCCGTAGAGTACTCACGCGTGAGATCTCTTTGGAAATATATGGCGCTAAATTTTTGCCGACGACTCGTTTTTCTTTCGACATGGAGGTGCTGTCCGGAGATGATATTTTGCGATTCCTTAATTATATGAAATGCGAGACTCGTCGGAGTCCCACTGGGTGTGCAATTTGTTATCGCTAAAATTTGTCAATGACGGCCCAACGAATTTAGGCCAGTCGAAATCGACAAGAATTGGATTCTCCTGCCTACTCAAAAAAGTATCTAGGCTTGGTCTCACAACAAAAGTTAACGATTGTAATTGCACGGGGAAATTAAACTAAATTGAAAGAATCGGAAGAAAGCAGTAGAAACAAAAAGGAATCGGATTATGAATGGATAATTAGAAAAATAACATGAATTTAGGAACAAAAATAAGAAAAGCAAAATATATAAAAACTGGATCGTGTGTATTATTTTTTGGATGGATCCCTTTTTTTCATATCTTGGCTCACCTTTAAATAACATTTGATGAGCCTTATCCGTAATATCCTCACTTTCCCCATTTTTGTTCCATCATTTTCTCCAATTTTCTATTTTATTTAGGAAAGTTCTTTGATCACTCCCATATTATCTCCCTCATCCATATTAAAAATGTCCTTATCCATACATAAATTGGGGTTGGATCTGGACTGTTTGGGCTGACTCATCTACTCCTTCGGGCTGGATTGTCAATCATCTCCGGAGACCTAAAATATGTGGGAGTAACAATAGTAAAACAAGCTAATTTTAATGTTTGGTAAATTAATGTTTTCAATTAACTTATTGAGTCCAAAAAACTAATTTTGAAAAAATTGTATATGCCCCACATTTCAAATTAGCTTTTTCATTTTCATTTTTATTATTTCTTATTTACCCTTAAAATTAATTAATTTTTCACATATATTAATATATTTTTTACTACACTATTTATTAATTATTTGGATATATTTTCTTCTAACATTTATAAATTTATGTTTGCAAATTTAAAATAATTATTTCTTTTATATGTCAATTTTCTCATTTATAAAATATTTCATTTTTTTAGAATAAAAATAATATAAAATTAATAATATTATTAATTCATTTATATAGTATTTTTATCACCTGATATTTTTATTAAAAATAAATATATTTATGTAAAATGAAATTTAATGTAAATATATATCAATTTAAAATTAATCTAATAAAACCACATATACTAAATTTGCATTAATTTTTAATGATGTATAAATTTGAATTAATTTTTTTCAAAATATTTTTTTAAAAAATAAATATCTTAAAATTTTTTTCCTAATTTTTAAAATTAATTGTAATAAAATTCTAAAAAAAGCCTACCCATCAAAAAACTCAATTATATATTTTGAAAATAAAATATAAAATATCCTTAATTGTCATTTTACGTATAAACAATTAATACAAAATTGATATTTTACCAAACACTTTAGCACAACCGGCTAATATATTCAGCTAGTAAAACCAGCTAATCGAATAAGTTAACAACTAACAATTAATCGAATCAACTAACAGCTAAAAACTAACAACTAGTAAAACCAGCTAATCGAATAAGCTAACAACTAAAAACTAACAATTAATTGTCAAACACCCCCTTGGTCACGTTAAGGGTGTATTAAAATTGTATTGAATTCAGATTTTATTGAACTATGAAAAGTTAGATGAATTTATATAAATTTAAAAAATTTATATAATTTATATAGCGTTTGAATTTCGAAAAGTTAGATGAATTTATATTGATTTAAAATTTTCATATAGTCTATATAGCGTTATAATTTTATTTATTAATTTAAATAAATTTTTATAAATTTAATTGAATTGTTTAGAAATTTATATACATTTTACAGGATTGTAAAATATTTTTTTTATTAATTTATATAATATGTATAAATTTATATGAGATATATTTATAAATAAAAAATATATAAATAATTAAATAAAAATACTAAAAATATAATAATTAAAATAATATATATATATGAATATATATTATATATTATTAAATGTATATTAATGGTAACATAATACTATTTTTATATATTAATATTTTAATTATATATATGCATATGTATTGTTAATTTAAATAGTTTGATGTGAAATAATGAGATAAAATAAATATAGAGAGGGATAATGTTAATGAGATAATGGGTTATGATGATTTTGGAGGGTTGGGTTGAAACCCAACTGGTGTGTTACTAATTATTTTTGGAGTAGCATCGTAGCTTTACTTTATATTTTAGTTAATTTTTTTAAATTTTATTATTTTTAGGTTGTATTGTATAATTTTATTATAAAAAAATTAATGAATAATTTAATATTTTGAACAGTGATATAATTTTACTTTTTAAAAAGTAATGTATAATTTTATTTATTTAAAAATAATATATAATTTTTTTGTTTTGGAAATAATTATGTTATATATTGTCCATAAAAGTTGGTCGATAATGCAAAAAATAATTAAAATTTGGTGTAATTTATAAATATTAAAAAATTTATAAAACAATAAAAAAAAGGAATATATAGAGAATATAATTTTTAGAGTAAAAATTGAAATTTATCGGTTGGAGTGAAATTACTAAAGATCGGCTTGGGTTATGACCTCAAGTGATTTATATTCAAATCATCTCCATATGTTTTTTAATTAAA
Source organism: Andrographis paniculata (assembly GCF_009805555.1). Classification (NCBI taxonomy): domain Eukaryota; kingdom Viridiplantae; phylum Streptophyta; class Magnoliopsida; order Lamiales; family Acanthaceae; genus Andrographis; species Andrographis paniculata. The sequence goes on along the minus strand of NW_026137607.1, from coordinate 2,665,447 downwards.
TTTATTTAACTATTTTTTTTTAATGCAAGAGAAAAATATGATATTATTTAGATTTCAATTTTAAACATATATTTTTGAAAACTTTGCTAATATTTTTCTATTATATTATAATTCTTAAAATTATTTTATTATTTTTTCTAATGTATTTTAATTTTAAAATTATTATTATTTTATTAGAAAATTATAATAATATTTAATAAAAAAATAATTTTTTTAAAAAATGTTACCATAATATTCATCACTTCTAATAATAATAATATTATTATTATTATTATTATTATTATAATATTATAAATATGTATATATCTTAATGTATATATGTCTACGTATATATAATATATTTATTGTAAAGAGAATAATAGATAGAGAGAGAAGTGAGATTAAGAAAGTGAGTTTTCTTTGAGTGAAGATTATTATTACATTTATTTATAGTGCAATAGTAACAATACTCTATGGATAACAATTAGCCACCAAGGCATTCATAATGATATACGTAGTGTAGATCTGTATACTACGTTTACAATACTTCTCCTTGAATGCTTTTATGTGAAGAATGTGCCTCGTTAAATCCTTACCATGAAAAAATCTTGTGGAAAAAAATCATAGTATAGGAAAAAGAGTACATCATTCTTGTATTAATGTGCTCCCCCTGTTTTGGACTTCATTTGATGTCTTTCATCCGACGCATTCCAATTCTTTGCACCAGTTTGTTGAATGTTGCAGTCGGTAGCGCATTCGTAAACAAATCTGCAAAATTTTCGGACGATCGAATTTACTGCACATTAATTTCACCACTTTTCTGAAGATCGTGAGTGAAAAAGAATTTCGGAGATATGTGCTTTGTCCGATCGCCTTTAATATATCCTCATGTTAATTGAGCTATACAAGTTGCATTATCTTCAAATAATATTATGGGAGGTAATATATCATCGGTAATCAAGCCACAATTTTTCTGAATATGGTGAGTCATGGACCTCAACCAAACACATTCACGACTGGCTTCATGAATTGCTAAAACCTCAGCATGGTTTGAAGAGGTAGCTGTTATTGTCTGTTAGCAGATCTCCAAGAGATTGCGGTTCCACCATAAGTAAATAAATAGTCAGTTTAAGATTTTGCTTTATGTGGATCAGACAGATAACCAGCATCAACATAACTAATTAATTCATTTCGAGATTCACTCGAATAAAATAAACCGAGGTCATGAGTCCCCTGAAGATAACAAAAGATGTGTTTGATACCATTCCAATGGCGTTTTTGTGGGGGATGCGCTAAACCTGACCAGTAGATTTATTGAAAAAGATATATTTGGCATGGTACAATTTGCAAGGTACATTAATGCGCCAATAGCGCTGAGATATGGTACCTCGGGGCTAAGTATTTCTTCATTTTCTTCTCTTGGCCTAAATGGATCTTTAATGGGATCAAGTGATCTAACTACCATTGGTGTACTCAGAGAGTGAGATTTATCCATATAAAATTGCTTTAATACCTTTTGGGTATATGTGGACTGATGAATAAATATCCCATTGTCCACATGATTCACTTGTAATCCCAGACAACATTTTGTCTTTCCAAAATCTCTGATCTCAAATTCTTTATTTAGATATTTAACTGCAAGTTGGATCTCTTTAGAAGTTTCAATTAGATTGAGATCATCAACATATATTGCAATAATGACAAAATTTGATCCATTTTTCTTTATAAAGACGCATAGGCATATTGGATAATTAGTATAAGCTTCTTTTATTAAACATTCACTAAGACGGTTATACCACATTCGCCCTGATTGTTTAAGTTCATACAATGACTTTTTCAATTTGATGGAATATGATTCCCTTGGGTTTATTTTATATGCTTCAGACATATTGAATCCTTTAGGAACTTTCATATAAATATCAGTATCCAAGGAGTCATAAAGATATGCAGTAACTACGTCTAAAAGACGCATATCGAGTTTTTCTCGCACTGTTAGGCTCATAAGGTATCTAAAAGTTATTCCATCAACAACTGGAGAGTATGTTTTATCAAAATTTACTCCAGGTTTTTGTGAGAATCCCTGAGCTACAAGACGGGCTTTATATCTCACAATTTCATTATGCTCATTTTTTTTCGTACAAACACCCATTTGTATCCAACTGGTTTTATACCATCCGGTGTTTGAACTATTGGTCCTAAGACCTCCTTTTTGTATAATGAGTCAAGCTTTAATTGAATCGCATTTTCCTATTTTGGCTAGTCATTCTTTGCCGATATTCATGAACCGATTTTGGCTCTGGATCCTCATTTTCTTCTATTATATCAAGTGCTAAACTGTATACGAAGGCATTATCGATAATTGTCTCTTTACGGTTCCAACGTTTTCTTGAAGTAATATAGTTGATTGAGTTTTCAATAATCTCATCATGTTCTTCAAGATCGTGCTCTTGTGGAGTAATTATTTCAAGGTAGACTTCCTCGTTAGATTGAGGTTTATCAATGTCATTCATGATATTTTCATGATTATCACCATTAATTCCTCTTTTCTTTCGAGGATGTTTGTCTTTGGAACCGAGTGGTCTACCACGCTTTATGCGTATCGCTGATTGATTAGCACTTGTAATTTGTCCATCAGGGACAATTATTTTAGCCGGAGCATTAGCAGCTTGGATATATGATTGAGTGACTTTGCTCGAGTCATTGAATGCATCCAGTAACTGATTTGCAATATTTTGCAAATGTATAATGCGTTGAACTTCTAGTTCACACTGCTTTGTACGAGGATCACAAAAATTCAATGGGATTTTTCAATTAATATCCCTTTTCGGTTCATTTCTGTCTCCCCCTAATGTAAAAAAATATGATTATTTGAAATGACAATCTGCAAATCTTGCAGTGAATAAATCACCTGTCATAGGTTCAAGATATTTTATAATTGACGGAGATTCATATCCGACATAAATGTCCAATCTATGTTGAGGACCCATTTTTGTACGTTTGGGGGGTGGAATAGGAACATAAACAACACACCCAAAAATATGAGATATATTTGGTTCGTGACCAAATACTATTTGCATTGGGGAATAGTTATGATAGCTTGTCGGCCTCATTCTTATAAGTGTTCCTGCATGCAAGATTGCATGCCCCCAAGTTGAAACGGGCAACATAGACATCATTAGTAATGGTTTAGAAATCAATTGCAATATTTTAATAAGTGATTCTGCCAGGCCATTTTGTGTATGAACATGAGCAACTGGGTGCTCTACATTAATTCCAATCGACATGCAATAATCATCAAATGCATTCGATGTATATTCACTAGCATTATCCAGACGTATAGTCTTAATTAGATTATCGAGGAATTGTGCCCGTAATTTAATAATTTGGGCAAGCAATCTCGCAAATGCCATATTGCGAGTAAATAATAAACAGACATGGGACCATCTCGTAGATGCATCAATAAGCACCATAAAATATTTAAATGACCCACACGGTGGGTCTATTGGCCCACATATATCCCTGTGTATTCTTTCCAAAAATGTAGGTCATTCAATACCTACTTTAGCTGGCGATGGCCTGGTTATCAATTTTCCCTTAGTGTAGGCAACACAGGTTTACTCATTTGAGTTTAACATTTTTTGATCTTTTAATGAATGGCCATACGAATTCTCAATTATTCGTCTCATCATTATACTGTCAGGATGCCCAAGGTAATCATGCCATATTTGAAAATCGGTAGTCTTTTGATCTACCGTGAGGTGTGTTTCAACAACACCTAATCTGACATAATATAAGCTAGTAGAGAGTGAGGGCAATCTCTCAATGATGCATTTCTTTTTATCAATGATATTGGTGATCAATAAAAATTCACCATCGGTATCACTCATAGTTTCAGTGTGATAACCATTTTTCCGAATGTCATGAAAGCTCAGTAAATTTCTTCGAGCTTTAGTGGCCAACAATGCATATTGTATCACAATTTTCGTCCCCGCGGGGAGAAATATAATGGCTTCTCTAGAGTCTTCAATTAATTTTGCACTGCCACTTATTGTATTGACATACATTCTTTCTTTTTTCAAATGGGAGAAATATTTTTCGTGTTTCAATATAGTATATGTCGTTGCACTGTCAATGAAACACATATTTGCATCATTTTGATTGGCATCCATTTAACCTTCAAATATAAATAAACACAGTATTAATAAAGGCAAATACAAATATTACAAAATGCATTACAAAAATGTATGAGATAATTTTAAATATTACAAAATATAATGTAAAATGACATAATATGTATATCACTGGAGTTTGCTGGATCTACGACAAAATCTGCTATATCAAGATGCGTTGTGTCGTAATCCAAAAGATCATCATCGGGGCCATCATCATTATTAATATGATTAGTCTCGACCTCATTCCCCTTTTTCTGCAGTGAGGCTTGATAAAGATCGGCTAGGTGTTTGGCTGTTCTGCAGGTATTGGCCCAATGGCCTTCAATGCCACACCGATTACAAATGCCGATTTGCCTCTTTCCCTGTTTAGCTTTTTCGGCTATATCCCCATATTGGAGTTTACTCTGCATCCTGTTAACGTCAAAACTACGGCGATTGTAAGTGGTATTTCGACCGCGTTAACTCTCACGACCACGACCACGTCCACGGCCTCTACCACGCCCCCGACCTCATTCAGAAAATGTCACATTCGCTTCAGGGAGCGGATTGGAACGAGTGGGTCGGGAATGATGATTTTTCATCAATAACTCATTATTTTGCTCAGCTAATAAAAGACATGCAATGAGCTGTGAGTACTTTTGAAATTTTTTTTTTTCGCGATACTGCTATTGCAGCACATCATTAGAAGCATGAAAGGTAGAGAGAGTCTTTTCCAATTTATCATTCTCAGTAACATTTTCTCTGTAGAGTTTCAACTGAGATGTAATCTGATGGATAGCAGAGTTGTACTCTGTAACAATTTTAAAATCCTACAACTGCAGGTTAAGCCAATCATGTCGAGCTTTCGGGAGAGTGATATATTTCAAGTGCCCAAATCTCTCCCTTAATTCATTCCACAAATCTAGTGGATCTTTCACCGTCAAATATTTAGACTGTAGAGGAATGTCCAAATGATGACGAATGAAAATAATATCCTTAGCCCGATCTTGGCTTGTGGCCGTATTTTCACTGACAATTGTATGAACAAGGCCCATAGAAACCAGATGCATTTCTACATCCAGGGACAAAGTTAGAAAATTATTGCCGGTGAGAGACAGAGGTTTAAAAGAAAATTTTGCCAGATTTTCCATAGTTTAGAAAATAGATAATATAGATAGTATAAAAATAAAACTTACCAAAAGTAAAATAGGCAAAAGCCTTCGTGCTGATAACGTGTTATATAATAATAATATTATAATATTATAAGTATGTATATATCTTAATGTATATATGTATACGCATATATAATAAATTTATTGTAAAGAGAATAATAAATAGAGAGAGAAGTGAGATTGGGAAAGTGGGTTTTCTTTGAGTGAAGATTATTACATGTATTTATAGTGCACTAGCAACAAGACTCTATGGATAACAATTAGCCACCAAGGCATTCATAATGATGATACGTAGTGTAGATGTGCATACTATGTTTACAATATAATAATAATAATAATAATAATAATAATAATATTTTTAATATAAAAATTTTTCATGACAATGAGATATTTCACACTATATTATTTATACATAGTTTTCAATAAGAATCCAACAAAATTATACGACATTAAAAAGAAATTATATATATTTTTCTTTGTCTTCAAAGAACGAATGATCTCGGTTTATTATATTCAAAGAATTCTTGACATGAATTGATTGAATATAAATATGTTGGGTATCTTTCTGACCCACATAAAGTCAAGTCTCAAACTGAGTATATATTTACTTACGGCGGTACAGTGCTATCCTGGAGATCCACTAAACAAAAATTAACTGCAACATCTCCGAATCATACTGAAATATTAGCAATTCATGAGGGTAGTTGAGAATCTGTCTGGTTGAGATCAGTGACTCACCACATTTTAAAGAATTGTGGTTTGAGATTAGAAAATGATAATCCTTCTACTATTTTATATGAAGATAATGCAGTTTGTATAACGCAACTAAAAGGAGAATATATCAAAGGAGATAGAACAAAACATATTTCACACAAAAAAAAAAACTTTACTCATGATTTTAAGAAAAATGATAACATAGATGTGTTGAATATTCGATCCAATGATTATTTAGTAGATTTATTGACTAAGGTTTTACTTACTGCAACGTCGAAAAATTGATAAAGAATATCGGGATGTGTTGATTACGAGATTTCAAGTGATGTTCACATCAGGGAGAGTATTTTTAATGCATGAATTACGTACTCTTTTTCCTTTACTAGGATTTTTGTTCTATTAAATTTTTTCTGGTAAGGTTCTAACGAGGTGTATTCATTGCAAGTTATGACACCTACATGTGAGTGTTATGATAGGTATCATTTAATGTGACTAATCATATTATATTGTATTTATAAATGCCTCTCACTGCAAGTGAATGAGATAGATTTCAATTCCATAATTTAGACTCTCCTTCTCGTATGGAGCTGACAAAAATAGGTGTTGTCCGAAAATTCGACCCAAACCCGACATGAAAAATATTATACTTTGGCCTAAGAAACAGGCCCAAAAAATTTCGGGCCGTGCCTAGCCTGGCACGAGTATAAACCGGGCAGTGCCCGGGCCTATCCATATCGGGCAGTTCCTGGCCCAGCTCGAATTTTAAATTAAATATAATTTTAGAAAATAAAATTATAAATATATTAACAAATAATCTTATATTAAAAATAAATGTATAGTTCAATGGTTTAGTTTGTATAGTGTAGATACGAAGTTATGACTTTAGCATAGGGCCGTGCTTGGTGACCCAGAATATTCTCGGGTTGGGCCGGGCCGGGCCGACACAAAAAATCGAACCAACCTGATTTGCCACCCCTATTCTCGTACTCTATCTCTCTATATCTCTCTTTCTTTATAGATTATATTTACACACTTCTATATATATATACATATATATACATACAATTTAAACATTATATACTTTATATTGTTATACTCCCTATGTTCTATCACAATTGATACTATTTCCATTTTTGTCTATCCCATAATAATTGACACATTTTTATTTTAGGTAATAATTATTAAATCAAAACATATTTAACAAATATAAATCAACTTAATTAACTACATAATATATAACATCATAAATGACGTATAACTCACTCAAAACTCCTTTATTTCTATTTTTCCCTTAAAAAAAACAAATATTTTTTTATTTATATTTCAAACTATACCTCTTTTATAAAATTAATTTATGTTAATTATAAGTAAATACAAATACTTTTTATTTACTTATATTATAAAAAATTTTGTTCACTACAAAATGATATATATATTGCATATATTTTTTATTGTTATATAATTTTTAAATATTTAAACATATATTTTATTTTTTAATTATATATATTAAAATTACTTTAAAACTATAAATATTATTAATTATATAAAAAATAACAAAATAATATCATAATTCATTATTATTAATTAATTAAACATCATTAACATAAATATTGTTTCTTTAATTAAATAGTTCAATTATGGTGGAACTGAGTGAGTATTTTATATATTTTTCATAGCATTGTTTTTTAATTTTATTGTTTTTAACAATAATATACTTTAAATGCTCAATAACTAATAAATTATTATTTAAATACATACTTATCAACATAAATAACTATATCAATTATTTTCTAAATATACATTTATCAATATGAATGATATAAAATATAGAAAAAAATAAGCATTAATTTATTATCTAATACTAGTGTATATCATGGAGTCATGTCTAGTACCATATATTTTTTCATACTTAAATAAATAAGTTATGATGTATCAATGTATTTATCAAATATTGGTTTATATATGAAAAATATATATATGTGGATTTATGTAAAAATATTTATATAAAGTTTCGCTTTTTATATAAATAATTAAAATACTATATGATATAACAAATATAGTTAATTTCAAAAGACATAAGTAGAAGAAATATATTGATCATAATTAATATTTACTTCATCGCAAGATAATTGACTCATTTTATTAGTGATACTGCATTCAAGGAAATAATATTTATTTAGTTAATAATAGTTAATGTAGTATTATTTTTTTTTATTTTTTATATAATTAATAATATTGATAGTTTTAGAATAAATTTAATATATAGATTAAAAAATTAGAATATATATTTAAATATTTTAAAAATTATGTCGAAATAAAAATATATATGCAATATGAATATTACTTTATAGATAATAAATCTATAATACTAATTTATTTATTTATAATTAACATAAAAAATATATATTTATTTATTTATAATTAACATAAACTAATTTTATAAAAAGAGCTGGAGTTTTAAAAGTAGATACAAATATTAATATTTTTAAGAAATAAAGGGGTTTGGAGTTGATCTAGATGATTTATGATGTTATATGTTACGTAATTAATTAAGTTGATTTATATTTATTAAATATATTTTATTTAAAATAGAAATATGTTAATTATTATGAAATAAAAATGAAAAATGTTTCCATTGTTGAGTATTAGATTAAATTTTAAAATAATTTATTAATTCAATTAGTATATATTCAATTCAAATATTTAATTTTGTTAGAATCAATTTTTCAATTTATATATTTAATTTTTCCTCCAATTTTTTAAACTCACTCTAATTCATTCAATTTTTCCTCTAATTTATTTCAAACAATTTACACAAACCTGTTCAATTTTTTACTTATGTGTATATTAACCCCAAAATATACTTTTAGAAATTTAAATTATACTCTATTGATAATTTGAAATAATAATAAATAAAATTATTTACAAATATTTGATAATAATTGTTTTTATTATTTAAAAATATTTGTGTTTATATGTAATTTTATAATATTAATATTTGTATTTAATATAATACTCCTATAATTTGTTTTATATTAACATGTTATTCCAATATATTTTCATTGTTTTTTTTGTTTCCATCAAATAATATTCCTACTTTTTTTATTAGTGGAAAAAAATTATTTTTTTTCTTTATTATAAAAAAATATTTTTATTTTTATTTATTTTTCTTAAAATCCGTATCCAATCAAATGAGCATAAATTTTGATGACAAATGTAGTATTATATAATATTTGAATAGTACTATAATAGTTAAGATATAACAAATCTTGACAAATTATAATATAAACATCTATATTTAATTTTTATTTATAAAAATAAATAATATAATAAATTAATTGAAAATACAATGTATATATATATATATAAAATAAAATTTGAATTTATAATATAAAAATATATCCCTTTAAATTTAAAGAGATCTATAGGGTGTCTGATTTAAACGAAAGTAGTTTTATGTTAGGTATTAGAAATTGTGTTAGTAATATAAAAATAATATTTTTTTAATTGTTAAATTTGTTTATGAATAGAGTATATATTGTATTTTTCAATAATATTTATAGAGAATCATACCAACAAAAAAATATGTTCGATGATTGAAGCTAAGTTGACTCCATATTTCAATAATTTTTTCAAATATAAATTGTCCTAAATTTACACAGTTCCTCTGTCCTATTTGAAATAGGCTATTTGGAGTTTTGTAGTAAATTAAAAAAATAATACTCCATCCATCATGCAATGTGTGCTTATTTGACCGGATACAAATTTTAATAAAAGTGAGTAAAAAGTGTTACTTTTTCCTTTTATAGTAAAAAAAACACAAAAGTGCAATAATTTTTTACAAAAAAAAAAAGAATATTTTTTTATGACAACCCAAAAAGAAAAATGAATATAGATTTGAATGATGGATGTAGTAATATTTTATTGAATAGTGAAAATATGTAAGGGGTTTTGACAATTTTGTCATTTGACTTTATGTACAAAATAATTATATATATAATGGTATGTTTATAATTTAAATAAAAGTTTTGCCTTGTGAAATTTAACGAAACAAAATAAATTTCGAATTTGATGAATTGTGCATGAGATCACGTATGAGTCCCTAAGGAAAATATTAAAGCCACATAAAGAAAAGAAAAGGAAAATATGAAGCAAAAGATAAAGTCTACAAGTTCTGTACAGAGAGAAATTTAGTGTCCCGCTTGACCCATGTGTCAAACCATTATCAATTCGTCCACACCGGTTTTGGACGGTTCGATTTGGTTACCGGATCATGGGGTAATCGCCTGACGGTTAACCCCAAACCTTTAACCACCCAAATCGGTTACTTAAAAAATGCACGTGCCCTTTATCGGTTTTCGGACACTCTGACCGTCCGATTTTCACCTCCCGACTTTACAACCAATTGGCCCCGATGAAAACAATACAATCCATCGGCCCATCACACTCGCATTTCAGCTTTTTCAAACCATACAACCAAATCTCCGGGCGCCCATTTTGACTTTGCGAGTCCATTTGACTTTGCGAGCCCATGGGCTGAAATCCTAAATTTGAATTTTTAGTAGCTCAACAACTTGCCACCCCCCAAAGAATGTCAAGGGTCACGTCTCAAAGGTGGTGATATGTGAATGTTGATATGACAACTTCTTCCCTCTGCCCAAGGTCTACAAAATCATCATTGCGACGGTCGAGTGGTGGAGGGAAAGATATTCTTTTGTCATTAGTAGTCCTCATTCTTCCCCATGATTTCTGCTTTCATCTCATAGGCGAACATTCTTCTCTTCACACAATCTCCCAATCAGAACTCAACTATTTTCCCTCAAGCCCTGCAAATAATACCATGGAAATGACATCAACCATACCGTTCGATGGGTCTGATCCTTATCTCTCTCAGAATCCTTCGTTAGCCACCACTCTGGTGGTGCACCCCTTCATCGTCACTGTGCAAGGCAGAGCCCCCACAAAAAAAATTCTTCAGCACAACCGAAGCCTCGCCATCCACGAAAGAACTTTCAACACCACACGGCTTTGGGACGGGATAAAAACCAACCTTCTGGATCCCAATGACGAGTTCTGCAATTGGTATGAAAGGGTAGAAAAAAGCTTCGGACGACAATGGCGACAACAAGGACTGGACAAGGCCGTTCTGATGTCCACCCAAACCTTCAAGTTTCAGAATACCATCATTCTGAGAATGACTGGGCTCTGGGACCTGGAGGTCAGCGCCTTTCTCTTGCCATCGGGACCAATTGGCCCGACTTTACTGGATGTGGCGATGATAGCCTATCTCCCGATAGTGGGAGAAGATCCACTAGTCAGGACCCTGGAAGGTTTGAAGCCAGAGTCCCACCAATCAGGATGAAAAATAAAGGCCACACTGAATAAAAAAGTGGTCACGTGGGGATCATATGTCAAGATACATTACGGTGCCAAAGGCACTAAAGTGACCGATGAAGAGCACGTGGCTTTCCTTCTATATTGGCTCTGCAGGTACACTTCCCTTCCCTTTTTTAAAGTTAACTAAATTGGAAATAGCTTATTATATGTGGGTCCTGTAGGTATGTCATCTATCCATCTTCCAAATCCATCACCTAAAGCCATACCGACGTTGTCATCAATCTTGCTAAGGGTCGATTTCCATCAATCGTTACCCTTTTCCTAACCTATCTGTTTTAAGGCCTTGTCAAGACTAGCTCTAAACTATCAAGCTCCGCCAAATTGGACACCATTTTTCATGTTCCCGTTTGGTTCTTAGAACTTTAGTTCCGGTTATACTTTCCGACCACCTTATTCGGTCAACCCCCATCATTTTTGATATGTATTCGGTCGACTCAAGGGCCTTTGGCCAATACCTTCTTTCTCTCTGCCCTGACTGCAAAGGGCACATGGACCCTGAGATGGCCATTAGGGCCATTCTGAGCTCTCACTTCACTGACTTCGACTATTACCCTTATTTCCACCTATCAACCCTTGCAGTTTCACCCTTCTATTTGCCTAATTCCATTATATTCCCGCACCCACTGCCATCTACTTTACCACACCCTACTTCCGCATATTCTTGGGATGCGACCATGAAACTCCGATCCTTTTTTGCCGGAGAAAAGATAGACAAGCTGAAGAAAGCTTATACTGCCTTTCTTTACTACCCCCATTTCTTGGCCCGCTAGTTCGGATGCCGCCATAGCATCCTAGCTTAGTTTTCACCCCCATCTCATCCAAACTTATGCCCAAAACACCATTGCTAAACATTCCATCAAACCATATATTGACCGCCTTACTGCCTACCTCACCAACCACATATATACCCCGTTCCGTGACTACTCTGACACCGTTTGAGCCTTCCGTGGATAGTGGTCGGACCTTGCCTGGCCGGTGGTCGGGAGGCCCACTGCAAACTGCGTGAAAACCCTTTTCCCCTCAGCCGCACAATCGGGGTCCTAGATGATTTTACTTCCTCAACCCCTAATAGGACAAGTCACCATGGGAACCCCAAGACGAAAACGGCAAAATGGGACATAGGCTGGCGAGGCCAGCTCTACCCGCAAAAGAGCCAAGACTGCTGTAATCACCCAACCGGCAGATTCGGATGAGCGCCGTAAAGCTAAGGAAGATTACACGGCTTCCCTACCGGTGGATCTGACCCTCTTCCCCGAATTTCGAATGTCGGCCGCACAACAAGCTCTAGCAGGTAACCCTATTCTGAAAAATACTTAACTTGAAATGTTTATCTCAATCTCACATTGCCTTCGCAGCAACTGCCACCAATCCGACTGCCAATCTAACCACCACTCCGATTGTTCCAACTCTTAGTTTGGCCACTCCCACACCGGAGGAACAACAACCAACCCTTGTCACAGCCACCAGGCCGACCTCAAACCCTTTGATCTCACAAGCTCCTGCTCTCGAGGTATTTATTTGAATTTTATTGTAAATAGTATTTCAATATAGTAACACCCGACTAAACACCAGGAACAAAACACTTGGAGGGAGAGCAATCCACCAGCAGACCCGCCAATGACCGACCAGAATATTGGGGCACTGGTCGAAAGACAAGCCCCAGCCGCTGGTAATCCAAAACCAGACCCAGCAGCACCCACTGAATTTGCAAACCGAATTCCCCCACAAGTATCCTTTTTCCTTCAACTATTATTTTTTGCCTTGTTTCGCATTTTATTCACACCAAATTTTCTCAGATAGTCAAAGTTTCGGAGGGAGGTTCGGGGACAATCAATCAGCCGATGAACGACTAAGGTGCAGAAGCACCAATCGGAAGGCAAGGACCGCCAGGAGCAGCAAAAAGACAAATATTACTTGAAGAAACTCCTGAGCAACCTTAATCTCCTCCGCACGAAATCCCAGACAAGGAATCATGTGCGGTAAGTTCACATATTCGATACAACTCATCTGCTCCTCAATACTCAATGTGTTTTTCCATTTTAGGAAAATGTCCTGTCCGTACCCGAGGAAGATCCTATAAGCCTGAATGAAGGGGGTCCCACTCAATCCCATATAGGGAGGAAATAGTGGTTCCCTTACTCAAAGATTTGGCACGGACATTAATAGCTCCGCCGAGACCTCAGGGTCCGCTCGACCCATCCGTAATTTTGGCCCCATCGGTCCAAACGGCCGCCTTAGGTGATCGAAGAATTTTGGGAGATTTAAAAATATCTTTTAAGATATAAAAATGAGATAGTATAAAATGAAAAAAGTGTCGTACGTGTTCGTGTAGTAACTCCAAAAACTTCGTCAAAAATAAAAAATATCTTTAACCAGTAAGTGTCCGGGCCAAACTCAGGGAATATGCAAAATACTATATTCAATTAGAAAAAGTGCAATGAGTTAATGCAATAGGAAAACTGAAAGATAAATTGCAGAAATTAAATATAACTAAAAAATGATCAAATATATGTATCTCGAAAAGGATGGAGCGATGCGTTTGTGTGTGACTTTTGCGTTCCTTAATGGCTAGATCTCCATGGATGAAATGAGCGGGATGAAGATGGTGTGATAGCAAAAAAATATATGTATAATTGCGTGGCGGCTTGGAGGAAGGAGTGTGATCGTATTTGCTCGCTTAAGCCGAATCTCAACTAGGTTGCTACTTGACCTTAGGGGATTTACAACGAGGCTTCAGCGACACCGACGAAGAACATTATTTGAAAGAAAAGCCGTTGTCACCAGACATTTTTTTGACCTGATAGGCAAGCGCCTATGCCCCCTTAATTATTCTTACAACCGTTTGCTAGTGGCTCTACCCCTCTGATACCTCTCTTTAATCGGGGTTAAATTCAGAACAAAAACTAAGCAGGTCGACAAGGCTCTCGCGTACTTAGTTGCTACGAACTTCCTAATCTCTGTTAATGAATACGACACGATCATAGACATGGATAGTTAACCTTTCTGTCGCCCTTCCGCAACGTTGTCGAAATCTAGCTTAAACAATTCAAATCGAACATAAAATTTTTGGGTGAAGATGAGGTGGAGAAGTATGATAGAAATATTATTAACTAAAATAATATTCTAGAATTAAAAGAAAACAAAAAAGAAAATCAGTTTGCTCGCGACACAAAATTGAAATCTCGTATTATTAAATTAGATAAAAGTATGAGAGAAAAGAAATGAAGAAAATTGAGTGTATAGAATGATGAGTTGTGTGTATGATTATGTATATATGGTTGTATATACAATTAGAAAGGATATTTATAGGGGGAAAATTTTTTAGAAGCTTGGCGGTTACAACCGCCCATAAATAACTACCTCTAAAAATAGCTACTAATAACTACCTATTTTTTAGAAGGTTCTTAGAATAAAAATATACAAAACAACCAAAAATTTGCTAAGTAGTAGTGCATGAAATAAATGGGTAGCTGAAAGAAAAGGTTGTGCAGTAAATGTAACTGCTAGGGAGAAACTGGGTGAATTTAATGCAGGTCAACGAGAAATTCTTTGCTAGAATGAATGTAGCCACCGGAGTTAATGCCGCAACGATTACTGCATCACTGATTTCTTTGATGTATTAATGTGTCTAGTGCAATAAATATGTTGGAATGAATACTCTGCTTGCTTTCCGTGCATATTAATGCGGCGGCTGGTTATTAATGCTCGCTAACTTCTGTGTAGGATTAATGATAGCCGTCGCTTCTTTTCTGTGCAACCACCGTTGATTTTTGTCCTGGCTCAAATTTCGTGCAGCTGTCGCTCGCTTGCCGTGTAGCTGTTGTTTGAATTTCGCACTACTCAAGTTTCTGCACAGCCATCGCTTCGCTCACCTCCATGCATGGCCTTCCGCGTTGAGTAAGTATAGCCGCCACTCAAGGATTCTGCACTAATTGTTTTCTGCGCATCCGTCGCTTCGCTCACCTCCGTGCAAGAATTTCCGCTTCGCTCGTTACTTTTCGTGCTCGCTCGCTTTTCGCTTCGGTCACAACTTCCGTGCTCATAAATGCAGCCGTCGCTCACGGACTAATTTTCAAATATTATTTCACCTGCATAAATAATAAACACCTTATAAATATTTATGGAAATAAATATACTTACTAAATAAAATAAATTTAGCCAAAAGTAAATACTTAAATAGTACATAAATAATGCCTACAAATATAATTAAAGGAACACATCAATTAATTTAATTTATACATCAAATAATTATAAATTACACCTAAAAACTAATAAATTAATATTTTACATACATGATGAAATAAATATAATTATTGGAATAAATTAATATAAAGAAGGTAAAATTGCTTAAAACTCCCCTGTGGTTTTAAAATTCAGAGTAAAATCTCCCTATACTTTAAAAATTGCATGGTACCCCCTTATACTTTAAAAAACGCTGCATGAAATTCCACCACCATGAAACTTTCCTCGTGTGATAAGAAGATGATTTCCTATCTATATGTTTTGCATGGCAAGGGGTTTTATGCAATATTTTTTAAAGTATAAGTGAGCGTCATGCAATTTTTTAAAGAAAAATGGGGATTTATGCTGAGTTTCGAAACCACAAAGTGGTTTCATGTAATATTTTTTAAAGTATAAGGGAACGTCAAGAAATTTTTAAAGTAGAGGGGGAATTTACGCTGAGTTTCGAAACCACAAGAGAGTTATGGGCAATTTTTCCTATAAAGAATACCAAAATTTGATATAAATAAATAACTAATTAAATAAATATAAGCTATAAAATATGACAAAATCAAGAGTTATCACTACGCTAGGTGACTGAACTTCTCATTTCTCTCTTAACATAAAAATATTTGCAGAAAACTTACCTACAGTTTATTTTGCAGGATAACTTTTTGACTTCCCTTTCTACGGCGACTCTCCCCGTCAAAAGCCAACAGACAATCTCCAAAGTCATTGGAAGAACCCTTGCCAGTCTAACTAAGGGTGAACTAAATAAACTAATGAATAATCTTCTCAGTTTGTTGAGCAACCAACCAGCCGAATCTCCTGCAAGCCCAGTGCTTGATCGGATCCTTGAAAGGCTCTCAGAAGTTGTTGTAGACTTGCAACTCCTCCAGTCGGCAGCGACCCAAGACCCCCGATTTTCCACTCCCAAAACCGAGTCCATTGATCAAACTATAGCTGACGTGGATTCGGCTCTAGGTAGGTCGCAGCAACAAGTGGAAACCCTCCAACTTTCCAAAGAGCAACTTTTTGTAGACATAGACAGAAACATGCAGGAAATTGAGTGTCTGCAGAAAGAACTGGCGGGGCAAGAGAGAGCTGGATGAAATGAACAAGCACCTATTTGATGAACACCAGATGCAAATTCAATCAAATTTTCGAGCAGAACTTCTTGAGAACGGGAGAATGCCCGCTGAATCAAACAGAGGGCGGAAAGAACCTCCTCAGTGCCCAAAGTAGGGCGACCAGACTAAACCAAAAGTGGTCAGATATCCTGGCCGCAGTTAACACTTTTTTGTGAGGACCCTGTAAATCTCTACCAAATTAAACATTCTATTTTGATCATTTTCTTCTTTTTAGCAAATATTTGGCTAATCAGAAATTTTGATCCCTCAGATTAGGAAAAACATCGACAACCAATTGAATTGAACCCTCAACTTTCCGTTAACAAAAATTTTCAGAACAAACCCTTATCAAAGAAAACCAATATGTCATCCCAAAAACCTCGCATTCGTGTTCCTATCATGAACTGGGAAGGTGTTCTCCAACTATTTTTGGTTGGGTAGCACATTTTTTCCGTTAATGCAGAATATTTCGTGTAGGTTCCGAAGCAACTTGATTTCAAATTTCAATTTTATCAGAAAGGGCATTGTACTTACACTGGGCTACCCGTTTAGTGCAAAGGATAGTTAAGAGTTGTGAGACCTCAAAAGTCATGCTCAGTCATTTCCCCGACCTGGAACATCACATGGATCTGATAGAACACCATGTAATGGCCATCATACCAGACCTCAGTTGGGTAAGCAAATTCTCTCAGCAAAGGGCGGTTTTTACACATCTACGCGTACTCCTTGACAGAGAATGTCAAACCCTAGATAACATGAAGAAAATGATTAAAAGGACCCTCGAAGAAATGCAAGACAATGGGAACGATACCTCCCCGAACTGGATGATCTGTTGGACGAAGAACCACCTATAGCTGTTGGCCTTTGGACCCCAGAATCTGATGATGACAATGATACCCCATGTATCACCATCCCAGACGAAGACTAGTAAGGTCCTAAACAAACCTAAACCCCTCTACTGGGTTTGAAATAAGGTGACCGTTCAATCGGTCCCGCATCTCGAAAAGGCAAGGTAGTACCTTTTCAAGTATTTGGCATTAATACAATCATGTACCGATTTACCTTCCTGATCAATAATAACAAAAACTCATTTGCCTATCTTTCTCGAATTATATAAGGTCCCTCCCAGTTGGAGGACCATTTCCCAAGTTGATCCACTTTCTTATAGGTTGGCAGAATGGTTTTCCAAATCATGTCACTTCCTTAAATTTTCTCATACTAACCTTCTTGTTGTAACATCTCATTCGGATCTGGTTCTCATAATATATACAATTAATGGCTTCCATCCGAGATACATCCAACTCTTCCGGCTGCTGAAACATTATTTGATATATCCCTTCTTTGCCATCAACCTCCGCCAAGGCTGTTCGAGCAATCGGTATCCTAACTTCAGCCAGAAAGACGCATCTTGTCCAAAAGTGAGTTCTGTAGCCGAATTCCGGGTGTACTGATGTGCCCACAAAGCTTGTGGCAAACCCGCATGCCACTTCCTCGGGTTCTCACCAATCAGCTTCTTGTTGATGTTGATGAAAATCTTATTTGCATCATCAGCTTGTCCATTAGCCTGTGGATAATATAGTGAAGAATGATGCAACTTAATATTAGATTATCCCATGAAGTCCACAAATCTTTCACCAGTAAACATGAGCCTTTGATCTGTCACAATAGTGTGCGGAATCCCATAGCAAAAATAATATGCTCCCGAACAAAATCCATCACTTCTTATTGAGTTGCATTTTTCAAGAGAATGACTTCCACCCATTTAGTGAAATAATTTGTTGCCATTAAAATGAAACAATATTGTTTGGATGATGATGGGTAAATTTTCCCGATGATATATATGATTCAAGCTTTGAACGGCCATGGTTTGATCATCGTCTGCAACTCCACATTTGGTAATGATTCAACGGCCCTTGTCTTTGGCATTCTTCACACCCTTGGAAAACTTTATGCAATCTTTGAATATTTTTGGCTGAAAATAACCCAAACGATGAATGGCCCACCTCAGATTCAGTCCCGCTCTGTGGGCTTCGCAAATCCTGCTATGAACCTCCTGCATTATGGCAAATGACTCTTCGGGTCCCAAATACCGAAGAAGAACATCATCAAACGTTCTTTTGTACAATGACTCACCGACTAATTGAAACCATAGAGCTTTCAATCGGACACTGACTACGACTGAGGAATTTGGGATTTTTCAGATAATCCTTAATCTCAGTTCTCTAATTCACGCTGTTTCATGATCGGGACGTTCTACTGCTACATGGCCAATTTCTCCATTTGCCTTATAACCATTCTGTGCCAGCTCATCTACCCAGTGGTTTTCTGCCTTAGGGATATGTTCAATCGTAACCTCAGCAATTTTAGACAGTGGTCTTTACCATGTCCTTGTATCTCCTCAAGTGAGGCAAATTGCAAGCATATTGACCCAACACCTGGTTGATTACAAGTTGAGAATCTCCTTTTATAACTACCGTTTGAACTCCTTTCTTCACAAGAGCTTCCATCCCTAGAATCAAAGCCCATATTCCAAATAATTGTGTGTCATAAGTTCCAATTGCAAACAAAGTTTGATCCGTTTGGAACCTAGTCCTTCAAGAACCACCCCAATCCCCGAATAGTCCCGGGTATTGGATCAATCAAAGAACATAACACATAGCTCGACTCCTACAAAAGATTTCTGATCGGAATATATTTGACCTGTTGAGGAGAATTATGCCAGGAAATCAGCCACACTCTGACCTTTGACAACCTTAAGAGGTTTATATGATAACACAAAATGAGCTAACCTAATTGCCCATTTCATCAACCTTCTCTGCATGTTAGGCCTTTGTAAAATTAGCTTAACAATATCAAACTTAGCGAATACCTCAGTTTTTCTTGATAAAAGATAATGCTCCAACTTGGTGCATGCGTAGATCAACGGATAATATTTTTCGGGCATAGTATAGTTGAGTTCTGGCCCGACCAACGCTTTACTAAGGTAAAAAAACCAGTCTCTCCTTGCCATCATTCCAATCTTGTACCAATAGGAAACTCACCACGTCATACGTATTTGCCAAGTAGAGCTTGAACGGCTAGCCGAACCTGGGTGGTACTAATACTGGTGGTTCGGTAAGAGCCTATTTAGTAGTATCTAAGGCATTATGTTGTTCTTCCCCCCGAACAATATCGGGAAGTGTCTTGGCTTTCAAGAGCTTGGTAATAGGCTTCCTCTTACCTGCTGCATTAGCTATGAACCTTCTTAAGTAATTTACTTTCCCAAGCATGCTCTGAACCTCCTTAATAGACTTAGGGGGCTGAATAACCAACATATCCTTGGCTTTATTAGCATCCACCTCGATTCCCTTTCTGTGGACGAGAAAACCCAAAAAACTCTTAGCCGAAACCCCAGAAGCACATTTCATCGGGTTCATCTTGAGGTTGTACTTCTTCATTCGGACAAACGCCTTCTCGAGATCGGCTAAGTGCGTTTCAATCGGTTGACTTTACAATGACGTCTTCGATATATATCTCCGTGGAACTACCTATTAGATCATGAAAATTTGTATTTATAGCTCTCTGATAGGTAGCCTCTGCATTCTTCAAACTAAATGGCATGACTGTTCATTCATAGATTCCAAGAGCTCCGGGGCATCTAAAGGTTGTCTTGTGGATGTCTTCTTCAGCCACGAAAATCTGATTATACCTTGCATATCCGTCCATCAGACTTAGAATTTGATGTCCTGCTACCAAATCAATGAGCATATCAGCTACTGGCATGATATACTCATCTTTAGTGGTGGCCAAATTCAGGTCCCTAAAGTCGATGCAAATCCTGAGCTTGCCATTCTTCTTGGTCACTGGAACTATATTAACCAACCATTCCACAAATCTACATGGCCGGATGAATCTGGCTTCTAAAAGCTTCTCAATTTCTTCCTTGATTGTGGTATCAATCCCGGTGAGATTCATCGGGGGGCTTGTTTACAAGGCTTTAAACCTGTTCTGATGGGGACTTGATGCTCGATCAAGCTTCGGTCCAACCCCAGCATCTCCGAATAATCTCAAGCCAAGCACTCAAAATGCTTTGGAATTAAATCTACAAGAACTCTTTGTTGAGTTCGCGACAAAAGACCACTGACACAAATGATTTATGGGGCTTCTTTCGTTCCTAGATTAAACTTCTCCAATGGATTTTGATCTGTTAAAGATGATTCTGTTTTCTCCAGGAGATCCGACCATTCGAAGTGGCCGTTTTGGTTTTGAATATCAAACTTCATCACTGAATTTCTTAACCTAAACATTAATTGTTTAAAGAAAATATTGCAAATACCTTCATATTACGCAATATCCGAACAATTCATAATATATCTAAGAAGCAAAGGCATTTTTTGGCTTTTGTTTAGCTACCGAAAGTAGTTCCGTTTAGGATAACATTTACCCGTGACTAGTAAGCCTAAAGCTCTTCCATGGGTAATCATTCGATGAGCTTGCTTGAGAAATAGGTGGGAAGTTTCCTATGTAAAAAGAAGCCTCCTTGATAGTATGTGAGGATCGGAAGTACTTTTCCGGCTTCCATTGTGAGGACGTAAGCTCCCTCCCAAAATATCAACTGCTGATGAAGCGAGGATGGTACACACGGAGACACATGAATCCATTCCCTCCCTAGAAGAACATAATATGTGGTATGTGCTTCAAAAATAAAAAATACAGTAGAAATGGTTTTCAAGCCCACCTCTATAGGAGCAACCATCATGCCATTTGGCTTGGTTGGTTTACCAGTAAAACTTGTCATTTCAATGTCGACCGGTATGAGGTCGGCCACTGTTTTACCCAGTTTGTACAAGGTTTTCAAAGGCATAATGTTAAACACTGCACCATTCTCAATAAAATCTCTACTACCGGATTTCCATATATATGGGCATCAACGTAGAGGGGCTTCAAATGCAAATCTGCTTCTTCAGGCATAGGTTGGAAAATAACCTGAGCCGTTCCAGACTGTTTGTATGGACTTAGCCCCATTCTTTTTCAAGTATTGGATCATCCAAAAAATGAGCTCACACTGGCTCCTCGTCCATTGGACGAATGCCCAACATTCTTACTGTAAATGAATGGGTAGTCTTATCGTTATTTTTCTTAGAGTCTACCAGGCTCATTTTTTCAAAAGGAATTTGCCTCAACCATAGTTAATCATGTACCTCATTCAGTGAAAAATTTCCAAACACTATTGGTTTGGGCTCGAGTGCGGTATCGATCTCATTATTCCTATTAATTCGGTGGCAAAAACAACATATTAAACTTCTCTTTACTTGTGCAGGAGGTCGTCCATTCTCCATTCGGCTCAGAATCCTAACATTCTATTCGGACATTTCTCCCAACGCCTGGCCACGATGGTTGTCTTTCACGACCTAATTCACAATCCCATCATTCTGTTCGGTCCTATCTCCCTGCTTATTTCGGCCGCTTTCCCTACATATCTACATACATTCACTTAGAATTCTTAATTTGCATACGGTTCATACCCGAGAACCTTGGGTTGATATTGATGGGTAGAGGTTTCCGATTCCGATTTCACCTATTCTTCTTTGATGCTTGGGGTCTGCGCATAGACTTAGGATGTACGAATGTTCCGTCTTTGACTTCGACTTCATTGTGTTGTCCGAATGGTCCCACTTTTTGGCTACCCTTGTTGGAACTTTTACCATTTCTCTTGACATATTTCTTTCAACTATGCCGACTGTAGCTACAGTTACTTTCAGAAAAGGTTGTTGCTCAACCCCTAGAGTGATATACTTTAATCTCCCTTCTCGGATAGCCTTTTGTATTTCTTTTCAAAAGTGGGTGCATTGGCTAATATTATGGGTGAACGAATTCTGCCACTTACAGTATGGTCGCCCCTTGATCTCTTTTTTGATAGCCATCCATTGCTCTTTTTGGAATACAAATATGTCCGTCAGCCAATAGTATATAAAAAATATCATCTGCATTAGAGGTATCGAAGGTAGGCTGATCTTTATTTTGCTCTATCCCCGGTGTAGGCTTTAATTTAGGACAGACATGCGGTTTCCCTTTGACAATTTCAGGGGCCATCTTCTCTATTCCATCGTAGTCGGTTGTCTCAGGGGCATGTGTGTCCAATCCCACACTAGCTAATTGTTGGAATTTTCCTCTCCTTAGACATTGGTCTTTTTCCTTGAATAAAGATTCCAAACGCTCTACCTTCGACGCAAGCTATGCCAGATCTTGAATACCGTGGGCCGTCAGAGCCTCCTTTAGTATGGTATGCATGTTCCGAACCACAAAATTAGTAATTTTCCCCTCATCAATTATGGTCGGGCACTTCTCTTTCATAAACCGAATGCGCTCTATGAATTGGGACGCACCCTCTTTGTTCATCTGCTTTGTTTCCAACAAATCAGTTAGTGATACTGTTGGAATAGAAATAAAAAACCTGGCATGAAAAGCATCTTTCAATCCTTCCTAAGTTTGGATTTGTCCAGATGACAAATTAGATAACCACAAGAATGTTGTCTTTGTCAGCGAAAGCCCGACCAACTGCATTTTGTAATATGGATTGTTACTAACCTCGCCAAGTTGAGCCGTAAAACGGCCCACATGCTCGATGGTAGAAAAGTCATCCTCTCCTGAGATGACATAAAAGTGAGAAGGTCGGTAATTTCTCGAAAGGGGGTAGTCATTGACGATCCTTCCCGGTAATGGCCTCTTATATGCCGGATAGTTCACCATATGAGGATTCATCCCGAAGTGCACTATGAGAACATGGGCAACATCTTCAGGTCAACCCTATGTGGTAGGTTTCATGTATAGAGATGGGATCATGGGCCTGTCCTCCCATGCGCTCTTCCCTTAGATAGCCTGGCGGGGAAGGGTCAGTTCTTGCTCTTAGTGGAACATTATTGGAGTAAGTGAAATGCGACTTTCCCCTATCAATTCTTCTTGGAATAGTAACACTCGGAATCATGTTTTCACTATAAGATGGTCCTGCAAAGTTCATCTGAAGTCGAGAGGGGGCATTCCTGATGCGGGAACCAATTGGATTTGACTCTTGAAAAAGCTTGATCCAACATATTTTGCATCAAATTTTGTTGGTCGCACAACATTACGTGCATAGTGGCTGTTTGCTGGTTGTTCAATTGTTGAACATAGGTTACCCATTCGGCGGCTACTTGAAATGTGCATCTTGTAGACGGGATTGTGGACAGTATGGTTGTCGTGCTTCCTACAGACGTACTGGAGGCTTGTGGTTGAGAGCCGGCCATGTGGTTGTGGCTCCTTTCAATAATTCAACCGGATCAGAGTCGAATAAAGTTATCGCTAGATGTGTGGTTGGCAATCTTTTTTCCACTCCCAATATGGTCACCAATTTGTTGCCTTGAGAAATTAAAAAAAAAAAGTAAAATCCGAAAATAGATTTCGAATTTGATGAGTTATGCCTGAGATCATGTATGGATCCCTAAGCACTAGATTTGATAATACTAAAGCAAATATAGACAGGAAAAAGAAAATGCAAGAACAGAAGATAGAGTCCACAAGTTTTGTGTTGAGATAGATCCCTTTCTTTCGGGCCCCGTGCCTTGCCTATATCATTTCGCCCACACCAGTTTCGGACGGTTTGATTCGGTTACCTGATCATAGGGCAACCACCTGACGGTTAACCCTGAACCTTCAACCACCCGAGTCGATCACTTCACAGTGCACGCGCCTTATCAGTTTTCGGACACTCCAACCGTCCGAATGGTACCTCCCGACTTTGCAACCAATCGACCCGAAAACAAACAATCCACCGGCCCATCCCACCCATATTCTAGCCTTGCCGAACCATATCACCAGATCTTCCGGCACCTATTTTGACCTAGTGGGCCCACTTGGTCTTTGTGAGCCCATGGGCCGAAACAGTAAATTTGAATTTTCGTAGCTCAACAATATTAATGTTATTATTTGCATATAGCATACCAAAATATACATCTCATATCCAAATATCATAATTGTCCACAATTTCAAACATAATAGTTAGTGATCCACTATGATATGCATATTAACCGGTAAAAGCAAAGTTTTCCATTTTCAATACATATAATCTAAATTGTCCAATATACCTGAAAATTCATGAGATTTTTAAATATAAATCAACCTTACAATATCATTAGCATTAGGTGATCAGAGATATTCTATTGAAAAAATTTCAACGGCAACACGACAAAATCTCTTAACATTTTCAACTGTCGTGTAGTCATCAATTTTAATGTACTCATCGAATTTGCAGTTACATCATATGCTAACACTTGATATACATCAGTTATATTTTTTAAGGTTGACCATTCAAGTCTACCAAAACCATCTTTTCGTTGTGGAAAGTATAGATCATGATCTTTAACTGCATCAAAAATTTGTATTATTTAATCTTGTACAAATCCACAGGGAATTTATATTCGAAAATCAGTGAGTGGAAGTTTATAGAAAAGCGATCAGATATAGTAATTTTTGTGGTTGTAGACCCTAAGTAGTTATCACAATTATTTATAGTCTTTTTACTGGTGAGTTTCCAGGTCGAACACAAGGATTTTAAGTCATGAATTTCAATGGTGAAAATCTTGAAAAAATGACGAAATATGCAGGAAGGGATCCGCTTGCAGCAGATCCAAAAGCTAGGCTATAGAAAGCAGTAAGTAAAGTGGTAAAAATAAAGTGAGCGGAAGTGAGCAAAGCGAGGGCGGAAGATGAAGTGCCAGCGGTAACCAGATGATCAGGACATGAGCGGAAGTGGGGACCAGATGAACGGGACATGGATGAATGGTGTTACCGAGTGAACGGGACATGAGTGAGCGACACATTATATGTATATATGTATATATATATAGATGAGCGACCGAGAGTGAAGGAGAGATGTTGTGTCTGAACTGTGCGTTACTAAATGGATAGATTTCCCTGGATGTAGTGAGCGAGCGATGTAAGTGTTTTATCGGAAATATATGTATTTTACGGAAGCGGTTAGAAGGGGGTAATGTAATTATTTAAACTGAATATAAAAAATTCATAATACTGGAATTTTGACCTTAAGATATTTACAACAAGACTTCAATGACACCCATAATCGAGACATTATAAGAAAGAAACCCTACTGTCACTAGGAATCTCTGTGACCTAATAGACCACCGCCTATGCCCCGTTAATTTTCCCAATATCTCCCTTATTAGTGGCTTTACCCTTCTGTTACCTCTTTTTAATCAAAATTGAATTCAGAACAATAGTTAAGCAGGTCGACAAGGCTCCCACGTACTTAACTACATTGAACTACCTTGAGACCGCTTTTGGCGCATAACAAGGCTCAAATAATCAATTCTTCTCTTCCTCTAAATCAGTGAAATGAAATTCTCTAAATTCAAACTTTATATAAGTGTGTAAAAAAGTGTGGAAGAAATGAGGATGAAGAACTGAATGATATTTTATTATCTACTACAAAAGCAAGGAAAGACTAGAGCTACAAAGCTGTAAACGAAAACAGTAATCTAATCTAAGAAAGCTGTAAGACTTGGCCAAGGGAGAAGGGAAACCTCTACTCCCTTGGCCATTCTTGTGGAGAACTCCCTTACAGGGTTGGAGCTCTCGAAGACAGGAAGACGACTTGCTTGCGAAAATTAATTGCTAATAGTATTTAAAATCGAAGTATCGATTTCTCCTTTACATAAAGATATCTGGCCCTATTTATAGTAGGTAAAATGGGACAGTTGCAATCAGTTGCTGGGCGGTTCCAACCGCTGGGCAGTTAGGTGGTTTCGGGTAGTTATTTTGTTGAAGCAGTTGCTGGCCATAACTACAGGGCGCTCGCTTTGATTGCATTGAAGCACAGACCTTCCTCGCTTGCCAGAGAGCTGGAGGGCATCAGCGCAGCTAGGCTCGCTTGTGCTGGTTAGAAACGAAATGGTTGTATCGCTGCAGTTGGAATACTTAGTTGGAATCTGGTGATAATCTGCAGCGGTGGGCGTCTGGGCTGTCGCTTGCAAGCGGGAGAGGGTTTTGCTTGCGGGCGGTGAAAGCTACCGCTTGCCTCTCATGCCTTAGTCTTTTCAGGAGATTTCTGGGCGCTTGCGAGCGGAGGTGGCTGCCGCTTGTGGCGCATGCCTTAGCTTTTCTGGCACCAGACTACCGCTTAAAAGGGGCAAAAATCGTTAATAATCTCAACAACGAAATCTGGATCATGCCAAGCGATATAGATCAATAATGTATGCCATTTACAAATTATTATGATGGTTTTTATACAGAAATTCGAGTAATACACAGTTCTGTCAAGCTAAGAATATGCTCTTATTTCGAGTTATCAAACCTGCTCACACTAAACCTTTGTTCGTCCTCAAACAAACTGCATTAAAAGATCAAGAGGTTACACTGTTCACTGCAATTAAGAAGTGTTAACAATCAGTTCCATGACTGGGAATAAAGTGAATCTCAAAATAGAACAAAAAAAAGCCATAAGTATTCAGCTTGTCATTTGATTTAACAAGATTGGAGTCATCCAGGTATCGTCAACTTTGTTTGCTTAGCAGGGAATAATTTTTTGATTTAGGAAACCTTCAGCCGAAGGGCGCGGAGTTTTTTTTTTTTTTTTTTTGGATCGAGAGTTTCAAACAAACATTGTGTCTGCTCAAGATCGTATTTGATTCTCACACGCCTAGGCCTTTTCAGTTCCTTTTGTAATGATAGGTCCTCCCTACTTCTCTTGCATTGTATCTTAAACCATATTTAAGGACTTCTCTTTTCAAGTTATTTCTTATGAACACAGTCGAAAAACATAGGTTCGCTTGCCCTACTAAGTATGGAAAATTTGAAATGAAGGGGGCACTAATCTTCAAAAGTCTAATTCGTTTTTACTTGGTTTAACGCTAATGTTCAAGTTATTGTGAAGTTCGAAGGACAATTACTTGGTCTGATGTGCTTAAGTCATCTAACTCTACTCTAAAACATATCACAAAGTTAACTCAATAGGATATCACAGGTATTTCACATAAGAACACATACTTCAGGTTATGTTAGGCATACAATAAAGAAAAATTGTCACTTGTTACCAAAAATTGTTGTTTCGTTGATCAGAATTATGTACAGCCCTTGCCATTTTCAAAATGTGTACATGGGGGAGGACCTTTCTTCATTTCCTCTTCTCGCTCGAAGGTCCTCGCCCCTGAGGAAGGTTTCTGGATATCTGCCGCACTAGGTTTTCCATTCGTTGGAGACTCCTGGCTGTGTCAAGCTGTTGTCCCATGAGGATGGCATTTTGTTGGGTGAGCGCTGTGAGTGCTTTCATAATTTCTTGTAGCATCGTACCCATGCTTGCAGCTTGAGTCTCCAGTGCTTCTACGCGTGCTTCCAGTGTGGCAGTTGCCTTCTTGCCAGTGGTCAGTTCATTAGCCAGACTCCTTGCATATGTATCAATTAATGTCTGAGTCATCATGTACTGGCTGAGAATGGTTGAGTCGAATTCCTCCAGTCTTCTTTCAATGTTTTCCAATGATGAGCGGGGAGCTGATGTTCCTGCCTCCGCCGCTGCTGGTGACTGTCGCTCGGACTCAGCCGAACTGATTTCCACTGGTGCTTCCTCCTTCTGGGAATCGGGTGCTGGTTCAGGGGTGACATCCGTGAGTAATACTAGCTGCCTCGTTGCCTCATACTCCATCTGCTCTGCTTTCTTTCGCTTCAAATACCTCCTAAATCGCAGGTGGAGTTGGGTCAGCGGCTTCCAGTATTTGAGCAGCTTGACCAACACCTTCATTTTCCTCTTCTTCTATCGCTCGAGCTGCTGCAGTCGTTCGATCTGTTGTACTTCGGCGAGCAGTTGAGCTTGCTTCTCTTGCAGCTTCCTATCCTGTTCATCCTCCTCCTCCTCTATTAGTGCTTTGTCTGATTTGGCTGAGGCATGAGTCAGAGTCTTTGCAGGTGTCCCAATCATGGTAGGTGTTCTTGGGCTGCGTGGGGACACTTGCAGGATAAGAAGGTTCGAAATTACAGCCTCCACCTCCTCGGCTTCATTGGCAGCTTCAGCGGTTGTGGCAGCGGGGACCTCGGGAAGATATCCTTTGTAAGACTCCACGGTGACATCAATCCCGCCGATGGTTTCCTCAGTAAGTACGGTCTCCCGCTCCTCCTCTGTTCCAGCAGCAGTAGGCTCTACCATTCCCGGCTGGTTAACGGGTGCGGCTTCCTCGCCTATTCCAGCAGCAGTTGGCTCACCTGCCCCCTGCTGGTCGAAGGGAACAGGTTCATTGCCAAGCGGACTTGGCAGTCTTGGTGACACCTCCACCATCGCTGGCCTCACTGGCGAAGGTCTCTCGGGTTGAGCGGTGGGTTCTCTGATGACGATCCCCTTCCATAGCCTGGAGAGGGAGATCGTGTCTTCGCTTGCCTCCACATCCACCGCTTTCTCCTTCCCTTTCTCCTGCCTTGTCGTTCGCCGAGGGGGTGTTGGATTTTTTCGGAGAGCTTCCTTGACCCTCAGCTTCTTGACAGGCGCTGGAGCAGAGTCTTCTTGCTTCTTTGACCTCTTTTTGCCAGCGACCGCTCTTGGCGCTTTGCCTCCCTTATTGTTCCTGACCGCTTCTGCCCCAAATAGATCCTCCTCTATCTCCCGAGCGAAGCGGAGGGCTTCCTCTTCCTCATCGTTGGTAGCTTCATTGGAGATTGTCCTCTCAGAATCGGGCTCGGTCTGAGGTGTCACCTCCTCTGATGATATCCCCCCCACACAAACTTCATCTTCCTTTATGGTGGAGGGGGCACCGCCGCTTGTGCTTTCCTCTTTTTCTGCTTGGGGATGAGAGTAAACCCCTTGGACTCCAGCCAGTTTTTGTGGAAGGCCGCTGGAAGCAGCGGCTTCATTTGAAGTTCTAGGGCTGGAGTGGGCAGGTCAACGCCCGCGCGTCGGCATAGTTCTGTGATCAAAGTCCCATGACCAAGTGTTCTTTCTCCGCTTCTTCGATCCCAGATATCTATGCCGATGATCGCGCCCAAATCCACATCAGCAGTCTCATCCAGAATTGAGCGAAGGGCAAGGAGGTAGTCAGGACGGATGTCAGTGGTATGTGCGGTGATCATTATTCTGCTCAGTGACCACTTCACCCATTTCTTTTTCTCTTCGTCCACTACCCCAAACTTTAAGTTCCTCTTCTCGTATACAGGGGTGGTGGCGAAGGTCCTGTAAAGCATCTGCAACTCAAGCGAGCTGCAGACCTCCGTTGCCTTCAACTTGTCCTTCATCTCCTGGGTGGGGTAGTGGTGTTCCCAACCCAGGAGTCAGTTGATCTTCCTGGCTGAGCAGTCTACCCATCTCCCCCGAATGTAGACATTCTTTAGACTCTCAGTCTGGATCAGATTAGCATAAAACTCCCTCACCAGCGATACATCCACTGGATCACTGGGGTTTCTGATCAACCATGACAGGCCTCGCTCCTCCAGCTAGTCAGAGAGCAGGCCTGTGATCTTCTCGGGGTCAAATCCTCTCTCGTAGAGGATCCCCATTGCCTTCATCCGCTCATAGGCCGCTGCTGCATCAATGTTGGAAAAATGAAGTTTATCAAATTGCTTGGATCTCAACACATCTATTGCAGCATCGGCGGCATTCTTCTTAGATGTCTCTCCTCTGAATGCCTTCATTTTTCTCAGCGGTGCCTCCTGGCAGGCAAGTTTGTCCTTCAGCTCCTTCAGCTGGTACTCCTTCAGCTCCTCGTAGTCCAACCACCAGTCGCTCACCGGATACCTCCGCTCCGTTTCCTCAATGTATTCGAATATGAGGTAATCCTCCGGGAACTCTGGAATGAATTTTCTAAAGGGGAGTGACTTCAGCTGCCTGAGCTTTTCCCAGTCCTCTGTGAGCTCTAACACTCTCCCCCTCCTATAGTATGCCTCAGGCGGCGCTGGCTCTACGAATTCAGCTCCTGAGGTTGTTGTCACCACCTGTCGTCTGTCCGTAGATTTAATCATTTGGACTCTCTTTTCGATCCTCTCCATAACCTTCTCGAACTCCTTATTCAACGTTTCTCGCTTGACTGGATCTATTTTGTCAAGTCTGTCCTAAACTTAGGGTTTCCAAAATTATTGTTTATTATACAAAATTTATGAATCCTGCCTTACTCCTTTAAAATGCTAACAACATTCATGCACAGGCAATCATCTTCAAAATTTTGGTGATTTTAACCCTAGATCCTCCCCCTCGCAATGAATCGGACCACTACTGTGAGTGTTACGTTGTGAAAAATGGAGAAAATCACAGAACAGCACAAAACATACAGATTATTGTAAAATTGAACCATAGGAAGCAAGTATATCAGTTATTGTATCTAAATCTAGCAGATAATAGACCTAGATTCACAGAAATCAAACATATAAACATTTTTCGCAAAAATGAAGAACAGACAGTTATCACAAAAATAATTTGTGATTCTGTGTTTTTGAATGTTAAATCAGGGAAAATCAACCGTAAAATCGAGTTTATGTACTAAGTTTAACCTAGATCTTACCTTAGATGAAGCTATTACTGGTTGAAATGTCGAGATTTTGAAAAAAAAAAAAATTTGCTTGGAGAGTGGCGGTTACTAAAGCGTCTGGAGGAAGTTACCATAGGGCAAAAACGGAAAATGACTGTTGACTGGGGTATTTATAGAACTTATGTCGCTCGTCTGGAAGGCAAGCGGAGCGCTGCCTAGTCCAATGTAATTACTTATAAAGGTATAAAGGAGGGTTTTTCAGGGTGGGTGAGCGGGTAAAGCAAGACTTCTATTTACCTAAGGGTGACACTCAAGCGGTGATGGAAGCGGTACTGGGTAAGCGATACTGCTCCCCCTGTAATATCAGGGTGAGACAAGCGAAGCGATGGATGGCTTGGGTCAGGCTCAGGTTAGAAGTTAAAATTCTAACATTAAACTATTCCTAGAAAGCGATAATCCTAACTATTTAAAGCGATAATACTACTCTAATGAAAGCAATAACAAAAACTGTAAATCTTAACTACGAAAGTGGTAAGAATTAAAAACCTATCTATAAAAGCGATAAAGAATACTTGTAAATTTTAACTATAAAAGTGGTAAATTCTAACTAGGAAAGCGATAAAAGAAAGCTGTAAAATTGGCAGATATAATACTAGGTTTCTGGATCTTCTTCACAAAATTCTATCATCGAACGAGATTCTGAACCTCTATCAGATTAACATCTGCACTGGCCTGCTGCAATACAAGCCCTTCGATATAGGGGTTCAGTCTCGCTCCATTGACCAGGAAGGAGTTTCTTTCTCCTGGGGTTTCCAAATTATTGATCCTTATGGCTTCACTTGGCAGCACTTGTCTGACCAGGAAGCCTAGTGTCGTATAAAAGAACATTGGATTCCACAGTGAATTCCTTCTTCTTCAACTTCCTGTCATGATAGAATTTCATCCTTTCCTTGTAGAGTTTAGCGCTTTCATATGCAAGGTAACGGAACTCAGTCAGATCGAGCAATCTTTTGGCGTGCTTCTCCTGTGCTGGGAGAAGATCAAAGTTGAGATACTTGATGGCCCAATACGCGCGATGCTCAAGTTCCAGAGGTAGGTGGCAGGCTTTTCCATATACAAGCCGATAAGGGGACATTCCAATTGGAGTTTTGAAGGCTGTTCTATATGCCCACAATGCATCATTCAATTTCTCTGCCCAATTCTTGCGACTTTTATTTACTGTGGTCTGGAGGATGTGTTTAATCTCTCTATTTGAAACTTCCACCTGACCGCTCGCTTGCGGATGATAGGGGGTAGTCAGATGCTGGCGGACACCATATTGTTGAAAGCAAGATTGCAGCTCCTTATTCACAAAGTCCCGCCTTCATCGCTTATTATCGTTTTGGGGACCCCAAACCTTGGGAATATGGTATATTTTAGGAAGCGGATCACAGATCGAGCATCATTAGTGGCGAGCGCTTGCGCTTCAACCCACTTGCTCACGTAATCCACTGCCACCAGAATGTATAATTTCCCATTAGAAGGCGGAAAGGGACCCATAAAGTCTATCCCCCATACATCAAATATGTCCACAAACAAGACTCCAGTTTAGGGCATCTCATCCCTCTTCGAAATAGATCCCAATCTTTGGCACTTGTCGCAAGATTTGGCAAAGGCATCAGCATCTTTCTGTAGGGTAGGCCAAAAGAAGCCTGACTGCAAAACTTTGGCCGTTGTGCGCAGGCCAGCGAAATATCCTCCTACATGGGACCCATGACATTCATTCAAGATCAGCGGGATTATCCCATCTGAGCTGATCTTAAACAAATAGGGTTCATCCCAAAAATAGTCCTTTGCCAAACTGAGCAATCTCTTCTTTTCCCGTTGTACAGTATGTGCTGGAAACTGTCCTGTAGTTAGGAAATTGGCCAGGTCCTCAAACCATGGCTCCTTCGCTTGCACCAGGAATAGCTTCTCATCTGGGAATTGTTCGTTAATTCCTGGAGATATGTCCTCTTCTTGCCTTAACCTACTGAGGTGATCTGCCAGATGATTCTCTTTCCCCTACTTATCCCTGATTTCTATGTCAAATTCTTGGAGCAACAAAACCCATCTGATCAAGCGGGCCTTTGTCTCCTTCTTCTCCATCAAATACTTAATAGCTGCATGGTCAGTGTGAACAATGGTCTTGCTTCCGATAATATATTGTCTGAATTTCTCGAAAGCGAAGACAATAGCTAGCAGCTCCTTCTCGGTTGTAGTGTAATTCTTCTGAGCGGAATCCAGTGATTTACTTGCATAATAGATGACATTCAACTTGGATTCTACACATTGTCCTAGTACAGCTCCGACGGCATAGTCGCTCGGATCCGTCATCAGCTCGAATGGCTCACTCCACACTGGTGCTAAAATTATAGGAGCGGAGGTCAGCTTCTCCTTCAACACTCGGAAAGCCTCCTCACACTCGCTTGACCAGTGAAATTGAGAATCCTTGCACAACAGTGATGTAAGTGGTTGCGTGATTTGACTGAAGCCCTTGATGAAACGGCGGTAGAACCCCGCATGTCCAAGGAAACTTCGCACTCCTTTCTCATTCGAGGGCGCTGGCATCTTTTTTATTGAACTAACTTTTGATCTATCCACCTCAATTTTGGCAGATGAGATCTTATGGCCCAAGACAATCCCTTCATTTACCATAAGATGACACTTCTCCCAGTTCAGCACGAGATCAGTCTCAATGCAGCGGAGAAGCACTTTTTCCAAATTGTTCAGGCATCTGGAAAATGTCTTGCCATATACCGAGAAGTCATCCAAGAATACTTATGTGCAGGAGTCTAGGAGATCGCTGAAGATATGGTACATACATCGCTGGAAGGTGGCCAGAGCGTTGCAAAGCCCAAACGGCATCCTCCTATAAGCGAAGGTCTTATATGGGCAGGTAAACATAGTCTTCTCCCAGTCCTCCGGTTTGACGGGAATTTGGTGGTAGCCTGAGTAGCCATCGAGGAAACAGTAGTATTCGTGACCTGCGAGCTTCTCAAGGCATTGATCAAGGAAGGGAAGCGGGAAATGATCCTTCTTCGTGGCGGAATTCAATCTTCTGTAATCGATGCAGACCCTCCATCCAGTGACAGGTCGTGTCATGAAGACCTCCCCCTCGTCACTTGTCTGTTCGACAAAGCCTCCTTTCTTAGGGACAACCTGGGTTGGGCTGACCCACTGGCTATCACTGATAGAGTATATGATTCCTGAATCAAACAGCTTGATCACCTCCTTCTTTACTACCTCTTGCATATTTTCATTGAGTCGCCGCTGAGGCTGTCTGCATGGTTTAGCGTCAGCGTCCAGCCTAATATGGTGCATGCACACCGCTGGGCTGATTCCTTTGATGTCTGTGATCTTCCATGCAAACGCCGCTTGTCTTCTTTTGAGCAATGAGACGAGCTGAGCCTCTTGGTCCGGCAACAGTGAGGCAGAGATTATCAGCGGGTAACTCTCCTCTGGACCAAGGAATATGTATTTGAGGTGCTCAGGTAATTTCTTTAGCTCGTCCTTTATGTTGGTGTCGCTGGCTGGTTCCCTCATAGCTCGTTCAATGGATTCAGTGGGCGCTAGTGTCCCCTCGCTTGCCTCAACTGAATCCTCTTCATCTTCCAGCTCAAGCGACCCGTTATCTGAAATTCCTTCCAGATTTTCAAGTGTAATAAAGCTCTCAAAAGTCGATATTTCATTTAACTCATTGATAAAATCACAATTTTCTTCCTGAGGTTGACGCAATGCTGAGTTCATGGAAAATGTGACTTTATCTCCACTGAAGCTTAATGAGATTTCGCCTTCGGCAACATTTATCGTAGCTTGAGCGGTGGCAAGGAAAGTTCTCCCTAAAATTATTGGAATTTTGCGATATTTGCTCATTTCCATTATGATGAAATCTTCAGGGAAAATAAATTTGTTTACTTGCATGAGTACATCACGAATGATTCCTTTAGGTAATCTTATTGATTTATCGGCAAGCTGAATTACAGTTCTGCATGCTTCTAACTCATAAAGCCCTAATTTAGAGAAAAGCGAAAAGGGCATAAGATTGATATTTGCCCCTAGATCACATAATGCCCTAATCGGCTCTAAATTTCCTATAGTACAAATAATAATAAAACTCCCAGGATCGCTAAGTTTCTTTGGGAGGTCCTCACACACTCTCCAGCTGCACCGCCGCCGCTTCGTCAGGGAATGCCCGCTTTCAGTTGATTATATGTTTAATAAACTTAGCGTAATGTGGCATCTGTGACAAAGCATCAGCAAACGGTATAGTAATTTGAAGACTACGAAAAGTATGCACAAACTTATCAAATTCCTTGGAGTTGTCCTTCTTCCCTAGTCGTGTGGGAAAAGGGGCTCGAGCCAAGGGCTGAGCGGGACCCTTTTGCTTCGGTTCAGGCACCCGAGCGGCTGGTATTGCTCGTGGTTGGGATGGAATCTGTATAACTTCATCCTGCACAGGCACGTTAGCAACAATAGGGTTAGGAGAATGATTAATACCTCTGTCTGGCAGAGGTGGTGATTGTGTCCGCTTCCCTCCCCTTGTTTCGATGGCCTTTTCTTGGTTCGAGACAGTCTCGACTGTCCTAGGCAAAGTTCCTTTTTGATTTAGCTTCATAGCTTCAGCTATCTGCCCGACTTGAATTTCCAGCATTTTGATCGAGGCAGAAATATTTCTTTGGAACTCCTGATTTGCTCGCTCTGTGTTCCTCCAGAGTTCCTCCAGACTCAGCGGTGCTTGGGCCGCTGTGGGAGGTTGGGCAAATACAGGTGCCTACTGCGGGAAGTGGGGGGCTTGAAAGTATCGTTGATGTGGATGATATCCCCCTTGATGATATTGTTGCACAACTAACTATTGTGGCCTCTAAAATTGTTGTTGAGGACGCGGTCCAGCGGGGCCTTGAGCCTGCCCCTTTTGGAATTGCTGGAATTGAGGGGCATTTATGCCAGCCATATAGTAGACCTCCGCTGGGTTCTGAGCCTTTTCAGTCGAGCACTCAGCAACCAGCGGTCCTTGATGGTCTACAAAAGCACTTTCCTCGCATTCCGCGGCCTCATGCAGCGCCTGTTTTCCTTTGTTACGTAGGTCTTGCTTCATGAGCTTAGACAGCTCCTTAACTTGGATCGATAGACTGTCGATCCTTGCATCGTGAGAAACGGAAGCAGGAACCTGGTATAGACCCCTCGGTGGCTCAAGCCTGTTGGACTCTGGCCAACTTGACTGATTGGCCGTCATCTTCTCTATTAAAGCCCTCGCTTCTGAGGCACAGCGCCCCATCAGCGAGCTTCCTGCCGCTGCATCCAAGGACATCCTCAGTTCATGAGTGATTCCTGAGTAGAAAATTTGCAGCTCCATGAAGTCCGGAATTTCATGATGAGGGCAGTTGCGGAGCAATTATTTGAACCGGCTCCAGGCTTTGGGAAGGGTCTCATCACTCGCCATCTTGAAAGTGAGTATTTCATTACTCTGGCGAATGGTCTTCGATACAGGATGGTATTTACTCATGAAGGCCTACGCTGCTTCCTTGAATGAGCCAGGAATGGGATACAGGTTATCAAACCACTT
Source organism: Andrographis paniculata (assembly GCF_009805555.1). NCBI lineage: Eukaryota > Viridiplantae > Streptophyta > Magnoliopsida > Lamiales > Acanthaceae > Andrographis > Andrographis paniculata. Next base: position 2,628,631 of record NW_026137607.1, on the reverse strand, counting down.
CCTGGCTTCTCTAGATAAAGAGAATGGAAACAGTATCATTTTTGCAGCGTCCTCCGTGATACCGTGAGATTTGGAGATGGCAGCGATCCTGTTAAAGTTCTGTAAATGCTCACAAGGGCTTTCGTTGAGCAGCCCATGGAATTGGCTCTGGCTCGCCAGGCTGAAAAGCGCTGGTTTCACCTCATAATGGCCAGAGCCTCTGGGCAAAGAACTTGTAATTAATGTATGATCCAGAAGGGACTGGTAGTGAACGTCCATGGGGACTTCAGCAAACGGGCGATCAGCAGCCCTATTTCCCTCAGCCCTCTGGTTAGGCTCAGAAGTAAGTGGTGAGGGAGTGACGGTAGCGGGTATCGCAGCGGTGTTGGCAGCTTGAGCCGCTTGGGAAGTGATAAATGCCCCCTGCGCAGCCTGGGCTTTCTCCACCTGAGCGAGGTGCGCTTCCAGCCCCACCATTCCCTGTTGGATGCTACCGAGGGCGCATGGGGAATGACAGTGGGGACCATAGTGGGGATGTGGAGCGGCACCTCCTGCGAGGATGCAGATGTGGCGGAGTTTGAAGCCGTCCCAGCGGTAGTCTGGAAAGCTGGGACGACAGTAGAAGGAGCGGTGGCATTTCCTCGGTTCGCCATAAGTTGTTCTCGCACTTGCTCTCTAAACAGACATCTCTATGATCGAGCGGAAGGAGTAGGACTTGTGGGGCGCAGAAAACACTTCGGACCCCTACATAATGACAGCCACACCAACGTAAAGGTTAGCAAAATTAGTAAAAATACAAAAATTACGATTACAAATAATTAAGAGTAAATTATGGCGCTTCAAAAGATCCTCAACCAAAATAATTTTCATGAGTTTAAAATCCCGGGCAACGGCGCCAAATTATGATAACAAAAATTTGTATTATTTAATCTTGTACAAATCCATATGGAATTTATATTCGAAAATCAGTTAGTAGAAGTTTATAGAAAAGCGATCAGATATAGTAATTTTTGTGGTTGTAAACCCTGAGTAGTTATCACAATTATTTATACTTTTTTTACTAGTGAGTTTCCATGTCGAATACAAGGATTTTAAGTCATGAATTTCAACGGTGAAAATCTTGAAAAAGCGACGAAATATACAGGAAGGGATCCGCTTGCAGCGGATCCAAAAGTTAGGCTATAGAAAGCAGTAAGTACAATGGTAAAAATGAAGTGAGCGGAAGTGAGCAAAGCGAGGGCAGAAGATGAAGTGCCAGCGGTAACTAGATGATCGGGACATGAGCGGAAGTGGGGACTAGATGAATGGGACATGGATGAATGGCGGTTACCGAGTGAACAGGACATGAGCGAGCGGCACATTATATGTATATATATAGATGAGCGACCGAGAGCGAATGAGAGATGTTGTGTCTGAACTGTGCGTTACTAAATGAATAGATTTCCCTGGATGTAGTGAACGAGCAATGTAAGCGTTTTATCGGAAATATATGTATTTTACGGAAGCGGTTAGAAGAGGGTAATGTAATTATATGAACCGAATATAAAGAATTCATAATACTGGAATTTTGACCTTGAGGGATTTACAACAAGACTTCAATGACCCCCAGAATCGAGACACTATAAGAAAGAAATTCTACTGTCACTAGGAATCTCTGTGACTTAATAGACCACCGCCTATGCCCCGTTAATTTTCCCAATATCTCCCTCATTAGTGGCTTTACCCTTTTGTTACCTCTTTTTAATCAAAATTGAATTCAGAACAGTAGTTAAGCAGGTCGACAAGGCTCCTGCGTACTTAACTATATTGAACTACCTTGAGACAGCTTTTGGCGCATAACAAGGCTCAAATAATCAATTATTCTCTTGCTCTAAATCAATGAAATGAAATTCTCTAAATTCAAACTTTATATAAGTGTGTAAAAAGTGTTGAAGAAATGAGGATGAAGAACTTAATGATATTTCATTATCTACTACGGAAGTAGGGAAAGACTAGAGCTACAAAGCTGTAAACGAAAGCAGTAATCTAATCTAAGAAAGCTGTAAAGACTTGGCCAAGGGAGAAGGGAAACCCCTACTCCCTTGGCCATTCCTATGGAGAACTCCCTTATAGGGTTGGAGCTCTCGAAGACAGGAAGACGACTTGCTTGCGAAAAGTAATTGCTAATAGTATTGAAAATCGAAGTATCGATTTCTCCTTTACATAAAGATATCTGGCCCTATTTATAGTAGGTAAAATGAGACGGTTGCAATCAGTTGTTGGGCGGTTCCAACCGCTGGGCAGTTAGGCGATTATTGGTAGTTATTTTGTTGAAGCAGTTGCTGGCCATAACTCCAGGGCGCTCGCTTTGATTGCATTGAACTGTAAGGGCACAGACCTTCCTCGCTTGCCAGAGAACTGGAGGGCATCAGCGCAGCTAGACTCGCTTGTGTTGGCTGGAAATGAAATGGTTGTACCGCTGTTGGAACACTTAGTTGGAATCTAGTGATAATCTGCCGCCCACATCTAGTGATAATCTGCAGCGGTGGGCGTCTGGGCTGTCGCTTGCAAGCGGGAGAGGCTGTCGCTTGCGGGCGGTGAAAGCTACCGCTTGCCTCTCATGCCTTAGTCTTTTCAGGAGATTTTTGGGCGCTTGCGAGCGGAGGTTGCTGCCGCTTGTGGCGCATACCTTAGCTTTTCTGGCACCAGACTACCGCTTAAAAAGGGCAAAAATCGTTAATAATTTCAACAACGAAATATGGATCATGCCAAGCGATATAGATCAATAATGTATGCCATTTACAAATTATTATGATGGTTTTTATACAGAAATTCGAGTAATACACAGTTTTTTCAAGCTAAGAATATGCTCCTATTTCAAGTTATCACCGGTAAAAGCCAAGTTTTCCATTTTCAATACATACAATCTAAATTGTCCAATATACCTGAAAATTCATGAGATTTTTAAATATAAATCAACCTTACAATATCATTAGCATTAGGAGATCAGAGATATTCTATTGAAAAAATTTCAACGGCAACACGACAAAATCTCTTAACATTTTCAACTGTCGTGTAGTCACCAATTTTAATGTACTCATCGAATTTGCTGTTAACACTTGATATACATCAGTTATATTTTTTAAGGTTGACATTCAAGTCTACCAAAACCATCTTTTCGTTGTTGAAAGTATAGATCATGATCTTTAACTGCATCAACATTACGAATAAATAGACTTCGACATATTTGGAATCGTCGAAGAAATATTTTTTCATTATATAAAATATTTGAAAATTGATCATTATATAAATCACAATCTAAAGTTTCACAATCACGATTAATTATTCGATGACTTATGATAGAACTTCAATAGGTTGATTGGGAGGAATTGAGTAATTGTTCTAGATAAATATTATTTTTTATCAATATTGATATTGTTGCTTCATCTTTTTGAACGGGCTCCATTAAAAATTTTATTAAATTTTATATCGTCTAACGATGATGATGATGAGTAACTCGTAGTAAAGAAATTATATTGTTTTAATAGGTAAATATATGTTTAATGAATAATCCTTGGCCGAACGAACACTAAGGGGGTGTATTCAAATAAAATTTTTAAAAATTCTGGTGGACTTTTAAAATTTGGTTTATTCAATCTAGACTTTTAAAACTCTTTTAAAATTTAGAGATATTCAATCCAAAATTTTTAAAAGTCTTTTAAAATCTTGTTCTATTCAACAATTCATAGACGTTAAAAGTTGTGTATAAATTGGACATTATAAAATCTCTCGTGATAAGTATAGATTTGGATCGATACTTAAATATATTATTATTATAATTATTATAAGTGATAAATATTTTATAACAATTATTAATACTGTTATAATATCTTAATAAAATAATAATAATTTCAAAAAGAAAATTATTAGCAAATTTTATAAAAAATTATATTTTTAATTGAAAATTTAAATTAATTCTTATTTTATGTTGCATAAAAAATATCTATATAGATTTAATTGAAAAGGAAATGGAGAGGATTTGAACCTGAATCAGATGGCAATGGGACATTATTTCTTTTCATATATATTTTATCCCATTGTTATTTCACATTAAATTTGTTAAATTAATAATTATATACACATAACAAAATTATGCTAAAACTCTAACCAATTAAAAAAAAATTAATATATTGAATAACAATATGACAAAAATTATAAAATTAAAAATATTAATATATAAAAATAGTATTATGTTGTAATTATTATACATTATTAATCATATATAATATATAATGGTGATAGAAATGCAGATGACGAAGATGAAGATAAAAATAATGAATAAGTTAGATGTATTCTTTAACTATATTATATATTTTTATTTATTTATTTAATTATTTGAATTTTTTTTTATCTATAAATGTGTTTCATATAAATTTATACAAATTATATAAATCAATAAAAAAATTATTTTACAAATTTATAAAAATTTATTTAAATCAATACATAAAATCCATCAAACTCTACGTAGACTATGTAGATTTTTTTAATCCACATAAATCTATTGACTTTTTCAAATTCAATAAAATCTAAAATGAGTACACCCCCTAATACATATTACTTATAATAAGAAGCTTAAATAAAATTGAAATATATGATCATTATTTATATAATATAGATATATCTCAAAGGGAGAAATGAAGATGAAATTCTAAACCCTCGGTAAAGATTGTTCAAATATGAATAATTATTTTTTATATATATAAATATAAATATACATAAAGATAAAATTCAAACCAAAGATTCGAATTAGTAAAAAATGATTGGTTACATTCGTGACAGATATAAGTGATTAGATTTTTGTAATACATAATATATATAGTCAAATATAAAATAAATGCTTGATGTTGGTCAAAAATGTATTGATACTGTTAAATTTACGTGGGTAAAGAGTAAAATTTATATGAGCAATTTGGATTAATCATTTCAATGGATAAGATTTTATATCCATCCATTGTCTTTGTCTATAAATATAACTTCTCATCTTTTATTTAATTACACCACAATATGTTATTTCCCACTCTAATATCATTAAAGTTATTAATTGTTTATTTATTTATTTCGACATGTCCATTTAAAATGATAGTTATAGCAGTTGTTGAGATATTTTAGATATTTAAATTTAGATTTGGTAGATTTATATCAAGATTTGATCATATTAGATTACTTAAATTTGAGTATATCGAATCTGTTTTGTATTGCCTATATATAGGATCCTTATTTTGTTGATCAATAAGACAATCTCATTATTTTCCGTTAAAATTTCTAACAGCAATGATGAAGATGTCTTGTTATGCCAACAATATTTGAATATATTGTAAGATCCAAGTACCGGCAAACAACAGTCAAATGATCAATTTTATAATCGAATCACCGATATATTTACCCAAATATAAGTACTTATTAAGAGATACTTAACGTTAGATATGTGCAAAATGGAATTCAAGCCCTGAAGTTGTTCAGAAATTATTTGTTTGCATTAAGAAGGTAGAAATCCTAAAATTCAATAGAGCATTAAAGATGTACATTGTAAGTTTATCTTTAAATTTATTGTTAAATTTTTTTTATATGAAAACAAAAAATTTCAATTCAACTTCAAAACATTATTTTCAATTAAATGAAGCAAATAACATATTAATAAAATAAAATGCAATTTTTAAGAAATACTTTAAATTTGAGCACTTTTGAAACCTGTTAAAAGATTTTAAAATTTTAATGATCATAATAAAGTTAGAAATTCATATAAAATATCTAAAAAAATTTATTTTACATGTATCATCAGATAACACTATTTATAATCTATTGAAAAATAATAATTTTTTTTTGTTAACTTGGATAGTGATGAGAGTGAATTTAATTTATATTATAATATTTGTGGATTTTCGTATGAACAACTCGGGGGTTTAGAGAGCAAAGTATAGAAGAAAAATGAAGTAAAGATGTCATCCACGTTACTAAAATCAAAAAGTAAAATTCGAGTCCCGTAAGGGATGACCTAGTGATGTGGAGAGTGAACTTGTGACCGTGAGGTCATGAGTTCAAACACCACGCCTTCAGGTCCACTTATCACACATGGATAGTGTGATTTGCATTGCTGGACCTTGTTTGTAGGGTATTAAATTAGTATATTTTAATATTTATGTGGTTTGTATTTGATCTATGCAATTTATTTTTTATGCAATGAATATTTCTATATTTTAATCTGATTAATTTAAATAATTCTATAACACATATTAATATATATTGGTTCCCATTTAAAATAAATTTTAATTAAATTCATAGATTAAATATATAAAATAAAAGTTTTTCATAATTATTTAACATATATACATAAATATTATTTATAATTTTTATTAAAAAGTACAAACAAATCATTATAAGAAATAAAATAAAATTACATATCATTTAAAGAATAAAAATAAATTAAACGCACATTTTTAAACAATAAATTACACAATAATCTCATTCCAAAAATAGAGTTGAACTACAATAAACTTCAAAATTTTAGTACAATAGGAGGTTCCAACTCCTGCATTCTAAAGGAAACCCATTCCATGTTTAGTTGGACTTGCTCTTATAATTATTTATTGTGTGTTTGTTTGGATGATTTATTTTTATTATTTAAAAAAAATTCAAAAAATATTAAATTAAATATATATATATTTATTTATTATATTGAAATAATAATTAATTTTATATTTAAAATATTACATTAATTCTTATTTATCCCATTAAATAAATATTCAAATTTAAAAAATTTACTAATCAAACAAAAACCCTAAACAAACATATTTTATCTTCGCCCTTTCTATTTCTTTAGCTTCCTATGAGGCTGGCTTTAAATTTATCTATCAACTTGTTATCACTTAAAATTAATCACAAATAACAAATAGCACAACTCAACTTAAAGTCATGGCTCCGCACAAAATTGATGTGTGTGAGGAACAACTAAAACCACCTGGGCATAGTGAGTTTTGGGACGGCTGGATAATAAAACGTTTTAGAGTATCGAGTGGGGTCGATAGTGTAATACTCGAGTTGAGCACTGTTGAATATGGTTAAAGCTAATTAATTATAACTATTTATGTAAAGAATATATACATTCTTTTTTGGGCTTTTTGAAAAAATGGTCTAAGTCAAACTGCCATTTAAAATTCTAGCCCCCAAACGAGTTTTCAAAACTACCATATTTATATATTATAGTAGTTTTCAAAACTCTTTGGATCTAAAATTATATACCTTTTTAAAACACCTAAAATATAAAAAATAATAGTTTCAAGAACTCTTATTTTCTCTCTCATTAGTATAGGGAAATTATAGGAGTTCTCAAAACTACTATAATTGGAAATGTAAGAATTTTAAATTTTTTTTTTTTTTTTTTATGAAAAGTTGTTATAAAAACTCTTATATCTTTTATTATAGGAGTTTTGAGAACTTCTATATTTTAATCTTAATTTACCCCACGATTTTGTTGCATTCCAATATTTCTACACTAACTTCGTTCATGTTCATTCCTGAAGCAAACGTTTTGCTGAAGAGAGACATTTTCAGATATTATTTGTTTGACTAAATTATTTTATAGTTTTCATGTAATATTTTGTTTTATATTGTTGGTAGGCAATATTCTGTTTTGCATTGTATTTTCAGGTATTTATTGTTTAGTGATTGTTGTATTTTTGTTTGTAATTTTATAACATCTTAGGTGTTTTATGGTATTATTTGTAAGATTTATATTGAGATATTATTTAAATGCATAATGTATTTGTCTATTTCTTATTTTAATATTTTTATATATGACTTACTTTTATAATATATTAATTTATTCTTATTAGTATTTATTTAATATATATTTTTTTACTGAAACAGATGACGAGTAGTGGCCAGAGCAATATTGATATTCTGCTATACTGGGATGGTAACATTATAAGAAATTCGGATACAATAGAATATGATTGTGATCCACAGTGTATGACAGTTGTTCGACGAGATAATACATTTGAAGATTTAGAAAGTTTGATTTACAATTTGACTGGAAAAAGCCGGATGCAATATTCTCTGATTTTGAAAATGCCTTATAGTTGGATGAATGAACAAGATAATCAGAGAATGAGGCTTATTACTATGAATGGCTTCAATTTGCAGCACTTTTTAAATCCAGAAAATAGTTATCGATGTTTGGAGTTGTTTGTTGAATTTCAACCGAATGAAACAAGTGTGGTTGTAGAGACAGCATATGTGAATCCCAACACAAGACTTGAGCAAACAGACGATGATATACACATATTAGGGCGGATTTTCAAGGAGTTGGAGAAGATAAATCTAGTGAATCAGAATCAATTTCATGCTCAGATGATGAAATAGAGATATATGGAAACTATGAAAAAAGGGGTTGTGGATGCTACTGCATTATGGAAAGAATCAGGGCCCTCCTAAATCAGGTACAATTCTACATTCAGGTAGTCAAAATGAATATCAATCGATTGAATATTTTCAGAAGTTGCCTTAGGAGGAGTTTCAACAAGATACATATGGCACTCTCAATTGTAGATGGGATGTTTACACAAAAAGTAGCAGTGCTCTTATTTTTGGGATGGTATTCAAAGATAAAAAACATATGCAAATGGCCGTTAAGGATTATTCAATTCGTGTGGTTGGGAGGGAATATATTGTGACAAAGAGCAATCGTACGGTCTTCAGAGTAAAGTGTAAGCACTATGGAAAAAATGGTTGCGGGTGGGGTGTGACTGCATCATATAAACCACATTTAAAATGTTGGCAGTTAATTACAGTGATGCCCGACCACACGTGTATCCCAGATGATGTATCGTTGGGACACAGAAACTTGGATGTTAACATAATAGAAAATTTACTAAAATAGTTTGTAAGAAGAAATCCGGCATATGAGTTAGAAAATGTGGAGAGAGCGGTGAAGATAGAATTTGGGTTTGATATTTCTTATTCAAAGGTCTGGCATGACTTGAAAAGGGCTATTGAAGATGTTTATGGGACATGGGAGAGTTCAGTGCAAGAACTCCCAACCTATATGGAAACTCTTCAAAAGTATGTATCAAATACTATTGTTGAGTGGTCACATGTAGAAACGGCACATCGAGAAGAGTACACACTTGGCTATGTGTTTTGGGCATTTGGACCTTGTATTGAAGCTTATCGCCATTGTCGTAATGTGGTTAGTGTGAAAGGAACTCATTTATATGCAAAATACAAGCATGTGATGTTGATTGCCGCTATTATAGATGCTAACCACCATGTGCTGCCATTAGCATTTGCCATTGTTGATACAGAAAGTATTGAATCTTGGTTATGGTTTCTTCGGTTAGTAAGCAGGTATGACATTCTAATAAGTTTGTAATTCATAATTTTTGAAATATTTTTCAATAACATAAATTTTTGTATTTTGTATGTAGATATATTGTGCAGGATTGGTACCACACGTGTCTCATATCTGATAGACATGTTGGGATAACAAGTGCAGTTGAGCGTATTCCTGCTTTCCACCCTCTTCGTGGCCAACATCGATTTTGCCTTAGATATGTATGTTCCAACTTCAACCAATACATTAAAGATGTAAGACTGAATGATATGCGTTAGAGGGCAGGGACATCTATCGATCCATTGGAGTTTAATGAAACAACGGCAGCCATTCAACTTCTAAATCAAGCAGCTTATGATTGGCTTAACATAATTGACAAGAGCAAATGGGCCATTGCATATGACGAAGGGTGGCGACATGGTATACTAACAACCAATTTGTCGGAACGCATTAATGGTGTATTAAAAGGGGCACGACGACTACCGACCACTGCTCTAGTACAGTTGACATATGATCATATGGTTTCATTTTTTGTTAAGCGGTTGCATGATGCTCGAGATAAACAAGAACCCGGCTATGAATGGTCACCTTGGGCATGAACAAGATATATAGACTTGGAGCGGAAGAGCCGAAAATATATGGGTGTGGTGATAAATGAGGATGAATATGAGGCAAAAGTGTTTACACTAGACAGTATTAGCCAGAGATCAAAAGAACATATTGTTTCAATTAAGAGAGATTTTTGCTCATGTGGTGGATGGGCGTTAGATGGGGTGCCATGCTCACACGTTTTAGAGACATGTCATATGTTCCATTTGAATGGAAAGCGATATGTTTATGACTATTATTCGATTGATTCATGGATAAACACATACATCGTCCCTTTCCATGCATATCCGGATAAGTCACTTTGGGAACCAGCCTCATTTAAGTTGGTGCATAATCCTTCGCGACGTAAAATTAAGAGAAGAGGACGTGATCGCACCACACGTATTCGGAATGAAATGGATCGTGGCCAGAAACAAGCAAGGCGACAAGCACATGCAAATTAAGGTAAAACATATTTATGTTTTTTTTTTAATCATAAGTAATACTCCCTCCGTCCCATGAAATTAGTAGATTGAAGATGAAGTAGACAATCGTTACTAGGGCCAGGCAATCCCTCCCGATATGAAAACATCACAAAACACTATCGACATTCCAAATTAAACATATATGTTAAAAATATATGTGGTTTTAATTTAGTATATATAAATATAAATAATGCTTATATTGAAATCCATAGCCTATTATGTTAAAACAAATAAAGCCCTTGAACACAATATAAATTCCTACAACTTATATTAACTCAATCAAAACACTTCCAAACTACATTCAAACATAACACTTCCAAACTACATTCAAACATAACACTTGAATCTTATTTTCTAGTTGTGTTGTTTAGCTTAAAGCCTATGATTCTCTTTTTTAAATGCTTCTGAACTACTGCAGTGAACTTGAAATTTTTCTCCATTGTCATCTGTTTTGGTCTTTCTTTCAAATCGAAATCTGTTTTCCTCCATTTTTATAATGCTCATTCATAAGCAAACAACTACAGGAGTTTTTCACACACATACCAAGAACTAATGAAATCAAAGGCTTATGTATCCCTGTACCAACTGATGCACTAACCTTTGGATATCTGTAGATGCCCAATAGATGCCAATAGATGTTCACTCTTGAGTATCTGTAAATCATCAAAAAATAATTACAAAAAACTAATTATAAATAATGAAGAAAAGAACTGCCATAAACTCGAGCAAATTCATTCACATAAGATGGTATAAACATAAATATGGCAATAGAATATGCAATATTACTAAAATTAGAAAAATAATATATACCATAAAAAATTTAAATATGATAAATAAAAATTCTGAAAATTATATGATTATACAATAAGAAATAGTAAAAAATAAATAAATAAATAAAAATAATAAGATAATACCTTATGAATCTGGATTGAAGCAACTTTCAAACTTTTTCAACAATCCGATAGGAAATCAGAGATATAAAAAGGGGTGATGATTTTAAAGAAAAGAGAAGTGAGACTCAGACAAATTTATATGAAAACAAACAAAACACAAAAATTACAATTTCCGCCAACCAATATTTTCCAAACCAACAATCAAAACAAAATAGAACGAAAGAGAACAAAATTTTGAAAATCAATTACCATACACTACAAAAAAATAATATATTTGTAACGGAATTCCGTCACTAAGATCACGTAGCTAACGTAATTCCATCATTAATTCTGTCTCTAATATCATTAGTAACGGAAAAAGTGAATTTAAAGACGAAAAAATCTCGTTACAAAAATGATATTTTCTTGTAGTGATAGAAGAGCGGCACCAACGGCAATGGCAGAGATTGGCAAAAGAAAATCGCAGAAAACTCTACAGCGTCGCGCGGAAGAAAACGTTGAAGGAGAATGAGGTTTAGGGCTTAAATAATATTTATTCTTATTTTTAATAAAAATATTTGTAGTAGTTTTGAAAACTACTATATTTAATAATTTAGAAGTTTTAAGAACTTCTAAACTTAAAAGTTTAGGAGTTTTGAAAACTACTACAATATATAAATATAGTAGTTTTCAAAACTCGTTTGAGGGCTAGAATTTTGAATTGCGGTTTGACTTAGGCCATTTTTTTAGAAAGCCCTTCTTTTTTTAAAGTCCACTTGAAAGAACTCTAGAGTTAAATATTCAGGGCACCCGGATATAATGCAAGGCATCCAAACACAATACAGGGGGCGTCCGGCCAAGGCCGTTTCGAATTTTTTCGGGGCCCTGAGCGAAAATATATTTTAGGTCCTATAAACATACAGTTAAATGTATTTTCAAAATAATATCACCAACACTGGCGTGGCTGGATAAGAGGTTGATGGTGGCGGTCTAGCAATGTCGATTCGAGAGAAGAAGATGAAAGGCGAATCAGCGGCGCTTCACGGTGGTGTCCGAAGGTTTGAAAAGCGAGAAAGACTGAGCCCCCTCAACTGATTTAAGATTAAAAAAGAAAGCCTCAATTAGTTTATTTGGATATAAATAGCGCCCCAATGTGATTTAGGATAAACACGTATGCCCAATTATTGAATTTAATACAAAAAGGTGTTTTTATTTATTTAATATATTTATTGAATTTATTTCCCATAGTATATAAATATAATATCTTGGAATTTATTACGTAGATAATAAAATTAATTAATTAATAGAGAATTGAATATTTTCAAAATTAGATTTAATTAGATAAGTAAGAAATATATTTCCTTTTAATTATTATTATTATTATTATTATTATTATTATTTGTCTATTTTGAAAAATTGGGTCTATTTGTTTTATTAGTACGATAGAAATGATGTGTCGATTTGCGAACACCGTTTAAGATTTATGAATAGGATATGTTATAGTTCTTGTAGCTCAAATTCAATATCTCAATATAATTTATTTATCTTTTTTGTATTTTACTTTATTGCATTTTATTCCTTCATTTTAATTTCTTTACTATTAAACGTTAGACCACTGCATTTAGTACGAATTAATGATTTAATTGCTTTAAACTTTCTTAAAAAAGCCTTTGGTTATCATCCTATTGGAAAATTTTAATTTATGGTAATATTTTGGCACGCCTAGTGAAACCAAAATTTGTCCCTCACAAAAATCATTTCGAGTATATAAATTTACGATCATGAAGACTTGTACGTCGCTTGATGACTTGTTCTGAAGTATAATGTCGTCCGCATGGCATCTCTAGGCTTTCCACCACCACAACGTTCATCCCAAAAGGATTCACTCCAATATGGGTGGAGACTTGGGCACCATTCAATGGCCAAAAGACGTCTAACTTGGCCATACATGGCAATACGATTGTACTAATATACCAACAATTCATCCATAATTTTCTGGTTACCAACCAACAGATAGTAAATGTGAGTACGACTCCGCCAACTTCACAAATCGAATGTAGTATCGAACGAATCATTGCCGTCCAATTACTTCGGCCAAATTTGGAAATTACGGCCAACAGTGGCCACATGCATCTATGACACTATTTCCATATGCCAACACCACCCAGACTTACGACATACCAAAAAGTGCGGCACAAACTCATAACTATTATCCTACAACACCCGTACACAACCGCGAGCTGCATACACAACCCGCTCCTCAATAACAAGTTGCACCGCCATATATGGAATATGGCAGCTTCCATAGAACCGCGCCCAACTTTCACGAACCACAGACACCACCAACGTTTCAAAGATCGAACGCCATGTTAGAGCCACAACCAATGTGGAATCTGCAACTTGTAATGCAATCCGCACAAGATTTTAATCTTGATGTAGCATGGATGATACAGAATGTCGTGCATCAACACCTGGTGACTAGGGCCATAACCCATATGATTGTGCATACCAAAAACCTTTTCAGAATTGGTGGAATGCAATTACCCATTGCCTCGATAAGTCCGGATTCTGGAATCCCTTATTTTTTCAAAGAAGATAGATAGTCGGTCTTTTATTGAACACGTGGCCAGATTTATAATACTTATTGGTGAATTGTCTCTAACGAATTTTACAAATTGCAATTATTCCCTTTGACTCGCTAATATTACGATTATGAATATATTTCCATATCTGCGAGATCTACTTACAACTCATGAAGTTCAAAATTTGATACAATTGAAATTCAAGGCCGCACGCCTAAAATATATTATTGATATATATATATATTCAATCGGTAGCATAACATAATAAACTCAAAACACTGATAAAATTTATTTATATAAATAGTATGATTTAAATAATTTTGATAGTATTTTTAATTAATATGTTATTTAAAACTTATCTAAATTAATATCAATCATTAGATTAAAGCTGGCAATGGATCATGTCGGTTCAGGTTGAGTTTTTAAACGGATCAAACTGTCCAATCCGAATTGGATCCATTTATTTAAATGGATCAGAAGACTTGGCCCGAACCCGACCTGCTCAAACCTGCTCTAACACGGAAATGATCCGTTAATCCATTTAAAATATTTTTAAACAAGTTAGATGAGTCAAAAGTGACCCGTTTATTCATTTAAAAATTTGAACCGGCTCAAAATTGAAATTTCAAAAATCAAATTATAATCAAATAATAAATCCTCAAAAAAAAAATACTAAAAGTCACTCAGTAAAAAAAAATACTTGTGCATACATATACAATAAATAGTAAAAATTATTAAATATAAGTTATATAGATTGTGTTCAATTTAAGTTAATAATTTTTTAAAAATTATTGAATTAAAATTATCTTACATATTCAATAAACATATTAATTAATATCATATATTATAAACGGGTTGCCGTGTCGGAATCGGATTGAAGGTTTCAATCTTAACCCAATTTATTTATTATCTTATTGGATTCGTATTGACCTATATGTATACATAATCAGATCAAAAAAAATTTATTTATTTAAACCCAATTATTTTGTATCGTATTCTTATTGAATTATCGTATCCTGTCAGCTTCTGTGACTTCTACATAAGATAGATCTATTAAAATCAATCCAGTAACTACAAATCAATCAACAAGGTTTTGATGCATTTTCAACATCAACTATCTATGAGAACAATGTCAATGCCGTTTTATAGAAGGGTTCTCCTTCATAGTGAAGGCTTTTTCCAAAGTTTTTGAAAAAAACTAATACAATGGCCTTTTTGTTTCGATGAAAATTTATTGATAGGCTTGACCAAGACTTGGTGCAATTGAGACTTCTTTCAAATCTTTTGATTTTCTTCTCTTTCTTTTTATCATCTCTTCTCTCTTGACGCTCTCTCTTCCTCTCTCTCTCTCACATTCTCCGTTTCTCTTCTTCACATTTTTGTCAAATAAAAAATAAAATCTAAAATGAAATTGCTATAATCTAATTCTTTTAACCTATCATTGCATTGCTTGGACACATAGGCTAGCGGGGCTTTTTTTTTCTTATTTTTCACTGATGTTGCTCTTAATTAGGGGCAGCTCGTAGTATGAGTGGTGAGCAACGGTTTAGACCCTAATTAATAGATGATTCATATTTTAAAATATTATCTATTATTCTTATTATATTTTAAAATTAAATTTGAACTTTTAGTTTATATTCTTCTTCATAATTATCTATTTAATTTTAAACTCTAATCATATATTTTTTCACATTTCTTCTTTTCTACCATACATCACAATACATTTCCAAATTTAATTATCGTCTACACTTCTCTACCTCATACCTTGTTGCATTGCGTCCATCGGCTTAGACCAAACACGCCTCACCTTCTCACTTCTCTCTGTTTCACCTTCCCTCAGTCCTTCTTGCCTTTTGAACCTTCGGACAGTCTGTTTTTCATCGTCTTTTCCCAAATCAACACTGCCCAAACCGTCACGTTCAACATCTTGTCCAATCGACGCCAATTAGTGATATTATTTTGAAAATACATTGTAATCATGTGTTTATAGGGCCTATAATTTATTTTTGCTTAGGGCCCCAAAAAAAATTCGAGACGGTCCTGTTTTAACGGTCATAGGCTTCACACGATTTTACTATAATATCATATACATTCAATATTTGGCATGCATGAAATAAATTTAAAAGTGTGACACGATACCTATTGTTATGATTATTATTATTATTATTATTGAGATATTTTAGATATTCATTTTTAGATTTAGTATATTTATATCTAGATTTGATCTTATTCATAGATTAGATTACTTAGATTTGAATCTATCGAGTTTGTTTTTTATTGTCTATATATAGGTTCTTTATTTTGATTATCAATAACACAATCTCATTATTTTTCCCCAAAATTTCTAACATGGTATCAGAGCCTACTTTTCTCATGCCGTAGATATAACCTACCAACTCGCGTTTCTCCGGGTACATTCAACCTGGGATGTACCCGGAGGTCTCCCAATTTTGAAATTTTTTCTATAGTTTCTAGCCATTTCTTTGGATAAACTATTTGTTTAGTCCCGTAACTGGAGCCCCTTATCATTTTAGTCCCGTAAATGGAATATGTCACAAACTAGTCCCATAAGTAAAAAATTTTCGCTATTTTAGTCCTCCGGCGCCAGAGAGGCCCACGTGGCTCACCGGAGGTCACGTGTTCGCCAGGTGTCGCTGACCTGACGGACACGTGGATTTTAATTTTTATTTTTATTTTTTAAATTTTTTTTAAAATTTATTTTAAATTTATTTAAATTTTATTTTCTTTTTTTAATTTTTTTATTTGGTCCAATTAAAAAAAATTAAGAAATAAAAATAAAATCTACGTATCCGCCAAGTAGCGCTGACCTAGCAAGACACCTGGCGGACACGTGGTTTCTGGCGAGTCACGCGGGCGTCTCCGGCGCCGGAGGACTAAAACAACGAAAATTTTCCACTTATGAGAATAGTTTGCAACAGGCTCCACTTACGGGACTAAAATGATAGAGGGGTCCAGTTACGGGACTAAAAAAACAGTTTACCCCCCTTTCTTTTTCTGATTTTGATTTTATCTTGAGTCCTAATTTTTTCTACGATTGAAGTCATGTTTGCGCATCTGTTTTCGATTCTGCGATCCGTCTGCTTCGTTTCTCCAGAGCCATGTTTCTGATTGCAATGAGAGTCCCGTTATTTCCGACCTTGTGGAGAGTACTCCCGTCGTTTTCGACTCCAGTAGAGAGTCATGTCGTTTTCGGCTCCAGTTGAGTCATCTTGTTCTCGGCTTCGGTGGAGTCATGTCATTTTCGGCTCTGGTGGAGTCATGTTGTTTTCGGCCCCGATTGAGTCGTCTCGTTTTAGGCTCCGGTGGAGTCATCTCATTTTCGGCTCCGCTGGAGTCATGTCGTTTTCGGCTCCAGTGGAGTCATGTCGTTTTTTGCTCCAGTTGAGTCATCTCGTTTTCGCCTCCGGTGGAGTTATGTGGTTTTCGGCTCCGGTGAGTCATCTCATTTTCGGCTCCGGTGGAGTCATGTCGTTTTCGGCGGCTCCGGTGGAGTCATCTCATTTTCAGCTCCGATGGAGTCATCTCGTTGTCGGCTCCGGTGGAGTCATATTGTTTTCGAATCCGGTGGAGAGTCATCTCGTTTTCGGCTCCAGTAAAGTCATGTCTTTTTCGGCTCCAGTTGGGTCATATCATTTTAGGCTCCGGTGGAGTCATCTCATTTTCGGCTCCGGTGGAGTCATGTCGCTTTCGGCTCCAGTGGAGTCATGTCATTTTTTGATCCGGTGGAGTCATCTCGTTTTCGCCTCCGGTGGAGTTATGTGGTTTTCGGTTCCGGTTGAGTCATATGGTTTTCGGTTCCGGTTGAGTCATATGGTTTTCGGCTCCGGTGGAGTCATCTCATTTTCAGCAGCTCGGGTGGAGTCATCTTATTTTCGGCTCCGGTGGAGTCATCTCGTTTTCGGCTCCGGTGGAGTCATGTTATTTTCGGCTCCAGTGGGTCATGTCGTTTTAGACTCCGGTGGAGTCATCTCGTTTTTTGCTACAGTGAAGTTATGTCGTTTTCAGCTCCAGTGGAGTCATGACATTTTTTGCTCCGGTAGAGTCATCTCGTTTTGGTCATCTCGTTTTCGCATCTGATGGAGTTATGTGGTTTTCGGCTCCGGTGGAGTCATGTGGTTTTTGGCTCCGGTGGAGTCGTGTTGTTTTCGGCTCTGGTGGAGTAATCTCGTTTTCGGCTTCAGTGGAGTCATGTCATTTTAGGCTCCGGTAGAGTCATCTCGTTTTCAGCTCCGGTGGAGTCATGTCGTTTTCGGCTCCAATGGAGTCATGTCGTTTTTTGCTCCGGTTGAGTCATCTCGTTTTCGGCCATCTCGTTTTTTACTCCGGTGGAGTTATGTGATTTTCGGCTCCGGTGGAATCATGTTGTTTTCGGCTCCAGTGGAGAGTCATTTCATGTTCGGCTTCGGTGGAGTCATGTCGTTTTCGGCTCCGGTGGAGTCATATCGTTTTTTTGCTCCGGTGGAGTCATCTCGTTTTTTGCTTCGGTGGGTGGAGAGTCAATTACTAATTTTATTTATGTTTTCTTTTGCGTTTATATTCAAATTTCTTATCAAACTCAAGTTGGTTTATGTTATACCACTTGAATTTGAGGGTGGATGTTGAGATATTTTAGATATTCAGTCTTAGATTTAGTATATTTATATCTAGATTTGATCTTATTCATAGATTAGATTACTTAAATTTGAGTCTATCGAGTCTCTTTTGTATTGCATATATATAAGCTCGTTATTTTGATGATCAATAACACAACCCCAAAATTTCAAACAATTATGAACAAATAATAGGATTTTTTCTATTACAATTCAAATTTTGAGATTATGAGCTCTTTTTTTATTCTTTACCTGCAACAATGTATTCTCAACTCTCAAACATTCATAATTATAAATAAATGTAAAATTTAAACTCTATTTGGATTACAAGTTGGGTGACACGGTTAAAGTCATATTCTCAATATACGTAAATGTAGTTAAGGTGCTGATTAAATATAATCAGCATTCTACTAATAGTATAGTTATATACTTTTAACTTACTATTTTTTTTTATTGTTTTTATTGGTCCAACTAAAAATATTTATTTTCAATTATAGTAAAAGTAAATCATATATAACGCTTTGGTTATCATGTTGATTAGATCAAATCAATACACAATTATTTTATAAAGGAAGTAGTACATATTAACATAAGGGTAAAATGATTTTTTAGTCTTGTAATTGAACTCCTTTATTATTTTAGTCTCGTAATTGGAGTTTGACGCAAATTAGTCCTTAAATGAAAAATTTTCGCACTTTTAGTACTATGGCGCTGCTGGAGATGCCTAAGTGGCACCCACATGGCTCGTCGGATGACATATATCTGCCAAATCAGCAACACCTAACGGACACGTGAATTTTTTAATTTTTTTAAAAAAAAATTTATTTATTTTGCCTTTTTTGTAAAAAAAAAAAAAAAAAAAAAAAAAAAAAAAACTCAAAAGAATTTTGAAAATTTAAAAATTTTTAAAAAATTTAAAAATAAATTTAAAATCCATGTGTCTGCTAGGTCAGCGACAACCTCTGGCGAGCCACATGAGTGCCACATAGGCATCTCCATTGTCGGATGACTAAAATTGCGAAAATTTTTCACTTACGGGATTAGTTTGCGACATGCTCTAATTACGATACTAAGATGATAAAGGAGTCCAATTAATGGATTAAAAATCAATTTATCCTTAATATAGTATATAGCAAATATTTTAATAAAAAATTATATAATTACATACGGCAAAATATAATTCTGATTTTTTCACAATATATTTTGACATAATCAGCAGCTTATTATAATAAAAGACAATTAGCATGTATTAATATAATATAAAAAAAATATTTTAATAGTAAATATAATTGCATGTAGATATAATTTTGATTTCACCACATTATATTTTGATTTTATCATCATAATACCAAGCTCTTTCGGGACTATTATAGGATTGAGGGCAAAATTAAGAAAATAAAAAAAATAAAAATAAAAGTAAAAAAAACAGCCCCTTAAATATATATTAGTATAATTATAAAAAATGTGAAATTTAAATTTAATAATAAAATTATTTTTAATATATCAAAAGATTGAAATAAAAAGAGTGTTTTTTTAATATTTTTAGTTTAAAATATATTTTTTTATGCTAAATACATTAAAATATATCGATAATATAAAAGATAATATTTTTGTTGAATTATTGATTTTTTTTTTCGATTGATAGAATATATTATATATACATATATTGCATTTTATCATAATATTAATCTTAAAGTGTGTAAAAAAGTTATTACATAAAAGCACCCAAATAGATTATTTTGTGTTCTATAATAATTTTTTTTTTATATTTTGAAAATAATAAAAATTTAATTAAAAAAATTATTTAATTTGAATAAATAATAAAAATATAGATTAAAAAAAATAAAATCTAACTACAATTGTTTAATATTATAAAATACGACATTCTTTAAAATAAATAAATATAATATTAAATATTAAATATACATACACAATCAAATAAAAGTAACAAAAATATATTAAGGGTGTGTTTGTTTAGAGGTTTGGATTTTGAAGTGAGATTTGAATAGTAAAAATTTTAAATTTGAATAGTTGTATGATGTGATATAAATAAGTGTTGATGTGATGTTTTGAATGTAAAATTTATTTTTAGTATAATATAAAAAATGAAAAATAAGTGTTTAATTTGATGTTTTTTGGGGAAAAAAAATGGGATGAATAGTAAAATTTTATAAAAATCTTACAAGCGAACACACCCTTAAATATCATTCACTATGATAACTTAACAAAATTTCATATCTTACAATAAAAATACCAAAAATTATAAATATTAAACATTGTTAGAACACAGTAGTAGCTACGTGTATATTACTAGATGCTATTTCTTACCATTAAAGGATTCTGTAACTATAAATATGGGTATGTAAATGAAATACGATCGTCCATTTTCCATAAATCATCATTGCATTGAAACTTATTCTTCTCGGTTTGCTTTTGGTATAGATAGGATGATATTCAAAGTCATCATTACATATCTATCACTATATATATATATATAACATTTCAATTGTCCATTTACAAACAAAAACGACATACAAATATATACTTACAAATATATATATTATAATATTTACATAACAAGTTATCACGAAGGATCTTATCTATTTTATTTTTTATAAGTTTTATTTTTATATTATTTATTTTTTAAACTATTGAAAACATTACAAAATTTTCTTTTAAATCTCTGTCTCTCACCGGCAATAATTTTCTGACTTGGTCCCTGGATATAGAAATACATCTGATTTCAATATGTCTTGTTCATATAATTGCCAGTGAAAATATGGCTATAAGTCAAGATCGGACTAAGGTTATTATTTTCATCCGTCATCATTGGACATTCCTCTACAGTCTGAATATTTGACAGTGAAAGATCCACTAGATTTGTGGAATGAATTGAGGGAGAGATTTGGGCATTTGAAATATATCACTCTCCCCAAAGCCCGACATGATTGGCTTAACCTGCGATTGCAAGATTTTAAAACTGTTACGGAGTACAACTCTGCTATCCATCATATTACATCTCAGTTGAAACTCCGGAGAAATTGTCAATGAGAATGATAAATTGGAGAAAACTCTCTCTACCTTTCATGCTTCTAATGTTGTGCTGCAACAGCAGTATCGTGAGAAAAATTTTCAAAAGTACTCACAGCTCATTGCGTGTCTTTTATTAGCTGAGCAAAATAATGAGTTACTGATGAAAAATCATCATTCCCGGCCCAGTGATCCCAGTTCATTCCCTGAAGTGAACATGAAATTTTCTGAACGAGGCCGTGGACGTGGTAGAGGCCGTGGACGTGGTCGCGGTCATGAGAGTCAACACGGTCGATATACCCCTTACAATCGCCGCAGTTTTGACATTAACATGATGAAGAGTAAACCCCAATATGGGGATATAGCCGGAAAGGCTAAACAAGAAAATAGGCAAATCGACATTTATAATCGGTGTGGTATTAAAGGCCATTAGGTCAATACCTGCAGAATAGCCAAACACCTAGTCAATCTTTCTCAAGCCTCACTGCAGAAAAAGAGAAAGGAGGTCGAGACTAATCACGTTGATAATGATGACAACCCCAATGATGATCTTCTGGATTACGACACAACGCATCTTGATATAGCGGATTTTGTCGTAGATCCAACAAACCCCAAGTGACAGACATACTATGTCATTTTATATTTTGTAATATTTAAATTGTCGCATACTACATTTTTGTAATGCATTTTGTAATACTTATATCTGCCTTTATTAACACTGCGTTTATTTATATTTGAAGGTTAAATGAATGCCAAACAAAATGATGCAAATATATATTTCATTAACAGTGCAACTACACATACTACATTGAAACACGAAAAATATTTCTCCCATTTAAGAAGGAAAAAGGTGAATGTCAGTACAATAAGTGGCAGTGCAAAATTAATTGAAGGCTCTGGAGAAGCCATTATGTTCCCGCGGGGATGAAAATTGTGATACAGTATGCATTGTTGGCCACTAAAGCTCGAAGAAATTTACTGGGCTTTCAGGATATACGGAAAAATGGTTATCACATTGAAACTATGAGTGATACCGATGGTGAATTTTTATTGATCACCAATATCATTGATAAAAACAAATGTATCATTAAGAGATTACCCCCACTCTCTGCTGGTTTATATTATGTCAGATTAGGTGTTGTTGAAACACACCTCACGGTAGATCAAAAGATTACTGATTTTCAGATATGGCATGATCGCCTTGGGCATCTTGGTAGTATAATGATGAGACGAATAATTGAGAATTCGCATGGCCATTCATTAAAAGATCAAAAAGTGTTAAACTCAAATTAGTTAACTTGTGTTGTCTGCACTCGGGGAACATTGATAACCAAACCATCACTAGCTAAAGTATGTATTGACTCACCTACATTTTTGGAAAAAATACACGGGGATATATGTGGACCAATAGACCCACTGTGTAGGCCATTTAAATATTTTATGGTGCGTATTGATGCATCTACCAGATGGTCACATGTATGTTTATTATCTACTCGCAATATGGCATTTGCGAGATTGCTTGCCCAAATTATTAAATTACAAGCACAATTCCCCAATAATCCAATTAGGACTATACGTCTAGATAGTGCTGGTGAATATACATCGAATGCATGTGATGATTATTGCATGTCGATTGGAATTAATGTGGAGCACCTAGTTGCTCATGTTCATATACAAAATGGTCTGGCAGAATCAATTATTAAAAGATTGCAATTGATTTCTAGACCATTACTGATGAGGTCTATGTTGCCCGTTTCAGCTTGGGGGCATGCAATCTTACACGCAGGAACACTCATAAAAATGAGACTGACAAGCTATCATAGCTATTCCCCTATGTAATTAGTATTTGGTCACGAACCAAATATATCTCATCTACGTATTTTTGGGTGCGCTGTTTATGTTCCTATTCCACCCCCAAACGTACAAAAATGGGTCCTCAACGTAGATTTGGCATTTATGTCGGATATGAATCACCGTCAATTATAAAATATCTTGAACCTATGACGGGTGATTTATTCACTGCAAGATTTGCAGATTGTCATTTTGACGAATCATATTTTCCGACATTAAGGAGAGACAGAAATGAACCGAAAAGGGATATTAATTGGAAAATCCCATTGAATTTTTGTGATCCTCGTACAAAGTAGTGTGAACTACAAGTTCAACGCATTATACATTTACAAAATATTGCAAATCAGTTACCGGATGTTTTCAATGACTCGATCAAAGTCACTCGATCATATATCCAAGCTGCTAATGTTCCGGCGAAATTAATTGTCCTTGATGGACAAATATGAAGTGCCAATGAATCAGTAACACGTTTAAAGCGTGGTAGACCACTCGGTTCCAAAGACAAACATCCTCGAAAGAAAAGATGAATGAATGATGATAATCATGAAAATATCATGAATGACATTGAAAACCTCAATCTAATGAGGAAGTTAACTCCGAAATAATTGCTCCAGAAAAGCACGATCTTGAAAAACATGATGATATTATCGAAAACTCAATTAACTATGTTACTTCAAGAAAATGTTGGAATAGTAAAGAGACAATTATTGATAATGCCTTCGCATACAGTTTAGCACTTGATATAATGAAAGAAAACGAGGATCCAGAGCGAAAGTCGGTTCATAAATGTCGGCAAAGAAATGACTGGACAAAATGGGAACATGCGATTTAATCAGAGCTTGACTCATTAAACGAAATGGGGGTCTTCGGACCAATTGTTCAAATACCAGATGGTATAAAACCAGTTGGATACAAATGGGTGTTTGTACGAAAAAAAAATGAGCATAATAAAATTGTGAGATATAAAGCCCATCTTGTGGCTCAGGGATTCTCACAAAGACCAGGAGTAGATTTTGATGAAACATACTCTCCGGTTGTTGATGGAATAACGTTTAGATACCTTGTGAGCCTAACAGTACGAGAAAAGCTCGATATGCGTCTTTTAGACGTAGTTACTGCATATCTTTATGGCTTCTTGGATACTGATATTTATATGAAAGTTCTCGAGGGATTCAATATGCCTAAAGCATACAAAATAAACCCATAGAAATCATATTCCATCAATTGAAAAACTCATCGTATGGACTTAAACAATCATGGCGAATGTGGTATAACCGTCTCAGTGAATATTTAATAAAGGAAGGTTATACTAATGATCTAATATGCCCATGCGTTTTTATAAAGAAAAATGGATCAAATTTTGTCATTATTGCAATATATGTTCATGATCTCAATTTAATTGGAACTCCAGAAGAGATTCAAATTGCAGTTGAATATCTAAAGAAAAAATTTGAGATTAAAGATTTTGGAAAGATAAAATTTTGTTTGGGAGTACAAGTGGATCATGTGAATAACGGAATATTTATCCACCAATCCACATATACCCAAGAGGTATTAAAATAATTTTATATGGTAAATCTCACTCTCTAAGTACATCAATGGTGGTCAGATCCCTTGATCCCAATAAAAATTCATTTAGGCCAAGAGATGAAAATGAAGAGATACTTGGCCCCGAGGTACCATATCTCAGCGCTATTGGCGCATTAATGTACCTTGCAAATTGTACCATGCTAGACATATCTTTTTCAGTAAATCTACTGGTCAGGTTTAGCGTATCCCCCACAAAGCGCCATTGGAATGGTATCAAACACATTTTTTGTTATCTTCAGGGGACTCATGACCTCGGTTTATTTTATTCGAGTGAATCTCGAAATGAATTAATTGGTTATGTTGATGTTGGTTATCTCTCTGATCCACACAAAGTAAAATCTCAAACTGGCTATTTATTTACTTGTGGTGGAACCGCAATCTTTTGGAGATCTGCTAAACAGACAATAACAACTACTTCTTCAAACCATGCTGAGGTTTTAGCAATTCACGAAGCCAGTCGTGAATGCGTTTGGTTGAGGTCTATGACTCACCATATTCAGAAAAATTGTGGCTTGATCATTGATAATATATTACCTCCGCAGTATTATTCGAAGATAATGCGGCTTGTATAGCTCAATTAAAAGAATGATATATTAAAGGCGATCGGACAAAGCACATATCTCCGAAATTCTTCTTCACTCACGATCTTCAGAAAAGTGATGAAATTAATGTGCAACAAATTCGATCGTCTGAAAATTTTGCAGATTTATTTACAAAGGCGCTGCCGATTACAACATTCAACAAACTGGTACAAGGAATTGAAATGCGTCGGCTAAAAGATATTACATAAAATCCAAAACAGGGGGAACGCATTAATACACTACAAGAAAAAATCATTTTTGTAACAAAATTTTTTTGTCTCTAAATCTACTTTTTCCGTTACTAATGATATTAGAGACGGAATTAGGAATGAAATTACATTAGCTACGTGGACTTTAAGGACGGAATTCCGTTACAAAATATATTACTTTTTTGTAGTGATACAAGAATGATGTACACTTTTTCTTTCACTAAAATTTTTTTCCACTGGGTTTTTTATTAATAAGATTTTAACGAAAAATATTTTTTGTACAAAAGCATCCAATGGGGAGTGTTATAACACGTAGTAGCTACGTGTATATTATTGGATGCTATTTCTTACCATTAAAGGATTTTGTAACTATAAATATGGGTATGTAAATGAAATACGATCATCCATTTTCCATAAATCATCATTGCATTGAAACTTTTTCTTCTCGGTTTGCTTTTAGTATAGATAGGATAATATTCAAAATCATCATTACATATCTATAACTATATATATAACATTTCAATTGGTCATTTACAAACACAAACGACATACAGATATATACTTCCAAATATATATATTATATTATTTACATAACAAACACACACTAAAATATAAATATATACAGAATTAGTAAATTAATTAAAAGATAAATTTTTAAATTAAAATAGTTTCTTTAGAAATAAATATAAATTTATTTATTTATTTTAAAATATTAAATATATTTTAAAACAAATTTATTATACTATTATTCATTTGGGTAAACTATTATTTCAATCTCGAATCTAACCCTCTTTATCATTTTAGAACTTTAAGTGGACCTTATCTGAAAATAGTCTCGTAAGTAAAAAAATTTCGCTAAAATAGTCCTCCGGCATCGGGCTCGCTACGCTGGCCCGCCGTTACTGACGTAGCGCTAATGCGGCTGACATGTCATCGCCACATAGATATCAGCGACACGCAGATTTTTTTTATTTTTATTTTACAAAATGTCTTGACAAACTATTTTTTTTAGTCTCGTATATGATATCCTTTATCATTTTTAAAACATTTAAATGGACTCTGTCCGAAAATAGTCGTGCAAGTAAATTTTTTTCCTAAACTGGTCCTCCAATGTGACATCTATGTGACGATGACATATCAGCCACGTTAGCGCCACATCAGCAACGGCGGGCCAGCATGGCGAGTCCGGCACCAGAGGACCATTTTAGCGATAAAATTTTACTTACGAAATTATTTTTAGACAAAGTCCACTTAAAATCCTAAAATAATAAAGAAGATCATATACGATACTAAAAAAAATAGTTTATCATATTCATTTATATATATATATATATATGACTATTAGGGGCCACTTGGATCCCTTTTTAGAAATGGGCCCTAGGCAAGGGCCCCTATGGCCATGGTCAGACCTGGCCTCCATAACTAAATAAGCAGATTATAGAACACAACACAATATATAACTAATACAACAAATATTAATACAATATAGTATAAAATATTATATAATTATTTGTAACACAATATATGCTTACTTTACCATGAGATATAACTCACATAACACATACTTCTATATAACATAATATATACTAGATGTTCTTTTATAACGTGGGAACCTCCAACTGCTATCATTCGGTTGCACGGTAAACTTTTGGCTGAACCTAATAATCTACAAACTAAATTCGACAAAGCATGTTAATGTACTAACTTGGTAATGTGTTATATGCATTGTGATTATTATAATTTCAAGTTAGTTTGCTAATTTGGTCAATACTCTACCCGTCGTCTATAAATAAATATCAAATTACCCCTAACTTAAAAATAAATAAATAATCATTCCATTTATATTTTCAAAGGAAAAAATATCAAAACAATGTTACCCATTTCCATCAATCATTAAAATACTATGATTTTTTAATCTACTATAAAAATAAATAAGTACATTGAACTAGGACGGAGGGAATATATCATGCGACATATTCAATATAAATTGACAGTACACATACCTTACAACACAATCAGTATGATGTCGATATATCTCCAATTAGCACCCTAACCAAAGCATATATAATTGTAGTTACGGTACTGATTAAATATAATCATCATTCTGTTGATATTACGGTTTCCTTAGGCCATCCATATCAGTCCACACGTTAGATTAAAAAAAAAACTTAAAAATCAAATTCTTTCATACCAGGGTGTAGCGTCGGCAGCATTGGTGTAAAACTCTGACATGAGTATAATTGGTAAAAAAAAAAATTATTTTTATTTATCTTTTATACAATTTATTTTTATTATATATATATATATTTATTAATAATTTTTATATATTTATATATTATAAAATTTTATTCTTTACAAAATAATATCAATATTGATATATTTTTTTAATAAAATTTTAATTAAATATAATCAATTAATAATAATAAAAATTTAATTTTCTAATTATCTTATAATTTATTCATTAAATCATACAAATAATTAAGATATATATAATTACATAATATGTTATTGAATTTTTTTTAAAAAAAATTAAAAATAATATAAATTACAACATCGGATGTAAAATACATAATAATAATAATAATAATAATAATAAATATTTGTTATTATTTATAAATTAAATTATTAAATAAATAAATAAATATTAATAAATATGTATATTAGATAATAAAGATTATTATTATTTAAATTGTTTTAAAAATAGATAATTTAATAATATGGAAGAAATATAAATTAAAATTTGTGTAAAAGAGTTTATTTGATGGAGGTATAAAATGAAATGAGTTTCTCTGATGACATGGTGGAGGAAAAATATAACGTGGAGGAGAGGAGATAGATGAAAGAAAACCCATGTAGGGTTTCATCGATACCGATGGCCTTATGTTCCAACTCAATCCACTATTTTTACCATTTTCATATGTGCTAATTAAAATATTTATTTTCATTTCATTTGTACTTTCAAAAATAAAAATATTAAAATAATTTTATACACTTATGTCAATCAATAAAATATTACTCTTTCTTAATTTACTAAAAAAAAATAATAAATAAGTATACTAGACCGAACATGAAGAATATATCACACAAAAAATTAAATATAAATTTACCGCACATACAATCAACATAATGCCGATAAATTCTCGATTAACACCCAAACCTAAGGGTAAATATTTTGTTAGCATCGTTGTTTTCTTAAATCTTTTAAGGAAGCATTTGTAATATCTTATAAAATAAAAAATATAACGATTCAAAAATTCAATTCAAATCCAACGCAAAAGAACTTTGCTTGGGCCTTCAAAAATAGACCCAAAAATTTTTTAAGCGCCTCCGGCCTATGAAGGTCAGGTCGTGTCTGACCCTGTCCGATTTATTAAATATATTTTTTAAAAAAATTAAATTATCTTATATGTATATTAACTAATAAAATAACATTAAAAATCAAATGAAGGTTTAATGGTAAAAATCTTAGTAGTTTTTTTTCCAAGTTAATTTAAAACTAAAAAACTAAAATAATTAAATTTAAAATAAATAAATAAATAAGAGCAGGTCGGCCACACTCACGCCAGGTTTTAATCAGATTGTGCTTGGGCGCACCTTTCCCGATTTGGAATCGAGCCGTTCTGGCCCACCATGATTCAGGATCGGTTTGGGCCGGCCCGGCACGAAGAAACCGAGCCGGCCAAGTTTCCAGCCCTTTTAATATGTATCTATTATAAATTAATTTATATTAATATTTGTAAAAAAGTATCATTTTAAAATATTTTTTATTTGATGAAATAATAATTAAATATTACTCTCTCGTCTAAATTTATTCTTATTTTTCGGTTGTCATCCAAATTTATTTTCGTTTCTTTTTTTAGTAGAAAAATACTCCCTCCGTCCCAATACAATACTCTTGTTTACCATTTTTGTCCGTTCCAAAATAATAGTCTCATTTCCATAAATAATCATATTACCATAAAATTATCCTTACTTTTTTATTATTATTACACAATTGCCACTATTTTTTACACTAATGGCAATAAAGTCATTTATTCTTATTTCTTATCTACTATCAAATATAATATCAATATTTTTTAAATCTCTTGCCCAATACAATAAGACTATACTTTTGGGACGAATGGAGTACCATTTTTTCTACTTTTTCTTTACCCAAAAAAGTAAAAATTTCTATTTTTACCTATTCTTAAAATTCATGCCCGGTCAAATGAGAACACAATTGAATAACGGATATAGTAACATATATATTTTTAATATTAATATTTTATGTAGTGAAATTATTTTTTTTAAATGTTACTATATCAATTGTAACTCAACATATGTGCAATTAGATAATAAAAAAAT
Source organism: Andrographis paniculata (assembly GCF_009805555.1). Taxonomy (NCBI): domain Eukaryota; kingdom Viridiplantae; phylum Streptophyta; class Magnoliopsida; order Lamiales; family Acanthaceae; genus Andrographis; species Andrographis paniculata. The sequence goes on along the minus strand of NW_026137607.1, from coordinate 2,598,543 downwards.
AAAATGACTTTGATTATGTAAATGCATTAAGAAAAGAAAAAGAAAAAATCGTAACTATAAAAAGTTTAAAAATGCACAATACATTAAATTTTTTGAATTTGGTTGTTGGTAGAAATAATTTATTATGACATACCAAAATTTATAACCGTATATCTTATTTCGTATCCAAATTTTATCATATTTATACCATTTCAATAACTTGGTACACCAGATTTACAGATAAAAATATATCGAATTACCGAAATAACACGCATATCGTATAAAAATAATACCGAAAATTCCTAAATTTTGATATGTTATGATACCATATCGAACTTTTCCGATAATGTAACCATATACAATTTGATATTTTTAAGATATACAAACCATAAAAAATTAATATTTTGGTATATATACTGAATTTTGGTACGGTATCGATAAACAAACCAAAAAATTCGGTAAGGTATAAAGTATAATCCGATTTTTTTAGTATACCGTACCGAGTCATCTCTAACTGAATTCCATATACGGTATCAAAATATAATATTTTATGCCGAAATACTAAATAAAAATTAATTTTATAATAGTGTGCCGTAAATGAGTTTTATAATTTTTTTATCTTTTTTTGACAAAGAAAAAATAAATTCAAAATCAAATTTTACCATTGACTAATTCTTCGATCATAAAATATCAAATCAAGCATTAAATTTGTATATATTACATTAAAAATTAATCTAAAATTTTAAACATTACATAAATATCTATTTATATTATATTAAATATTTATTTTAATTTTTATTATTAAAAAATTTAGTCCAACTTTCAAATTTATTATCCAGCAAAAAATAAAATTAAAAATATTAATAATTTTATTAAAATGTAGTTAAAAATTTAATTTTTTAATTATTATTTACTAATTATTGCTATATTCGAACTAATTTGATAGAAAGCCTATAAAAAAGAAAGATGAACTCATTTGATAGGACGAAAAAAGTATAATTTTATTTTTAACATTCATTTTAGAATAATTTTAAAATATGTGCAATATATTCTAATTAAATACGTTGTATAGTCAAATTTATTTTCACTTTCATTTTCTACTAAATTTATCCTATTATTAATTTTGACAAAATCTGGCGTTTAATCTTATTTACAAGAAATATCACTAATTCTATCACATTCCCTCTTCATTTACTTTCATTTTTAAATAAATTTTCAAAAATATTTCTAATTACTTTTTTAATTTTATTATTCTTTCAATAAAATATTAAATTTTTTAATCTAATAGATTAGAGGGAGTATATCTCGTTCCTAACATTGCAAAAAAAAAAAAAAAACATCACACTGAAGCACCCGAAGTTACCTAGGCTAGGCATACTTTCCTAAGAAATCTAAACATGAAAAAATAGTCAGTGTGGACTCACAGAATTGACACCTTAGTGACATGAAGTCAGGTCTTCGTTTCATCATAATAATAATAATGATCATACACAATTGATGACTAAAAGAATTCCTCTTCTCAGCCTTAACAACATGGAAAAGGATTCATCAATTCTATCCAATCTTAATCATGATGATCATTTATCCAAGAATGACTCTAGTTATGTTATCGAATGATTAAACAACCACTGAATTATCTAAAAAGTAACAAATTACTACTTACTTGATAGTTGACCTATACAAAAAGTATCTACTGAATTATAAGTTCAATACAATCTGGGAATTCCTTGCTCATTTGCATCTCTCTACTTGCATTTTTATACAAGAAAAGAAATAATATGAGGATAGGATGGGATGGGATGGGATGGGCGACACACACTTACCCAACCTCAAGTCTCAACTACAACTACAAATCTACAATTTACATAACAACAACAAAATCTTCAGTTAACTCTTGACCCCGGAGGCTAAAAAAGTAAAAACACCACCCAAAATGGGAAGTTTTGGATCCAACACAAACAAAAAAGAATATACAACAGCACACCATGGTTTGAAAGGGGAAAACACATAAAATGCATGATGAGTATGACACAACTAAGGACAGACGAGACAAGGCCATCAAACAACGTCAATTACTGGCAAAAAACTCATAAATTAATATAGAGAAAGTACTCTTCATGCCGCTACAATCTTTTCCCAGGTCTTCTTTAGCTAACCCATCCTTTGGTTTTTAGCACTGTGGTGATGAAATAACCCAAGAGTTTCAATACTGACTAAGAAAAGCGAAGATTTTTTTATCACCACTAAAAGGGCATAAAATATTTCATAGAAACTACCAAGTGGCTGGATATGCTCCAGTAAATTCCAGTTTTTCACAACCAATTAAATAATCAACAGTTAGACGAGATCTCCTGTAATTTAAAACTGGAACAGCTTGGCTTACCAATTTCAAATTCGTTGCTTATACTGGTCTTCCAAAATTGTGAGGTGATGCTGTGCTGGATGATGGAAGTGGTCTCTTTACAAAGGGATGGTCCAAGAGCTGAGCAGCTGTTGGGCGCAAACTTGGATCAACTTGTAGACACACAAGTATGAAGTCCCGAGCTTCACTGGAAAGTGTATCAGGAACTGGAGGCCTCTCCCCCTTTCCAATCCTATATAATGCTGCCATCTGATATAAAAAAATTAAAAAATAAAAAAGATTAGCTGCCGTGCTTTAGAAAATCAGTTGTATATTTTGGATAGAGATTCCAACTGCACAGAAATACATCAGTGCTTCACCAAAAAACTTGAGACTCAGTCCACAAAAGTGAGGGTCATTAGGGCAGTAATACCCAAGCACCCACATAAAGCAGAGATTTCCAATGATTTACAAACTGGTGTAAATTTTCATTCTTGTATTAGGAAAATATCTTCTACTATAATTATGTTTGTATCCGGAATTTCCTAGTTAACAAGGCAAGTATTAAAATTGTATCATGTGATATGAGCAATGGTAAAGACTTAAATTGTTTCATAAAGTAGAGAAATGAAATCTTCTTATAGGAAGAGCAGATAAAAACATTAAAAAGATATTGGAAGTGCAAGTTGCTATTACTTACACATTCCATGTTGGAGTAAGGAAACCGTCTGGTTAACATCTCTAGTACTGTGCATCCCAGGCTCCAGATATCAGCTGCAAGGCCATACCACTGGCTTCGAACAACCTGCAGCACCATTTTAAAATATGGGGCCATTGAAGTTAGGAAAATATACCACTCAAGACTGAACACAAAAGGATAGGAAAAGCTCGACTAAGCATCAAAATACATTTTACTTTATGCATGCAATATTAGGATGAGATGATTCCACAATGCCTTATCAAACACAATTTCTTGAGTTCACAAGACAAATATAAGCAAGATGACCATCTCACATCTTAGGTAAGTCTTGATCTGACAATTAAATGTATCATTCCAAACCTATACATGCACACATTCCAGAAAAACAAACAGAAAGTGGACTTTTCATGAATCTGTATCCAGTGCAAATGATGTTGGCACTTGGCAAGATTATAGTAAAGGAACAGAAGGTCCAAAAATTAAGGAATCATGACAATATGATGGATGATTTACAGTTATGCTTGAAAGCCCTACTGCTTCTGTTTAGCTGTGGTCGAAATTAAGAAACAGATGAAACTGATCCTTCTAGCCGATTTACATGACCTGGAACTCAATATCATTGACAACAAAAGCAGTACAGTCCCTATCTTCAACAGCATCCAATGTCTTGATCAATTAGTAAAGAAATTTGCATGTTATTTAATCACTATAGTATGTATAACATTTTTAATAACTTAATCAACTCTTATGAATAAGTGACCCCATAACTAAAGAGATCACATTTACTTCTTTTTAAATGTTATTTAGGTTAAACAATGTCTTCTGCTTTTTCAGTGGGCAGAGTTGGGGCAAACCTCAGGAGCCATCCAAAATGCAGTCCCTTTGCAAGACTTGACATCATTTAACTTGACAGCCTACAGAAGGAAGTTAAGTTTATTCACCAGTAAATATTTAGAGTAAACCATATCAAATTCTAAGAAAGGTATGTAAACGAAAAGAGAGGAAAAAAGTTAGTAACCTTTGCAAGACCAAAGTCTGCAAGTTTCACCAAGCCATTTGTGTGCACCAATAAATTTGCACATTTGATATCTCTGAGATGGATAAGAACAGAAAGATATCTATATAAGATTATGTATTTGATTTCCAAAAGATGCGAAGTACTCATAATGATAATTTCAAGACAACTTATCAACCTACCTCACTAAGTAAAAAAGAGACTAACATGCATTATGTAGGCAAACCAAAGGACCAGATTCACTAGGTTTGGGAACAGTTTGTAATTTTACAAGCCTTCAAACATGACAATGACTTACAAGTATAAAAATAAATAAATCACATTTACTTTTACAAAATTAGAGAACAGATGGTTTTGATTTTTTATTTTATTTTATTTTTTGGTAATAAACAAGTTATCTTCACTATTCATTTGTTGGTCAACCATGGCTGCTTCTATACAAATTCAGAATCAAGATTACTAAGCAAAATGAAATTATAATAGTTCTGATGAAAGGATACTGCTGTAGAAATAGAGATAAGCAGCCAAAACAATTAATAACAACAGACCACATGCAAATCATCACTGAGAGTTAGCTTAAATGCATATCCAAATTTTGAAATAATAATGTAAATGTGCAGCAACATCTAAGTATGAAGTTATGCATGACCAAAAACACCACAAAAGCAAAAGCAAAAAGTTAGTGCATGACAGGATTAAGTGTACCAATGCTGTAACATCAGATTATAAGATATGATAGGCATTTCTATCTTTGGTGGAAATAAGAGCAAACTCAAATATTTATACATATAATTCGAAGCATATAACCCCTAAGAGACTGGTGTAGTCACCTGTGGACGACATTTTTGTCATGTAGATATTTCAAACCACGTAAAATCTGCCTAGTGTAAGCAGACACTTGTGAAACTCGCATGTTGTATTTCTGGTAAAGGCTCAGAAGGGAGCCTTTGGTAATGAGCTCAAGAAAAATATATAGATGCGATTCATCCTGCAAAGGGAGACAAAGACAATTACATAAGAATCATTCATTGTTAGCAACAAACAGCTACACAGAGCTAAATATGAACTCTTTTACAAAATGTTACCTTCTTTGTGCCATAATATTGGACAATGTTTTCATGTTGAAATTGACTCAGAAGAGCAATTTCCTGAAGCATCAAAGGGAAAAATAAAATATCAAATGAGATCATGTTGGGATTAAGTGGAACTGAAAGTATAATGTTGCTCAGTTGCTAGAGAACAAAGTATGAAGAGATGCTGCCATACCTGTTCAAGTTGGAGGATCCTTTGCTTTCCCTCATCCCCTTGATCAAGCAAACAGACTTCCTTAACAGCAAAAAAGAAACCATCACTGCAGCAAAGAGAACAAATAAGATTAAAAGTCAGAGTGAAGCTTGTTATTTCAAGCAGGAGCACACATCTTCTTATGAAGCAGTCGACAAGTTTGCACGATTCGTCAAGGTATAAGGTGGTATAAACACAATTAGAGAAATCAATTAAAGGGCTGAACTGTATGTTCTCCCTCCCTCTGCTATGTTCTATTAAATCTAAGATAATCCAACCTCACAAGCTAACATCTAACTATATATCTTTCAACTTTATCAATGCATCGAACCAAACAGACTCCTCAAATTGATGCTACAAATTAGCATCAGCAATCAATATAGTAGAGTAGTATAAAACAACAAAACACTTACTCCGAAATTCCTTCGTATACTGACCCAAACGACCCACGACCCAAAAGCTCACCCTTCTGCCAGTCCTTAATAATGCGCCTAAACCTCCCATTGGGTGAAATGCTCAACGTAGGCTCTGTTGTCGTACTTGATGAATCATCATCATTCGAAGTGGTGGAAAAAGAACACGACTCCAATAGCCTACAGTTCTCTCCTCTAGCCATTCTCGCTGTATCCTGATCCTGATCACTCATTTTGCTACCAACATCCTTGGCTGCTTCCTCATCCAAACAAAACCCCCTTCCAAGATTCGGATTTTGTGTTGTGTCCCAATTGGAGCACTCTTTTTCATTCATAACAGGTATTGTAGCTGGTGTGTACGGTGGTGCCAGAACCGGTGGCCGCACACCCTTGATGCTGTTTTCACGGATTCCACTCACTCTGCCAATTGAATTACCATCATCACTAAGACCTACGTCACTAACCCTTACAGAATCCACAAATCTCTGTGATATATCATGACCAACATTAGCCCTGCTACTTTCCATATAACTAACACCACAATTCCCCTGAAACTTGTTATCAATGGCATCGCAATCATAGTTGGAAACCTGAGTTGCCTGATAAATGATAGGCTCGAAGGTCTGGCTAAATACAACAGGAGCAGAGGATGACCTGACCTTCATCGTTTCAAATTCCTCCGGCGATATCTGGAAATCGTCAATCCCCGAGAAGCCAAACGTTCTGCAAATAACGTCGAACTCACCATCAGTACCATCGACGCGGAAGCTCGTCTTGCCTCCGTAAAAATCAGCGGAGTGCGTGCGCAGAGATTCCTCCGACGAGTAACTGTAAGATGATGAAGAAGCCGAAGTCGAAGGAGAGAAGTCGTAATCAATGTTCTTCGCGGCGTTCCGGCGGTCGAGCTTCTTGGGCTTGGCAACCGCCACCGAGGCCGAGCGGGCGGAGCCGGAGTCCATGCGACTCCTGCGGCGTTCGGGACTATGGGAGGTGAAGATTTTTGGTATTCGATGCATTGTGGCCAGCGGAAGCAAAATCATCCATCAATCGGTAAAGAGAAAACTCAACTCTTACTTCGGCGCCGAAATTCAGCAGCTATTCTGCGAATTAACTTTGCAAAATCGTGGAAATTTCAGCTGCGGGTTTGCTAAGCAAGAAAGAAGTTCTTCCTCTGCCACCGCCTCCTCCTTCTCTGGCTGAGAGAGAGAGAGAGAGAGGAAGGAAGGGAGGAAGGTGGCGGAGGAGACTAGTAGAACGGCGTCGTTTGAGTGGAAGAAATGATGGAAACGCGGTCCCAAGCGACCACTAGAAATTATCCCTTCCCTTTTTTTAATACTTTTGTTGTATAAAAACCTTTTTCTATGTACGGATAGCATCATGTATCGACGTCAGCACGTGTTACATATTTTTTTATATTTATATACGTGTTCATTCCTTTTATTTACCTCCAAAATTATAGCTCTTGTTCCCTTGTTCACTAAAAAATAGTCCATTTGGTCCGGCAAGCGGTTTAAAAAAAATAATATTTTATTAAAAAATTACAGATAGTTAGAAATATTTTTAAAAATTTAATTAAAAAAAAAAGTAACAAAGTTATTATATGTGTTGTAAACAAACATGAATGGTAATAATTAAATATTGATTTGTTGATTTTTTTAAAATATTTTTCAAAAGTTTGGACAAATTTCGATACAAGACAATAGCATGTACATTATTATGAAAAGTTCCGTACAGTTGCCATCGTCCAAAGAAATCAAGATATCGAAAAAATTGCAAAGAAATCAAGTCAATTTTAAAGAAAATATGAAGAATTCAAACAGAAAACTCATATTTGGTTAAAGGCCCGTTTTTAAAAAATCGGTCGGAGTAATAGAAGGCTAAGCCCAATGAAGTAAGAGGAGTTCCAAGGAGATCAACAAGATAAATCCTCTTCAGTTGTGTTTATTTGGGGATTTGATTTTGAGTTGGAATTTAAATAATAAAAAATTTGAATTATATTGTAATATAAATAAGTTTTGATGTCATATTTTTTTAATATATAATTACTTGTTAATATAATATAAAAAAATAAAAAATAAGTATTTGATTTGATATTTTTTGAAAAAAAAAATTGATGAATAATAAAATCTGAATGATTTTCCCAATCGAAGACACCCTTCAAGTATTAATACGTAGATTTATTTTTTCAAACAAAATCTAAAGCATTAGAAGAAAAGCTCAACGTAATACAAAAAATGATCTACTTATTGAACTTATTTAAAGAAAACAAGAAGAATGGAGATATAATAATAATAATAACAATAATAATAAAAAAATTAAAGATTCGAATTCAAAAGTTATAATGAAAAATTAAAAATAATTTTATTTATTTGTAGAATTCTTCATTAACCGATTTAAAAATCAAACTTATTTATGACTAAAGGATTTATGATAAAACAATAACAAAGATGATAGGCGTTTGATTGAAATATTTTGTCATTTTATTATTCATTAGAAAAAATTGAAAAATATCAAATTTAGTATTTATTTTTTACTTTTTGATTATACTAAAAAAATATATATTCATTCAAATTATAGCATCAATACTTAATTTATATCATATCGTACAACTATTCTAATTCAAATATTTTATTTTGCAAAATTTAAATCCAAACTCTAAACTCGAAACCAAACAGCAAACACCCCTTAATGAAACTTTCATATGAGATTACATGGAATTATAGAGCCTTTATAGGAAGTTTACGCTAAAATAATTGAAGAACTTACGGGAAAATTTATAATAAGAGTTGCATAGACTTAATGGTAATAAATGAAGTTAATGAAAGTATTTGTTAGGTGAAAATTGATAAAAGGGTGACATATCAAGAAGGTATAAAAAAAAATAAGAAGAGAGGAAGAGAACACACATTGACATATACCCCAAAATTCAATCATTTTGTTTTTTCGTTTTTGTTTTTCTGATTTTTGTTTTTTGTTTTTCTATTTCTTGCATTGTCTTTTTATTTTTTCCTTTAATTTCATGCAATATATTGTATTTTTTATTTTCTTCTTATTTTTGTTAAATTGCTCTGGTGTGACTTTTTTTTTCCCTTACTTTTTTTCTATGTCTATTTTATTTTATTTTTTGTTCATATATTCATCTCTTGAGAAAGTCGAAGAACTTATCTTTTTCATCTTTCCAACAGGCCAAACACACACGGGTTATCCAAAAGCAAAATATAACAAGTACGGTATATTGAAGTTTATGTTGTATATTTGTTATCGTTGAAATTTATCGATAAAGACCCAATAAATTTAGACTTGTCAAAATCGACGTAAATTGGGTTCCCCGACCTACTCAAAAAGATATCCGAACTAGTCTCGCAACAAGATTAATGATTCTAATTGTAATGAAAAAATAATTGTTGGAATATAGGATGAAATATGTTTGAAAATGAAAGAAAACAATAGTAAAGACAAAAACATAGATGCTTATGGATTGGATTTTGGAATTGAAAATAACAATAATTTAAGAGCAAAAATTAATAAAATAGATGCCGGAAGAAATTAAACAAGCAGGAGTAAGGAAATAAAGAAAAGAATTGAATTATTGTGTTGTACAGATGTGCTCTTTTTTCTCAATCCTTTGCTGCCTTTAGATACTTGTGAATTTATTTTGTTCTTCAATTCTATCCACTCATCCGTGATTTTAGGAGCTAACTTCCTACTTTTCCCACTACGCAATCCCATTTATTTCTCAATTTTTCAACTCCTTTCAATATTTTCTTATCCAAATTAGATTTGTCTTTATCTATGGTGGACTTTTGCGCTAGTCCAACTCTTATTTGTGGTGGGCCTCTGAGCTAAACTAGGCTTTTTCGTGGGCTGGGCACTGTTCTTCATTGGACCTAAAAATCATGAAGTAACAAATGCCCTCACAAAAATATTTTGCAAGAAATTTGTGTAAAATGTCAAACTTTGAAACTCAATATTTTTGTACGAGGTTTCGGCGGTACTTCGGCTCTAGCCTCATATGGCATCATCTGGAAGAGGCAGGAAGCTGGTCCGGGTCATCTCAGGGTCAAATCCGTTGGGGAGTGCGGCAGTTGGGATTAAAGCTTCTCGATTTTCTTGGTAAAAATCCAACCGCCTCGACCTTGAAGTTGCTTTCGTACTGTATGGCTCGTTCCAAGTCTTGGTCGTTGGCTATAAATTTGAGACTGGCCTCTGAAATTCTATCATCTTCGAGAGCCCTAATCATAGGATTGTCTGCCACACTTGGAGCTTTTGGATCCTCCGGAGGAGGTTGTTCATCTGGGACAGCTTTGTTGTCCAAAATCACTCATTTTGGCCTCCATTCTTGTCGGACTCGGCGCGGGCATCGCAAACCACTCTTTTCCGATATATTTTTATTTTGATCCGTCCGTGTATGGCCTGTTCAGAGCTCACTTCCTTGCTGCCCAATGTTCATTTCTCTGGAACTAGCTGTTTGGCGCCGATGCTACTTCATCCGTCTTTGTGGTCCTGTTTTGTTTTTCCTCCAGTCGCATGCCCGACTCCAATTCCTTGGGCAATGCTCGTAACGCTGCTTCGGATGAAAGATTATCACAACTAGATCCACCGAGGCCACCTTCCATGTCTTTTCATTTTTTTCAAAATGGATTTCCGGAAATGTGTCGCTATGGTTCATCCGGTTTCCGTCGGTCCTTGCTACTGATGCGCAAGATTTTATTGGGCGTACTCCAGCGGTATTGATAGGTGCATGAGACGGTTGGATGGTCACGGAGGTCCTATCAGACCCTTCATCGACATCAAAATTGTCTTCCTTCGCATGCAGTGAATGATCTTTGCCACTGACATCCCAGAGGAGCTATTCTACCTTAGCCACCTTTGCGAAAAGTTTTCGAAATTTGTTATACTTTTGAAGGGCCAAAATTTCACGAAGTTGACACCTCATATTGTCGACTTCCATGTCGCCGACTTGCTTTTTGGGTATCCGTACCTGACATTGACATTTGGCCCTGCAAAACCTATCCAAAAACCTTCATACCGGCTCATCATACTTTTGTTGTAGATTAGTTAAGTCGGATACTGTCACTTTTGGAAGCGGGTTGTAAAACCGCTTGTGGAATGCTCTTTCTAAGTCTTCCCATGTATGCAATGAATTAGGAGGGAGAGATCCATACCATGTGAAGGCCGGTCCGGTGAGGAATAACGGAAATAGTTGGAGCTTGTACCACTCGTTTTCCTTGAATTTCCATCTACACTATGCTGTGAACCAGTCAACATGCTAAATCGTTGAGCGCGAGTCATCTCCTGAAAAAAGCATGAACTCCGAGGTCCGAGCATTCCTAGGGAGATGATGGTTGATGGTGATTTGATCCGAGAATGACCGTTGATAGTACGCACTTGCGGGTAGCCGGTTGGTGTCGCCGTAAATTTTTCGGACTACCTCTTGAATCGCCTACGGATCGATAATTGTTATGGCGGTAAGAGTAAATCGACGAGTCCTTCGGGCCGCAAGGGGGCTGGTGCTAGTCTGCCCGGGCCTGGGACTGTTCTGTCTGAATTTGACGGAGTTGACCCTTTTGGAGCTGCGGGTCTTTCTAGGTCCCTCCCGGCGTTGATGATGCTTCCAGGGGTGGCGGAGGTGGCGGATCTACATCCCTTGTCACCCTCGGAGGTGGCAGCATCGCCGAGGCTGCCTTCTGGGTAATTCCGAAGTTGGATGCGCTCCGGAGGTGGCAAGGCTGTCCTCCGGGTAATGTTCGGAGCGGAAAATGCTTCTTGAGGTGGCAAGGTTGTCCTCCGGGTCGTGTCCGAAGCTGGAGATGCTCCCAGAGATGGCGAGGTCGTTCTCCGGGCAGCGTCTGGTGCTAGAAGTGCTGCCAGAGGTGGCGGGGCTATCCTCTTGGTAGTATCTGGAGCTTGAAGTGCTCCCGGAGGTGGCGGAGTTGTCCTCCAGGTAGTGTTTGAAGTTGAAAGTGCCATCGGATGCACCTCCCAAGTCGTCTGTGGCGCCGTTGGCGCTGGATGTGCTGTCAGAAGTACCTCTCGAGTCATCTGTAGAGCTGGTGGTGGTCCCGGAGGAGTCAGAGTTGCCCCAAAGTCATATGTGGCGCTGCTGGAGCTGGAAAGTTTCTGAATGGTACCGAAACCCCCTGATTTGGACATCCGTAATCCTGGAGCTGCCTGGACGCCTCAAGAAAATTCATCTTATGGTATGCTATTTGCCCCCAATGCGGAGGCAGCGCCAATGGAGTCAGTACATTTGATCCCCACGCCACTGCGACGGCTGAAGGGGCTGATCCATAGGGTCCCGGAGAAGGTGGGGCTGCCCCCAAGGTATATTCGGAGGTGATGTGGATACCCCCCAAGTGATCCCTAGAATTGATGTGGCGGCCGGAGGTGTTGAAGCTATGGTCGGCCATGCCCCCTAAGGATCAGTATTTCCTCATCCGATAGGAATGTTTCCTTAACCATTCACCTCCGCGGGTGATGTCGGCACGCTTACTCCACTAAACAAATGATTGTTGTGCTATTGGGACGTTGGTGGTGCATACCCACTGCCCCTTGGATGAGATAGTGGTTGTGAAGGTCCGTACCCCTGGTGTGTGGTTAATCCGGCTGAGGAAGCTTCTTGATATGTTGTCTGCCCCCAGATGGAGGTGGCACGGCCGGAACTGTTGTACCTGAGCTCCAAGCCACTACTATAGCCGATGAAGCTGACTTCCATGGACCCGGAGGAGCAAAAGTTGCCCCCCAAGACAGGTTTGAAGGTAGGGCGAATGCCCCCCAAGTCATCCCAGGAGCCCGAGGAGCGGCTGGAGGTGTTGAGACTGTGATCAGCCATGCCCCCCAAAGGTCAGTAGTTCCTCCTTCGGCAGGAACCTTTCCTTTACCGTTCGCCCCCGCGGGTGATATAAGCGCACTCATGCCACCGAACAGAGGATTTTTTTTCCATTAAGACACCGATGGTGTGTACCCGCTACTCCCCGGATGTCCCTGATGTGGCGGCGGCCTTATTGTGGTCTGCCCTGAGGACCGCTTAGGTCCTTCAGCCACTGTCTCATCCGGAGGGTTATTGTATTCGTTTCTTTTGCTCAATATGATTATGTTACCGTACTGGAGCGTCGTTAGGGGATGTCCAAACATGCTCCCCTGTGCTGTCTTTGTTGGAAGAGCATTTTCATTATCTTTTTGGCTGGTCATTATTGCTTTGTCCATGCGTCTCCTCTCTCGTCCAAGTAATTTCGTTTCGGATGGTGGGCTTGAAAATATCGAAAAAAATACCGAGAGAATGTCAGTGCTGAGTTGTGGAAAGCAGATTGGATTTCCCCATGAATCTGACTTTGTAGAACGCTCAAAGGGATCGTAATCACCATGTCCACACCTCCCAGAGCTGCAGACGATTCTTCAAGTGTGAACTCTCCGGAGCTGTGCGGGTTGAAGTTTCACCGGAGATTTTCCTTTTCCTTTGACATTGTAATTTTCTCCGACAATGGTAATTTGCGACTCCTCAGTTGCATAAAAAGTGCGAGGCTCATCCGAGTCCCACTGGGCGTGCCAATCTATTATCGCTGAAATTTGTCAATGACAGCCCAATAAATTTAGACCTGTCGAAATCGACATAAATTGAATTTTTCGGTCTACTCAAGAAAATATTCGGGCTAGCCTCGCAACAAAAATTAACGATTCTAATTGTAATGAAAAATTAATTGTTGGAATATACGATGAAATATGTTTGAAAATAAAAGAAAACAATAGTAAAGGCAAAAACAGAGCTGCTATGGATTGGATTTTGGAATTAAAAATAACAAGAATTTAAGAGTAAAAATTAATAAAATAGATGCAAAGTAAGGAAATAAAGGAAAAAATTGAATTATTGTGTTGTACGGATGTATTCTCTTTTCTCAATCATTTGCCCTCTTTAAATACTTGTGACTTTATTTTATTCCTCAATTCTCTCCACTCCTCCATGAATTTAACCAACTTCTCACTTCTCCAACTACGCCATACCACTTATTTCTCAACTTCCCAACTCCGTTCAATGTTTCCTTATCCAAATAAGATTTGTTTTCATCCACGGACTTTCTTTTTAATCCAACTCTCATTTATGATGGGCCTCCGAGCTAAACTGAGCTTCTTTCGTGGGTTGGGCCGCAGCTCTTCATCGGACCTGAAAATCATGGAATAACAATATTATATCTATTTATTTGATATAGTATTTTATCATATATCATACTATACCCATAATTTAATGTACCAAAATAAAAATAAGTTTATAATTTTGAGAAAATATTTAAAAATTAACTTTGATATTGATATACCGAATAATCGATATCCATTTATATTAAATAGTATACAATATTTTTGTTATATACCATAATAGTAAAATTATGTCAACTATATACTCTGTTGAAATGTTTAAATTTAAAATTAAAAAAAATTATTTCCTCTTCTTGTTATAATTATGTCAAGTTTGTTTAGATGTTAGTTAAATTTATACACAATTCATTTAACGTGTGTTTATTACGTGAGATTATGGTGGATAATATTATTTTATCCGACTTAATCTCATATTTATTTTAATGTATTAGAGTTCTATATAATTAAAGATCCGATACAATTATACAAATTTATAAAATTATTAATACAATTTAACTCTTTAGTATTATTTAATCTCACTCAATAAAATATATAATATTCTTTCATTTATAAATTTAGAAGTATTTTATATAAATATAATAATAATCTTGTTATCTTTAAAATGTAATTTATTTTTTTAAAAAATTTTAAAATCAATATAAAGTAATAAGAATAATATAAAATATATAGCTAAAGCTTAATTTATAATTTTGAGATAAAATTAAATATATTTAATAAATTATAAAAAAAATATATCAAATTATATTACTTTATCCTTCCCATTTAATTATGCCATATTTTATTTTTGTAAGAAAAAATGTACTATATATTTAATCATTTTGAGTTTAATTAATATGATAGGTGTAATAAGGTGATACATTTTTATTTATTAGTATTTAGTAGTTTATGAATAAAATATATGCAAACTAATTTTAATTTAAATAATTTTTATATTTAAACAAATAGTGTAAGTATTTGCAACAATACTAAAAAATTTTAAAATCTAAATTTAAATTACTTGTATTAAACTATTAGATGTTTTTCAAAATTTTTACTGTTCACTGATTTCTTTTTTTTATCAAATCAAACTTTTTTTTAATTTTTATATTACAAAATCAATAGTGTCAATATTTATTTTTATTATATCAAATAATTATTCAATTAAAAATTATTATTCAAAATTCAAATTTAAAATTCAAGCAAGAACCTAACATAGTTATTATTCAAAATTCAAATCCAAAATTCAAACAAAAAAAAACTAACATATTCAGTATAGCCAGCCAGTCCACAACATGACAAAATAGTTTGTTGGAATCACACGCACAATAGTAGGTGGGACATATACTTGGAAACAATTGTCAACCACACACATTGTTGGTGTTTATTAATTATGAAATATATTGTTTAAAAAATTAAAATTAAAATTATTTTTACTTTTATTTTTATATTTTTAAGAAATTTAGATCAATTCAATCCTACTTGAGTCTGATTTTTCATATATATTGAGTCGGAATTCCAAATTATACTCATTTTTGTCTATTCTAATCATAACTAAAAATAGGGATGGTTTTGTATGACATACCAAAAATACCGAGTCATATCGGGACTTTCGTTATTTTAAAAAAATATACTTATATCATACTGAAAATCAATATAATAAATATTCGGTAACAAATATATATATTGTAGCGTACTTATAATTCAATGAACCAAAAGTATCAACACATATTGTTTCGAAATATCAAATTTAAAAATAATCGCAAAATAGCATAAAATCCCCCAGTGTTTTCCTGAATTTGTTGAAAACCCCCTGTGGTCCAAAAATTCCATAAAACCTACTTGTAGTTTCTAAAACGTTGCAAAAAATCCCCCATTTGTTAGGATTTAACGGCGATTGCATCTCACGCCCTCATATTGCAATTTTTTGTACGAAAATTGATATATTACTGTGTGAAATTACAAAAATACCCTTAGATATTAATACACCTATGTTCATTTCCTTCACCTTCTTCTTCTCCTAAACAACAGATGACAGATGATTGATGCCCTGGGCGATAGGCGGTGGAAGACCGAGGTGAATACAGACAGCGGTGACTGGACAGCGATGAGCGGTGGTCGGCGGTGGCTGTCAAACTGGAACAAATTCTTTCTCTTTTGGTAAAAATAAAAAAAAAATTTAAACAAGATCCAAAAAAAAAAATACAAAACTAAAAAATTAAAAAAATTAAAAAAATCAATACACTCGTCAAAGTGAGTTTGCAATTGTGTTTTTGTGTTGGGAAGAATCAAGAACGGGATGATTTTTCTTCACCATCAATGGCGGAAACTAAAATTAAGGGTTGAAATAAACCAAAAAAAAAAAAAAGACTGTGGCGGCGCTGGCCTGGGAGCGTGGGTGGCCAGCGGTTGTCGACGGCGGCGCTACTGCGGTGTGGCGTCTGGTCGTGTGCGGCAGCCTGGCTGGTCAAGGTGAGTACGGATCAGGTTTTTGGAAAAGGGGAGAAATTAATTTGGGAATTTAGGGTTTTTTTTCAAAAAAGAAAAAAAAAAGATGTCGAAGGAGGGGAAATAGAGAAGAAAAGTAGTTGGGCAAGGAGAAGAGAGTGCAGGGAAGAAAACTATTGAAATTGTGATAACCTGTGATGATTGTTGAAAGGTTGAAAAAGGTGGTTGTGATGGCTAAAATCATGATGGTGCAACGACAGTTTGCATCAGCGGCGTTTGGGCGCATAGTCGAAGAGGTTGGACGGTGGTTGAGTACCGGCGGTGGTGGAGGAAGAAAACGATGGTGGATGGTATGGGTTAGAAGGGGAAAAAAAGATAGGCGTTGAAGGAGAAGGAGAATGACAGAGAAAAAGTGATAGAGTAGAGAGAGAAAGAGAATTTAGACAGGGGTATAACGGTCACTCTGTGTAAAAATTTAACACCGTTAATACAATTTAGAAAGAATGGGCGAGTGTGCAACATTTTAGAAACCACAAGTAGGTTTTATGAAATTTTTTGACCACATGGGGTTTTCAGCAAATTGGGAAACCACAGGGGGATTTTATGTTATTTTGCCAAAAATAATTTTATAATTTAGGAAAAATAAAAGATAATAATTTTTGTATGAATATATTGAATTATCGACGTGTATTTCGATATATCGATCGAATACTAAAATATCAATACAATATATGGTATTTTTATTGTATACTGAAAGAATTTTGATATTTTGATATATATTGATCATGTCAAACTATATTCTAATACTGTATCGAAAAAATTGGCATAATTTGGTGGGATCGAGGGAGCACATATTATGTCATGAAAATATCACAATTAGATTTTAATATATTATTGTATATTATATTGCTATAATTAAAAAAAATAAATGTACAAAATAAATTATATTACTATCATTTATAATAAATTTAACAAGGATACAAGAAAAAATAATTATATCATATAATCAAAAAAAGGGAATATAATATAACTTAATTAAATATTTAATCATGCAAAGTAAATTATATTAATTACTTTATTGATTATATAATGGATTGAAATAGTTTAGAGATTATAATTAAATCTCTATTGATTATATAATAGATTGAAATAGTTTAGAGATTATAATTAAATCTTCAAAGTAAATGCACTATTATAGTAAACAATTTTCTCCCAACTCCACAGTATACCAATCATACTTTAACAAATAATAATTAATTTGTCACTATTTTTTATTTATCATATCATCTTTTTAACAAGTTTTAATAAATTTTCTATAATACTCCATTTTACTTTTTACTTACCCATTTTTTATATTAAAATATAATTATCTTTTAGTTTTTGTGCCAAATAAAATGACATAATTAGCCCGGATAGAGGAAATAATAATTTTGATATAAATATATACATTTATATGTATATTGATATATCGAATATCGATTCAGTATGAACTGAAATACCAAAATTATGTTGAATTCAAGTGTCGATCCTTAAAGCGGAAGCGTACCTAAAGATGAATCCATATGTGAATCTTGAGTGATTAAAGAGATAGGTCTTCCAAGATCAAAGCGTTGACTTCTTTTTTATCCTTAACGGGTGATGAGTAAAAAATGTAGGGAGAATCAAATCTCTATACGGTGCTATGTCCCAGGGACCTAACCCTACTCTATTTATATATAGGGCAAATATAATTGTAATAACAATTATATCCTTAATTAATATTATTAATTTTTCACGTCACCAAAATAATAATATTATACATGAGTAGTTATACTTTAATTCCATAACAATCAAGTCAATCAGTCAATAATTAATTACATAAATTAGATCACTTAAATAATATGACTTAATAAAATAATGACTTTAACAATATGTTCGATACATATATTTGATCTCAAATCCAGCAATCTCCCACTGGATTAAGTATATGTCCGAATGAACACATTGTTCATTATGAGCTCAATTTACAGTCATTATAAGACAAGACTTGCAACAATTTGGTCCATCAATCACAACAATATAAAATTAAAGAAGCATTCTCCGTATCAACAGCTCCCACAGTAATCGCGGATATCACTATAATCAAATGGCATAGATCAATCATAGAACGTGAAGTGAGAAAATTACCCAAGTGTAATATGAGCATGCCAATTTTCTACTGGTTCAAACTGAATGAGATCGCAAATTATTTAAACATAATGTTCAAAAAATCATAAACTGAAATAATGATAAAATAAGTATTAAAAAAATATTGAGTAAACAAAAAAAATAACATAAATGCATACTTTCACTAAGAGTGAAGCTTTTTTGATTTGTAATACACCCATATGAGCAGTATGCTCGTGGAAAACTTTAGGTGTTACACATTTAGTTAGGGGGTATGCTAACATAGATTTTCTCTCTAAATGTTCGATTGAAATATAATGACCTTTCACCCTCTCCTTGACAACTAGGAACTTAATGTCAATATGCTTTGATTTGGACGAGTTCCTATTATTATTGTAGCACTCAACAGTTGAATTGTTGTTACGAAAAATCTTGATAGGTTTTTCAACCATCGGAATGATTCACAGCCCTGTGATAAAATTCCTAAGCCAAATTGTCTGTGTGATGCCTCAAAACACGCTACAAACTCAGTTTCCATAGTGGAATTAGTAACGAGTGTCTATTTGGTACTACCCCAAGCGATGGCCCCACCAACCAACATATAAATATAGTCAGATGTAGATTTCTTACTATCTTGGCATCCCGCAAAATCAGAGTCAGAGTATCCAACGATTTTCAAATGGTTTGGCCTTCTATATGTAAATTACTAGTTCTCTTCAAGTATCTCATCACCCTTTTGGCTACCTTCCAGTGACTCAATCAAGGATTACTTAGGTATTTGTCTAACACATCGATTATATAAGCAATATCTTGATGCGCACATATTTGTGCATACATGAGGCTCTCAACTGCCGAGGCATAAGGGATTTTTTTTCATTTCCACGATTTTCAAATTTATTTTAGGGCACTAGTTGACACTTAATTTTTCTCCTTTAGCTAAAGGGTATCTTCTGGCTTGCATTTATGCATGCTAAATCGTTCAAGTACTTTATCAATATAGCTCTTTTGAGATAACCCAAGAATACACTGAGATCTATCATGATATATCTAGATCCCTAATACAAAATATGCTTCACCAAGAATTTTCATCTCAAAATTACTCGGAAGAAATTTCTTAGTTTCCTGCAACAAACACACATCATTTATGGCAAGTAGAATATCATCCACATACAAAACTAAGAAATAACTTGCTCCCACTAAATTTGTGATAAACACAATTATCAACAACATTCATCTCAAAACCATATGAGAGAATTACATGATAAAATTTTTGATACCATTGTCGAGACGGTTGTTTAAGCCCATACATGGATTTTTTTTAATTTACAAACCATTTGTTTTGGGTCACCGACCTCAAAATTTTCTAGTTGTACCATATAGATCGTTTCATCAATATCACCATTTAGAAACGCCGTTTTGACATCCCTATGATGGTGCTCTAAATCAAAGTGTGTCACTAGAGCCATAATTATCCTAAAAGAGTCTTTCGAAGAAATCGGAGAAAAAGTTTCTTTATAGTCAATCTCTCTTTCTAGGTATAGCCTTTAGCTACAAGACGTGCTTTATACTTCTCCACATTATCATTTACATCCTGTTTGGTTTTAAAAATCCATTTGCAACCTACGGTTTTGCACCTTTTGGCGATAGGACAAATTCCCAAGCTTTATTGTCTTGCATTGACATGTACTCATCATGCATTACATCGAACCATTTATCAGAATAAGGCATGATAAATATTGATTTGATCATCCTCAATCATGTCATCATTGTCCTTATTTTTTTGAAGAAATATCACATAATTATTCAAAATGGCATTTCTTCGTTCTCTAGTAGATTTATGCAATTGCGTTGGCTTTTGAACTGTATGTTTTTTAATTTGTTGTGTTTGATCCACAGGCATATGTTCATGTTCTATACGAACGGGTTTCTCAATCGAACTTGAAACTCTATGGGAACTGGAATGACTGTTAACTCATGAGGTGCTTGGTCAATCACATCAGTGATTTCTTGATCCTCAAAAGTAAAGTCTAAAACTGTATTTTTTCCCTCAAACTCAACATCCTCAAATAACTTGGCAGTACCGATAACTCTTGATTTCGACATATTTTATGGCTTATTTATATTTAATTAATTATTTATTTATATCGAGTTTTGGAATAATTTATGTAAATTTATTCTAATAATTGTATCTATTGTATTTTATGTGTAAAATATTAATTTATTGATTTTAAGCATATTTTATTATTATTTTGGTGTATAAATTAAATTAATTAATGTGTTACTTGAATTATTTTTTGGCATTATTTATTTGATATTTAAATATTTAATTTTAATTAAATTAAATATTGAAGAAAATACTATAATTTAAATATTTAATTTTGGAAGATTAAGTAATTAATCTTTTTAAATAAATAATTTATTTTATTTAATTAAATATTTATTGTGCAAATTTTAATAAATATCAAACTCTATTAAATACTGAATCTATATTAATGCAGTGCAAAAATACATGTAGCAGCAGCATTAATTCTGCACGGAAATTTGAGCGAAGCGGCGGTTGCGGGGAAAATAAGCGGCGGCTGTGCGGAAAGCAGTGAGCGGCTGCACGGAAACTGTGAGCGGAGCGGAAATTTCTGCATGGAGGTGAGCGAAGCGGAGGCTGTGCGGAAAACGAGCGGTGGCTGCATGAAAATTTGAACAAAGCCGAATTTTATGTCCATTAATTTGTGAGTGGCGGGTGCATTATGAGCGCGGAAACTTTGGCGTGGAAGTGAGCGAAGCGGTGACTGCGCAGAAAGCGAACGGAGGCTAGCGCAGAAAATTAGCGGCGGCTGCATTTATGAGTGCGGAAATTCGGGCAGCTACACGGAAAGCGAGCGATGACTATACGAAATTTGTGAGTGAGCGCGGAAGGCCTTGCATGAAATTGAGCGAAACGACGGCTGTGCAGAAATTTTAGCGAGTGGCGGCTGCATTTATTGCCGTTGGGTCAACGACTGCATTTATTGACCCCCTCAGCTCCTGCATTTACTGCACTCTCCCAACTCCCTTAATTAAATTCCTATACTATTTCTTAGTCATTTTTTTGCTGTTTTGTATATAATTTTATTCTAAAACCTTCTAGAAAATAGGTAGTTATTAGTAGTTATATTAGTAACTATTTTTAAAGGTAGTTATTTATGGTAGTTAGTAGCTATTTTTAGAGATAGTTACTTATGGTTATTTATAGAGGTAGTTAATAGCTATTTTTAGAAGTAGTTATTTATGGGCGGTTGTAACCGTCAAGCTTCTATAAGCTTTTCCCCTCTATAAATATTCCCTTAATTAATTTTCTACATTTATGAGCGCAGAAACTTTGGCGTGGAAGTGAGCGAAGCGGCGACTGCGCGGAAGCGAGCTGCGGCTAGCGCAAAAAATGAGCGGCGGCTGTATTTATGAGTGCAAAAATTCGGGCGGCTACACAAAAAGCGAGCGACGACTACACAAAATTTGTGAGCGAGCACAGAAGTCCTTGCATGAAATTGAGCGAAACGACGGCTGTGCAAAAATTTGAGCGAGTGGCGGCTGCATTTATTGCCACTGGGTCAACGGCTGCATTTATTGACCCCCGCAGCTCCTGCATTTATTACATTCTTCCAGCTCCCTTAATTAAATTCCTATACTATTTCTTAGTCATTTTTTCGTTGTTTGTATATAATTTTATTTTAGAACCTTCTAGAAAATATGTAATTATTAGTAGTTATATTAGTAGCTATTTTTAAAGGTAGTTATTTATGGCAGTTAGTAGCTATTTTTAGAGATAGTTATTTATAGTTATTTTTAGAGGTAGTTAATAGCTATTTTTAGAAGTAGTTATTTATGAACGGTTATAACCGCCAATCTTATATAAGCTTTTCCCTCTATAAATATCCCTTTAATTGTATATTATACAACCAATATATATACACAATACAACTCATCATTCCATACACTCCATTTTCTTCATTTCTTCTCATTCATATTTTTATCTAGTTTAATAATACGAGATTTTCGGTTTTGTGTCGCGAACAAACTGATTTTCTCCTTCTTTTCTTTTAATTCCAACATATTATTTTAGCTAATAAAATTCCTATTATATTTCTCTACCTTACATTTACCCCAAAAATTCCATGTTCGATTTGAATTGTTCAAGTTAGATTTCGAAAAGGTTGCGGAAGGGCGACAGAAAAATCAACTATTTCAGCCTAGTTTTGTGTCGTATTCATTAAGAGATTCTAGGTAGTTCAAAGTAGCTAAGTACGCGGGAGCCTTGTTGACCTACTTAGTTTCTGTTATGAATTTGTTTCCGATGAAAGAGAGGTATCAGAGGGGTAGAGCCACTAGCGGAACGGTTGGAAGAATAATTCATGGGTGCTTGCTTATCGGGTCACAGAAATGTCCGGTGACAGCAGCTTTTCTTTGAAATAATGTTTTTCGTTGGGTGCCTCTGAAGCCTCGTTGTAAATCCCCTGAGGTCAAGTACCAACCGAGTCAAGATTTGGGCTTAAGTGAGCAAATGCAATCACATTCCTTCATCCGAGCCGCCCGCAATTATACATATATTTTTATCGATCACACCGTCGTCATCCCCGCTCATTTCATCCATGGAAACCTAGTCATTAAGGAACGCAAAAGTCAGACACAAACGACTCGCTCCATCCTCTTTGATATACATATATTTTAACGTTTTTAGTTTGATTTAATTTCTATAATTTATCTTTTTAGAATTTTCGATTGCATTAACTCATTGCACTTTTTCTAATTAAATATAGGATATTTGCATATTCCCTTAGTTCGACCTGGACACTCACCGGTTAAAGAGATTTTCTTTTTTGATGAAGTTAATGGAGTTACTACACGAACACGCACGATATTTTATACATATATCATTTTTTTGTATCTTAAAGATATTTCAAAATCACCCAAAAATCATCGATCAAGTACCAGTCTCAAAAAATAGTTCTTGATGTGGAATCATAAAATTTATACCCCATTGACTATTCCGAATAGCCAATAAAAAAAATTGTTCATTGTACGAGGTGCTAGTTTTGGTTCATTTAGTCTATAGACCTTCGCCTTAGTTGGACAACCTCACACCCTAAGATGATCAAAGTTAGGCTTGCGCCCAATCCATAATTCATAGGGTGTTTTGGTAGTTACCTTAGTTGGCACTCAATTAAGGATGTATAGATTGTTGTCTTTAGAGCTTTTCCCCATAATGATGGTAGCAAAGTAGATTGACTAATAATCATACTTCGGACCAATCCTTTAATGTGCGGTTTCGTCTCTCACCAAAACCGTTCATACTAGATGAATCAGATATGGTGTATTAAGTGACAATTCCACACTCCTTAAGAAAGTCAGCAAAAGGACCTGAACGTTGTTCACCCGAGCCATCATTTATGCCTTAATATTTTCCTCTACAGTCAATCTGACAATCTTAATGTGTTTACTGAGTTAATTTTCAACTTCAACCTTAAATGCTTTAAACATGTCCAGTGCCTCAAATTTTTCTTTAATAAGGTATAAATGACCATATCAAGAATAATCTTCTATGAATGATATGAAATATTGTTAACCATTCTACGAAGGAGTTGGAAAAGACTAAAAAATGTTAGTATGTATCAATTCTAAGACATTTGTCGCTCGATAAGCACCTGTCCGTTTAAGCTTGGTTTGTTTACCCTAAATAAAATCGACACAAACGCCAAAGTCTGAAAAAATTATGGAATCAAGGATTTTATCCTTAATGAGTCTTTCAATTTTGTTTCTCGAAAAATGACCTAAATGTTAGTGCCATATAAAACTAGAGTCATGAAATTTTTGCTTAGTACCTTTTTATTCTACATTTAGGGCCTCGTTATAAAAAGCTAGAATGTCTAACACATATAAGTTGTCATTCACCATAAAAGTACCAAAACCAATCAAATATGAATTTAAAGACAATTTAACTTTATTGTTTCCAAAAGAAAAATGATAAACAAATTTATCCATATAAGAAAAAGAAACTAAATTTTGTCTAAATAACGGTACAATAAAAGTGTCTCACAATTCAAGAAAATATTCAGTACTCAATAACAACTTAAAAATACCCATGGCTTCCATTTCCAAAGTAAATGCGACTTTCAGCATCAGTTGGGTTTTGGTAACTCAGACAACTCTGCATTGAAACATTGATGTTAGTAGTTGGTTCAAAGTCTAACCACCAAGTGTTTCGAGGTACTGAAGCTAAATTAACCTCAGAACAAACCAAAGTAAGAAACGTATCATTCTTCACGCGCCAATCGTGAAACTTAGTACAATTCTTTTTCTCATGTCCAACTTTCTTGTAAAAGAAGCAAGTCTTCTCAGGACGACCCCGAGGAGCTGGAGCTGGGATATCTGAAATATTTTCCCAAGAAAAAACAAATGTAGGCACGGAGATCAAGACATGATCATTATAGTTTCCAATATATATATATATATACATGCATAGGCCCGGGGATTGAGACACATAAATTTTGTTTCATATATTGCAACAAATACATATATAAATGAATGTATTAATAGGTGTACAACAATTAACAAAAATTATTTTGCATCCAAAAGTATTTTAAGATTAGCAATAATAGCTATTACGCATGAATCAAGAAAACGCATGCATAGGCCCGGAGATTGAGACACATAAGTTTTATTTCATATATTGCAACAAATACATATATAAATGAATGTATCACTACAAGAAAAAATCATTTTTCTAACAAAATTTTTTTGTTTCTAAATCTATTTTTTTCGTTACTAATGGCATTAGAGACGGAATTAGGAATGAAATTATGTTAGCTACATGAACTTTAGTAACGGAATTCCATTATAAATATATTATTTTTTTTGTAGTGTATTAACATGTGTGCAACAATTAATAAAAATAATTTCACATTCAAAAGTATTTCAAGATTAGCAATAATAGCAATTACGCATGAATCAAGAAAACATATGGATTGAATCAGATTCAAGAACAACGATAATTCATCGGATTCAATCAAATATTCAATTAATTAAATTTAATTAAAAAATTACTTCATCTAATGAAGAAAATCGACATCAATAAATTTGATTGATCCGATAGAACATCCAAATAATTCAACATGCTCTGATACCAATTGTTGAATTTTAAGTGCCGATCCTTAAAGCGAAAGCGTACCTAAAGATGAAACCATATGCGAATCTTTGGTGATTAAAGGGATGAGTCTTCCAAGATCAGAGCGTCGGCTTCTTTTCTATCATTACGGGTGAGGAGTACAAACTGTATGGTGAATCAAATTTCTATACGGCGCTCTGTCCCGGGACCTAATCCTAGTCTATATATATAGGGTAAACATAACAATTATGTCCTTAATTAATATTATTAATTTGTCACGTCATCAATAATAATATTATATGTGAGTAACTACAATTTTATTCCATAACAATCAAACTCATAAGTCAATAATTAATTATATTAATTAGATCACTTAAATAATATAACTGCATAAAATAATGACTTTAACAATATATTCGATATACATATTTGATCCAAAATTCAACAAATTATGCCAAAACTATATCTTGTTACTGTACTGAATTTTTTCAATACGGTGTCATACTACACTAAAATTATAGTACACCGAAACATATATATATTGGTATTATATATGTTATTTCAGCATTTTGTATATATATATTTTTTTGTTTTATAAATTATGCCGGTAAAATAAGAAAATAGAGTATATTAAGCAAAATCTACGTGACAGTTAAAATTAATAAAAACATCGTCTAATTCTAAACATAAGAAACTATACGTGCACTTGTTTGAAATTTAACTTTTAAATAGTAAAATTTTTTAATTTAAATAATTATTATTTAATTTGATATATGTAGGTGTTTGGAGATATCAGAGGAAGATGTTCACCTTTATTTGGATCATAACTTTATTCATTCGTTGAACTTTGTGGATAGTCTATTTGATTTAATATTTTTATTTATATTTGTTTGATTGGACACAAACTAAAAAAAATATACCCCCATCCTGTAAAAATGTACTCACTTAGTTTGTCTTCCGAAGATATGCACCAATCCTTGAAAATTCCAATGCTTCTACCCTTACAAAAAAAACACATAAATAATACTCTCTCCCTCCTGCACTATAGATGACTATTTTTTGGTTTTGTTCGTCGCATAACATGTGACATTTTTATATTTTTAGTAAATTTATTCATATTAAATCAATTTAATTAAATTTATAACTTTTTATGCGTAAGACTATTCAAAACTTTTTTATTTATATCTTTTTTAACAATAAATAAATATTTTTATCTATATTTAAAATTTTTAATTTTTTTATAAAACTATTTTAAGTTAATTATAAATAGATATACATATATATATTTATTAAATAAAATTTTATTATCTACAAAATGATATTCATATTGTATATATATTTTATTGAGATATAATACTAAAAATATTTAAAAATATATCATAACTTCTTTTAATCATATATATTAATTCATATTCTTCAAATACCAACAATATTACTCATATAAAAAATAATATCACGACTTATTATTAATAAATTACTAATCTACATTACCTAAATAACTCTATTTCTAACTACCGGGGCATCTTCTACCGGACAGAGGGAGCATTAAAATATTTCATATGTCATGACTCAGAGTACCTATTTGTTTTTATAGTCAATTTAAAAATACTTCATCCGTCCGAGAACTATAATCTTAATTGAGTTGGACACGAGATTTAAGGAATATTGATATTATATTAGTAGTCAGTAAAAAATATAGATAAAAGACTTTTTTACTTTTGTGAGTGTATTAGTGTAAAAAGTAGTAGCAATTGTGTAATAAAAATGAAAAAAAGTAAGGGTAGTTTTATGGTGATATGATTATTTATGAAAATAAGATTATTGTTTTGGGACGAACAAAAATAGTAAACAAGACTATTGTATTGAGATGGTAAGAGTAATAATATTTTATTAATGAGTGAAAGTGTGTAAATAATATTACTCTCTAGAATATTTTGATATTTATATATGAATTGATTTTTATAATAAAAATGAATACTTTTAGATAGAACAAAAGAAAATTGTAAAAAGAAAATATATTGAATTAAGACAAATAGACTATTGCTTATCTTAATCTCCATGTCAAAAAATTAAATATTGTTTTACAAGTCGGACAAAGTAATAATATTTTAATAATGAGATTAATAAAAATAAATAAATTTATATTATTATGGAAAATTTATTAAATAATGAATAAAAAATAATAGAACACATATAAAATATAAAAAAAAAAATTATTATGATTTATTAGAGTAAAGATAATAAAATTATGAATGAATAAAATATTTTACTTTGCATAAGTTTAGCCTAAAGTAATTAAAAAAAAATGCGGATGTGTTTCTTTTGGGGTAGTTTGGGAAAATTGAGTTTGAATTTGAACTTTATGATAAGTTTAGATTTTTGTATTCCTTTATATTTATAGGTTTGGTTTGAGTTTTGGGGGGTCTGATGTAATAGTTAATAAAATAATGATGTAAAAATATATATAATTAAAATTATAAAATTAATAATAGTGTATTTTGAGTATTAATTTATATTAATCATAAATAAATTTTTATATTTTTTTATTTATTTGTTTTATACTTCTACTGTCTCATTCTAAAGGGTTATTTGAGTTTTTGTAGTAGATTAAGAAATAATAATATTTTATTAGTTAGTAAAAATGTGTAATATTTTTTACTTTATAAATAAACTAATTGTGTGCATAATGATATGTCTGTAATTTATATAAAATTTAAAGGTATTTTGGTATTCGTGTATGATTATTTTTATTAAAATAGAAAATACTCCCTCCATCATGCAAATATGTGCTCATTTGACCGGGTACAGGAATTAATAAAAGTGAGTAATAATTGTTAATTTTTTCTTTTATAGTAAAAAAAGATACAAAAATGTAATAATTTTTTACTTAAAAGGGAAACGAGAATAGTTTTCGATGACAACTCAAAAAGAAAAGTGAACATAGATTTGAATGGCGGAGAGAGTAATACTTTGGAGTGAGACATATAAAAATAGTAAAAAAATATACTTTAAATTGGGATTGAGAGAGTATTAAATTTTATTATTTACTAAATAATATATATTGTATATATTTGATTAAATTATAATTATTAAAATATGTAAATAATTAATTTATTACATTTTTGTACGACCGTGCAAATCATCTTACAAATTTAAATAAAAAAAAAAAGAAAATGAGAAAAAAAACTGCAACCAAAAGCCCTACTCCCTATCTTAGCTCAGACAACAGCTAGCTTGAGTTTCACACCCAAACTACTGTGCACGGTAGATTTGGCCAAACCAAACGTGAAGAAATACACCCTACCCTATAAGGGAATATTTGGTTCAAAGATTAAATGAAATTTGATTTTAAAATCCTATTAAATTCATATTTGATTAAAAAAAAAATTAAAATAATGAGATTTAAAAAATAAGTACGAAATTCTACCAATGAAGCATCTTTTTTTTAATGAATATCCCATTACTTTTAAATCTCTTTGAATTTTAAATTTTACTTTTATAATCTTTTATAAAATAAATAATATTATATATTATAATTATATTTATATAAAATAAAAATTAAATAATTTTAAAATTAATTATTATTTGAATTATATATTTAATTAAATTTATATTGCTTTTTATGTTACAATATTTTTTTAAATAAATTAATAAATTCACTGTTTAAAATTATTCCCTCCGTCCCATCACACTTAAACTCTTTGATTAGGGACACGGTATTTAAGGCGAGAATGTTTAATTAGTTAATAATAATTAATTATGATAATATTATATTATTATTTTGTATAATTAATAATATTTATATTTTTAAATTAAATTTAATATATATGATTAAAAAAATTAAAATATATGTTTAAATATTTAAAAACTATATAGCAATTAAAAAATATATGCAATATGGATATCATTTTGTAGAGAATAAAATTTTCTATAATACAAGTAAATAAAAAAATATTTTTGTTTATTTATAATTAACATAAATCAATTTTATAAAAGATGTATAGTTTTAAATATAGATAAAAATATTTATTTTTTTAAGAGAGAGATAGAAATAAAAGGGTTTTAAGTGGGTCCTACGTCATTTATGATGTTGTATATTATGTAGTTAATTAAGTTGATTTATATTTGTTAAATATATTTTGAATTAATAATTTTTACTAAAAATAGAAATGTGCCAATTGTTATGAGACAGAGAAAAATAGAAATAGTGACAAGTGTAGTGGGACGGAGGGAGTATTATTTATTATAATTTTATTTGGATTATAAAATTATAGGGATAACAATGAGTTAGATTCAGTCGAAACTGAAATTCGTCTCGAATATATAATATTAGACACGAGATTCAAATTGGATCCGATTATACCGAGTTCGACCGAAAGTATATCCGGTAAGACCGAATGGATTCGACAAATCCATTTTTCTTTTTTACAATTCTTAAATTTTAATTCAAAATTGCACATATACCAGACCTAATATATATTAAAATTTATGTATTTTATTAAAAAATTATTATAATAGAATAATGAATAAAGTAAACTAAAAAAATATTTTTAATATAATTATATTGTTAGAAAGTATTATTTTTTTTTTTTTTATGTGTAGTTGATATGTTATTAATATACTACCCTGAACATGACCCGGACTCAGACCAAATACTCAAATAATTGGGACTCAATTTCAAATAAATAGGTCGGGTCCGGGTCGGGTTTCAGGTTTACTCGAACCTATTGTCATCCCTATAAAAATATTGATATCTTTTCAATTTATATTACTAATAAATTAGAGGTTATATTTATCAAAATAAATAAAATTCATATGAGGACAATTATGCCATTTACAATATAAAAAATAAAAATCCTTCAACTCATTGAAAAATATAAATTCCACATAATTTTACCAACAAAAAATAGAATAGGATTCCAAATTCTAAATATAATAAATCCATCACATATAAATGAAATCTCAATCTCATAAAATAAGTCCATAATCCAAACAGCTTCTGAGAGTTTTTAACGAGAATTTTTTAAATATGACTATCAATATATATAATATACTCCATCATTCTCATATAAAAATATTTTTTTGCTATTTTTATCTTTGTTTCACTAAAAAAAGTAAAGTAAAAATCAATTTTGGTCCCATTGAATTTTTTTTTTATCAATTTTGGTTCACTCAAATAAAAATTTATCAATTTTAATTTTAAAATGGTTGATTGAGACTGAACACGGTCGTATTGAATGACTCAAAAGGATGACTCGGCGCCCCAGACAACCAACACGGCTGTATAGATTACCCTGCACTGAACGTGACCGTGTTCGTGCTCCTGTCCACGGCCATGTTCTGAAGACGGCCGTGTTAATGTTCAAACACAATCATTTAATTTATAAGTTTCACTATAAATTTTGAACTATATATATAATTATGATTTTTAAAAATATATATTAATATATTATTATTTTTATAAATTTTTTTAATTATATTTTAAAATACTAAAAGTTGATTATTATGATATAATTGTAAAAAATATTTTTATTGAATTATAAATATATATCAAATAATGTTAATAAAGAAGTAAAAATAAGAATAAACATAATCTACAATATTATTATATTGAAAACATTACCGTGAACATGACCTAGAAGACGACTGTATTGAAAAGAAAATGATGAACATTGCCTAGAAGATTATTGTATTGAGAACAGAGTCATGAACATAGACATGAATATGACTGTGTTCAGAATACGGACATAAAGATGACCGTGTTCTGGCCGTGAATAGGGGCATAAACATGGATAGAAACATGACCATGTTCAGAACATGGTCGTGAACATTGCTTAGAAGATGACTGTATTGAGAACAGAGTCATGAACATGGACACGAACATGACTGTGTCAGAACACGGGCGTGAACACGAGCATAAAGATGACCGTGTTTAGGCCGTGAACAGTGGTATGAATACGGACAGAAACATGACCATGTTCAGAATATGGCGGTGAACAAAGGCAGAAACATGACTGTGTTCGGAATATGGTCGTGAACAGGGGCATAAACACGGCCATGTTCCGTGCAGAGAAACATGACCGTGTTCAGAACATGGCCGTTAACAGGGGCAGAAACATGACCGTGTTCGAAACATGATCGTGAACAGGGGCATAAACATGGCCATGTTCCGTGCAGGGTAATCAACATGGCCGTGTTGGCTGTCTGGTGCCAGTCATCCTTCTGAGTCATCCAATACGGCCGTGTTCAGTCTCAATCAACCATTTTGGATTAAAATTGATAAATTTTCATTTGAATTAGATCAAAATTAATAAAAAAAATTAATACTATCAAAATTAGTAATTATGATATTGAATAAAATCAAAAATAATTTTTGCTCCTAAAAAATATCTATGTTCTATTATACTAATAAAAATAATTATATTAATATCAAAATATTTTTTAATTCTTTATATAAATTCAAATATATTACTCCCTCCGTCCCATAACTAGATATCCATTTATTTTTTGCACGTAATTTTAAAAATAATAGTATTATATTAAGATATAGTAAGAATAAAATAAAAATGACTAAAATAACCTTATTAGTATGTGTGATATAAAAATAATGACATTTGTCTAATATATTGTAAGTTGTAAGAGTATTTTTAATGTTAGGTAGATATTACAGTTATTAAAAAAAAATAAATAAATATTTTATTATGAAACAAACTTAAATAAAAAAATGAATACTTTATTATAAAACAGAAGGGATATTACATATATAATTAATTTATATATAAAAATTATTAAAATTATCTTATACATTTTCATGAAGTAATAAAATATTATTATATTTTTGCCAAAGTTTACCTACGCAACACAATTTATTACCTTTCACAACTTAAAGAAAAAAAAAAAACACTTTAAAACGGACACCTGACATAGTTATAGCAGGTCGAGGAAGAATGTTCAATGTGGATGTTTCGAAAAAGCACGTATAATTACAAATTTGTCCGCCACGTGCGCCAGCGTGGAGCATACACAAACGACAGGACTATAATTAGAAAGACAGACAAGCTTACTTTCAACAAAAAAACAAAAAGACTAGTGGGCTGGGCTGATCAATTAATATTTGTGTGATATTTCAAAGTCATGGGAAAAGACAAAAGCCGTGGCTACTACTATCCATTGATTTAGAGCAAGATGACGAGACAGACATCAACAAAATTCAATTCAAGAATGAGGATGAGATGGTAAGAACAAGGAAGACGACAAGATCGATCGATCTCCAATGGGATTCATTGATTTAAACCCTGGCGGGCAATTGAATCTCCGGCGGCGTCTTACCGCTGATTGATCTCCTCTTCCAAATGGCGTCGGCCGGCGCCGCCCTCTTGACCACCGGCAAGGGCGGATCCAGCTCCCCAATGTCCATCTCCTTCAATCCTCCTCCACCATTCTTCACTCTCCGACTGTCGGAAAAGAATCTCTTGAACTTGAGTACCTTGGAGTGGTCGTACTTAAAATTATTATGGGAGTGGGAGTGAGCAATGACGCGGGTGGTGGTTCTCTTGACCTGCCCGATGCAGGTGACCCTGGGAGAGTCGGGCTCGGGCTCGGGCTCGGCGGCGATTGGGTGGCTCCGGCAGCGGGGAAGGATGTCTTTGGCTTTGAAGGATAAGAGGCAGAGTGGGAAGAATGTGGAGGAGATGGGGGGAATGCTGCCACATTTGTCTCTTCTACTTGTCATTTCTGAATTCTGACTGACCGACCGACTTCACTGACCTTTCCGGGTAATGGAATATGGAATGGAAAGGGAATACTATCAAATACTAGGACTATTATTGTGACCCACGCACAGGGCAACAATTGAATTGAATTGAATTGAAGAAAGACAGATTGGTAGATTTAAATTTAATTTTGATTTGATTAATAGAGTATTATTTTAATTATTTTTTGATGGGAAGATTAAAAGTATTATTATTATTATCATTATTGTCTGTCTGTGGGGGGGAGAGGAGAGGAGAGGAGAGGACAAGACAAGACAGGACGGACAGCAGTGCACGGGTCTCGGAGTGACTGACCGATATATATAAGTACTACTGTATTAAATACTACTACAAATGAACGGAGCTGGACTGGGCAACAATCATGCCATGCCATTTGTGATCTAGCACCACCCTCTACCAAGTGTGTGTGTGTGTGTGAGAGAGAGAGAGAGAGCATAATTTGGTTTATCAAATTATTTTGAAATTTGAAGTTTAGGGGGAGGGAGGGAGGGTCATCCATCATCACTAAAGTTAAGTTGGAGTTGGAGGCGACGACATTACTCGGGAATGACAACGTTTTTAAATGACACAAAAACAACAGTATTATAAGTATAATAGTTGGAGACGACGACATTACTTGGTCATGATGCAAACCCCAATTATGAAAAAATAAAAATAAAATGAAAATGAAAATCTCAGCAGCAATTATTTAAAAAAGCCGAAACACAACAATAATTATTTACATTTACACATAGTCGAAGCTTGGCATGCCGACACAGAAAGGCAAGAATAAAAGCAACTCAACTCAACCCCACATATATCTTATTATTATTAGTACTACTCTTACACACCTCTAGTTTTCTTGTGCTTCAAGCCTGCCTGCCTGCTCTGCTTGTCTTTAACAACAAGGGGTCTCTCTCTCTCTCTCTGAACCAAGAACCAACTCCAACATATTTCTTTGTTAACATAAATAGGAACCCGAATAGAATGCAACAATGAGGAACATGAAATTTAGTTATTCAGTTCAAACTCATCTATATTTATCAAAGCAAACCAGAAATTTTACTACAGAAACTGCAATGCACACGATCATAAAGTGTTAATATATATATATATGTATATTTATAAAATTGCAATCCTAAGCCTACAACTGACCTACCCACCCACGCTGGTAATACCTTAACCTCATTCCTAGACTTGAGACTTTAATCAGACTTCATAATCTAACATATTCTTTATTCATTTCATAATCTAATCCTCTCTCTCTCTTTAGACAAATCATTCCATTCTAAATCACTCATACTAAATAGTCATTCAAAACCAATTGCATGCTACATTCTTGAGTCACAACATATGTTTAACATATTCATACCTTCACTTACCCTGGATCTTTCCATCCATGCTCATATCTTCATTTACCTCAGATTATCCATCAATAGATTACAGAAACCTCAGCTAATCCTAATTTGAGGGCAAAAATGAACTTCAAAAACCAGTTTTAGAAACTAGTATATCAATCCAAGAGTTCATTTTTCTCCATTGCATCATGTAAACGATGGTAGTAAAATTTAAAGAGAAAATTTACCTACCCTTGGTCAGCTTCAGTCTTGTTCGGAAGCTTCTTCCTGCTTATGTGAATTGGTGTTCTCCAGATTTAACTCCGAGTTCCTCTGCATACTATTTTTAGGATAAGCTTCTTTCCTTATTTCCAAATCCTTTGGAGCTTCACTTTCAGGTTGCTCAAAATTTGGCACCTGAGTGCTGAATGACGGATATTGAATTGCCACACCTAAACCTCTTGCAAGACATACATACTTGATCACCAGTTGCCTATAGTTGTTTAGCAGATCATCGATATCACTAACCATCAGATCGCCAGCCTTGGAATACAAGTATGGGAAATCTACAAAGATTTGCTTAGCCTCTTCTTCCTTCAACAGCAAAGCTGCACCTTTATTTTCTAGGTCTGTTATTGATGGAGCTTTATCTAGTGATGCATCATTTTTCCCATATAATTCCTCACTCATGACGGATTTGGTTTCTGATGACTCACCATGAGGATGAGGATGCGTTGCTGCATGATCCGCTGACTCTGCCTTGGTAGCAAGATCAAAATTTTGATTTGTCTGGCCATAGAAATTATCAGAACTTTCACTCAGACCAGAAAGAAGTGCCTGAGCAGATTCCATGTTCTTTTCAAACTCCAAATCATCCATAGAAAGAGCTTTTGCATTAATATTTGTAATGAAAGACTCTACGGAGAGCATGTTTGTGAAGAAGTACGCCGCCTCACCAGCCAACCGAGTCTGTAGTCTAAACCTTTGGATATATGCAAGGTTTGAGTGAAGTTGAGGTGGATTAGCCTGTTAAAGATTTAATGATTTTAGCAGAAATTTATTTTTTCAAGAAAAAGAGATACTAGACAAAACCATCTTTAAAATATTGATTTGGTACGAGCAATCAATCCATCAGTGTACATGTGATGGAATCCAACAAGAAGTTTTCTAATGTTGGCGTATATGATTTGTGAAATAAGTAGGATGCTTTTCACCATATTTTTCTAGTAAAGAAACACCATAAGCATATAGTCAAAACTGAAACACGAAAGCAACCTGCTGGATGCATAGCCAGAGGACAGAATTACCTTGATGGTTACATATATGAGAACGGGGAGAAATTCATCAGCTCCAGGGTGATCTTCACTAGAAGCAAGAGATGCATTCAGCAATAGGTTATTAATGACTTTGCAACAGTTTAGAATGCAAACAAGTTTGTCCCTTGGTGCCTTGTACATGTTAATCTTTTGCAGCTCTTTTTGGGCAAGCTGCCAAAGGAGTACACAAATGGAGTCAGATTTCTTAATAAATAACCTAGACAGGTAACAGACTATTGATTCTACATGTTCAGCATTAGATGGATCCCATTGACAATCAAAATTTGTTCAACATAAAAACTAGCTCTACTAGAAATTAAATAGGTGAATGACACCGCTTCTCTTTTGTCATCAATATAACATTCCATTACTCCAAAATATGAGGCAATTTGCAAGAGCTACTTGTGAAAGGAATATAAGGAGGATATATCACACAATTCTAGAGGAAAACCACTGCCATATCTAGCCAAAAATAAAAATAAAAAACACGCACTGCCATATCTACTTATATATCCTTTAGCAAGTTGGGATCTTGATTGGCTTGATTAAAATACTGGCATAGCAATGGCAATTCGGGTTCCACAAGAAAAAGGAACCAGAGGTCCAGAACCTAAGATCATTCTCACATGGAACATAATGGATGAAACATTCGACATAATGGAATAATCATATAGGATTCATTTCTTCACTCACCAACCATGATGTTTCATTTTGATAGGTTGGCTTAATATCCAAATTCTCAGGCCGGACAAATTGCTGAATCAAAGCCATCTTTTCATTAAGCTGCTCATCGGCTTTAACATCTTCAGGAATCGAAGCAAATACACGAGTGAATAGCTTTGTCATGACATATTTCTCCAGTCCCTGCAATTCAGCAAACACCTGTTACTATGGTGCTTAACATTTAACAAAGTAAGAGAGAAATACTCCACACTGACAGCAGTGGACGAGGACGAAACAAAAGCACATTAATACACTACCACATAATTGAGCAAACTATCCTGTTGCTGGATTGTCCAAGAATTTTAAAGAGTTCAAAATGCCCCAAGGTCGTGTTCTTTTAGTGTTAGGAATTTTTTGAGGGTTTTTGTTGTTAGTTATTAAAAATTATGAAACTCATTAAAAAATCTGTTTTTGTTGTTTTTTAAATGTTCTACGAGAGAAAATAGTGTATTTTAATGGGATCGGTAGTGTTTTGTGAAAGTGAACAAACATGACAACCAAGATATGATATTCAGCATAAATTTTCGACAGTATCTTGCTCTACTGTAAATTCTATCTTGTGTAGGGAACTATACTCACTTCACCAGCACTCTCCAACTCCTCCTCTGTAGATCCTGCCCAAAGGGGATGAGCCCTGAATGCTGCTTCCATATTTCCAAGGAACTCCTGCACTGCTTCACTATCCCTTTCAGCATCTGGTGCATTGTTCAGAAATGACACTATGAAACTGCAGGGTCCGAATGAGAAATCATAGTCAGATTATAGGTTAGAAAACCAAGACACTATAGTAAGTGAATCGACTTGTGCATTAAAAGGGAAAAATCCAATGTTCCAACAAACTTGTTATAATTGTAAAGAGAACACAATCTAACATCTGATCAGCAATAAAAGGCAGCAAATTAAAACCTCAATGACATCATACTTGATTGAAAGTAGAAATTACTGCCACACGGACGCATTGTGACTAATTGCTTTTATCAATCCTCGCCGAGTAATACCAATATGAATTTCAGTATTCAACAATTAACTCTATGCAAGTGCTAAAAACCTAGCAATACCAAATTCTTTCTATACAGCAGCTCCTCGAATTTCAGAAAAACAATATCAAGCGAAAAACACCTCTTGATGGCCTTGACAAAATCCGCTGCGGAAGGATGGCGCATCCTCTCGAGGAAATCGTGCCACGTCAAAGGCGCTGTAGACGAACCGAACACATCAGAATTCTCCATCGGCGATGGATCTAACCGACGGCTGGGATTCACAGCAGCTGTGTTTGGGTTCAGAGTCAACCAACTCGTGAAGACGGACGGAGGGGTCTTAATTTAATTTTTAATTATTGCCTGATTTAACAGCTCCACAGCAATTTCTCTTATCCAAGGGGGTGGTGCATTCAATCTGTCATTTTTACTGGATTTTTTTACTTTAAAAAAAATCTATGAATTTACGTTACATTTACTATTCAAAACATAACCTAAAACTGCTCCCCCTACGTTACATTTTATTTATTTTTTTGGCCACTGAAAAAAATTGGCCAAATAAATCTGAAACGGCAGCGGTGGCGATGGCCACCGGCGACCGCCGGCAGAAACAGCTGAGGACGGAAACAAAAAAGAATGAAATAGGAGATGAGAACAAAAAAAAAAAGATTCCTTGATAAATGGACGCCCGAGCAGACGGACAATGAGTGGAAAAATGAAAAAGAAAGAGGAAAAAGAAAAAAAAATCACTCTCTGGATATTCCAGCGGGCGGCGGCAGAGGACTTCGCCTTGGGGGCTGGGGGAGAAAGTCCGACGCCACCACAACTGTATCCATGTCTAATTCACATAAATAGAATTGCTATAATATTATTACTCAACTTTTCAAATATTTATTTTATATATTATTTTAATTTTTTATATTTACAATTTCCACATAACTTTTATTATTACTTACATAATTAGTTATTATTACTTAATTATATATTTTTCATATAAATAAATAATAATATATTATTAACAATTATTTTTACAAGTTAAATATAAAAAAAAATATATTTATTGTGTAACAATTATATAAATAAATAAATATAAATTTTTTTTATATAAAAATTATTTCGATTTATTATAAATATTTTAATTATTTATTATAAAATTTAAATATTATAAACTTAATTAATCACTACCAAGACACAAAAATTATGTATATACACAAATACATCAAATTGCAAATAAATTTCTACACAATTAAAATAGGACACAAATATAATATCTACAAAATAAAAAAACTAAAAAAAAAAAAAACAAACAAAGCAACGACTCCATAATGCCGTAGGTTTGGAGGAAAATCGGGCCACCATTCTCCAATTATGGAGATGGTTGGAGATGGCATTAGAGTTTGAGGAAAATCAGATCACCATCTCTAACTTATACATTACATTTATATATTTTTAACTCAAAAAAATGCAGTTGCTATATCAGAGAGTGTTTGGCAAATAGCTTTTCGAAGAGTTTTTAGCTTGTTGAATAGTTTTTAGCTGTTTGATCGGTGTTTGGTAAATTAGTTTTTTGGAATAGCTTTTTGGAACAAAAAAACTAATTTTTGAAAAGCTAACTTAACCAACATTTTGAAATAACTTTTTCTGTAAAAAAAATTTTATTCCTTGTATGCCCTTAAAAATTTATTATGCATTTTACACAAATAAATATATAAATATATTTTTGATTATTTATTAATTATATTAGAATATTTTATTATAATATAATTTTACTTTTATAAATTTAAAATAATTAATTTTTATGTAAAAATTATTTTAATCGAAAAATATATAAATTTATTAAAATCAACATAAAATAGAAAATATTAATATTAATAATTTATTTTTATATTAAAATTACATTATATAAATTTTATACTAAAAATAAATTAAATTTATTGAAAATTATAAATATAATAAACTAATCGAATACTAACATAATAAATATATACACGAAAAATTTATTATTTTATATTTTACATTATTTTTAATTATTAAAAACTAATTTTAATAAAAATATATTATTTTTTAAAATCTAACTGTAATAAAAATAAATTCTTTTATAACACTTTTACAATTTTCAATAACTAATAACAAAAAATTTTAAACATTCTAAACTCAAAAGAACATAATTGAATATATTAGAAACAAAAATAAAATAAAAATGTCTTCAATTGTCATTTTACGTCTAAACAGCTAATATCAAACAGTTGTTTTACCAAATATTTTAATACAAACAACTAATCGAATCAGCTAGTCAAACCAGCTAATTGAATCAGCTAACAACTATCAACTAATTGAATCAGCTAACAACTATTAGCTAATTTTGTCAAACACACCCTTAGCCCCAAATTAGCTTAAAACCAAACAACAACAGCCATGAACAACAAAACAACACCAAATATTCCCAAATAAATTCAATTGCACACGGACAGTTCGTAGATAGACCAAATAACGTATGAACTCTGAAAGCAGTAAAATCAAAACGCGAAACAATTGTTAACCCAATTTAGTCATCAACGACCTATATTTGACGGTTCCAACCCATGCCTAATTCAACTTATCAGGAATCAGATCGAACTTACATAGTAGCATTTTTTAGATTCAACCATCAGAAATCTTTCACTCTGCCTCTGCTAATCTATTCTTCTTTGAGCTAATCTACCCAAAATCTTGTTTCTATCACCACGCCCAGTTTCTCATTATTTCTAACAACTACATCATGATTTTTCTCTCAAATCTCTATTACTTTTTCTTTTTAATTTTTATGCACACTTACTCTGATTCATTGCTGCTCTGTTATATCAATTTCTTTTTGTGGCTTAGCATCCTTCTTCAATTCTCCCACTTCTAGAATATTCTCTGCACTCTCAGTAACTTCCTTGCTACTCCACATGAGCATGATAACTAAATTTAGTTATTGTAATTTGCATACAAATTCACAGGGAATTTTATTCGAAAATCAATGAGTAGAATTTTATAGGAAAATGATCAAATATACCAATGGTGTGGTTGTAGACCCTGAGTAGTTATCACAATTATTTATACTCTTTTTACTGGTGAGTTTCCAAGTCGAACACAAGGATTTTAAGTCATGAATTTCAAAGGTGAAAATCTTGAAGAAAGCGATAAAAAAAATGCAAGAAAGGATCCGCTTGCAGCGGATCCGAAATTTGACTACTAAAAGCGGTACATAAAGCAGTAAAGATGAGGTGAGCGGAAACGAGCGAAGCAAAAGCGAGAGGTGGAGTGCCAGTGGTAACTAAATGATCGGGACATAAGCGGAAGTGGGGACCAGATGATCGGGGCATGGATGAATCACGGTTACCAGATGATCGAGGCATGAGCGAGCGGCACATTATATATATATGTATATGAGCGAATTAGAGTGAAGGAGATGTGCTGTGTCTGATCTGTGCGTTACT
This sequence comes from Andrographis paniculata, assembly GCF_009805555.1. Classification (NCBI taxonomy): domain Eukaryota; kingdom Viridiplantae; phylum Streptophyta; class Magnoliopsida; order Lamiales; family Acanthaceae; genus Andrographis; species Andrographis paniculata. The sequence goes on along the minus strand of NW_026137607.1, from coordinate 2,557,394 downwards.
AAATGGATAGATTTTCCTGGATGTAGTGAGCGAATGATGTAAGTGTGTTATCGGAAGAGTATATGTATATTATGGAAATGATGGGAGAAAGGTGTTGTAATTATATAAACTAAATTCTAAATACTCATCACACTGGAATTTTGGCCTGGGGGGATTCACAATAAGACTTCAATGACACCCAGAATTAAGATATTATAAGAAAGAAACCCTACTGTCACTAGGAATCTCTGTGACCTAATAGACCCCCGTCTATGTCCCGTTAATTTTCCCAATTTCTGCCTCATTAGTGGCTTTACCCCCTGATGTTACTACTATTTAATCAAAATCGAAATTAGCATAGCAGTTAAGCAGGTCGACAAGGCTCCCGCGTACTTAACTACATTGAACTACCTAGAGACTGCTTTTGGCGCATAACAAGGCTTAGATAATCAATTCTTCTCTCGCTCTATATCAATGAAATGAAATTCTCTAAACTTGATTTATATAAGTGTGGAAAAGTGTGAAAGAATTTAGTTTGAAGAAGTGAATGATATTTCTTTATATACTACGAAAGCGTGAAAGATTAGAACTACAAAGCTGTAAACGAAAGCAGTAATCTAATCTAAGAAAGCAGTAAAGACGTGACCAAGGGAGAGGGAAAACCCCTACTCCCTTGGCCATTCCTGTGGAGAACTCTCTTACAGGGTTGGAGCTCTCTGAAACAAGAAGACGACGAATGCTGAAATATGCAGAAATCACCAAAAATTCGATCCTTTTACATAAAGATATCTGGCCCTATTTATAGCATGTGTAAAGAGACAGTTGTAAGTAGTTGTTAGGCAGTTCCAACCGCTGGGCAGTTAGGCGGTTACTGGTAGTTATTCTGTTGAAGCAGTTGCTGGCCATAATTCCCAGGGTGCCCGCTCCGCTTGCGTTGAAGGTTAAGGGCACAGATCTTCCTCGCATACTGGAGAGCTGGAGGGCATCAGCGCAGCTCAGCTCGCTTGTGCTGGCTGGAATTGGAATGGTTGTACCGCTGCAGTTGAAGTACTTAGTTGAAATCTGGTGATAGTCTGCAGCGGTGGGTATCTGGACTGTCGCTTGCAAGCGGGAGAGGCTATCGCTTGCAGGCTGTGAAAGTGGCCGCTTGCCTCTCATGCCTTAGTATTTTCAAAGTGTGTTCTGGGCGCTTGCGAGCGAAGGCGGCTGTCACTTGCGGCGTCTGTCTTAGCTTTTTTGGTTCCAAATTACCGCTTAAGAGGGCAAAAATCGTTAATAATCTCAACAACGAACTCTGGGTCATGCCTAGTGATATAAATCAATATTGTATGCCGATTACGAATTATTTTGATGGTTCTTATGCAGAAATTCGAGTAATACACATTTTTTTGTCAAGCTAAGAATATGCTTATATTTGGAGTCATAAGAGCACTATTAGAATTTGTTATAACAAATTTTCTGATTCCATCAACAATAATAGGGACCAACGCTGATCTCTGTTCTGATATCTGGTTCATCAATTTAAGAGATATGGATCACCTCAAATTGGGCCTCATTCAAGAATTGAGCTTAAATCAAATTGGATCGCATGTATCCATCGAAGTTGATCCGTTAATCGGACCATCGGTAAACAACATCAACCAAAACCAACTAAATACAACACATTTTTCAACAATCTTCCCCTTTTTGGTTGATGTTTAACGACTCAAATGGGGATGATCAACAACCCTACAAAATGTCTAAAATAAGCAAATTTTACGACTAAACTCTCCCCCACAATCAACAACAGAACATATGCAAGCATCATCTTTCTCCCATTTTGGGAAACATCAAACAAAAATTCATTCCTTATCCGACGTGATGGGGGTGAAGGTTGTTCCTTCTTCTTTCCCATCTCCTTCATTTGAATTGTCTGCTGCTTCTCCGAACAACCGTTAGACGTGACTGTGCTCATATCATGATGACTAATTTTTGCATATTTTTCATCGAATGTTTCCTCAATTTTCTTTGAAAGAACCTTTAAGGTAAAATAAATCAGTCCATTTCCTTCGTAAAATTAGTGGATTTACCACTTATGATTCGAATTCTACAGACATGAACACATCAACCAAGATCTCGACGCCAAGACTTCAAACTGATTCAAATCTGGAGCTTTTGTCAGAATGTCCGCTAGTTGATGAGTAGTTAGGACACGTTTCAAACTGCATATTCCTTCTTCAACCAAGCCTCAACTCCATAGTCCGCCAGCATTTGTTGCATCCAAAGCAGCTGTGTGCATCCTCCGGATGCTGCTATGTATTCTGCCTCTATTGTCGAGAGAGCGATATTATTCCGCTTCTTCAAAAACTAGCTTATCAGAATGTTGCCAAGATAAAAGACACCTCTGAGGTACTTTTTCGATCATCACAACAATCTCCAAGCATTCAATCAACCCAATACACATGTCTGTACATGAATCCCCAAGCATGGCTCAAGAGCTATTAGTATTCAGCGAAACCTCAACTAATTCAAATACAACCCTAAGCACCCCAAGACCATAACTCATTTCATTCAACCTTCCATCCCAATATATTCACTTCCAATATGTTTCAACTGGTAATTAGAAGTATTTTACTTCATAAATCTAAAAGCACTTATCAAATCTGACATGTAGCAAGTTGTACATTTGTCTCATCCATCAGTTTGCATTTTCTCTTGCATAGCCGCCACCCAATGCCTATCTTCCAAAGCTTTAACAATATTTTTTCGGTTCAATTTTAAAAATAAGTTAATTCAGTGTGGCTAGCTCTTTGAAATTAATTATTTTTCCTCTTGTCACCCTTGGCCTGTAAAGATTCCCAATGATCAGCTCTGGTGGATGATTTTTATTGGCTTTGGTTAAAGATTTTGCTTCTGGCTTAAAATTGGTGTTTTTTGCAGCTTGTTCATCTGTTGTCCAACACACTAACTTCCCCTTAATTCCATCAGTTATATCCAGACTTTCCCCAATATGCTTCTATTCAAATTTTGGTTCTTCATCATCAGAGTTGTGATTTCTTTCGTCGATTAGCTCGTTATCGAATCTCACATTGACCGTCTTCATCGCTTTTTTGTTGCTCAAATTTAATACACGATAGGCTCGGCTATCTGTGGAATAACCCATAAAGATTGCCTCATCTTTTTTCAAATCAAGTTTTTCCAAGGAACTTATATCCTTCAGAATATAACATCTGCATCCAAATGTTCGGAAGTAGCTCACATTAGGTTTCTTACCTTTCAACATCTCGTATGGTGTGGACGATGTGTGAGGCCTCAAGAAGACTCGATTGATGATATAACATGAAATATTTATTGCTTCAGCCCATAGATTCTTTAGAACTTCCTTTCCATGCATCATGCTTTTGGCCATCTCTTGAAGACATTGATTTTACTCTCGACAATACCATTATGATGTGGTTTCTTAGGCGCAGAGAACTCATGACGATGTCGTCATTATTATAGTATTCTTCGAACTCCTTGTTTTTTAACTCTCCTTCATAATCACTATGAATTCTCATCACCTTAGATCTTGTCTCATTAGCCACCTGTTTACAAGGTACTTTAAAGGCTTCATAGGCGTCCTCTTTTTCTCTAAAAAACCTTACCCAAGTAAACATCGAATAATCATCCACTATGACAAGAACATACTTCTTTACACCAACGCTTTCTACTTTCGTTGGACCTATAATGTCCATGTGCAACAGCTCCAAACATCTATTTGTTGAAAGTTTATCCAGCAGTTTGTCCTCCAGCAATCTCCACAAATAAAGTTCTGATCATTCGACAGTTTGGGTACGCCTCTGACTGCTTCTAGATTTGTGATTCTAACCATATTTTCTATGTCGATATGTCCAAGTCTTATGTGCCAAAGAATAAGGTCCTCCTTTCGTGTAAGCAATGCAACCTCCAGAGATTTTTCCAAGACATAACAATTATTCTTTGATCGAGCTCCACTCATAACATATTGTCCCTTACTAAAAACTTCACAGTTTTCATTAGTAAATTTGACTTCCAACCTATCGTCACATAGCTGACTAATGCTAATGAGATTTGTGTTGAGATCTTCAACATAATATACCTTCTTGAACTTGGGTAGTCCATCATACTTCAACCCTCTATGACCTGAGATTTTTCCCTTAACACCATCTCCAAACGTGACATGTCCACATTCATTCTCATGATAATCTGTGAGTAGACCTTTCTAATGAGTCATGTGTTTCGAACAAATGCTGTCTAAATACCATGTTTCACTCTTACCAATATCTTGTGATGATAATGCAACAAAAAAATGCAGTTTGCTTCTTCTTTGGCCTCCACTCCAGATTACTCATAATCTTGATCTTTAGAGCTTTTGATGGCCAACATATCTTTTTTCCCAGATACAGATCTTGAACAATACGATTGCACGTTATTATTTTGTGCCTAACCTGTCGGCAGTACACACAGTTCCCTCGAAGACCAAACATTCCTCTAACTTTTCGCTCATATCCATAATTTGCCAATTTTTGACAATATTTTTTTGTCTATTCATATAAACCCTTTCCAACAAACATTCCACCGCTGATGAACTTCGTGCAAGATGATTCAGCTTTGGAGTAAGTGTATCCAATCCCAGTGTAGTGACGAGGACGTCCAATCTTCAAGCATTCAAATGCCCGTGGGACCCATCACTCGAAGCCGAGCTCGTCAATTTCAAAAATCCGTCACTGCATTGATCAGACGATTTTTCATGGAGAATCAATTTAAGGATGATGCTTGGAGACCACTTAGCCCTCACCTGACGCTCCTTCAATGGGACCCGCAAGAATCCCAATTGAAAGATCAAGAGAATCGCTAATAATGGAAGGTTATCAAGGGAATCATCACGTATGGAGAGAATCACCAATCATGGAAGTATATCAAGGGAATCATCACTTATGGAGAGAATCACTAAATCATGGAAGTATATCAAGGGAATCATCATTTATTTCCTTTTATTATAAGTTTCCATATAGTATAATTCCATATCTAAAACTTCCCTAATTATTTATTTCCTTATAGTTAGACTTACCTTTTGGTTTGTTTCCTTTATTATTTGTTGCCTTTTATTTTCCTCAAGAACCTCTATATAAGGTCCTTGCCTATCATTGTAATGCGGACCTTTTTTTTACATCTTGAATTGAATTTCACTTTTATATTTTCTAGTGTTAGGGAGTGATTTCCTCGCATTTAGAATCTCAAATCGGGTCTTTGGAGTGATTCCATCGGTTCGTGGCTTCCAATCCTTTGCAGTGAGATTTAGCCTATTGTTTGTGTTTTACCTATGGATTGATTTCAGGTCCGAGACTTATTCTCGTGGTTGGTTATCATCCATACTAATTCACATTCTCTGCACTATCTTTCTTCTTCCTTCTCTTTTCTTTTATACATACTCTTAATCCATTTGTTCTATTAAACTTTGTAGGTAAGAAAATTATGTTGGTTATAATTATACACGGCCGGGCCGTGTCATCTGGTATCAGAGCTAGTTGATACAATCTCTTGATTGATATCACGGTTCTTATTTGAAAAAAAAAAAAAGCAAAAAAAAAAAGTAAAAAAAAAACAAAAAAAAAAAAAAAAAAAAAAACAAAAAAAGAGGCAAAAAAAACGAAAAAAAAAAAAGTTATTATCAAATATAATATATTTGTTATTTACTTCTAGTTCTCGAATCATCTTTTCTTTTATCAAAAAAACAAAAAAAAAATAATCTATTTAGATTATTTGTCTTCTACCTTCATTCTGAACTTATATTTCTTTTGGTTTCCCTACTGTTTTGGATTTTTTGGCTATCGTCTTTGGGAGAATTCCATCGATTTGATTTGAGTCCTTTTTGCGAGGCGGAGAGATACATAAGGTGTGGAGTGATACACGAGAGTTCTAGTGAGGTTATTTTCTTTTTTTTCTTTCTTCTATTTCTAATGGCAGGGGGTGAAGGATCCAATTCTCAACAAGTTGATGTACAAGGTCTTCTCAACACCATTCTACAAGAGTTCAAAACTCTTCACCATTCTGGATTGGAGTTGATGAATAATAGGATGGATCAACTGGAAGAGAATCAACAAAAGTTACAAGAGAATATCCGACCGTTACCTGAAGCTCAAAGGCGAAATAATGTTCAACCGCATTTGAGGCCAAGACGCAACATCCGGCCCCCATCACCACACAACACTGACGAACCCGATGATGAGGAGTTTGAAGGAAATTGGGAACGACCTAGGCATCATAATAACCATCACCGACGGGATGGAGATGAGGCGATCAACTCGATCAAGTTCCAAGTGCCACCATTCCAAGGAAAATCCGACCCTGAAGCATTTTTGCAATGGGAGCGAAGGTTAGAACTAATCTTTGATGTTCAACAATTAACTGACCAACAAAAACTCCGTGTGGCCGTAATGGAGTTTTCAGATTATGCGCTTGGATGGTGGGACCAATTGAGCATCAACCGCCGCAGAAATAGGGAGGCTCCAGTGCGTACTTGGACAGAACTTCGTACACTCATGCGAAAGAGGTTTGTTTCCCCTCATTACCATCGTGAAGTATTGCGGAGATTGCAGAGTATACAACAAGGGTCGCGGTCAGTGGAGGAGAACTATAAGGAGGTTGAAACACTTCTTCTACAAGCCGATATCCATGAAGATCAGGAGCAAACGATGTCTAGATTCTCGAATGGACTTCAAAGGGATATTGCTGATGCGGTAGAGATGTACCAATACGTGGACCTTGAGGAGATGATACACTTGGCCATAAAGGTGGAGAAGCAACTAAAATCAAAGCGGATGCAAGGTAATCAGTTTAAACTTTCTCCAACTGTAGGGTTTCCTAAAGCGCCGCTTCCACAACATATCAACAAAGGAAAAGAGATAGCGGGAGTTGATTCGACGCGCCCTAAGCCGCCAACATATGCCCCCCCAAAGAGCACCACCCGTAGCCGAGATGTGTTATGTTTCAAATGCCAAGGCCGAGGACATTTTGCGAATCAATGTCCAAACAAGCGTACTATGGTCCTTACGATCTCCGGTGAGTACAAATCCGAATCAGAAACTGAAGAGGTCAATGAGGCAAACTCCTACCACCAGGAAGCTGTAGAATCCATACCGGAGTCCAATTTGACGTTAGTCACTCTCCGAGCTCTTAGCACTCTTCCAAAGGAGGTTGAAGACACCGAACAACGCGAAAATTTATTCCATGGAAGGTGTAAGATTGCGACTAAGGTATGTAGTCTTATCATTGACGGTGGTAGTTGTACTAATGTCATTAGTGACCTTGCAGTGAAAAGACTTAATTTGAGGATGAATTTGCATCCGAGGCCTTACAAACTACAGTGGCTCAATAATTGCGGGGAAATCAACGTCACTAAACAAGTGTTGGTGGAAATTGAACTACAAGGTTACAAGGATGAGGTAAAATGCGATGTAGTTCCAATGCAAGCATGTCATATTTTGCTTGGGAGACCATGGCAATTTGACAAAGAAGTTGTACATGATGGCCGCCGTAATCGATATACTTTCACACATGCCGGACGGACCATAGTTCTAAGGCCGTTGAGTCCTCGAGAAGTAAATGAAGATCAAAAATACTTGTACAAGCAATTTGCCACTGAAGCAAGAGAGAAAAGGAACCAAAGGAAAGACAACAAGATGGTGAGCTATGTCGCTGAATCAACTCTATGTGAGGAATCCAACCTGAAGCCCTCCTTAGAATCACCCGCAACAAAAGGTACTCCGCATACAAGTGCATCTACTCTTTCATATAGCCTAACTACCCCACAACCTTTCAAATCTTCATCTTCACCAATAAATACGTCTGCCTCGAGCCACTCTCAAATACTCTACCCTTCTACTAAAAAATCAAACACGAGTGTAGTGATTCAGGGTGAAACCAGCTGGAATCTTAAACATGAGAGTGAGAGGTCTAAACTTTTTATGTGTAGGAAGAAGCTTTACGCTTAGAACATGGAGTATTGTCTGCTATTACTTTCTAAACCTTCTTATTTTTCCATGAATGACTCTAACAAACTTCCATCTAGTTTTTCTAAGTTATTGCAGGCGTATGATGATGTTTTTCCTGATGAAGTACCCCATGGTTTACCACCCACTCGTGGAATTGAGCACCAAATTGATTTTGTCCCGGGAGCATCAATTCCTAATCGGCCAGCCTATCGAGCCAACCCGGATGAGGTAAGAGAAATACAAAGGCAAGTGGAGGATCTACTGAGCAAAGGTTGGATTCGTGAAAGTCTAAGTCCTTGTGCTGTACCTGTACTATTGGTGCCAAAAAAAGATGGAGGTTGGCGCATGTGTGTGGATTGCCGAGCCGTCAACGCTATAACAGTTAAGTATCGTCATCCCATTCCTAGATTAGATGACATGCTTGATAATTTGTGTGGTTCTGTAATTTTTTCAAAAATTGATTTAAAAAGTGGCTATCACCAAATTCGGATGAATCAAGGTGATGAATGAAAAACTGCCTTCAAGACTTCTTTTGGTCTATATGAGTGGTTAGTTATGCCATTTGGACTTACTAATGCCCCAAGCACATTCATGCGATTGATGAATCATATTTTAAGGAATTTTATAAATAAGTTTGTGGTAGTATACTTTGATGACATACTTGTTTATAGTACTTCTATTGAAACACATGTTGAACATTTACAAGTAGTTTTAGATGTTTTACGGGCTGAGAAGTTATATGCTAACTTGAAAAAATGTGATTTTTGTGTCGACAAGTGCAACTTTTTGGGTTTTATTGTAGGAAAAGATGGAGTATGTGTAGATCCTGCGAAGGTTGCAGCCATCCAAGAGTGACCTACACCTACTAGCGTACGTGATGTCCGCAGTTTCCATGGCCTTGCAAGTTTCTACCGTCGATTTGTGCGGAACTTCAGCACTATTGCAGCACCCTTAACGGCAATTACCAAAAAAGAGGATAAGTTTGAGTGGGGAAGTGAACAACAAAATGCTTTTGATACTTTGAAATCGAAACTTACATGTGCACCCGCACTTGCCTTACCTGATTTCTCTAAACCGTTTGAACTTGATTGTGATGCCTCTGGTGTAGGTATTGGCGCCGTCCTCTCGCAAGAAAAGAAACCTGTTGCATTTTTCAGTGAAAAGATACATGGCGCTGCATTGAATTACTCAACCTACGATAAGGAATTGTACTCCTTAGTGCGGGCGCTGCAAACATGGCAACATTACTTACGTCCTCGTGAGTTTGTTGTGTACACTGATCATGAATCCCTTAACCATATCAAATCCCAATGTAAGTTGAGTACGAGACACATCCGATGGATCTCCTTCATTGACACCTTCCCCTATGTTGTTAAATACAAAAAGGGTAAGGAAAACATCGTTGTGGATGCATTGTCACGCAGGTATGCACTTGTTACCACACTTGAGTCTAAGCTATTAGGTTTTTCGTATTTGAAAGAATTATATGCAACTGACCCTGATTTCTCCGATATATTTGCCAAGTGTAATTCTCATGCATTTGAAAGGTATCATGTACATGAAGGGTATTTGCTGCGAAAAAATAAATTGTGCGTTCCTAAATGCTCCTTGAGAGAATTGTTGATTTGGGAAAGTCATTCGGGGGGTTTGATGGGACACTTTGGTAGGAACAAGACACTTAATTTGCTGCAGGAACATTTTTTTTGGCCACGAATGAAAGCCGAAGTTGAAGCCGCAATTCGTCGGTGTACAACGTGCCTCTCGTCGAAGTCTACTGTCCATCCACACGGTTTGTATACTCCGCTACCTATTCCTGAATCTCCTTGGGTTGATATTTCTATGGATTTCATATTAGGTTTGCCTAGGAGTAGGTCTGGTAAAGATTCAATATTTGTTGTGGTTGATCGATTTTAAAAAATGGCACATTTTATTCCATGCACAAAAACCACTGATGCTTCGCATGTTGCTTCATTATTTTTCAAAGAGGTTCTTAGATTGCATGGTGTTCCAAGATCCATTGTTTCTGATAGGGATTCCCGATTTTTAAGTTATTTTTGGAAAACACTTTGGGCTAAATTAGGTACAAAACTAATGTTTTCCACATCACACCACCCTCAAACTGATGGTCAAACAGAAGTTGTTAATCGAACTGTGGGTAGCTTGTTACGTGCCTTAGTTAATGAGAATTTGAAGAGTTGGGAAGAATGTTTAGCTCATGCTGAATTTGCATATAACCGAACGGTTCATAGCTCTACAAATTGTTCTCCATTTGAGGTTGTTTACGGTTTTAACCCATTAACTCCTCTTGATCTTATGCCATTGCCACGCAATGAGCACGTTAGTTTGGATGGCAGAAAAAGGGCTGAATTTGTACAACAACTTCATTCTCAAGTTCGGGATAACCTAAGAAAGGCAGCTGACAATCACGCAAAACAAGCTAACCGTGGGCGCAAGAAAGTTGTTTTTGAGATAGGAGATTGGGTTTGGCTACACTTAAGGAAGGAAAGATTTCCAGAATTGCGAAAGTCAAAACTTACTCCCCGTGGCGATGGACCTTTTCGAGTGTTGGAACGCATTAATGATAATGCCTACAAACTTGAACTCCCAGGTGAGTACCAAGTCCATGCTACTTTTAATGTTTCTGACTTAAGCCTTTTTGATACAGCGGATGAATATCTTGTTCGGGAGAACAAGAAAGCTTTTCAAGAAGGAGGGAATGACGAGGACGTCCAATCTTCAAGCATTCAAATGCCCGTGGGACCCATCACTCGAAGCCGAGCTCGTCAATTTCAAAAATCCCTCACTGCATTGATCAGGCGATTTTTCATGGAGAATCAATTTAAGGATGATGCTTGGAGACCACTTAGCCCTCACCTGACGCTCCTTCAATGGGACCCGCAAGAATTCCAATTGAAAGATCAAGAGAATCGCTAATAATGGAAGGTTATCAAGGGAATCATCACTTATGGAGAGAATCACCAATCATGGAAGTATATCAAGGGAATCATCACTTATGGAGAGAATCACTAAATCATGGAAGTATATCAAGGGAATCATCACTTATTTCCTTTTATTATAAGTTTCCATATAGTATAATTCCATATCTAAAACTTCCCTAATTATTTATTTCCTTATAGTTAGACTTACCTTTTGGTTTGTTTCCTTTATTATTTGTTGCCTTTTATTTTCCTAAAGAACCTCTATATAAGGTCCTTGCCTATCATTGTAGTGCGGACCTTTTTTTTACATCTTGAATTGAATTTCACTTTTATATTTTCTAGTGTTAGGGAGTGATTTCCTCGCATTTAGAATCTCAAATCGGGTCTTTGGAGTGATTCCATCGGTTCGTGGCTTCCAATCCTTTGCAGCGGGATTTAGCCTATTGTTTGTGTTTTACCTATGGATTGATTTCAGGTCCGAGACTTATTCTCGTGGTTGGTTATCATCCATACTAATTCACATTCTCTGCACTATCTTTCTTCTTCCTTCTCTTTTCTTTTATAGATACTCTTAATCCATTTGTTCTATTGAACTTTGTGGGTAAGAAAATTATGTTGGTTATAATTATACACGGCCGGGCCGTGTCATGTAGTCCCCATGCACTTTTCCCAAACTCAACACTACATCTTTTTTTCTTTTCCCTTGGTTAGTCGACGATCCTTTTCCATCAATTTTCATTTCCTTTCATCAACGAGTTTCTTGTTTGAAGACTCGAGTTCTACAACCATAGCCTCGTCAAATACTTTCTTATGCTCAACACGTAGCTCACCATTCATAACTTTTAGCTTTGTATTATCATCGATTCGAAAATCAATTTTTTCTTCCAATTTATCCACATATCCCTTGAGGTATTCGTTTCTGGAAATCAGTATTCTTCTCTCACCCACCATTTCTTAATAAGCTTCAAATAACTCCTCTATATTCATCTCGATGAAGTTGTCATCATTTTCTTTGACATCCTCCTTATCTTGTAATGTGAGGGCAATAACTTCATCATTCCTTACAGTTGTTGCAGACTCTTTTTGCTCTGGTGTCTTGTTTAGAGTTTCCGATTTTTGGGCATTCTCTGTAGGTTGTTTGTCCATTGTGTGCGTGCTATTCGAACTACCATATTGGTTCTTCTTCGAATCAAGGTTCTTGGCAAATTTCTTGATGGGTTGTTTGAATTTTTTTTTTGACATATCTTTGGGTCACTCTTGGGTAATATATTGAAGAGGAGGCTCCGATACCAATTGTTGACCCCAAATTCGCTTAAAACCAATCAGCAGCAGCCACAAAAAAAAAAAACAACACCAAAATGTTTCTAGATAAATTCAACTGCACACAGACAGTTCGTAGATAGACCAAACAACGTATGAATTCTTAAAGCAGTAAAATCGAAGCACAAAACAATTGTTAACCCAGTTTGGTCACCAACGACCTACATCTGGGGGTTCCAACCCAAGCCTAATTCAATTCATCAAGAATCAGATCGAATTTACATAGTAGCATTTTTTAGATTCAACCCTCAAAAATCATTTTTCCCTCTCACGAAAGATTTTCTAGCTTTAATCTCACCACCGCTTCTATCACCACACACAGTTTCTCATTCTTTCTAAAAATTACATTATGATTTATCTCTCAAATCTCTATTACTTTTGTTTTTTGTTTTTTTTTTTTTTGATTTTTTATGCACACTTACTCTGATTCAATGCTACTATGTTATATCAATTTCTCTTCATGGCTTAGCATCCTTCTTCAATTCTCCCACTTCTAAAATATTTTATGTCACTCTCAGCAACTTACTTGCTACCCCACACGAGTACTATTAGAATTTGTTATAACAAATTTTTTGATTCCATCAACGATAATGGGGACCAACATTGATCTCTATTCTGATTCAGGGTCATCAATTTAAGAGATATGGATCGCCTCGAATTGGGCCTCCTTCAAGAATTGGGCTCAAATCAAATTGGATCGCGTCTATCCATCGAAGGTCATTCGTTGATCGAAAAATTTGTAAATAACATCAACCAAAACCAACAAACTACAACCCATTTTTCAACCGCTACAGTATTTTTACTCCAACCATTACTTTATTTTTCACTAATATTCTTCAAATATTCTATTTTTTCTATTATTTTAAACAAATTTTTATATTTATAATTTACAATAATTTATTAAAAATTGTAGAAAAATAAAAAATAAATTTAATAATTAAAATAAAAAATAAATTCAAAAAAAATAAAATAACATCAAAATTTATATTTTTTGGCATTGCTATGGTACAACATCAAAATTGGCGTTGCCACTGTAACAACCCCAAAAAATGGTGCAGGATTTGACGTCGATTGGAGGCAGTTGGAGATGCCCTTAGAAGATAAAGTAGAAGATGAAAACGAAAAAAAATAAATAAAAAAGAGAAGAGAAAGAGGAGAAAGTAACGAAAAAGAAGACCGGAAGTAAGTAGCGCAAGGATAACGGCGGCGTGGATTTTGTTGTGGCTCGGATTTGTGTATTTATTAGTATATAAATTTATTTATAGTATGTTATATTTATTTGTAAATTTATATTTAATTTTATTATATTATTTTCAATTATAAAATATTATATGAAAATATTATTTAAATAAAATTTACAAATCAACATTTTATTTTAATTTAATTTTAAATCACAACTACATAAATCTTAAAATTATAATTTATATTTACTTTAAATTATAATATTACATTACTATATATTAATAAATTATTATTATTATTAAATATAATTATTTATTATTATTATTATTATTATTATTATTATTATTATTATTATATATCAAATCATGGGTAAGTTTGACTGATTTTAAGTTCAAACGGTTCAAATGAAAATGAATATTCCTAGAATTTCAGTAATGAAGATGACAAGATTACAAATATAGTAAAATCTAACCGCGAATCATATGTTGGAATTCTGCGTTGGTTAGTTGCTTAACTGCATATGTTCTGAGCCAATCATCAAAGGATGATATGATCTCTACGAGCCAATCATCAAAGGAGAATTTAGAAAGAATTATGCAGTTGATATCTTAATTGGTAATAACACTAGTTAACTTTTCCAAACATTCTACTCTGTTGAAGAAAATTAAGAGATTTTATCATAAACTTAAGATAAATATAAGACAAGGAATAACCTAAACACAAATGTTACAGTTAAATTACATCAAAAATACTTTAAGAAATGAAAATGAATATGTCGATGTAATTTTTCAACAAAAATAAAGTAAAATTCAAAGATATAGAAAATATCCTTAAACTTGATTAATTAGTGCCTGAGATTAGGAATCTCTAAACACTGTATGGTACAGAAAATAAACTGGAAAATAAAAGACTGAAATTTAAAGTGGTGATCCCCAAATCTGACTTTGCTTTGTTGAAGTTGATTGAAGATGCCTTGCCAAATGATGATCCAAATCCTTAAATATTCTTTGAAGAAAACGTACCGAAAACCGTCGCCCGAACGGTTACAACGTCTCCTTCCCAACCGTCTTCCAACCCTTCTCCTGCTGACACGTGTCCTCAGCAGACCAAAATTATCCCTATATTTCACTCTTTGAGCCGACCACAGACCTTCCGCCCTTTTGGCCCGACTTCGTCCTTCGCCCGACCTGCTTCTTCGCCCGACCTCACTTGGGCCGACCTCCGCATCAGCCGCCCTCCGTCTTTGACCGAAAACCTCCGCGTCTGTCCGTACCTCTTCCTTGCCCGACCTTCCTCTTGACAGACCTCCGCTTCTGCCCGACTTCGCCTTCTATCCGATCTACGGTTTACCCGACCTGCAGACTTCCCATCCTGATGACTTTCCGTCTTGAGGACCTCCCGACCTGAAGACCTTCCGACCTGAGGTCTTTCCGTCTTGAGGACTTTCCGTCTTGAGGACCTCCCGACCTGAAGACCTTCCGACCTGAGGTCTTTCCGTCCTGAGGATCTTCCGTCTTGAGGACCTCCCGACCTGAAGACCTTCCGACCTGAGGTCTTTCCGTCCTGAGGACCTTCCGTCTTGAGGACCTACCGACCTGAAGACCTTCCGACCTGAGGTCTTTCCGTCCTGAGGACCTTCCGTCTTGAGGACCTCCCGACCTGAAGACCTTCCGTCCTGAGGTCTTTCCGTCCTGAGGACCTTCCGTCTTGAGGACCTACCGACCTGAAGACCTTCCGACCTGAAGTCTTTCCGTCCTGTATTTTCCTTGATTTCCACACGATGTCCTGCAGCCAGTTCAATCAACTCTATTGCCAGGCCCATTCTTCTTTTTACCTTGGGCTTTTAACCTAATTCTAAATTTCGTACGTAACAACTTGCCCGCCGCCAAGGGACTTTCAAACGCCATTTAACAATCAATGTTTGGAAGTTCATAAATCACTACCCTCTTGAAAAATTCCCTTAGCAACTACACCAGTTACTGCAACACTCCTGATTAACTTCCTTCTCCGCAATACGAGCTTTTGTGAATCACAATCCCAAAACACTCTAACCATGGCGAATCAATACATTCCTGCCCTTCCTTTCGACGGAAACCTCCCAGAGGGCCCGTTTTCCGCCTCGAAAGTACTAACTCCGATGATCCGCCCATACTGCACGACTCCTGAAGACTCAAACCGGATGAGGGAAGTTTTGGAATCCCGAAAATCCTTGGCTATCAACAACCCTAACTACCAAGCAGTTCGCATTCGAGACAGCATCAAAACCCATCTCACGGACCCAAAAGATCCTTACCGCGCTTGGTATCGACGGGTAGCAGAACACTTCCAGACCCAATGGCGATCTCAAAAAATCGACCAAGCAATACTATTATCCACCCTGCCTATCAACCTGCATGAGAAGGTGCTTTTGGCCATGTCTGCCTTCTGGAATGCGGAAAATGGGACGTTTCTCTTACCATCTGGCCCCTTTGGTCCAACTCTTATGGATGTGGCAATGATCGCGCATCTCCCAGTCGTGGGTGAAGACCCTGTGATGGGAGCCCTAGATGGGCAGGAGCCATCAGAAGACCATCCAGGGTGGTCTTTACAAGGTGTGAAGGAATGGGGCTGGACAAAGTTCGCAACCGATCAGCAAGGGGCTCCAGGGACCCCCGTGACCGACCGGGAGCATACTGCCTTTATCCTTTTTTGGCTTTGTAGGTACGTCATTGTTTCCCCTTCTAAATGTGTTCTTCCTTCTCATCTCGACCTAGCCATTCATATCGCGTCTGGTCGGTTCTTTTCCCTTGGCACTCTGTTTTTAGCCAATCTGTTTGAAGGACTTACTAGAGTTAGCCTTCGTCTAACAGATAATGATAGTAGAAAATTAGACACTGCCGCCTCGGGTCCTTTTTGGTTTTTAGAACTTTGGTTCCGTCTTTACTTCCCCAACGCGTTCAACTTAGGATCTCCGCCCACTATGCCAACATCCGAAAAACATTTGGGATTAGCCCTCAACCGACTCTGCTCAGGACGCAATAAACTCCAATCTTCCGATCCAATAATAACCGCAATTGTAACGGATACCCGCAGTAACTCTCGATTTTCTATGTATAAAAAATATGCGGGTTATGCTCCCGACCATTTTTGGCCCTTTCCGGCACCAAATCCTCTTCCGACTCCTGAGCCTTGTCCTCATCCCACCTATCCTTTTGCCTGGGACGTTGCCCTCAAACCCAGGTCTCTTTTTAGCAGCAAAAAACTTGATAAAAAAGGGCAGAAAACCTTTTACACTTTTAATTATGAACCTCAATTCATGGCGCACCAGTTCGGCTGTTGCCAAGGTATCCCTGGACCCGTCGCTTGTCTGCATATAATTTTTCAAAGTCCTGACCGACGAGTCCTACCTAATTCAATCCCTTCTTATATCTCCCAGCTCACCACGTACATAATTTCCAATTCGTATATTCCTTTCCGCTCCAACCCTGAGACTGTAGATACATTCAATGAATGGTGGTCGGTTGTATGGCCCCTGATCTCCCCTAATGAGGATCGGTTGCTGAACATACTCCTTCCCCCCCAAGGATTAGTTCTAGGGGCGGCTAGACACACTAGCACTCAACAACAAACAGCCGCCCCGGGAATCGGATCTAGTGTTCCAATGCGAAAAAGGAAAGCTTCCCAGCTGCAAACACCCCCGACCTCTGGGGCCGACCAGCAAGCACCAGCGGACCTTGGAACTACTAGGACGTCAGCAAGGACCCGACCCCGAATAGGTAATTTTTCTTAAAACCGTGAACCAATTCGCTATATCGTAACTTTAATTTCACTCATTTCATTCACCAGAACCGACCTTGGTAGCGCCGACCATACAAACGACGCCAGCCCCAGCCGACCATTCAATCGTACCTCTGGTCCAGACCAATTTGCCAATGAGCAGTCGGGCAGAGGACCCGACGAGGAGGCAAACTCTTCCTCCCGTACCGAGGAGTGGTCGGGCCAGGCACCCGACCAGGAGGCAGTCTTCACCAGCAGTGCCTACAGAACCAGTAAGCTCTCTCATCAGCAATACTTAGGATTCTAATGATCAACCTTGATATATTTAACAACAACATTTCCATGATTTTCCACAGACACCTTCACCAATCGCATCAGCAGCAGGGGTCTCTTCAGACAGCGAGGGGACTACTTCCCAGATGGGTCGACCGCCATACATGGCATCCGACTCATCCATTTCGAAGGAAGAACCAGCTGCCCCTGCCGAAGCTGACCCTCAAGACGACATCCCTGTTGCTGCTGATCCCGAAAACGTCCAATCGGATGCAGTCGCGCTGGAAACCGAAAATGCCACAGCCGCGGCTATCCGAGTTGTTCCTGAGATACCAGCTGCAGTGGCTTTAGACGCAGCTGCCCAACCTGCAGCCGCCCAGCCAGCAGCGGCGCTTCCTCCAACAATCGAGTGGCAGGCAGAAGAACCACCTGTGGCAGCCCAACCTCTAGAAATGGAAGAAGTTTCTTCATCCAATTCGGAGACTTCTGTGAATCTGGTAAGATTAAACCAATTCATACCACAATGTTTCTTTCGGAAAACACTAACTGTTTTATATACTACTTTCCATAGGGACCCAGGTCGGCACCTCAACGACCATTCGCAGCAGCCGACGAGTCGGCTGCTGTTATACCAGCTGTCCGCCCTACTCGACCGACCTCATTGTTGCCCCCCTCACTGACAGCAGTTCGCCCAGAGGTGACACATATCTTATCTGAATAAATTTGCACCTCCCTTGGAATACTTATTGACACTGTAAAACTTGCAGGGGCCTTCGGACTTAGCCATCCTATCGACTGTTCCGGTTCCAGCGGAGGCCCAAACTATATTCACTGAGGCCATCAACCATCCCCTTTCAGAATTAAGATCCGACTTATTGGACAAACTCATTCAGACGGTTGGTGGCCTTCTTTTTTACACTCCGACGGAATCACCAGCCGTCCCCATTCTGCATCGGCTGATGGAAAGACTTACGGAGCTCAAGACTGAAGTATTAGTTATTGGACTCCTGTCAGCCGAAACCCCCCAGCCCGACTTCGATCAAACAACACTGGAGAATTCTTTGGCCAAGACCCGAGAATCCCTTCAGCAAACTACTGGACGGTTGGGCGGTCTCCTTAGCACGAAGGCTCAAGTTGATGAGTCTATCCAGAAAAAGGAGGCAGAATTGCGGGAGCTAAGGAAGGAACAGTCTATCCTGGATAATCAAATTATCAACGAGCAACGTCTGCTTGAGAAGTATACAAAGAACGAGGCCGAATTGGATCAAGAGCTAAAAACCCAAGCTCGATCCCAATTCATCCGAAGATATCAGACGGCTGCTAATACCAGAAGGCTATCCAGGGATGAAATCAAATGGACAAATATAAAAACTGCTTTAGGGGCACTTTTGTAATACCTTCCCCTCTGTAACAACAATTGACTTAGTAATCCATTTTTTCTTTCTTCTCTCATAACAAGGATCACCTTTCAATTTCCAACTTTGTAGGAATCGAAACAAACTCCTTCTTTAAAAGAACACTGTTTCTCACATTTTAAGAAACACATTCTAAGGCATAATTTGAAAACCAAAACACTTGAAGTGTTAACAAACATGGCGAATGACCGACCTCATGTTCCATCAAGCAACTGGGAAGGTGTTCTTCAACCCTTCTTTGTAGGTAATCACCCTATTGGAGGCCATGCAGAAGACTTGTTACATATACTCAAGCAACTAGACTTCAAATTCCGATTCTCCCAACGAGGTAGAAGAACCATTCATCGCGTCATCCGCCTAATGGAAAAAATCATTGAGGGGTATGAACCTCTTCGTGACATCCTTGGTCGCATTCCTGACCTCCATCATCACATGGAAATGATAGAAAATCACGCAGCAACCATACTTCCAGATCTTGGTTGGGATAACATATTCTCCAATCAACGAAAAGTCTTTTCAAGATTGCGTACCATTGTTGACCGTGAATATCAAGCCATAACGGACATGCAAGCACGTACCAATCAAGACTTAGACGAAATGCAAAGCCAATGGGAGAAGTACCGACCAGATTTGGAAGATCTTATTGAAGAAGAACCAGAGCTAATATCCACTCACTGGGATGAAAAGTCTGATTCAGAGGCAGAAAATTTCTCACAAATACATGATGACTAACAGAAATGAACCTTTAAATAGGTTCGAACCCCGAACCCCACAAATGGGTTCTGAGAATAATATTTTGCTTCAGGCAGTTTTGTTATCTGAAAAGGCAGGATAATACCTCTTCAGATATTTAGCATTAATACAATCATGTACTCTCTTACCTTCATGATTTACAATAATGAAAGCACCATTCCCAATATCTTTTTGAATAATGTATGGTCCCTCCCAATTCGGTGACCATTTTCCCAATTGGTCCGTTTTCTTATATGTAGGAAGAATGGTCTTCCAGACTAGGTCTCCTTTTTGGAATGTCTTGTGAAGAACTTTCTTTCCATAACTCCTTGCTCTGATTTCACTCTGTTTCACACTTCGCCCTATTGCATGAAGTCGGTTAACATCCAAATCCTCCAACTGTTGCATCATAAGTTGTTGGTATTCTTTTGTAAGATCACCATCAGTAAATTCTGTTCGGCCAGATGATACTCGGATTTCGGCTGGTAAAACAGCATCTTGGCCAAACGTGAGTTGGTAAGGTGAGAACCCTGTGGCCGTATTTCTGGTATTCCTATGTGCCCATAAAGCCTGAGACAATAACAAATGCCACTTTCTTGGGTTCCCTTCAACCATCTTCTTTATAATCCCAATAATAATCTTATTTGCTGCTTCCGCTTGTCCATTGGCTTGGGGATAATAAGGTGACGAATGATGTAAACGAACACCGAATTCTGCCAAGAAACTAGAGAACTTTTCCCCTGTGAAAACCAGGCCTTGGTCGGTTGTTATAGACTGAGGAATGCCATATCTGTAAATAATTTGATTCAAAACGAAGTCTATCACTTCTTTCTGATCCACATTTTTCAAAGCAACTGCTTCTACCCATTTGGTAAAGTAGTCAGTCGCGACCAATATGAAACAATGATGTTTCGATGAAGCAGGATGTATTTTACCAATAATATCCATAGCCCATGATTTAAAAGGCCATGGTTTTGCCAAGAATTGCAATTCGGTTACTGGCAAATGGTTTAAATTTCCATGTCTCTGACATTCCTGACACCCTTTGGCAAATTGTATGCAATCTTCGAAAATCTTTGGCCAGAAAAAACCCAAACGATGAATGGCCCATCTCATATTCAGACCTGCCCGATGAGCTCCACATATCCCACCATGTACTTCTGTCATTACCTCTAGAGCTTCTTTAGACCCCAAGCATTTCAAAAGTAAACCTTCAAATGATCTCTTATACAAAAATCCATTTATCAATTGAAAACGTAAAGCCTTCAAACGTGTCGCAATCGAAACACTCGCACCTGGATTCTGTAAATACATGATAAGCTCTGTTCTCCAATCGGGCACTATTTCGCTGGTATCTTTGTGTCCGACTATAACCACGCCGTCGGGCTCCTGCCCGACAGTAACTGCGCAGTCGGGTTCCTGTCCGACAATAACTTCGCAATCGGGCTCCTGTCCGACAGTTTCCTGCCCGACCACTTCGCAGTCGGGCTCCTGTCCGACAATCTCCTGCCCGACCGTAACTTCGCAGTTGGACTCCTGTCCGACAGCCTCTTGCCCGACCGTAACTTCGCAGTTGGGCTCCTGTCCGACAGTCTCTTGCCCGACCGTAACTTCGCAGTCGGGCTTTTGTCCGACCGTCTCTTGCCCGACCGTAACTTCGCAGTCGGGCTCCTGTCCGACAATCTCCTGCCCGACCGTTCGATCACATATTGGGTCTATCTTTCCTTCTATGCCCGACTTGACCTCCGACCACATATCCTCCGAAATTCCTTTACAGGCCCTCTGAGCCAACTCATCAGCACGTTGGTTTTCTTTCCTCGGAATGAACTCAATTATTACTTCTGAGATTTTTGTCAGTAACCGACCCACAATGTCCCTGTATCTGCGAAGATGAGGGTAATTGCAAACATATTGATTGTTTACCTGGTTGATCACTAACTGAGAATCCCCCCTTATGATTACAGACTGGACCTTCCTGGCTATTAAAGCCTCCAAACCCAAAATTAAAGCTTCATATTCTGCCGAATTATGGGTCATGGCTTCCAATCGTAGTTGTAAGTTGATCTTTTGACCATCAGGTCCTTGCAAAAAGACCCCTGCCCCTGATTTGTTTCCAGAGGTAGAACCATCAAAGAACATCAACCATGTTCTGGTACTTATATAAGGCACACATCCGACCTGTAGATTATCCAGATATGATGAACAACTAAATGGTCGGATACTATCACAAGGAGAATATCCGACTTGTGAGAATTCCGATAAGAAGTCGGCTACTGCTTGTCCCTTGATTGCCCTCAAAGGGGAATGTTGAAGATCAAAAGGAGCCAACTTGATGGCCCACTTCATGAGTCTGCCCTTCATAGTAGGTCTCTGTAAAATCAATTTGATGAGATCCACCTTTGATATGACCTCAATTCTGCTGGGCAGCAAATAATGCTCGAGTTTAGTACAAGCGAAAACCAATGAATAACACATTTTTTCTGGCATAGTGTAATTCAGTTCTGGTCCTGTAAGGGTTTTACTGAGATAGTAGATTGCCCTTTCCTTCCCGTCATCACCATCCTGTGCCAATAAACAGCTAACCACTTCATATGTATTTGCCAAATAAAGTTTGAGTGGCCGACCTTGTTTAGGAGGCATCAAGACTGGAGGGTGAACCAATGCCTGCTTGATAGCATCTAAAGCCGTCTGTTGATCGGGACCCCATTCAAAAGCATTTTTTCCAGCTTTCAACAATTTAGTAATGGGTCTGACCTTGCCAGCAGCATTAGATATGAAACGCCTCAAATAGTTCACCTTACCCAAAAGACTTTGGATTTCTTTAACCGTCTTGGGTGGCCGACTGTCAAGAATGGCTTTAGCCTTATTGGCATCGATTTCAATTCCTCTCTCATGAACTAAAAATCCTAAAAAGCTCCCGGCTGATATTCCAAAAGCACATTTGGTTGGATTCATCTTCAACTTGTACTTCTTCATTCTTTCGAATGCCTCTTCAAGATTTCTCAAATGTTCGTCAAAACTGGCAGATTTAACAATAACATCATCAATATAAACTTCCATAGATTTGCCAATTAAATCATGAAAGATTGAATTCATGGCTCTTTGGTAAGTTGCCCCTGCATTCTTTAACCCGAATGGCATGACTGTCCATTCATAAATACCTAAAGCCCCTGGGCATCTGAATGCTGTCTTAGGAATGTCTTCTTCTGCCAGAAATATTTGGTTATAACCTGCATAACCATCCATCAGACTAAGGATTTTATGCCCTGCTGCTGCATCTATCAACATGTCGGCCATAGGCATCACATATTCGTCCTTAGGAGTAGCTAGATTCAAATCCCTGAAATCGATGCATATCCTTATCTTACCGTTTTTCTTGACCACTGGCACAATGTTAGCCAGCCACTCCGCATAACGGCAAGGCTGAATGAAACCCACTTTGAGAAGTTTTTGGATTTCTTCCTTGATTTGAGGCATCAGATCCGGGCTCATTCGCCTTGGGGGTTGTTTGTAAGGCTTGCAACCTTCCTTAATAGGCAATCGATGCTCTATTAGACTTCTTGTCAACCCAGGCATTTCTGAATAATCCCATGCTAAACAATCAATGTTGTTTCTAATAACTTTGAGCATCATTGTCTGTTGCTCTTTAGACAAATAACCACTTAACCTGATCACTTTTGGAACCAAATCGGTTCCTAAATTAAACTCCAATAATGGGTCTTGTGATGAAGCTGTTGGTTCTGTTTTTTCTAATAAATCTGGCCAACGAAATTGTTCATCTTCTTGGAGGTGAACATCAAGAATCTCTTTACTATTTTCTGCTTTATGTAATAACTGCTTTAAATAGAACTTATTAATAAGAGAACTACATACTTCTAAACTTGTATCATCCATAACAAACAAATTATATGGGAATGGGTGTGGCTTTATCATGAGCCATACAATAAAGGTGTTCTTTTAATAGAACATCGAGTTCTGGCCAGTGACTTTATAACCCTTGTTTGGGTATTCCCTGGCCATATACAACTGAGACATCGGAGCCAAATGACTGGAATAAAACACTGACTCTTCAACTTGTTCTGTTACATCGAATGGGTTGTCATTCGCTTCCATTTTGAAGACCTGATTTCCTTCCCAGAACATTAATTGTTGGTGCAAGGTTGATGGCACACATTGAGAGGCATGAATCCAGTCTCTTCCCAGCAAGAGAGAGTATGTAGTATCTGCGTCCACAATAAAGAAAACAGTGGAGATCTTCTTTGGTCCGACCTCGATCGTGGCAACCATCATGCCTTCAGGCTTAGTCGGCTGCCCTGTAAAACTTGTCATTTCGAATTCCACAGGAGACAGATCATGAATTCCTTTCCCTAGCTTCTTGAGAGTCTTCAATGGCATAACATTAAAGACTGCTCCATTATCCACGAAAACCTTTGTGATTGGTTTCCCACAAATGTGAGCATTAACATATAGAGGTTTCAAATGGGAGATCGCACCCTCTGGAATAGGAGGAAACACAATCGAAGGTGCCTCCGGCTGAGGCTCGGAATCTGAAGTCTTTGCCCACTCTGTTTCCTCTAATTCGTCATCTGCCAAGAATGCCCATAAAGGTTCGTCCATAGTGTCATCTACCAGACTCGCCCACATCGGTTCATCTTTCATCTGATTAATCTCTGTCATTCGACAGGGGATTCGTGGCCCCAGACGAGATTTAACAGATCTCGAACTTTCCTCTGTAGTTACAACTTCTTCCTTTGTCTTATCCCGAGATTGAACCGTCAAAGATTCTATACGGAATTCTTCAAGAGATGGATTGATGTTGATCCGTTCACAATGTTGGCATCTAAAACCTCTAATTATTTCATCTGCCATTCCTTTACCTTTCCCCTGTCCCGACGAACTTCCTTTGGTATAGTCGGAAGCACCTAATCGGTCGTTCGGTTGCTTTCCTGAACAGACTCGACTGGACCGACTTTTTGGAGATTGAATGGCTGCTCCCTGCTCGTTGGTCGTTTGTTCTGTAAAGACTATAATGGACTGATCTCCTGCCAAGTGGTCGGCTACTTTTTGTTCGTCGGTTAGTTGTTTTGCTGAAGGAACTCGTTTCCCATACTTTGCGGCATACCTGCGTTTGGCATTGCGAATCTGTGTACGATTCATACCTGGGAAACGAGGATCTATATCAACTGGTAAAGGCTTTTTATTTCGAGCCCAATTGTTCCCGACTGATCCTGTTTTTCTGGTCGGGTGGTCACGTACTAAAACCTTTTCTTTCACCTCCACATTAAACGAACCGTCTGGTCGGTCCCATTTTTCAGCGACTGGCCTTTCAACAACTTTGAGTCGTTCTTCCGGTCGGCCACTGTTTTGCTGACTTCCTTTTTTTGTTCCGGGGCTTGCCTGAGTTCGTTCCCTTGTTTGTCCATCATTGGCCGAACTTTTCCCTGTTTCCGAACTTGGTTGGAGGTCAACCATTGCCGTTGTTACTTTCGGAAACGGTTACTGGTCTACACCTAGAGTGATGTATTTGAGCCGACCTGTCTTGATGGCTTTTTGAATTTCCTTCCTGAAATGAGTACACTGACTTGTATTGTGTGTGAAAGAATTATGCCACTTGCAGTATGGTCTCCCTTTGATTTCTTCTTTAGTGGCCAGTCTTTGCCCCTTTGGAATACGGATCTGCCCATCAGTCAGCAAGATATCAAAAATGTCATCAGCTTTTGAACTATCAAACGTCGGTTGCTCCTTTCCTTCAGATCCTGGTACTGGCTTCAATTTGGGGCATACATAAGGTTTTCCAGAAAGGATTTCGGCTGCCATCTCTTCTGACTGATTAAAATCAAAATCACATGTTTATGTTCCCATACTCGCCATATGTTGGCCTCTATTACGCCTGTTATGCTGATCTTCCTCTCTGAACAAAGACTCTAAACGTCCTGCCTTGGATGCAAGACTTGCCAAATCCTCAACATCCAGGGCAGTGAGTGCCTTTCTTAAGCGAGTATGCATATTCCGGACCACTAAATTGGTCATCTCTTTCTCACTGATTACTGTAGGACATCGCCCCTTCATCAATCGCACCCTTTCTATAAACTTTGAAGCAGATTCTTCCGGATACTGTCTCAATTCTAATAAATCAGTTAAAGAAACAGTTGGTAAAGGATTGAAGAATCTGGCATGAAATGCCATCTCCAGACCTTCCCACGTCTGAATTTGTCCAGGGGGCAGACTTGCAAACCACGAGAACGCTGTTCTAGTAAGAGATAAACCAAACAGCTGCAACTTATAAAAAGGGTTATTGCCAACTTCTCCTAATTGTGCTGTGAACCGACCAACATGTTCTATGGTAGAAGATCCGTCCTCCCCTGAGAATGCATGAAAATCGGGTGGTCGATAATTCCTTGGGAGAGGGTGTTCATTAATGATCCTTTCTGGGAAGGGTCTCTGATATGCAGGGCGGTTAGCCATCTGAGGAGTTAATCCATACTGATCCCTTAATATATGTGCAATCTCATCAGGATCTACATGAAAGCGTTGATGATCAGGAACATGGAACGGATCCTGCACAGGAATATGAATAGGATCATGTATATATCCTTCTGGCCTGTCCTCCCTTGCATTGTTCGGCTGCGGATTGGTAACCCTTGGTCCCAGTGGAACAGTGTTGGGAAAAGTCAGAGGAGATTTTCCCCTATCCATTCGGTTGGGATTTGTGGCACTTGGGAATGTACTATCCACGAATGATGGCCCTGCGAAATTTGCCTGTGGTCTGGACGGTGATACTCCTGGTGGAGTTTGAGTGGGTTGAAGACTAACCCTTGACAGTGCTTGATCTATCATGTTCTGCATCAGACTCTGTTGCTCACGCAACATGTTCGTTTGTTGCTCACGCAACATATTCTGCATAACCAAAGTGTGCTGGTTGTTCATTTGTTGAACATAAGACCACCAATCAGTTGGTGGTTGTGGGATTTCCCCGGCATTTGGCACAATAGGTGGTGGAACGGATTCTCCCACCGGTGCCGAAGATGATTGAGGTTGTGAACCTGCCATATGGACCCTTCCGATGATACGGCCGGATCTTAGACGTATGAAATTATCGCCGGAATTGGAATGAGCAATTTTGTCTTGCTCCCACTGTGGTCGCCAATTTGTTGATGTATTTTTTCAACAAAAATAAAGTAAAATTCAAAGATATAGAAAATATCCTTAAACTTGATTAATTAGTGCCTGAGATTAGGAATCTCTAAACACTGTATGGTACAGAAAATAAACTGGAAAATAAAAGACTGAAATTTAAAGTGGTGATCCCCAAATCTGACTTTGCTTTGTTGAAGTTGATTGAAGATGCCTTGCCAAATGATGATCCAAATCCTTAAATATTCTTTGAAGAAAACGTACCGAAAACCGTCGCCCGAACGGTTACAACGTCTCCTTCCCAACCGTCTTCCAACCCTTCTCCTGCTGACACGTGTCCTCAGCAGACCAAAATTATCCCTATATTTCACTCTTTGAGCCGACCACAGACCTTCCGCCCTTTTGGCCCGACTTCGTCCTTCGCCCGACCTGCTTCTTCGCCCGACCTCACTTGGGCCGACCTCCGCATCAGCCGCCCTCCGTCTTTGACCGAAAACCTCCGCGTCTTTCCGTACCTCTTCCTTGCCCGACCTTCCTCTTGACAGACCTCCGCTTCTGCCCGACTTCGCCTTCTATCCGATCTACGGTTTACCCGACCTGCAGACTTCCCATCCTGATGACTTTCCGTCTTGAGGACCTCCCGACCTGAAGACCTTCCGACCTGAGGTCTTTCCGTCTTGAGGACTTTCCGTCTTGAGGACCTCCCGACCTGAAGACCTTCCGACCTGAGGTCTTTCCGTCCTGAGGACCTTCCGTCTTGAGGACCTCCCGACCTGAAGACCTTCCGACCTGAGGTCTTTCCGTCCTGAGGACCTTCCGTCTTGAGGACCTACCGACCTGAAGACCTTCCGACCTGAGGTCTTTCCGTCCTGAGGACCTTCCGTCTTGAGGACCTCCCGACCTGAAGACCTTCCGTCCTGAGGTCTTTCCGACCTGAAGTCTTTCCGTCCTGTATTTTCCTTGATTTCCACACGATGTCCTGCAGCCAGTTCAATCAACTCTATTGCCAGGCCCATTCTTCTTTTTACCTTGGGCTTTTAACCTAATTCTAAATTTCGTACGTAACAGAATAATACGCAAGGAAAGGAATAAAAGATAGCCATTAAAAAAACTTATTTTATTTGTTATAAATATTCTACTAAAACTAAAAGAACAAAATAATAAGTACTCTAAAATAAAACTATCACAACAATGGAGTAACAATATACTCCCTCCGTCCATTAAAATTAGCACATTTAGGTCTGTTACGGGAATTAAGAAAAATAAATTTTTTATTAAAAAAGTGATAGATAGTTTGGGATATTTTTGAAAATTTAATTAAAAAGTAAAGTAAATAAAGAGATAATGTAATAAAGTTGGTGGTATTTGTTGTAAATAAGTGTTGAATTGAAGATAATAATTAAATGTTGATTTGTTAACCTTGCCAAAATTAGTAATAGGATAAATTTAGAAGATGGATTAAAAAATAAAGTGAGAATAAATTTGGCGGGCGGAGGGAGTATTTTGTAAGTATAATAATCGATTCAATGCGGAATAGAACTCAAGAATCGAAACTACCCAAGAACATACCTCCGGCCATTGGTGTCAAACTCGAATGTAATCTTTTGTTGTTCTTCTAAGTACTTGCACTATCTTTTCTAGATGGTGTAGAAGACTTTATATAGTGATACTTATGGGACCAAAAAGTCCAAAATTCATGTCTCAATTACTTCAATCTATCAAAAAAGTAATCGACATGAAGAGTGGGGCGTGGAGAGAGTAGTGGAGACCTTTCACATATGTCACATTAACATTTAGTAATGGAGCAGTGGAGTAGCAAGGATAGTAGAGTAGTAGAGACTTTTTACATAAGTCACTGTTTCACATAGACCACGTAATATTAACATTCTCCCATTTGGTCTATCATTTACTCCATACGAAAAAAAAAGAAAAAAAAAAGAATCATGGCGATAGACCATCTTCAATGAGTATTATCTTCCATGTATTACAATGTAATTTGATTTCTAAAACCACTCAAACATCTTAATGAATAAACCCTATGTTTATTCTAGGTCCTCACATTTACAATAATTTTCTCAAGACAAATATACGCATAAAACTAAATGAGAAAATACCAACTACATAAGAGTTGTATTTAATACAAAAATGTACGAATAAGTGAAATTACATCACAAAACAAAGTCTCATTCATACTCCATGATTCTTAAAATTCTTTAGTGGCATAATTTTAGTTAAGAGATCAACAATCAACAATTCAGTACTAATATATTCAATGACTATTTTATTTTCTTTAGTACGTTCTCTATTTTTATACGATGACGACCAATCTAATAGATGACGACCGCATTTTTTTTTATAGGATGAATATATTTGATTTATTGTTAATATATATATATATAATTGTTAAAAAAATATCTAAAGGTGTTACCAAAATATTAACAAATATTTTATTTAAAAAATTGACTATTACCAAATTTAGATATAATTAGATTAGAAAGTAAAATACTTCTTTTGTTGTGAAGTGTACACGGCAATGTCGACACGGAGGATACGTGGATGCTTTTATTCACAACCAAACTTTTACCTGTACATGTATATAAATGGAATGGAATGAAAGGATCACCCATGCACAAACACAATACAATTCTCAATCTCTTTCTCTGCCTCTTCATTCATATTAATACTATCCTACTTAATAATACAATATAATATATAAAGGTACACATTATATATATATACACTCACGCAGCGCACACATATATATATATTTACTTATATATATTATATACAATATATAAAATAGTGGTTAGCGGTAGAGATAATTAATATTTCTATTGGCTAATCCTATAATAACATCACAACACGTTATCAGCATGATTATATATTTTATTTTCGGCAAGGTAATATTTTATATTTTATCTGTTTATTATGACTAACATTGCCAAACAGGAATTTCTCCCTCTCCTCGTTTCTGACCAAAATTATATGGCATGGGCTCGCGATGTTAAAATACATCTGGCATCAATGGGCTTGGAAAATACCATTGCCCGGGATAAAAACTCCCCGAGCCAAGATCGTGCAAAGGCCATGATCTTTTTGTGCCATCACATCGATGAGGCACTGAAAATGCAGTATGTCACGCTGGAATCCCTACTCGAATTGTGGGAGAGATTGAAAGAAAGATATGATCATTTGAAGCTGATATTGTTGCCAAGGGCACGAAGCGAATGGCAAAGCCTACGGCTTCAGGACTTTAAAACAGTCCAAGAATATAATTCTGCAATGTTTAAAATAACATCACAGTTGCGCCACTGTGGCAAAAATGTATCTGAATCTGATATGATGGAGAAAACTTTCTCCACTTTTCATGCATCTAACATGGTTTTGTAGCAGCAGTATCGCGAAAGAGGCTTCCAGAAATATTCTGAGCTGATCACCTGTCTTTTGCTGGCCGAACAAAATAATGAATTGCTGTTGAAAAATCACGAATCTCGGCCGACAGGTGCAAATCCATTTCCAGAGGCAAATGCAATACAGCCGGCAAATCCGGTGCGTGGTCATGGGCAAGTCAGAAATCAGCGAATTGATCGCGATCGAAATCAGAATCGCGGATGGGGCCGGGCAAACGCATACAGTCACAATAATTATCAAAACAGGCCCCGATATGTGCCAAATCGGCGATATAATGACAGAAGGCCGTACATACCTCAACAGAGGTTCAACACCGGGAGAAACAGAAACAAAAACGAGGAATGCACCCGGTGTGGAATCAAAGGTCATTGGGCCCATGTTTGTCGCACAGCCAGTCACTTGGCTAAACTGTATCGGGCCTCAAAAGAAAGACAGGGAAGGATTGCCCCCGAAACAAATCACGCTGCCCACGATCACACATTTGACGATGTGATGAATGAAAATATCACGCACCTGGATGCTGATGATCCGCTTGACATAGCTGATGATGTTAAATGATAAAATATTGTTGTATCCCTTTTGTCATTTTGATGTTTTTTGCCCCCCTTTTTTGTATTACCCCCTATAATATAAGTCTATTTTGATTATGTTACTAATACATGTCTTTTATTATTTTTACCTTCTTGCAAAGCTATGGATGCCAAATATTTTGGAGCCGATGACAACATCTGCCTTATCGACAGTGCTACAACTCACAGCATTCTGAAAAACAAAAGTTATTTCTCCCATCTTAATATGGGAAAGACCACAATTGTTACTATCAGTTGTGCATCGAAAATGATTGAAAGCTCAGGAAAAAGCTATTGTATATCTCCCAAAAGGGACAAAAATGGCAATTGAAAATGCCTTGTTCTCGAGCAAAGCTCGAAGGAATTTACTGAGCTTCAGTGATATTCGGAAAAATGGGTATCACATTGAAACATTGAATGAGGCAGAAAATGAATATCTTCTGATAACTCAGGTTGTGAATGGCAAAAGAATTGTGAAAGAAAAATTGTCATTATTTTCTTCCGGCTTATATTACTCAAAAATCAGTGTCATTGAAACATATCACTTAGTAGACCAAATGGCTACTAGCGAATTTAAAACTTGGCACGATCGACTTGGGCATCCTGACAATGTAATGCTGAGGCGAATTGTTGAAAATTCAAATGGCCACTCATTGAAAAAGAAAAATATTTTGAGTCCGAATGAGTTTGCTTGTGCTGCCTGTTCCCAAGGGAAGTTAATAATCAGGCCATCTCCAACAAAGGTTGGATTTGAATCCCCAGCTTTTCTGAAAAGAATTCAGGGTGATATTTGTGGACCAATAGATCCACCATGTGGACCCTTCAAGTACTTTATGGTTACTAATTGACGCGTCAACGCAATGGTCATACGTATGTCTCTTATCTACTCGCAATCTAGCTTTTGCTAGACTACTTGCACAAATAATTAAATTGCGAGCACAATTTTCAGATCATCCAATAAAGAAAATACGTCTAGATAATGCTGGAGAGTATTCATCACATACATTTGATGATTACTGCATGTCAATTGGGATTACTGTGGAACATCCTGTTCCCCATGTACATACGCAAAATGGCCTGGCTGAATCTCTTATCAAAAGATTGCAATTAATTGCTAGACCATTATTGATGAGGTCTAAACTTCCTGTATCATGTTGGGGACATGCTATACTGCATGCAGCAGCCCTCGTGAAAATAAGGCCGACCAGTTATCACTGTTATTCCCCCACTCAATTGGTTTCTGGAAAAATACCAAATATATCTCACTTGCGAATATTTGGGTGTGTTGTTTATGTGCCAATTGCACCACCTCAACGCACGAAAATGGGACCTCAAAGAAGGTGGGTATATATGTCGGGTATGAATCACCCTCGATTGCGAAATATCTTGAACCAACAACGGGTGATTTTTTTACTGCGAGGTTTGCAGACTGTCATTTTGACTAATCACATTTCCCGACATTAGGGGAAGACAGTAATCAATTGAAAAAAGAAATTTCGTGGAAAATACCACTTGAATTTGATCCTCGTACGAAACATAGTGAACTTGAAGTTCAAAGAATTGTGCATTTGTAGAAAATTGCAAATCAATTGCCTGATGCTTTTAATGATGCTGCCAGAGTTACGAAATCATATATTGCAGCAGCAAATGCACCAACTAAAATAAATATCCCAGAAGGGAAGGTGCCGAGTGCTAATTAGCATACTGCCCGCGTAAAACGTGGCAGACCGTTGGGTTCCAAAGACAAGAATCCATGAAAGAAGAAAATTGTAAATACTGGTGAAGAGATCAACAATGATCAGATACCTGAAAAGGTCAGTACAACCCCTAAAGAGGTTGATACTAAAAATTCTGATGAATGTGATGATGAAGTTATTGAAACTTTTGTTAACTATACCACCCGTGGAAAATATTGGAACAGAAAGAAAACAAATATTGATAATGCATTTGCATATTCTGTGGCACTCGATATAATGAAAGATGATGAGGATTATGAACCAAAATCAATTGATGAATGTCGGCAAAGAGATAATTGGGCAAACTGGAAAGACGCAATTAAGTCTGAATTGGACTCATTGAAAAAACGGCATGTATTCGGCTCTATAGTCCAAACACCAAAAAATGTGAAACCTGTTGGTTACAGATGGGTATTTGTGAGAAAAAGAAATGAAAATAATGATATCACAAGATATAAAGCAAGGCTTGTAGCCCAGGGTTTTTCCCAAAGACCGGGTATTGATTTTGAATAAACATATTCTCCGGTCATTGATGGAATAACATTCAGGTATCTGGTGAGCCTAGCAGTACACAATAATCTTGATATGCGATTAATGGATGTGGTTACTGCCTATCTGTACGGCTTCTTAGACAATGATGTCTATATGAAAATCCCAGAGGGGATTAACATACCTGAATCATTCAAATCAAAGCCAAAAGAATCATATTCCATCAAATTACAAAAATCTTTGTATGGGCTTAAACAATCGGGCCGAATGTGGTACAATCGTCTCAACGAAAGCTTAACAAAAGAAGGTTACATAAATGACCCTATTTGTCCATGTGTTTTTATAAAGAAAAATGGGTCTGAATTTGTAATCATCGCTGTATATGTCGATGATCTCAATTTAATTGGAACTCCTAATGAAATCCATAAAGCTGTTGAATATCTGAAAAGTGAGTTTGAGATCAAAGATTTTGGAAAAACTAAGTTTTGCCTTGGTCTGCAAATCGAGCATTTGGAAAGTGGAATCTTAATCCACCAATCAAATTATACCAAAAGGGTACTAAAACAGTTCATGATGGATAAATCACATCCGCTAAGTACCCCAATGATCGTCAGAGCACTCGATCCAGCAAAGGATCCATTTAGACCAAAAGAGGAAAATGAAGAAACACTTGGCCCAGAAGTGCCATATATGAGTGCTATAGGTGCATCGATGTATCTTACTAACAGCACCCGACCTGATATATCATTTGCTGTAAATTTATTGGCAAGATTCAGTTCATCGCCTACTCGACGACATTGGAACGGGATTAAGCACATTTTTCGCTATCTCCAAGGAACAATTGATCTCGGGTTATTTTACTTGAAAGATTCTCGACATGAATTAATTGGTTTTGCCGATGCAGGATATTTATCGGATCCTCATAAAGCCAAGTCGCAAACTGGCTATATATTTACTTGTGGCAAAACAGTGATCTCTTGGAGATCGATGAAACAAACTTTAACTGCCACTTCTTCAAATCATGCTGAAATATTGGCAATACATGAAGCTAGTCGAGAATGTGTTTGGTTGAGGTCAATGACTCAACATATTTTGAAAAATTGCAGGCTAATACCTGACGATAAAATTCCTCCAACTACATTATATGAAGATAATACAGCTTGTATAGCGCAATTGAAAGGGGGTTACATTAAAGGAGATAGAACGAAACATCTTTCACCAAAATTCTTTTTCATTCATGATCTACAACAAAATGGTGAAATCAATGTGCAACAAATTCGATCATATAATAATTTGGCGGATATATTAACCAAGGTATTGCCGATGGCAACATTTGAAAAACTGGTGAAGAAGATTGGGATGTGCCGGTTAAGGGATCTCAAATAATGCTCAGATCAGGGGGAGCGAATCGATACAAGAATGTTGTACTCTTTTTCCTTCATTAGGATTTTTTTGTCCCACTGGGTTTTTTCCTAGTAATGTTTTAACGAGACACATTCTTCGTACAAAAGCATCCAAAGGGGAGTGTTGTGAAGTGTACACGACGATGTCGACACAGAGGATACGTAGATGCTTTTATTCACAACCAAACTTTTACATGTACATGTATATAAATGGAATGGAATGAAAGGATCACCCATGCACAAACACAATACAATTCTCAATCTCTCTCTGCCTCTTCATTCATATTAATACTATCCTACTTAATAATATAATATAATATATAAAGGTCCACATTATATATATATATATATACACTCACGCAACGCACATATATATATATATATTTACTTATATATATTATATACAATATATAAAATAGTGGTTAGCGGTAGAGATAATTAATATTTCTATTGGCTAATCTTATAATAATATCACAATATCTTTAAATTTATTTATTTGTATGGAGAGATTTATTTATTTGTATGGAGAGATTGCATCTCTTTATATCAATTGTATTAATTTTATTTCTTTTTGCTTCTTTCACTTTAGGATTTAATTACTTTAAATTTTTATAAAAAAAATTATTGCATTATCATTATATTGAGTTTTTTTAACTCACAGTAACAACAACAATAATAATATACGCTGGAAATACAATCAAACATATTGATTTGAACATTATTTTGATTTGATAGAACAAATCTACTAACTATTCAAACAAAATAGATTGTTTATTGTCCCGTAATAATAGTCTGGTAGTCGGAGATAGACTCGTGGGCGCAGATCTACGCTAGGCCAAGGGGCTGCAGTCCCTCGTCCCACACCAATTTTTTTATTAAATATATGTATATATAATATATACATTAATAGAAAATTATAAAATTTATTGAAAAGTAATATTATTTTTATATTTTAATTTTAAATCGAATTTATTATTATTTAATTTGTATAATTTTATATTAAATATTATTTAAATAAAAAATAAATATAATGTTTAAATTCAACTTAAAACTAAACAAATCTTTAGTTGTGGGAATGAAATAAATCTAGGGTGTGTTTTTTCAAACCCAATACGAGGGTTTTTACTATGCAAATAGTTGTCCCTTATACCAACTCCAACTCCTAACTCAATTTTTGCAGGTCTACAATACATTTCTCCATTTTTGCAGGATCTGCTGCAGTAACCCATCTCCAACCATACTTTCTATTTTTGCAGGGTTAAAAAATATTCTCTTTATATTTTATTTTACATAATTTTAAAATTACAAATAAGATTTAATATTTTATTATTTTTATACATTTAAGTTATAATAATATTTTTAATTAATATTTTAAATATTATACCGAAAAATTATATTTATAAATATTATAATCTTTTAAATTTAATATATATAATTTATAATTATTTTACCATAATCAATTAATTATTAATTTTAATAAATATTAAATAAATAAATAATTTACTATAAATATTAATTACAAAATTATAATAAAAAATAATAAAATTAAAAGTAACAAAAATAAAATAAAATAAAATCTATAAAATATAAGCTTAAAACAAAATAAAAAAAATGAATAAAATAAATAAAATATAAAAATATAAACAAAATAAAAAAATTAATACAATTTTTTTATTTTGTTGATGATATTTAAAAAATTTAAAATTAAATAAATATAAAAAAAATAGATAGCTACATAAATAAATAGATAATATTAAAAAAAGTAGATAATTATATTAAAATAAAAAAGAAAATTGCACCCCGCTGGAATCAGCGGGTGCTACAGTATTCCGCTCCAGCAGATGAATTCTGCAAAATTGCAGGGTGGATTTGAGCAGTTTTTTTCTCCCCACCCTGCAAAAATAGAGAAAAATCTCCTCGACTAAAGATGGTTTTAATCACCCAACATTATTTGACATGCAGAATCAAATCACCTATTCTCAATTTTTTTATTCACTCCATTTCAACAAATAAGAAAGTGACACATAAGAGAGAAGAAAAAAAGAAACAATATAAATTTATATATTTATTTACGTAAATTTTTTCATCGTATCTTTATTATTTATTAAAGATAATTTTTAATATATAAATAAAATTTATATTTAAAATTAATTTTTATTCAATTAATTTTAATTCTCAAATATTTATTATATTAATTTACTATAAAAATATAATACTTTTTTTTAAAAAAAAATATTACACTAAAATATACTTTAGATATAATTTCATAGAAATATTATATACATTACATAAATTTAATTTTGTATATAATATTTAATTTTAAATTTTATAATCTTTTAATATAATATAATTTTTTGTGAAAGAATAATATAAATTTACAAATATATATATATATATAAAATAGCACAATAAAAATAAAAATAACTTAAATAAAAATTAAATTTAAATATTTTTTATAAATTTATATAATTCTCTATAAATTATTATTCTCAAAATAAAAAAATTTATGTAAAATAAACACTTGAAATATTATATAAATTATAAAATTATAGTACTATTATCATCTCTATATATATATTTACTTTTTGCACAGAGTTTTAAAAATATTAGTATTATATTGGAATATAGTATAAGTAAAGATAAAAAAGACTAAATTGCTCTTATTATTGTATGATATAAAAATAATAACATTTGTGTAATATATTGTAAATTGGAAGGATATTTGTAATATTAGGTAGATAGTACAATAACAAAAAAAAATGGATACTTTGTTATAGGACAGACAAAAATGAAAAAATAGATAGATTGTCAAGGGAGAGTATAAGATTACATTAAAATATTAAAATTATACTATTTAAATATTATATAATTTTTTTTGAATACAAACTATTTTTCATATAAGTTTTATTTTTATTTTAAAATAAAATAAAATTAATAAGTAATAAAATATAAAGTTAAAAATAAAAAGTAAAATGCAAAAATTTTAAAGTTGTATTTGTATTGTCTCTTTCTTCCGCATGTTATATTCTCATTGGTTGAAATAGAGAAAATAGAGAATTTTGGGAACAGGTGATTTGATGCCCTGACATGCAGCCTTTCCCCTTTATTTTTTTAGTTTTGCTTTTATTTTTTTTAAAAAAATTAAAATATAATTTAATATTTATAATAATTATAGGGTAAGAAAATATATACAATATATATGTCATTTTTAGAGAATAAAAATTTTAATAATACAAATAAATAAAAAATTAAATATATATATATTAGATATAATATAAATTCATAATCAAATTATACAATATAAATTTTATCAATTAAATTTAATACACATTTATATTATTTTATTCATTTTTATCAAATCAATATATATAAAAACTCTCCAAATCCAAC
Organism: Andrographis paniculata; assembly: GCF_009805555.1. Classification (NCBI taxonomy): domain Eukaryota; kingdom Viridiplantae; phylum Streptophyta; class Magnoliopsida; order Lamiales; family Acanthaceae; genus Andrographis; species Andrographis paniculata. The sequence goes on along the minus strand of NW_026137607.1, from coordinate 2,519,675 downwards.
CCATACATAAACACAAAAGAAACACATAAATTTAAACCCACCTCAAAATTCAAATAAAAATTAAACCCAAACTCAAACCCAAACCCCCAAAAAACACACCCCTAATGATAATTTTTTTTATTAAAAGTAATTTTTTTTAAAAAAAATAAATATCTTATAACTCAATCTTAAACAATATATATAAAAAAATATCTATAATATATAATTATTATTGGCAAAATTGCCCATAACTCCCTTGTAGTTTCGAAACTCAGCGTAAATTCTTCTTCTACTTTAAAAATTGTGTGACGTCCCCTTATACTTTAAAAAATGTTGCATGAAACCACTTTGTGGTTTCGAAACTCAGCATAAATCCCCATTTTACTTTAAAAAAGTGCATGACGCTCACTTATACTTTAAAAAATATTGCATAAAACCCCCTGCCATGCAAAACATATAGATAGGAAATCATCTTCTTATCACACGAGGAAAGTTTCATTGTGGTGGAGTTTCATGCAACGTTTGTTAAAGTATAAGGGGGTACCATGCAATTTTTAAAGTACAGGGAGATTTTACGCTGAATTTTGAAACCACAGGGGAGTTATAAGCAATTTTACCATTATTATTTGTCAATGTTTCTGTTGAGTAAGAAAAAACCAATGTACAGGGTTTCTTGAGAATAGGCTTATAAATTGGATTGATGTATAGTCCAATGGGTCTGATAATGGTAGTAGAGTCTTAAATGAAGTCGGGCAAAGAAGGATGAGACCGCCGATAAGGAGGTCGGACAAGATGAAGTCGGTCGAAGAAGGATGAGACGGCGATAAGGAGATCGGACAAGATAAGTTCGGGTGAAGAGGGATGAGACAGCCGATAAGAAGGTCAGACAAGATAAGGTCGGACGAAGAAAGATAAAACGACCAATACGGAGGTCAGTCAAAATGAGGTCGGTTGAAGAAAGATGAAATGGCAGACACGGAGGTCGGACAAAAGGAAGTCGGGCGAAGAAAGATGAGATGACAGACAACCAGTGAGCGGATCGAACAAGTGGAAGGCGGGCGAGAAGAGACGTAGCAGCAGATGTGCTGGTCGGACGAAAAGCAGTTCTAAGACGGTTGAGAGAACCGGCGAGCGGATATGAAAGCACGATCTGGTCGTGGCGGTTGACATAGGTTTGTTTATGACCTAAATAAACCATCTTCAATCGACATCAAATTCAGTGAATTTCTTTTTGGGATTGCCATTTTACTTTTACAGTATGTAGTATTTATTTTACTTATATATCGCACGGTTTCTAAGGATTCTTAATCTTAGGCATTTTATTTTATCAAATTCGAAGATAATTTCTATTTTCGGATTTTACTTTTTATTGTTGAAAATCGGTATCAACAATTTCAATAAGATATAATGTGCATATCATATTACAATTTAGTGAGTAATGATTAGTTCTAACCAACATCATATTTAACATAGTTTAAAAATATAACAACTCAAAAATCTAATAACCCGAAAATAAATAAATATATGTTTTTATATGTATAAATTGAATATAACTGTATTATTTTCAATTTTAAAAAATTAATCCCCTTTACACTAAGTTTTGGTTCCGCCCTCGATGCCTCCAAGACGCTGTAGTTCGCTTAATGTAACTTATCAAGCCTAATTTGCAGAGTATTATGTTCGTCGGGTTAAAAAATAGATTATTGGTTTCTAAGTCTAACGCAAGAACAAGAAGAACAAAACACACATCCTACCTGGATTAATGGCAACATTGAGCAATTAGCAGTCGCAATTTCTGCATAATCTCCAAGATACTGATATCCTCTTCAACAAACCTCTTACTCTCTTCTGCGTTGCCACAATCAGAATATTTCCTTCAGTATTTATCAATTCATATGGAAAACAAACAAACAAACAGAGATTGAAGAAATTTCTGGTCTAGTGTACTCACGCACAAAGGAGACTCTGTTTTCGTGCCACATTCACACTCTTCAGTGCATCGATACTCCTCCGTACCAATCGGCCCGTACTCCTCCAATTTCGTCTGCATCGATCTCCATTTCTATCGCAGTTTACAATTGCAGGTAATCAAATATATTGTCGAGTAGAGATAATTAATTTAGATCGTGTCTGCCTCACCTTCGCCTTGAAGTTGAATCTCTCCCTCCTGCAATGGCGGCATGCCTCTCGATTATTTCTCCACACTCCAACACCTTCTGATTCTCCTTCATCCGCCTTCGTCATCGTCATCGTCATCACTCCTTTTTCTTCCCCGCTCCGAATTCACCTTAAACCCACAGACGCGCGAGTGTTACTATAATTAGGGTTACGTTTCCTGTTGAACAGGGTAGAACTGTTGCAAATTCCTTGCAGCATTTTATTATGTATTTTCTTATTTATGTACAGTCCAGATTTGTTGTATAATCATCATCGCTATTATATATAATAAATAAATAAAATAAAATAATATGTAGGCCCAAATTACTCTTCTTCGTTACCGTTATTAGAGAGAGTGTTTGATAAATAGTGTAGAGGTTTATTTATTTATTTATATTTTTTTATTTTTTTATTTATTATTATTTTTTTTTAAGGTTATGAAGAGTTGATAAATCAATTAATTTTGGTGTTTGTTAAATCAGTGATTTTAATTAGTTTATTGAGTTCGAAAAAATTAATTTTAAAAAATTTGTATATCCCAGTGTTTCAAATTAATTTTTTCTTTTTAATTTTTCTTATTTTTTATTTGTTCTTAAAATTAATTAATTCTTTCACATATATTAATACTCTATCGGTTCGGTTTCATTTACTTTTTACGTCACTATACTCGAAGATTAAAAACATCCTTATATTTGTATAATTTTTTGCACAAATATCATTGTAATAGTATTACAAGACACTTAGTATAAGTATTTTTTTCATTTTTCCTTTGATTTGTACTAAGCTTTTATATTTTTTTTTTATTACACTATTTATTAATTATTTGAATATGTTTTATTCTAATACCTTATAAATTTATATTTATAAATTTAAAATAATTATTTTTTTATATGTCAATTATCTTATTTATAAAAATTTTAAATTTTTTAAATAAAGATAATATAACAATATTAATATTATTGATTCATTTATATAGTATTTTTTATCATATAATTAAAAATTATAAATTTAGTGTAAATATATAGTATTAATTAAAAATTAATTTAATAAAAATACGTATAATAATGATTTTTGTTCTTTCGTATCTATGTTATTTCTAATAAAAAAAATATTTTTAATAAGTTTGCATTAATTTTTTGCAAAATATTTTAAAAATGATAAAAATAAATATCTTATAAAATTTTCGTAATTTTTAAAATTTATAATAAAATTCTAAAATAGTCTATCCACAGACAAAACTTGATTAAATATTTTGAAAATAAAATATAAAATGTTCTTAATTGTCATTTTGTGTATAAATAACTAATACAAAATCGATATTTTACCAAACATTTTAATACAAACAGCTAATATATTTAAGCTAGTCAAACCGACTAATCGAATAAGTTAATAGCTAACTAATCGAATAAACTAATAGTGTCAAACACCCGCTTAGTCTTTTCAGTTTTTATTATAACAAAACTATTATCTTTAATAAGAAATACAATTTTCAAAATTTATTACTTTTTTAAGAACTTGTTACCTTCAACAAAAATTTATAAAAAATAAAATTTTAATTTATAAATTTTATATAAATTATCTATAAATATATTTAAAATTTATTAATCAATTCTCACATTTTATCTATCCTATTTTAAAATTATTTGTTATTTTCTATATTTTTATATTCAATTCAACAAAATAACCAGTGAAAATAATGATTATTTCAACCATTTCTTAAACCAAACTGTGACAGGATCAAACTAAACTTCTTTTGATAATTCGTATTTTCAAATACCACTCTTAAGTTCTATTATTAATATATTTATTTTATATATTTATATTATATTACAATACTATCTTTTGATCGTTATTTTTAATTAATATATTTATTAATTTATTTCAAATAATTTTAATTATTAAAATTTATATAAATTATATTTAAAAATTAAAATATAATCAGTATTATATAAAAATATTATTAGATAATGAAAATATATAGAAATATGTTTAAATAAATAAATTATTTATATATTGTTTATATATATTATTATATTAAAAAATATATAAAAATAATTTTTTTTTTAAGATTTACTGTCACGAAAAATGAAATGATTTAATTATTGTGCCGAATATGATATGAACAAACGAAATAAAAAAATAATAATAAAGTGAGGGTAACGAAGCTCTAAAAGAATAGTTTTCTAGGCGAATTCCATGCAGAATTGAGAAGATACACGTATGTGTATTTTATCAATGCTAGTATTAAATAATAATTATTTATTTTTTTTTATTTAAATAATTTAATGAAATAAAGTAAAATGTATATTAATATATATATAAATATTAATATTAATTATTTTTAAATTTGGATAATAAAGAGTACTATAGTATATAGTATAAGAGGGGCGTAGGAGTAGGCGTAGGAAAAACAGTTCAGTTCGAGTAGTTTTTTTTTTTTTTTTTTTTTCTATTCTTCCGGTAACGGACATTTCGGAATGGTGAACAGAAAATCGCCGGCGGACGCCGAGATGTCGGAGCAGCAGGAGCCGCAGCCAAAGCCGCCGATCGGTAACGTGCCGGCTACCACTCACGGCGGGCGATTCATTCAGTACAACGTCTCCGGCCACATCTTCGAGATCAGCTCCAAGTATAAACCCCCAATCATAGTTGTTGGACACGGCGCGTATGGAATCGTTTGGTAAAGGAGTTTCTTGTGTTCTTGTTCTTTCTTCTCTCACTTTGGTGTGATGTTTTCTCTTTGTTTCTTCGGATAAATTAGCTCGCTTAGGAACTCGGAGACGAATGAGCAAGTGGCGTTGAAGAAGATAACAAATGCTTTTGCTAATAAGGTCGATGCCAGGAGGACTCTGCGAGAAGTGAAGCTTCTGCGACACATGGATCATGAAAACGTTAGTTAATTAATGCTTTCTTAATCATAGCTGATTAATTACATATATTCATTACGCTTGTTTGAATACATATATGTGAAGTTTGCTTGCCTTTATTGATCGACCACTGGAGTCAATGTCATAAGATAGCTTAGTAGTTCAAATCTCAAGTTAGGAAGACGACTCTGATTTTTCTCAATGAAATTCTTGATCATACGGGTAAAGTTCTTGGGGATGAAAAGAATGGTTTTGTGTAGAAGCTCTCTAGAAGAAGGATGCGTTGTTTTACTTGGTAATGAAGAATTTCTGAGTGTGAATTTAGGAGTCTGATTGCAAGCTAACTTGAAAATGAGTTTCAGTCATAGTAGTCGATACTCAATAGCACGCAATACTGCTGCTTCTAATTCAATTGGGGTCCCTTATCCTTCTAAGGTTGAAATGTAGAGCACATCAAATAACTGAAATCTAAAGCATTTAGTCAGCATGTGTAGTCGTCATTTAGTTGTGAAAATCTTGCTTGCTTGCTGCAGATTACTGCAATCAGAGATGTAATCCCACCTCCTCACAGGGAGGCATTTAATGATTGTTACATTGCCTATGAATTAATGGAAACCGATCTCCATCAGATCATCCGTTCTGATCAACCATTGTCAGAGTGGCATTGCCAGGTATTCTTATTTTTATGTTTTGGAATGTTAGATTGAAAAATAGCCAGATACTAAGTCATGGTGTCTTTCAATTCTTATCTAAATTCCATATTTATTTTGCTGCCATAATATTTCATGAAATGCCATATGCATTTTCTTTTGCCATTCCTTCCTGTGGCAAGATTCTCAACACATAGATTGCATCCACTAATAACAAACCATTCTCTGTAAAATACTTACTAACTACTTGTTTCTTGCAGTACTTCTTGTATCAGATTCTCCGTGGATTAAAGTACATACACTCTGCAAATGTTCTGCACAGGGATTTAAAGCCAAGCAATATTCTCTTGAATTCAAATTGTCACTTAAAAATATGTGATTTTGGACTGGCACGTGTTGCTTCTGAAACCAAATTGATGACACGAGGTGTTGTTACAATCTGGTATCGGGCGCCAGAACTTTTGTTGAATTCATGTGATTATACTGCGGCTATTGATGTATGGGCAGTGGGCTGCATTTTCATGGAAATGTTGGATCGGAAACCACTGTTCCCGGGTAGAGCTATCGTCAACCAATTACATCTGATTCTTCTGGTACTTCCCCTTTGCTTATATAAAATTTAGATGTCAGTAGGAGGATAAATTAAGATAATTAGACTATAATTTGCCATTTCTATGTCTATGATAGTTTATATTGTGTCTATGTCTATAATAAACTGCGCTCTCCAAGTGTGCTTGTTCCAGCAGTAACATATTGTTCCATGGAGCTAAGGTCCAAAATATCTTCTGCGGCGCGAATTTTCTGATTTGTAATCTTTTTTAGAAATCGAATGGTGCAATGCACGCAGTTATTGATAGACAGAAGAATCATGGTATGCACTTCCTAGTTCCTCGCGATTTTACTTGCTTGAATGGCCCCGTACGTATGTTTTGCCAGCAGTCAGCGGTTTTTAGAACCTGTTGTGCCCAAGAGTGCATCTTCAGAGAAGGAATGCACTATATCTTTATTTTTTTAATTTTAAATGGTTCAATTCAAATTTCCAGTTAGCATCATCTGCTCTATGATATTCTCCCTTCACCTATGTTATGGATAACAAATATTCTAAGACACTATTGGATTGCATGTCTCAAGTTGCTTAGGATGCTTTACTTCAGTTCACTTTATTTCCATCTATTTAAGTCTGGCGTGATCATAGTTGATTGGCGACTAGATCCGTTACTTAGTGAATGCTGCTCATGGTGTATTTGAAGTATTTCAGTTTTATAGAAGGCAAAATGCCATGTATTAGTGTCTTTCTTGATTTGCAGCTGATCGGCAGTCCGTTAGACAATGATTTAAGCTTTCTGAGTGAACATGGAAGAAATTACATGCGACATATTCCCCTTGTTCAACGGCAGTCATTGAAAGAGAAGTTTCCGCATTTGGACCCTCTTGCTATTGACTTGGCTGAGAAAATGCTTACGTTTGATCCCAGGCAAAGAATTACGGGTAACTTTTATTCATCCCATCTTAACATGCTTTACTTGATTTCATTGATTCTGCTGGTGCATCTTTTTTTATCTTCTACATCTATTCTTGTCGGGTTTGTTGAGCGAGCAATTGTTGATCCATCCCTTGGCAATGGTAGTCAGGTCATGTTTTGAACTCACAGTGATATATTTCAGTGGAAGAAGCTCTGGAGCACCGGTACCTGAGGTTACTCCACGACAACAGCGACGAACCTGTTTGTCCAGCCCCTTTTAGCTTCGAATTCGAGAAGTATGATCTGACAGTGGAGCAGTTGAAGGAGCTAGTATACAGAGAGGCTCTTGCCTACAACCCTGAGTATGACCAAAATTGAGAAATGAATCATCCATCAATCATACTGAGGTACTACTTCTTTTTCCATGTATCTTCCATTTTTTCATTCAGAATGTAGATATATCTTGCTTTGATTCTTGAAATGTTCTTAAACCAGATTTCAAACTTGTCATGTCATATACCAGCTCTGGGGCAAAACTGTTGGTGTTGGAAGAATTATCCTCCTCTTTTGTAAAAGGTAAAAACAGAAAAAGGAGGATGTGTACAGAAACACAACTGCGACGGCACAAGCACTTCCATGTTACGCAACGTCTCGGTCTGGTCTGGTCTGGTCTTACTTTGAGGTGAAATATGAAGAAGGTGTCAAGTGCAGGTATTTTTAGTCTAAGATGATGAATGGTTGTCAATCTCCCTCCACAGCTAGCGAACTGTTTTTTAAAGTATAAAAGAGAGTCATGCAATTTTTTAAAATAAATGAGAGATTTATGCCGAGTTTCGAAATCACAAGAAAATTACAAGCAATTTTGCTTTATAATTATTATTATCAATACGACTTATAATACTTAGTTGAATTGATGCAGCTGAGAGTTGAGAGTTGATGAATTCAGTACAACAGCATGATGGCAAAGGCAATGGCATCCATCATCTACGCTGCTCTCTTCTGTTCTGTCAGGTAAACTAACTAACTGTGTCATTGTTAATATTTGAAATCCACGACATAAAGAATATGCATACAATACATGGATGTCCCATTGTGATAGCTTTTTTAACCTGTTTTGACATATATGGACTGAAACTAACTAAAACTGAAACCCAACTTGGTGGTACTAATCACTTTGTTATTTCAGTGGCCCAAATAGGTCTTTTTATCATTGGCCCATTCCATTCCTTCCCATCAAGGTTCGGTTATTTGGAAATATGCAATTTGATAACCGAACTGAACAAATATCCGAAGCCGCAAACGGTATCTGAATCGAAAATTTCAATTAACTTAAAATATTTGTAGTATTTGCAAATAACTCGAACCGAACCGAAATTAAAAAAAAATATATAAAAAAATGATTAAAATTCTAATTAAATAAAAAAAATATTTGTAAATATTTTAAATATCCGAACTGAAATTGAACCGAATATATTTATTAATATAAATTTTAAAATATAATAATATAAATATATTCGGTTCAGTTAACCGAACTGAAAAAAATGTGAAAAATCGAAACCAAATCGAACAAAATAAATATCAAATATACAGTATCTGTATTCGAACCGAATTTGCTCGGTTAACCAAAATTTCGATTCGATTCAGTTCGATTTTTTTGTCCACCCCTCATCCCACCCCACCCCTCCCCCACTGAATTGACTCAGATGGCATCATTTAAAATTGTAAATAATTATATAGATCATAAATGTAAAAATAAATAATGAATATGATCTGTTAATTGAAATTATATGTCTGTTCATTTTTTTCATATGCCGATTCGAACAAATAAGAACTAATTTGGCCAATCAACACAAAAACAATGACATCAATAGCAATGGACGACGTAATCCCTGCTAATAAGACACAAACAACACAACACATCAGGACAGACAAATGACAGATAAAAATAATATATGATATTATTATAGATAGTAGATAAGAGTATATTATTATTATTATTATTATTATTATTATAGAATACAGACAGGTCCCCAAGACGAGTTTGTTCACCTAAAAACCAATTGCAAAGTGCTAAGTGCCACGTTTTGCTTTGCCGTTGAATAATGAATGATATGTCGTTTGCCATGAACCAACTTTTCTATTAATTTATATTTAGTTTGCATGCTGCAGCTAAAATACTGATGTTGTGTTGAACAGCGCATTATGTGCTATTAGACAATAGATAATATTATTACAAACAACACAATATATATATATTAAAATATAATACAAATACAACATATGAACAAAACACACGTATTATAGTCTCACCAGCACACAATATTACTACAAACAATACACAGTATTGTTACAAACAATAAATTATATGTCAATATAATACAAATACAACACATGAGTTAGCCCATGCTATAGTCTCGTATATCACACACAACAGTTGATTTTAGCATATGACAGTGCTGATGATTTTAGATCGCATCAGGTCACCTGCCACATATGGTTAGCCTAGTATGACTTGTCTGTCGGACCTAGTTTGCAGAATATTAGATTCAATCGGAGTTTATTCTGTGCGCACTTTCGAGCAGCGACTGCGAGTTCGTAGTCATAATAAAATTTAAAAAAAAATGACATTGACAAGGAGGGCAAGGCGACTCTCCAAGATGCCGCTCTGTCGTACGTGTCTCTCATTATCAATTAATATACATCCCAGGAAAGCAAAAGCCTGTCTTATTAATTAAATGGGATTAGATATCTTTTTACTTCATCAACCACCAAACACACAGCTAACAAGAAACGTGTCAGGCCTACCACTTGCTCCCCTCAACAATGATAAGTTAATAACCTTTGACCAAAAAGTATTTCATTTCCATGTCCATATGGCAACAATATCTGCTCTGCTGTACAATTAGGATAGACACACACATACATAAATAGGCTACGTGGTCTTTTGTAGTATGTTTTTCTGTTTGTCTTATCTATCTTTTAAGTGAAGTCGTCACCTCAACTCACCATGATCATTATCATCCTCTAGGAATATTCTCCTAACAAAATCTTGAAATCTTCTGGAATAGAGCTTTGGATCAACTGCTGAAATAGAGATAGGGTCGAGCTGCAAGGATTTGTAGGCATGCTCAAGCTTCTTGCTTATGTCGTAGTCCTGCAGAATGTCTATTATCCCAAAGTATAATCCCACTCTATGCAGCAGCATTTCACCATTCTCACTACTCTTCTTCTTCTTCCTCCGGTCCTGGTCCTCCACCGCCCGGCCCGGCACATTCGCTCCCAGCCTCACCGCGCCATTCTCGCCGCCCTTGTTGTCTACAAAATGAACACCTACTAAAAGGCTGTAATCCATAATTCCCATGGACTCCAAGAACCCACAGTCCAGATCAATCTGTCTGCATAATAAAAAAATATATTCAATCACTCACTTAACTCTCTACTTAGAATCAAACATTTAATTAGTTTTAACAAATTTTCATTGTAACTTAAAGCACACATAGCACAAAATCCCCAAACATTGTTGTTTGTTGCTGTTGTCCAAGGGATTTTGTGCATTGTTATTTTATGAAAAGACAAAGATAAGCGTAATTTGTACACCAATGAGAAAAAAATGGTGGGAGACTTTTTAAAATGGAGATGAGTTATTATAAGTAAATGGTAAATTATATAAAATTCCCTTGTGTTTTAGTAAAAATGCACAAAACACTCTGCCTACAATCCCCTTATGTTTATGTAAAATTTGCACAAAATACCTGATGTTTAATTCTAAATAAAGACCTATTATTTATATTATTAAAAAGGTATTTGAGATAGTTTATGTTTTTTATTTGTATAAATCTTTATTTAGAACCAACCATCAGATTTGGACAGAGAAGTGTTTCATGCAAACTTTACATTAACACAAAGAGAATTTTACGCAATATTTTTACTAAAACACAGGGAAGGTGTTATATAATTTATCCATAAGTAAATATGCATTCATTATATACTACAACCTCATAAGTTGTTGATACCACTTGGTCTGTAGCCGAAACACAAAGTTGAGGTCGAGGTCCTTGAGCGTTGTGGTTTCATCGATCTCTTCCTCAGGCTTGTCGGTTACACGCCCGTGCGATGATCCTTTCAAATCAAACCGTCTGTGGATCCGCAATGGAGAGCACAGCATATTCCCCATCACAATCAGCCGCGTCTAATCATCGATTCAAATACCATCAATGTACGTTAGTTAGTTAGTTAGTTAGTTCTTTCTCCTCGCAACAATGGCAGCTCAGATCAGCCACTGCTTACCTTCAAACCACCCGATTTCACACAGTGGACGCCGTAGAACTTTGTTACAAGAGAATTTTCATAGCGGCGAACATGCTGGTAATAACTTGGAAGCATCTTAATCAAAGCCTGATACAAGTAGTAAACAAGAATTAACAACAAAGTATATATTCGAATAGTTAATGATTTTCTTTCATGAAGAACCAACCTTGACTTCAGATTTCTTCAAAGTCTTGATCATGAACCTATCGTCCTGCGTCATGTAGAAGAAGCTTCCACTCTTCCCGGGAGATGAAAGCTCTCGCAGGGCGTCACTCCCGCAAATGGCTAACATGTAATCTGCCGGATCGACTCGGAACAGCTCCCTTAAATGTCTAAATACACAAACAAGTAACCAAGAAACTACACATTTTAAAAAATCTTTTAGGTGAAATGAAATGGTCATTTAACATAAACTTTTTGTCAATGATCGATCGATCTATCTCACCGGAACACCACAGGACAATAGTCTTTCCATCGAAACTCCATGCATTGATGAGGGGGTGTAACCTTCGACCCCTCCGGAGGAAACCTTGTCCAAAACTTTTCCTTAGGATCAAAATCGCCAGCCTTTAGACGACGTAGCAGCGAAGAATGCCTCCCCACCGAATACCTTAAGAACAACAACACACACATTAAAATCAATCATCTACATCACCAAAACAACGATGAATGATTCCAATTCGACAAAAACCAACCTAATCCCTAACTGGAGATTAAGCATAAGCTCATAACTCTTGTGCCCTTTCAATATCGTCTTCCCCGGCCTCTTCACTTCCCCGTCGTTGTCGTCGACAAGACAGGGACTCCTACGAGCCCGATCGCTGTCGTCATTGCCGTCCGCCACATTATCATTTATATCACAAGTTATATCCCCATCCGATTCCCCAATGCAAATTCTCGGAACTGCTCTGTCATTATCAATAGCCGGAATCTTCATTGCCGGCAGTGGCTGCTTCTTCTTCTTCTTCCTCATCCCCTCGCCGGAAGTCACCACCATCAGTGGCGCAGACAACTTCTGGTTGAATCCTCCCTTCAAATCCTCACTATCGGAGCTCAATCCGCCATTATCGGGCCAGGTAAAAACTCCAGGTGCCTTAGGAGCACCATTCTCCCAATTCCCTTCGTACCGATTTCCATTTCTCCAAACGAAAACGCCTTTTCCATGAATCGAACCGTTCCTCCACTCGCCGACATACTCGTTCCCGTTCCGCCAAAGATACCGTCCTTTCCCGTCCTGCAAATTCCTCCTCCACTGCCCCTCGTAGCAGTCCCCGTTGCTGTAATGCTTGGCGCCATAGCCGTGCTTCTTATCCCCAGCCCACCCGCCGACGTACGAATCCCCGCCCGACCCGACGAAAGTGCCCGACCCGTCCATCCGACCCGACTTGAACTCGCCTTCGAAAGTTGCGCCCGACGGCCACGAGAACTTCCCCTTCCCGCTGGCCTTCCCCTTCCTCCATTCCCCTTCATACATACAACCGTCTTTCCATAAATACTTACCCGATCCATGGGGAGCATTGTCGCAGCACGTTCCGATGTACAGATCTCCGTTGGGGAGGTGTTTCTCGATCTCGACCGCGCAATTGCCTCCGTCGGGGGCGATCCGCCGGCACGCGGCTTGAGATTTGCTTCGCGGCGTGGTCGTGGCGTTTGCACTTGTAGTGTCGGGGATTTTAGGGTTCTCTGTGAATAAGTTGGACTTTGCAGCGAAGCTTTCGAAGCTCTCGAGCATTATTATTTCTTCTTGTTGCTGGAGAAGAAACGAGGTCGTTACATTTACATACACACGTTGGGATCACATTCACAGAACCATAATAGAGTTGTGAAACTCTATAGCCATTGGTGAATGGTAAATGATAACGGTGCGAATAGTTTACGGATTGAAGAACAGAGTAGAGTAGCAGGTAGGGTAGGGTAAATTAAGCTTCAAGTGCAGAGCAGACGAACAGAGACAGACTGCAAAGGCAAAGAATATATAGGAGAAGGAAAATGAGAGGAGGGATGTCAACGGTGTCGGGACGGATTTTGCATGCCCGAGACCCGCCGCGGACACAATACCTGTTCCGCCCAGCTTCAATCTGGCTCTGGATCCCGTCCAACCGAGTTCGAGATTAACCCTGACAAATTCATTTTTTTTTTTTTAAAAAAAATATATAAATTTTTAAAAATAATTTAATATAAATACGTGTCAAAGTACAAAACTATTATAATTCTAAACATAAAAACAATCAAATATTGAGCAAGCACTAGCCCTCGTTATAAAAAGAATTATAGAAAAAAATATTAAAAGAATAAATTTAATTTAGAATTAATATTCTATTTTAAGTTTAAAATTTTTAAAATAAATAAATAATATTTCATCCGTCTTAATACAGTAGTCTTATTTACTATTTTTGTCTGTCCCAAAACAATAGTCTTATTTATTATTTTTGTCCGTCCAAAAAACAATAATCTTATTTTCATAAATAACCATATCAGTATAAAACTATCTTTATTCTTTCGTTATTATTACACAATTGTCACTACTTTTTACAATAATATACTCACAAGGGCAAAAAAATCTTTTACCTATATTTTTTTACCCACTATCAATATAATACTAATATTTCTTGAACTCCGTGCCCAACACCACTAACACTGTAGTTCTGGGACGGAGGGTGTATAATTTATATTGTATAAAAATATAAATAAATTATAATTATTATTAAAATGTCCGTATTCGGGTCCGGAGAAGGTATGTGGACAAAATTGTGTTATTTTTAATAAATACAAAATTTGTACAAATTATATATGATTTGAATTTAAAGTGGGTTATATTTTCTAAATGAGTCCTTTGATTCTCCTTTCGGGTCGATTTATTTTCCAACTTGGTTTTCTATGGCTTCTTTGATCCGAAGAGATTTGGTCTTCGGTTTGATTATACCGGACTTTGGAGGGCTTTAGTCTCCGTGCAGGCAATTTGATCGTCAGCTTTGGATTTGATGTCTTTTTTGGATGATCCGAGGCTTTGATATTTGATTTAGCTTTGCAGCCTTTTGCAGGGCTTTGATCTCCGTGTTGGCGATTTGACCATCAGCTTTGGATTTGATGTATTTTTTGGACAATCCGCAGCTTTGTTTTTTAGTTTGCTTTTTCCGCCTTTTGGAGAGCTTCGGTCTCCGTGTGGGCAATTTGATCATCGACTTTGGATTTGATGTCTTATTTGGACAATCCGCGGTTTTAATCTTTTGTTTGGCTTTGCCGTCTTTTGGAGAGTTTTGGTCTCCGTGTGAGAGATTTGATCATCTGCTTTGGATTTGGTGTCTTTTTTGGACGATCTGCGGCTTTGATCTTTGATTTGCCTTTTCCGCATTTTGGAAAGCTTCGGTCTCCGTGTAGACGATTTGATCGTCGGCTTTGGATTTGATGTCTTTTTTGGACGATCCGCAAATCTGATCTTTGTTTTATCTTTGCCGCTTTTGGAGGGTTTTGGTCTCCGTGCAGGCGATTTGATCCTAAGCTTTGGATTTAATGTCCTCTTTAGACGATCCGCGGCTTTGATCTTTGAGAAGGTGGATTTGGTGTTCCATAACACTTTTGGCGGCGCGTCTCTTTGACTTTTGGATCAAAGAGGGTCTGGTTGATACTTTGTTGAAAAACGCGATGAACACCTTGAAGCTTTTAGATGAACTTTGGATGTTTTTCCTTGGCCTTGATAGATTTTTCAACAGCTTTTGATTCTTTAATCTTTGAAGAAGTGGATTTGGTGCTCCATAACACTTTTGGTGGCGTGTCCCTTTGACTTTTGAATTGAAGAGGGCCTAGTTGATGCTTTGTAGAAGAACGCGATAAACATCTTGAAGCTTTATGAGGAACTTTGGAGACCTTCTTTTGGCTTTGAAGAATTCCTCAACGACTTTTGGAGCTTTGATCCTTGAAGATGTGGATTTTGTGCTCCATAACACTTTTGACGACGTGTTCCTTTGACTTTTGGATCGAAGAGGGCTTAGTTGATACTTTGTTGAAGAATGCGATGAACACCTCGAAGCTTTGGGATGAGCTTTGTATGCTCTTCCTTGGCTTTGATGGATTCCTCAACGGTTTTTGGAGCTTTGATCATTGAAGAGGTAGATTTGGTGCTCCATAACACTTTTGGCGGTGTGTCCCTTTGACTTTTGGATCGAAGAGGGCTGAGTTGATGCTTTGGTGAAGAACGCGATGAACATCTTGAAGCTTTGGGATGAACTTTGGATGATCTTCCTTGGCTTTGATGGATTCTTCAACGGCTTTTGGAGCTTTGATCCTTCCTCCGTCTTGGGCATACGACGAAAAACGATAACTCCATCGATTCGTCAACCAATATTGGATCATTTGTCCAAATCAGTGACTTTCGACGAAGAACGCTTCGAATGACACAAAGAACATAAAGAACAATACAGAGAGAGTCGAGAGACTTACCCCTTTGCTTGAATCCTTGATGCAACTTCGGTGTCTCAAATGAACTGGCCATGGCTCATATTTATAGGGGATGTGTGGTTTCGGCTTCCTTTTTTAATGGTGCCACGTGGCGCGTTTTAATTGACCAATAGGAAGATTTTATAATCTTTCCTTTTCCATCAGATGCTCTTTTCCATTCTTGACGGATTTGATTGTGCACTTTCCTTTCTCGCTAAGATCTTTATATCATTGCCCTTTTTCTGAAGATATTAATTTATATACTTCTTTTATTGACAAAATTAATTTATTTTGTTGCCAAATTTATTATAGCTCTATTTGTGCACGTAATATTTGTACGATATCTTCCATTTTAAGCAGATTTTTGCATTAATAGTTGATATTTATTGTACAAAAATTAACATATGTGCATAATTAAATACCATATATTTATTTTGTTGGAATTTTATTTTCTTTCAAAATACATGATATTTAATTGATTTTAGACATATATTTTTAGTGTCTACAAAATGCCCCATCGAGACTCTTTTAAGCCGACGCAAAATGTTTAAGGCGTGAATGAGTCTCGAAACATAAGTCAATTTATTTTTTGACTGATTTTTTTTATGGCTATCATTTTTTTGATTTTTTTTTGCCAATATTTTTTTCAAAAGGCTTTTTCTTTTTTAATATCTTTTATTTTTTTGGACGAGATTTTTTTTGTCAAATTGATTTTTTTTAAGCCCGATTTTTTTTTGGACTTTTTTTTGCCCAATTTATTTTTTAGGGCTTTTTTTTTTGGGTATAATTGACTAAACTCGAAGTTATATTCCAAGTTGCCTACGTATCCGGTGAAGGAATCAAGTCATAACGTAGTTCAAAACAAATTGAATTTTTTTGTTTTTGTTAAACAGTTTATTCTCGTGTTAAGGAGTCATGTTAGAAAATTTATCCTCATTCTCAGGAGATTGAAGAAAGTTTTTCCACGTTTCCAGGAGGTTGTAGAAAGTTTCTCTTTTCTAGGATATTTTAGAAAGTTTTTCATCGTTTCCAGGAGATTGCAGAAAGTTTATCCTCATTTCCAGGAGTGGTGAAAGTATGACTGCCCCCACTGTTTGAAGTGTTATATTTCTCGTCTTCTGAGAAATCTTCAGTAGGTGGTTCATACATTCCACTAGACATCATGCTCAATTCTATATCATGAGCGTGAGTGGCGATTTCTTCAAAAGTATGGGGTCGGATCCCTTGTATGATGTATTTCAAGCCCCATTGCATCCCTTGAATGCACATTTCTATGTCGGAAGCCTCGGACAGACGGTCTTTGCAGTTGAGGCTTAGACTTCTCCAGCGGTTGATGTAGTCAATTACTGGCTCATCTTTCCATTGGCGGCTGTTGGTGAGTTCGGTCATGCTGACGCTTCTTCTTGTGTTGTAGAACCGATTTAAGAACTCGTGCTTTAGTTTTTCCCAATTGCGATGGAACCAGCCTCTAAGTCAATGTACCAATCGAAGACGTCTCCGTTTAGTGACCGCACAAATTGTTTGATTAGGAGGTCTCCATATGTTCCAGCATCGTTGCATGTCTCGACAAAGTGCGCTATATATTGTTTTGGGTTGTCTTTGCCGTCACATTGTTGAAACTTTGGTGGTTGATAGCCCGTTGGCATTGTGAGGGCATCAACCGTTGCAATGTAAGGCTTGGCGTAAGTGTGCATCGGCCTTGAACTCCATTCGAATTCTCTTTTGATTGCTCCCTTGATGTATTTGTCAAGTTGAGATATATGAATGAAGGAGTTGAATGATCTTTGAAATGAATTTGGTTCCGCCACTCTTTCTTTGCCATGACGTTGCTCCACATATGTTGCCGCTTTATTTTGGACTGCTGGGGAAGATGGTAGTTTTTCGATGGCATGACTGGATTCTTCAGGCTTGTCCAGCTTTGTGAGAAGCTTTTCGATGAGGACGTCTTGTTGTTGCATGTGTTGAGACATCCCTTCAACGATCTTGGCCAATGCTACAAGTTGGTCTTCTATATTTGAAGCATTGATAGTCATCACCAGAGCAGAGTTTGATGTGGTTGAATGACTTGAAATTGGCCGATGAGTAGGTGGCATGAAAGTGCCTTTGAAGCTTTGATCTTCCTCACAAAGCATACTTTGATCCACAATATTTGAAGCGTTGGTAGTCATCACCGGAGCAAAGCTTGATGTGGTTGAATGACTTGCAGTTTGTTGAGGGGTGAACAATGCGACAGTACTCTTAAAGTTGTCGTCTTCTTCATAGAGTGGACTTTGCTTTGTGATTTTTGGAGAAGTGTATTCAGATAACAAAAATGCTCTTTTGGTTATGCTTTGTGTTGTCATTCCAGTATTTGTCCACGTGCTTGAGGTTTTGGACACGATGGGTGCACCAACTTCTTCGACGGCGACGGCAGCGGTGGCTTGAACAACAACTTTTGACGCAACGTTGGAAGTCTTGATCTTGTAGGAAGCCATTGGTTGTTGAAAGTTCATCGGAAAAAGAGATGAAAGGTAGAAAGATCCCACTGGGCGTGCCAAAAATCTGTGGACAAAAAATTGTGTTATTTTTAGTAAACACAAAATTTGTACAAATTATATTTGATTTGAATTAAAAGTGGGTCCTATTCTCTAAATGGGTCTTTTGATTCTCCTTCCGGGTCGATTTATTTTCCAACTTGGTTTTCTATGGCTTCTTTGATCCGAAGAGATTTGCTCTCTGGTTTGATTATGCCAGACTTTGGAGGGCTTTGGTCTCCATGCAGGCAATTTGATCGGCAGCTTTGGATATGATGTCTTTTTTGGATGATTCGAGGCTTTGATATTTGATTTAGCTTTGCAGCCTTTTAGAGGGCTTTGGTCTCCGTGTTGGCGCATCAGCTTTGGATTTGATGTCTTCTTTGGACAATCCGCAACTTTGATTTTTGGTCTTTCTTTTCCGCCTTTTGGAGAGCTTCGGTGTCCGTGTGGGCGATTTGATCATCGGCTTTGGATTTGATGTCTTCTTTGGACAATCCGCGGCTTTGATCTTTGGTTTGGCTTTGCCGCCTTTTGGAGAGCTTTGGTCTCCGTGTGGGCGATTTGATCATCTGCTTCGGATTTGGTGTCTTCTTTGGATGATCTGCGACTTTGATCTTTGGTTTGCCTTTTCCGCATTTTGGAGAGCTTCGGTCTCCGCGTTGACGATTTGATCATCGGCTTTAGATTTGATGTCTTCTTTGGACGATCCGCAGCTTTGATTTTTGTTTGTCTTTGCCGTTTTTGAAGGGTTTTGGTCTCCGTGCAGGTGATTTGATCCTAAGCTTTGGATTTGATGTCCTCTTTAGACGATCCGCGGCTTTGATCTTTGAGAAGGTGGATTTGGTGCTCCATAACATTTTTGGCGATGTGTCCCTTTGACTTTTGGATCAAAAAGGGCCTGATTGATACTTTGTTGAAGACCGCGATGAACACTTTGAATTGAATGAACTTTGGATGATCTTCCTTGGCCTTGAGGGATTCTTCAACAGCTTTTGGCGCTTTGATCCTTCCTCCAGCTTGGGCATACGATGAAGAACGTTAACTCCATCGATTCGTCAACCAATATTGAATCATTTGTCCAAATCAGTTACTTTCGAGGAAGAACACGAAGAACATGAAGAACAATACATAGAGAGTCGAGAGACTTACCCCTTTGCTTGAATCCTCGATGCAACTTTGGTGTTTCAAATGAACTGCCCATGACTCATATTTATAAGGGATGGGTGGCTTCGGCTTCTTTTTTTAATGGTGCCACATGGCGCGTTTTGATTGGCCAATAGGAAGATTTTATAATCTTTCATTTTCCATCGGATACTCTTTTCCATTCTTGACGGATTTGATTGTGCACCTTCCTTTCTCGCCAAGATCTTTATATCATTGCATTTTTTCGGAAGATATTAATTTATATATTTCTTTTATTGACAAGATTAATTTATTTTGCTACCAAATTTATTATGGCTCTATTTGTGCATGTAATATTTGTACGATATCTTCCATTTTAAGCAGATTTTTGCATTAATAGTTGATATTTATTGTACAAAAATTAACATATGTGCATAATTAAATACCATATATTTATTTTATTAGAATTTTATTTTCTTCTAAACTACATGATATTTAATTGATTTTAGACATATATTTTTAGTGTTTACAGGTGAGTTTTTCGTAAAATTCGTAACTCGTCCCGAACCCGGCTAGGTCTAAAACTCAAAATCTACAACCTGCCCCAAACCAAATTTTTTAGACCCAAACCTGCACTATTAAGACCGGATCTAAGGCGGCTCCGGGGCTAACCCGCCCCATTTGACATTCCTAAATGAGAGATGAAGGAGGGAGTCGTAGGTATAGGCAAAAAAATCGAATCGAGCCGCCGAATAGCCGAACTCAATTGAATCAAATCGAATTTTCGATTAATTGAACAAATTCGGCTCGAATATAAATAATGCATATTTAATATTTATTCGGTTCAGTTTCGAACTTTTATATTTTTTTTTAGGTTTGGTTAACTTATATTATTATATTTAAAATTTATAGTATTAATAATTATATTCGTTCAATTTCGGATCGGATATTTGAAATATTTGCATATATATTTTTATTTAATTAGAATTTTAATTATTATTTAATGTATTTTTTCTTAATTTCGGTTCAATTCGAATTATTTGTAAAATATTACAAATATTTTCGATTTACCGAATTTTTTGTTCGAATACAATTAGCGATTTCGATTATCTATTCGGTTGGATTCAAATATCAAATACCAACATATTTACTAAGATTCGAACCGTGTCTACCCTTAGAGAGAGACTCTCTCCAAATAACAAATTTTACTCCAATCCACCGTCTATTTATGCCGTTCCTATCCTCTTTGACGTGAAGGTGAGACATAATTACTCTTATCATCCAAGAGGACACCCTCTTTAATGTGATAGTGAGTTTTTTATTTTATTTTAAATTAAAGATTAATTAAGTTTATTTAAAATTATACTTTTACTTATTTATTATATTTTTTGTGAATTATATTTTACTATTTATAATATAAATCATTTTTTATATTTATATTTATATTTTATAATTGATATTAATTTTTCTAATGTATTTATTATATTTCATCAAATATATTATTTTAATTTATAATTTGTATAAATATTATTTAATAATATTATAATTTTAATTTATTTAATTTAAAAAATATTTATTACTTTCTATGATCAAATAATAAAAAAAATTATAAATTTAATTTATTAATACTCTCTCCATCCACACATAAAGTATACAATTATTTATGACGCGGTGTTGAAAAAATAATGATATTTTAATTATAGTTTGTAGTTAAAAGTGGTGTAATGATATTTTTGTCATTGCTTTTTAGTGTAAAAGTAATGATGTGATGTTAAGTAGAGGTTTTTGTGGAAAAAATAAAGTATTTAATGAAATATTTATTTTGTAATTAAACGTCCTAAAATAGAAATATGTATACTTTCTAACTGGACTGAGGAGTATAATATTTAAAATATTTTCATAAATTAAAAAGTAATAAAATATTTGCTGTTATTTATAAATTTAAAAAATTATATATAAATTAGAATATAGATAAAATATTCTTTAACATGCAAAAATAGAGGGTATGATTGAACATGAGTTAGGATAGTCGTTCCTGCAAAAATAAAAAAATATAATATAATTTCTGAAAAGTAGAATTATAGTTGGAGATAGTCTGAGTAGCAGTTGGGATGTCAAATGGGTCGGGATAACCCCGGATCCGTTCTTAATAGAGTGAATTCGGGTCTAAAACTATGTTTCGGGGTAGATTGTGGATTTTAAATTTTAAATCCGGCCGGATTCGGGGCGGATTACGGGTTTTACTAAAAATTCGTCCTCTTCCGAACTCGGATATTCTAATAATTATTAAAATTAATTATAATCAATATATGTATTTATATAATATAAATTATATTACATATTTATTTTAAAAATTTTTAAATATAAAATAGAAACTAATTTCTAAATCAAATTTGTCTCCGTGTTTGTTTCATCTTCAATTATCTTCACAATTGAAATTACTATCATTGTTTGGCCTCCCGCCAACCGCCATCATTGAGTACCACTTTTAATATTTGATTATTCATATTTTTTGAACTACCGTCAAACACCATCATTAAGGACCTGTAAATATTTGATTGTTCTTATTTTTTGAACTATTTATTTTTTTACTTTAATATTTATTTATTTTTTAAGTATTAAATTATTAAAAGAAATTATATATATATTTAAAATAAAAAACAAATTTGCCAAATTGACTCAGAATCCGAAGGATTTGGAGCATAAGAGATCCTGGGGTCGGACTAAAGTGGGACGGGGTGAATTTTGGGGCCTAATATTTTCTAGTGGGCCGAGTCTCGAGATCTGCAGAACTCGCCCGAACACACCCTGTCCCAAATAGCAGACAAATACGTAGGAAGGGACAAAGAGATATGTAGAACACTTGTTTAGACAAGATTTTTCTGAAGTTTTAAAATTTTAAAAAAATATCAAAAAAAATAAAAATTTAATGCTAGTATTTATAAAAATAAAATATAATTCCTCTACCTCGTAATTAACTATACTTTTTTCATCCCAATTGAAAATGTTTTTTAGAATTTTGTAATGTATTAAAAAATAATATTAATATTTTATTGATTAGTGGAATTGTGTAAAATTTTTTTTTGATATTTTTGCATTTTGACTTCACGTATAAAGTAATTTTTATGTGTAATGATATATTTATAGTTTAAGTAAAAGTTAAAGAATATTTTAATATTAGTGTATAATTATTTTTAAAAAAAAATAGATACTTTTAAATAAGACAAAAGAAAATGAAAAAAAGATACTTTAAATTGGGACGGAGGGACAAAATTTATTTTAATTTTCTTCTATTTTGTAACAAATGATTCATTTTTATATTTGATAAAATTTACTAATTTAAAACATAATTTAACAAATATAAATTAAGTTAATTAACATTATAACAATCACTCAAAATTCTTTTGTTTTATACGTCTTCAATAAATAAATATTTTTATCTACATTTTAAAGTCTCAATTTTTTATAAAATGAGTTTATATTAATGATATATAAATAAATTTATTTGTATTATATAAAATTTTATTACATATAAAATAATATACATGTTACATATATCTTTATTGAAATAGAATATTTAAAATATTTTAATAATATTTTAAAATTTTATAATTATATATATATATTAATTTTTATTTTAACATTACTAACAATGCTCTTTACATAAAAAAAAACAAAAAAAAAATAATATTATAATTTATTATTATTATTAAGGGTGTGTTTTGCAATTAGCTGATAGCTATTAGTTGATTTGATTAGCTTTAACTGTTTATATGTAAAATGATAATTAAGGACATTTTATATTTTATTTTCAAAATATTTAGTTGAGTTTTTTCGGTGGGTAGACTTTTTTATAATTTTATTATTAATTTTAAAAATTAGAAAAATTTAGTAAGATATTTATTTTTATTAATATTTTGTAAAGAATTAATACAAGTTTATTGAAAAATATTTTTTTTCATTAGAAATAAATATAAATATAAAAGAGTAAAAATTATTAACATATGTATTTTTATTAGATTAAATTTTAATTAATATATATTTACATTAAATTTATAATTTTAAATAAATATATTCATTTTTAATAAAATATTATATGATAAAAAATGCTATACAGATTCAATAATATTAATATTTTTATATTATTTTTATTCTAAAAAATTAAAAAAAATTATAAATAAAACAATTGATATATATATAAAATAATTATTTTAAATTTATAAATATGAATTTATAAGTTATTAGAAGAAAATATATTTAAATAATTAATAAATAGTGTAATAAAAAAATATATGAATATATATATGAAATAATTAATTAATTTTAAGGGTAAATAAAAAATAAAAAATATTAAAATGAAAAAGCTAATCTATAACATTAGTATATACAATTATTTCAAAATTAATTTTTTGGGCCCAATAAGCTAATTGAAAACGCTAATTTACCCAACATCAAAATTAGTTGGTTTACTGGTCAAACAACTAAAAGCTTTTCAATAATTTAAAAGCTCTTAAGAAGAAGCTCTTTAATGATATCCACATAAATGGATATTATAGGCATCAAGTTAGACAAATAATAAATTTTTGTTGATTACAAAATTTATTGATGGACATACCTATATATTACAAAAATTGCCTTCATTGTCTTCTAGATAATACTCCATCCGTCCCGCCACAGATGACCCATTTTTCTTTTTTGTCCGTTCCCATTAAAGATGACCACTTTTTATTTTTGGCAATAATTAACCATCTTAAAAATACAATCAATAAATTTAATTAGCTTTTGATTAATAATACTACTACACTATATTTTTATTATTTTAAAAAATAAAAAATACTCAAAGTTAATTAAAAAAAATAATAATAATAAAACAACAAATAAAAAGAACAACTTCCCAAATTTCCTCGTACTCTACAATTATCGATTCTTAAATTACTCATCGATGAACCCTAACTTCTCCCCCAACTCAATCAATTCCTTCAATTCAATTGATGAATCAATTGAGTTGGAAAATACTTCTGCGCCTTTTCTTTTGGTTTTCTGTGATTCGAGAGTAAATCCATTTCTTGAATCACCCAGTGTTGATTGTGAAACGTATGTGTCTGAAACACCTTTGTCGCTTCCCTTAAAGACTCAGACCCAGAATCGCTTCCCTCAGAGACTCACATGGATGAGACTCCATGGATGGATGGCATGGAGGAGGGATTCAACCCAAGATACCGATCGATTTTTCTCCCAGAATCAAACATTTGCTTCCGACGACCCCTTACAATTGTTAAGGAATTTCTATTCCTCTATATGCGTTCCTATTTGTCGTTGTGAGAAAGTTCCTAACCTTTTGCCTTTTTAAATATGCAATTTTATTTTTTATTTTTTATTTTTGCTTCTTTGCTATGTAAAATTTGTTCATTTAATAATTTATGTAATTGTTTGAATAACTTAAATTTGAATTTGAATAAAGAGCATTATTAAATTTTGTCAAATTTTTGTAATATGTGAATGGCCATGCAATTTGAGGAGCAATTTGAATCTCAATCTGAAATTTTTTTATCATTTATGAACCTGTTCAACTTGTCAAAATTCTTTTAAAATAATATGTGTGCATAGCAACAATTGTTTTACAAAGTGTAGCTTAAATTACATCCTTAACCATGTAGCATGTGTGCATAGCAATATTTTTTTCAAAAAATAACCACAACACATGGTTAATCATGTAATGTGTACATCACTAGTCTAATCCTTACTACTTTTAATTAGATCACAAAAATAAGCATATAATAAGTGATTCATCCTAGTGTCATCCTTGAGAAATAAAAAATTGTTGCATCTTGCACTTGTACGCCTAATGCAATTGACAATAGCCGCGCATACTCTTCTTTTCCTTGATTCATGAGGTATGTCAAGCACTCTGTGACTAGTTTGGTATCAACAGTAAGCTGGTTTGGTAGTATACCCTGTCTGATGAGTGTAACCTTCTTCATATGAGGAATTTTATGACTATCATGTCCTTTACCCTTCATAATCTCCGCCATACAACTTTGCAGGGTAAGAAAAATCCTATCCAGTGTATCAGCGGATAACTTTTCAAACGAATTTGTCAACTGCATTCACTAGTTCATCCACTGTGTAGCATGTTGATTCTGTTTGAATACTTTGAATTGCTCTGAACCATCAAAGATCATTCACATTAAGGTATAGAGAATTTGAGGGTTGTTGAACTAGATTATGACAAAACCATCACTAGAAGTTGCTGCTCTGAAATCTGAATCTTCATTATTTACATGAGGCTTTGCATTATCTTGTTGAATGAAAATATTTCTACTCTTTCCGACAAACCACTTTTGTTTAATTGCTGGAATAATCTAAAAGTTTTATATATATATATAAGTCATTCATCATCTCAACTTATATTAATGAATGCATAAATAAAATAGAATGAATTACATTGTGCTAGTGTGAAGAAAAATTAGTGCAATGTAACTGCATTGATTCTAACATTTTGAAAGTTTAACATTCAACTACATACCTGCTTAATCAGACATGTTTTGATTACTTCTTTGGTGATAGATTAAATAGGCTTCGTTAGGAGGGTTCCTGCCTTACGGTTCTTACTTGATCTTTTAGCAGCTTCTTTGTAAGTGAATGGAAAAATTCCAATCTTCCCATCAAAGATCACTGAACCATCCTTTGCAAATATAGGCCTACACACAGCAGACATAAATATAACATTGGTTATAAAATTCTTATTCTGACACGTTTTATGTGCTTCGGCCTCCTTCTGGGTTAAGTAAATCCGGTGTGTTTCTTTAGTTATAAAAAACCACTTCTCATCAATGTGTACCACATTTTCATGCATTTAAATTGAATTGCATTTGAGGTAGAATCATATAGAAGTTGTTCCAACGAGAACATAAGCCTTAACAACTTCTTTGGAGCTGTCAAATCCGGTTTTATTGCACTTGTATGAGCTCGTAACAATCCATTAGTAATCCACCTTCCAACAACGCTTTTAGAACATTGTATTGAGGCTGCCAACCTACGGACCGTACATCGTTTTGAATAGGAAGGAACACTTTCAATCAATTGCATGTTCGGAAATTTCTTTTGACGCTTGTACGCTTTTTTTTTTTTTTTTTTTTTACTGCAAATATGGATCAATACACCTTTTTCCATTTGCCTTTTTGTTTCCCTCCAAAATATGCCAAATGTGCTTTTTGACAATGAAAATTTACATTGTGCTTCCAATAATTTTCCATGTGCAGACTTTCCATTCTTTAAATTTTGAAGCAAAAATTGGACCACTTTATTTCGATCTTTATCACTCAATTCTTTTTTTCCTATCATTACAAACCTGAAGTGAAGAAAATGTTTATGTTTGAATGAATATGATGATTGAAGACCTAAATGACAAAAAAAAAAAAAAAAAAAAAAGAGGTTAGAAGGTAAATTTACTTTGTCTGTATGTAATTTATCTTTTTAATGTAAATTTATTTTATAATATCTAAACTGAAAGAAAATGCCAACAAAGATTACCTTTTGAAATTGGATGCAAATTTGATTATGTCTGTCTTGCCGGGTCGATTTTGGCAGGCATTAATGGAAGGGGAATAGTTTCACTACTTGAAGATTTTGTTTTTTGTAAATATCCGTGGATTCAGCAGCATTTGGAATGAAAATTAAATGACTGTATATGAGATACTTATATTCACTGCATATGTAATTATTTGGAGGGAAAAAATAGTGGAAAAATGATTTTGCACCATTTGGCTTGCAAAGTTTAATCTATGTGTTGCATTATTTTATTGCAGGTAAATTGATTTTTGAGTACTAATGATTTTAAATGCATATTATGGTTATTGTAGGTATTAGTAGTTTTTTTTTTACTGCATTCAGAGTATTTATTTATATAGTTTTTGGAGTATTAATGAATTTGGAATTTTTGCAGATTATTATTAGAGTATGTTTATTTTAAATTAATTACTGTTTACTACAGGTATGTCCATTTGCGTAGTTCTATTTATGTTTAAATTTATTTAATGATGTTTAATTATAAATATAAATATAATTAATACATATTACGAAATTTTAAAATTTAAAATAAATTATGCATATAAATTAAATAATAAAATATATTTTTATTACACAAAATCATTAAACAACTAATCTTTACTATTTAAATAACTAATCTATTCTGCCTAATTCTCGTGCCCATTCAAAAGGTGTCATCCCTACCTGGATGGAGGGAGTATTACACAAAGATCAATGGAGTTGAAACATATATGGTAGACCAAAAGTCTACAGATTTTATGATTTGACATGACCGCTTTGGGCATCTCGGTAATACTATGATAAGACGAATTAATGAAAATACCCATGGTCATAACTTGAAAGATCAAAGGGTATTAAATACAAATGAGCATAAATGTGTTGCTTGCTCAAGAGAAGTTAATAACTAGACCATAATTAGACCATTACCAGCAAAAGTGGGAACTGAATCCTCTACATTTTTAGAACGAATTCAGGGTGATATATGTGGGATTGTAGATCCACCATGCGGACCATTTCGATATTTCAAATAATTAAATTACGAGCTCAGTTTCCATATAACCTAATAAAGAAAATTCTTCTTGATAATGCTGGTGAATTTTCATCTAAGACATTTGATGATTGTTGCATGTATATTGGAATTGACATTGAACATCATGTACCTCATGTACATACTCAAAATGTTCTAGCTGAATCATTTATAAAAAGGCTGCAACTAATTGCAAGACCTATGTTAATGAAATCCAAACTTCCTGTATCTGTTTGGGGACATGCAATTATGCATGCAGCAACACTGATAAAATTAAGATCGACAAGCTATCATAGCTACTCCCAAGTACAATTGGTGTACAATGAAAAATTCAATATTTCATATTTGAGAACTTTTGGGTGTGCAGTTTATGTGTCAATTGCACCGCCCCAACGTACAAAAATGAGCTCTCAACGGAGATTTGGGATATATGTCGGGTACAAATCACCTCTATCATTAAATAACTTGAACCATTAACTGGTGATTCGTTTACAAGGGGAGAAACTAATCAATTGAAAAAGAAAATTACTTGGAAAATATCATTCAGTTTTCTTGATCATTGTACAAGTCAAAGTGAATTAGAGGTGCAAAGAATTTTACATTTGCAGCCAATAGCAAATAAGTTGTCTGATGCTTTTTGTGACGCCAGCAAGGTCACTAGATCTTATATAGCTGCTGAAAATGTATCTGCTAAAATTGTTATTCCTAAAAAAAAAAAATACAAAGTGCTAGTGAATCAAATGCACGCCTAAAGCATGACAGACTAGTAGGTTCCAAAGATAAAAATTTTCGAAAGAAAACATGAATAAATGAAAGGGTTGATGATTTGAATGTTAATCAAAACACTCAAGAAACATGGATCAGATTTCTGAAGAAATGATCAGAAATCTGATCCATATAAAAAACTTGCTGAGGATGTTAATCATAATAAAATTTCTTCTGAAGAAAATGAAATCATTGAAAATTCAATATATTATGTTACTACTGGAAAACATTGGAACCAAAATAATACAATTATGGATAATATTTTTACATATAATGTAGCATTTGATCTAATGGAAATGACGAGGGTCCAGAACCTATGAATGTCAGAAAAGAATAGATTGGCCAAAATGGAAAGATGTGATCTAGTCTGAATTAGATTCACTGGCAAAACGGAAAGTTTTTTGACCTATTGTTCAAACACCCGAAGGTGTTAAACCTATTAGCTATAAATAGGATTTGTTCGAAAGTGAAATGAGAATAATGAAATTTTCAAATATAAAGCAAGACTTGTTGCTCAATATTTTTCACAAGGACTTGAAGTTGATTTTAATGCATCATATTCTCCAATAATGAATGGAATAACATTTTGATATCTTGTAAGTTTGGGAGTACATGAAAATTTGGATATGCGTCTGATGGACGTCGTAACTGCCTAATTATATGGCTAGTTGGATAGTGATATTTACATGAAAATCACTGAAGAATTTAGTATGTCCGATTTATATAATCAAAGCAAAAAGAATGTTATTCTATTAAATTACAAAAGTCTTTGTATGAGCTTAAGCAATCTGGTCGCATGTGGTATAATTGTCTCAGTGAATCATTATTGAAAAAATGATATGTCAATGATTTTTTTTGCCCATGTATTTTTATAAAGAGAAATGAAAGAAAATTTGTGATAATAGTAGTTTATGTAGATTATTTGAATATAATTGGAAATCCTAAAGAGATCCAAAAGGCTATTGAATATTTGAAATTGGAGTTTGAAATTAAAGATTTTGGAAAAACGAAGTTCTGTCTTGGTCTACATTTTGAACATTTGGAAAATTGATACATCAATCGGCATATACCCAGAAAGTATTGAAATGATTTGCAATGGATTAAACACATTTATTAAGTACTCTAATGGTCATTAGAACTCTCGATCATATTAAGGACCCTTTAAGACCAAAATAGGAGAATAAGGAAACACCTAGTCCTGAAGTACCATATTTAAGTGCTATTGGTGCACTGTATCTCGCTAACAAGTACTAGACCAGATATAGCATTTATTGTAAATTTATTGACCAAATTTAGTATAATGCCAACACAACGACATTGAAAATGAATCAAACATATTTTTATCTCCAAAAATTTATTGATCTCGACCTATTATATCCAAAAGGATCTCAACGTGAGTTGATTGGATATGTAGATGCTAGGTATCTTTCTGACCCGCATAAAACTAAGTCTCATACTGGCTAGACATTTACTTGTGATGGTACAGTGGTATCCTAGAGATCCACTAAACAAACATTAACTACCACATCTTCAAATCATGCAGAAATAATAATAATTAATGAGGCTAGTCGAAAGTGTGTGGCTAAAATCAATGATTCACCACATTTTACAAAATTATGGTTTGAAATCTGAAAAAGATAATCCTCCTACTATTTCATATCAACTGAAAGGAGGAGATTTCAAGGGAGATAGAACAAAGTATATTTCATTGAAATTTTTCTTTACTCACGATCTCCAAAAAAAACAATGAAATAGATGTGCAGCAGATTCGATCGAACTGAAATTTAGCAGACTTGTTGACTAAGGCTTTACCGACCGCAACATTCGAGAAATTAGTGAAGAACATCAGGATGCATCAACTGCAAAATTTCAAGTGATACCATATCAGGGGGAGTATTTTTAATGCATGAATATCGTACTATTTTTCTTTAATTAGAATTTTTATCCAACTGAATTTTCCTAATAAAGTTTTAACAAAACATATTCGTTGCATTTAATGACATCTAAGGGAGAATATTACGAGGAAGAATATTATGACGCATTAGTGATATATAATAAATGTCATTTCTCATTTCTCTATGTTGCCAAGTCATCCAATTTGATGGCTAATCCTTGTAAATTGATCTATATAAATAATAGGCTTGAATATTGGAATAAAATTGGAAGGATTTTACTCACGCTCTCTCTCTCTCTCAAATCAAATTCAATTATACACACACCTTGTATGCATATAATATTTATTTATAAAATACATCCACGGTTCTATCTATATTTATAAATATATTTATATTATATCTTATTTTGTTATATATATTATAACAAAATTTAAATTTAAACTAGAATTATTCAAAGAGTGTATGCACGCCGCGCGCACATGGATTCTTGTAAGCAACAATGTCATGCACAACCAACATTCTCTATTCAATTATTCAACACACCCGAACATAAAAATAGATTAAAAAAAAATAAAATGAAGGAACATGAACTGTAGTACATAACTCATCAGAAAAGAAACGAGCAAACTATCTCCATAACCGTCTCAAATAATCATTCCCATTCCCTTTCAACTGTAGCAATGGATGACAAAAAATAATACTAATAATAATATTCATCTTTATGTGAAGTAGAAAGAAAAACACTATCAAATTTGTTCCTTTGTGAACCTTATTGTTATCATTAGAACACTACTACTACTACTACTATTATTATTATTATCATTGTCATTATTATTATTATTATTGTATGTACCACAATCATCACTTCTTTCTCATTGATTCCTGCTTGCATGCTTGCTATAAAGGGGGGATGTAGGAAGAATGCTATGAAGCTCATCTTACTCGTTCAAAATGTTGTCGGACGGTATTTGACCAAAAATATCAGGGCATCCTTCCCAGTTGGCCTTTTCTCTTGCTTCCCAGTACCCTCCAATATAGCGATATGTATCAGACCCTTTGTCCTTGGCAAACCACCGGGGTTTCCAGCCACTCTCTTGCATCTTCCGTGCCTGTTTACAGAAAATCAGTGCAGTGCATTCAGATCGATCAAACATAGTTCAAATTTAGGTTGATAGATAACACACATATCCCTAGAAAGCTTCCAACAATGGAAATAAATAGCCCATGGAATTCAGGTTTACTTCTCCATTTAATCTATTATTAAGCAATGCTCCAAAGACAGACCAGAATATTTCTAGAGATATGCCAGCTGCTGCTAATATTGTTTTCAAAATGGAAAAAGACAACTCGTCATAGATGCAGTATTTTTAACTCATATTACTGAAATCACAATAACCCTCAGGTGTAATCAAGTTGCACCTAAGTGTGCCAGAATGAAACAATCTACTACTACGAGTTACCTGCCGCTGCCGCTGTTCCAGCCGCAATTTTTCACCATTTGCCCTATCATACTCCCCATTTTCCAAGCATCTTTGATCAGGTCTAAGTCTAGAATCTGTAGGAGGTAGCTTCTCCTGCAAAAAGTGAAGGTTCATTGAAGTTTATCTAAGCTGATAAAGCAGCAGATCATCAGAACAGTTAAACATGTCTTTAATACATCTCCTTTCATTCCCTGTGAGGTGGCTTTGTTTACCCCACTTTTGGAGGTTTTGTCAACAATAATTTTTTTAAAAACATCCCATCAAATAACTATTCTCTCTTACTATTACATCACATCAAATTCTAACTTTTTACTATTTACAATTTTTTCTCAAAACTTCAAAAGTCTTTGGCTAAACGGAGCCGTGATATTTTGAGAGTATAAAATTTTAAGACGGGAGGACTCATGCCACACAGAAAGAACTATCCCAAGGGACCAGGTTGTTGAAAAAATATAGCAGATAACACTAAAATATTTATGACACCAAGAAGATAACAAACTAGAATTGAACTGACACATAAGAAAACCAGGGCTGGAGTAGGGAGTTCACTCATCAAACCAACTTCTGAAATTGAATATATTGAACAGAAGCTTCTCAATAACTATAGGACATGGAGATGAGCGCGCAGTCTTAACATTTGTACAAACAATTAAGTTCTGAAAAAAATTACCTTCAACCCAGGAACAAGTTCGTTCAGTGTGATTGCAAACCGTGTCAGATTGTAACGTGTGGGAACCTTTGGTGGCTTGCTACATTTCCAGAGTAAGTGGGCTTCTGATGGAGACTCATGGCCTTTTCCCTTAAAAGAGCAGTCTCCTTCAACATAATGCATGCTCTCGTCCCACTTCCCAAACAAAGTTGCTACAGTCTTTCCACTCTTTTCTTGAACAAGACCTTGCACCTGCAATGTCAAATTTTACCTTACAGCACAGCTTGAACACAAATGTGTGTAATTAAGTGCACGGTACTTGGCATCTCAACACATATATTGAGATTACAAAATAAGAAGAAGCCACAATTCATCATTAGTTCAAAAATAGGAAACCAACTTTAGATAGGCCTAAAAGCTGTTGAGAAATAGAAGTACCTGATGAGGATTCCTGTCTATGATGGACTGCTCTTTGAATTTTAATTTACAAGAGTAATCACGGTTTCCTTGTATTCGCATTGTACCATAATGATCGCAATACAGTTTCCCCAGAATAAGATTGTAAATGGATGTTGTTACCTGTCATATCAAGTTTCTATGCTGGTCAATCAAATCAACAGAGAATAAATTCTCAATCTTTTCTAAGAATACCTTGCTCCATTGGAACACTTCTCCATCATCAAATTCAAGTGTCAAAATACCAACTGGATCAAGCTGAATGGAGCGACCCCAAAATTTGCTTTTTAAATTGCTATCACCATAAAACTTCCAGCCTGTACCTTGGCAATGGCATGCTACAATCATGGGGTGATGACTCACCTAATCCAAAAGAGAATGCCACTGGTTATTGATAATTATAGTATGTGGAAAACGGATTAAATCTCATCAACTCAGGAGTGTAGACAGTAGGCATGCTTCAAATCAAAGTAAATTACCACCTAACATTTCCTATTCTCTGCAGCCTGTGCACAGATGAAATATTTCAAAGCATTTGAGGATAAGAATTGAACAGCACAAAAAAGGAAAAAAAGGACTTAAACAGTTGATCAAAAGCTATTCGCCATAATGATTTGAAAAAAAAAAAAAAAATCCTAAAATACCTGTTATGAATTATGATAATTACAGATTTAATGAACTAAAAGAATTGTATACACATGATAAGCCTTCTGGGTATTTCCCTATTAATACAATTCAGGCCTACAAAGTAACCTGTGCACACTGAAACAAGGTCACTAACAAGAATCACAATTAGGGAAGTCCAGGCTGGTATGGCATATACAAATTAATCACTCCAGCATGTTTTGCTAATAGGAGATGAATAGGGCAGGGTATGCATAAGTGTATATATATATATATATATATGTTAATTATATGATTCTTGCAAATTCAACCCTTTTCGTCTTGCACATTCAATGTTTCATGTTTTTAAACTACATACAGTGCCAAACTCCTACTGTACTACAAATTCAGAGGGAACTTTCGGTCTGCTGAAAGAAAATTCATCGGGATGAGACCACATTGCAAAAATTCATAAAGAAAACATAACCAGTTACTTCTATGTTCAAGAAAATAAAACCTTCTCAGAAAAGAACCGGAGGCCTTTATCTGGATAATCTGCTTCGTAAGTCTCCCCTAACAAGGGATTGAATGGTTTGCATGTTCTTCCTTCAGTAGAGGCATACCCAGATACTGCAAATGCAGCTACATTTAGAATCCTCATAAGGCTGTTACCCTACGAAGAATTGTACAACAATGATTAGCCGCAGGTTACATTCTAAGGATCAGGTCGAACAGGAGACACAAAAGAATAGTGAAGTGAATTATATGGCTGTTGCTTTATATCTATCTCCACATATAAATATCATGTATTCCCAATCCATATATATTTCATACTAATGCAACTTATACATCTAGAGACAGAAAGTACACTTAATGCAGTTGGCAGAAGTCAGAACATGCAGAAAGATTTTCAATTTTGAGTGAAAAATTCATCAGCCCAAAAGAGAAGTTATCCAATTAAATAAAGTAATAATCGATGGTAATTTCAGAGAGTTATGCAGTTAATTTTATGACACCAACTTACCCTCTTTCCCCATTCAAAAGCCCGATCTAGAAGATATGAGTACTCCAAATCTTCAAAACATTTTTGCAGGGAAGAGAGAGGTTCATTGAAGTAAACTGGGAGACAAACTTTTGTTAAATCCTTCCCGATGTTATCCTTGATCATTGACCACAAACTCACTCCTTTCTCTTTTTCAACAGGGTCTGGCAATTTCTTCCTACGTTTGACATAAGGAAAGTTTGCTCCTGCAGATCTAATAGCAGGATCAATACTACCATCATCCTCAAAGGCATAGAGTTCATCATCTCCGGATGAAAATGAAGATGTCCTGAAATCAGACCCATTGCTTTTAAAAGAGCTAGAAGAAAGAAAATCCCTGGTGTCAAAAAAGGTATTGTCTTCTTCATCCGTATCTTCCTCTGCTGCATCTACTCTTTCATTTTCATCGTCAGATTCACTTGCGCTCTCTGTTGTAAGTTCACAGGAAGGTGGACTAAATATGAGTGCAAAAAAGGTTGAATTGATTACACTAAAAGCAGTCATGCAGTTATAATAAATTGCTTCTTCAGACAATCAAGGAAACTGGAAAGAAGTGTAACAAACACGTAAGACAGCATACCACTATACTTATCTTGCCTTGATCTAGATGACACTCCCGCATCTTCTAACTGTCTCTGGCTTTCATCAACGACTGTATTCTCCAGATCCACCTTTTCTGTCTACAAAAGTTTTTATAAACCATAATTTAGCCAATTAACTGGATGACCACAAGTAATCAGCAGTCAGATTCCTTTGTCCTAGCCAGCAACTTCCTTAAGTAAATATTTTTTACAAGCTCAATTCCCGACAGAGTAAACAAAAACATAATACAGAAAAACTAAAAATCATATCCAACAAAGATGATTTAAAATATTTATATTTTGATGATGTCATAAAGCAAGAGGCCAAACAAGAATAAACAATGGGCAAAGTAGCAGAAGAGAACTGTTGACAGAAATTTGGCATATGAGTTAATTAGCCCTACTACAATAAGCAATCATTATTTTTAAGAAAAAGCAAGAAACAAAAAGAAAGAAGACGAAAAGATATACAATTGGAACCAAATATAACATCCCAATACCATTGAAGCAACTTCATAAAATGGCGATAGTTGTAGAAACAAATTACCATAAGTCACTCCGGGAATAATCACCATTCTGAAGGATTAGAATTCAACACACCATATCATATCCAAGAAATAAAAGGAATTTACTTCCCAAATTGTTAAATGATTTGGAGTTTTGGTAAGAGACTCAGATAGTATACAAAATCCAGTGGATAGCAGCTATTCTACACAGCACACTTAACACGCACCACCCAGTAACAAGGTTACAGAACATAGTTATAAATCTAACAGGCATTCAGGAATCTTGACAAAACAAAATAAGATTCCATATATTGGATTTCAAAAGGCTTTAACTGTATACCTCTAACTGTCGTAGTGTGTCTGTCAAGAGCCAATACTTCTGCCTCAGTATCATCAATTGATTCTGCAGGGATGCAAACTCATTCCTCATGATTTCTTCACTATCTTGAATAGCAGCCTCGCTCAATCCTTCCTCTAATAATCTCTGCCTCAACCTGT
This sequence comes from Andrographis paniculata, assembly GCF_009805555.1. Classification (NCBI taxonomy): domain Eukaryota; kingdom Viridiplantae; phylum Streptophyta; class Magnoliopsida; order Lamiales; family Acanthaceae; genus Andrographis; species Andrographis paniculata. Next base: position 2,483,129 of record NW_026137607.1, on the reverse strand, counting down.
CTGTTGAAACAGCTAAATTGTCCATGTTGGCCATTAACTCACTGTTGGACATCCTTGGGAACATGTCTTTCACAGTTTGCAAAGCTTCCATCCATGCCATTCTGTCCTCTCTGCTCTCAGCTCTCAAATGAAGTCTCTTTGTACCAGTGAAGATTGAGAATCTCTTATCATCTGACCGGCTCTCGCGAATGGATGACACCTGCATAAAACTTTCAATTGTAAATAGCTAATGCAAAATACAATACTTCAAAATAAAATACAATAAAGAACCCCACTATATCGTGTAACCATCAATATTATGTTGAATTTGTTGTAGTAGATATCATACTTCTCATTGTCAAAATACCTTAAAGCTCTCAAAAGAGATAATAAAATAAAAGGATGAATATCATTTCAAGAAAAGATAACCAATAAGGGTTGTTTGCTGAAAGGGGATTACTAATAATCATTGTAGAATTCTTCATAGTACACAAGTACTAAAAGTAAATTGTCAAATTCTTCCATTAACATAATGCATTATGAGCTTAAACGGATTTTAAATCAAAAATGAAATCTTCAATTCATAACCTCAAGTTCCAAACAACACTCCCAGAGCTAATCTTTGGACTAGAACCAAAAAGTAACATATAATCCGAAACAAATATATTTCTAAAGTCTCTCTATTTTCATAGAATACGAAATCTAAACCCTAGTGATTTGGCAAGTAAAAAACCACACAAGCACACATATTGCGTATACAGTGCAATCGGAAGAAAGGGAACCTTTAGATGAACTTCACCAACGGGCTTCCGGCTTCTCAAGGATGAACCACTGCTTCCATTCCTGTGATGGTGATGATGATGGTGGTGGTGGTGGTGGTGGTGGTGGTGACGGGACAGTCGCCGCATGGATTCTTCCCCTATCACTCTGGTTCCTTTCTCAGTGACCTGATTAACCATAATTTTATCCGGACCATGGATCTTATAATAACTCAACACTCCATCTTGCAAAACAAACCATCTAGGTCTCCAACCCTTGCCATAATTGACCCATTTATACAGAACTCCAGATATACCATTCCCCACGATATCATTAATCTTCAACTCGCGGCTGTTATAGTTATGATTGTGATTGTTGCTGTTAATCGGAGCACCGCCACCGGAGACACAATCAGAAGCTGAATCGCGTGCCGAACCAACCCTAGAGATCGCGGAATTCTGACTCCTGCTGAGCGGATCGGACATCGAAACTGGCGGCATGTCGTAGCTTCTATTCATAGTCATCGGCGTCGTGCCGCAACAGAAGGGATGCATAGCATAGCAATTACAATAAGATTCAACACAAGCCGCATCGATTTTTACCAACAACCAATAAACGGCCGCCGATCGATCATGCTCACATCGACCAAGGATTGGAATCCAGCAGAACCAATCTGCCGACAGTGGATGATAAAGATGCGGATTCCGATGGAATTTGCGATGTGATTTGTGGCAGAAGCCGGCGGTTATCGCGACGGGTGGGCACAGGATTTGGAGCAACGTGGCAATGGCAGCCGAAGCCAATCACCAAACACAATTTACAAATACTGACACCCCAGCGAGAGAGAAACTTTATTAAGCTCTTCTTCTTTCCTCTCTTTCTTCTACCCTGCGATCGCCACTTGACCCACCCGACCCGATTCGTCTGATAGACCTATCCGAATTAGTTGCAGGGCTGACTCAAGTAAAAATATGCTTGCTTAGCACTGTCATAATACTCGTCAATTCCTAAAGCAATTTATTCGTTTTTTTTAAAGTTTATGTTAATTTACTCTTCATATAATTTTAAAATACACTTATAATTATACATTAGTTCGCCCGATGCAAAATTTAAATAAATTATTTAAAAATAATATTATTTTCATTCTGTCAAATTAATCTATCTTTATTTTCTTAGCTGTCCACGAATTTTAGTAAATAATAATTAAATTTAAAAATTTAATAACAATTATATTACTAATAACAATGTCAATGATAATTTAGATTATTCTTATTCGGTTTAAAAATTTTGTGTTGCATGTTATTTAATTCTCATGTACTATCCAATCAACCTTATGAATTGAGAAAATAAAATATTCCACCAAATTACGTATTTTTCTATTTCTTTATTAGACTCTTACTGTTACATTCGCATCATAAGTTGTATATTACATATAATTATGATAAAAACTAAAATATGAAGATATATATCAGATTTATTCTTTTAAAAATTTAAATTTAAATCAACATTATTCATTTAGCTGCACCATTTCAATAAATATAAATTATTTTTTTTTTACAAAATATCAATCAAAATACTATTTAAATAAAATTTCAAATTTTATTTCAAATCAATTTCAAACCATAACCAAATAAATATTTATTATCTTAAAAATATTTAAATTAAATTGTTGCAATACATACATACTACATTTGTGAAGTAAGTTTCACATCATTTTTTTACAAGTTTTTTATATATTTTTCAATTGTCCGTCCTATACATGATATTATTAGTTTTTTTTTTACAAAAATATTTTACTATATGATAATAAATAATATAAAAACCTATTATAATTATAAATACCTATTATAATTACATTGTGTTTTGTTCTTTTTATATTTATATTTTATTTTTTGAATAAAACAGTTATTGGATGTGGTGTTTTATATGCAATATATATTTATATAAAATTATAAGATTGTATGAGATTAAAAAAAAAAAAAAAAAAAACTCAAGTCTTGTATTTAGTTTTTGTTAAAAATATGACTATTTTGAATTAATTTTGTTTAAAGCAATTACACCAATAAACTAAATCAAATTGCAAAATTTTCTTTTTAATTGATAATATTAATTATATAATAGTAGTATTTTTAATTATAATATTTAAAGTGACTAACATATAAAATTCAACTCAATATTCACATAACATAAGCACAAAATAGATAATACATGATTCCACCGAAGTTTAGCAAAGGATTTTTGCCATATGTTTTATTTTAATTAGAAGACATGACATATAGGTAATATATATTAGATTGTATATAAATTATTTTATCGATTTATAATAAATATATTATTATATTTTAAATTTATAAAATTTTATATTCTACAAAATGATATCAGGATATGTTTTATTAATTTAAATTTTAAAATATATAAATACACATATTATTTAATTTTATTAAACAATTCAATATTAACAAAATAATATAATTTATTGAATAAAATAAAATTATATATTTTAACCCAATTAAATAATATAAAATTTATTAAAAAATAAAATATATTTAATATAAATAAATAAATTAAATAATAGTAAATAATAGTATAATTTTTTGTTTCCATAAATTTTTTATAAAAAAGTATCCATTTCCTTTGTTAGTAACTGTACTATCTACCTAACATTACAAATACCCTTACAACTTACAATATATTACACAAATGTCATTACTTTTATATCATACATACTAATAAGGTTATTTTAGTCATTTCTACTTTATTCCTACTATATCCCAATATAATACTAATATTTCTAAAACTACGTGCAAAAAGTAAATGGATTCTGGGACAGAGGGAGTAATAATAATATAATTAATTAATGACAAAATAAAAATATAATCAAAAAAATAATATATGTGTACATATATTGTTACATACAAAATTTATAATTAGAGTAAGTGGCCAGAATAGGAGGAGATGTGGGCCTGTCACTGAGCCCATCAGGCGGCTAAGGGGTTTTTCAAGGCAGTCGGTCGGCCTGCAGTCTGTCTAAAGTATGCTGGGCGGTTGAGTAGTCGTTCGGGACCAGCCGTTCAAAAAGGAGGTAAGGTACCCAGAGGCGGTCGGTCGAGCCAGTTGGATTCTATAACTTGTGGGAGCGGTTGGCGAGACGGGTAAGACACATGTCAATGGAGGAGAAATTGGTGGGCGGTTGATAGCAGTTGCTGTAACCGACCAGACAACTGTTCAAAACGTTTCTTTAGGGAATATTTAAGGATTTGGGTCTATTCTGGGAAGGGCATCTTCAATTCTCAGAAAAAGCAAAAATTAATTGCAAATTTTCTTTTGGGGGTTACCTTTTATTTTTCATATATTTGACTGCTTTATGCTACAAATAAATTCTCCTTTCAAATTCGATAGTATTTTCGAATTTTATTTTGTTTGTTGGAAAAATCAAACAACAAATTGGCGACCACAGTGGGAGAGAAAGCAAGATAGCTAATCCTACTTCCAATAATGACTTTATACGTTTACATTCCGGGTGAATTATCAGTAGAAATACAATAGCAGGCACCCAATCTCAGAACAATACCACCGGTGTCGGAGTTTCTGCAACGACATCAAATCCAACCACAGTTGTTTCTACTACAGGAGGGACATCTCAAGTGCAACCTGAATGGTTGACTTATGTTCAGCAATTGAACAATCAACAGATGACTACCATACAAACAATGCTGCACGATCAACAAAATTTAATGCAGAACATGTTGGATCAGACGTTGTCCAAAGTCACACTACATTCAAACACGCCTCCAACCTTGTCACCTTCTCGCTTTCAGGCAACTTTTCCAGGATCAGTGTTTGCAGGGCCATCATACGTTGATAGTACATTACCAAGCGTCACAACTTTCAACCGAACAAATAGGGAGAAGACTCATGTAACTTTCCTAAATAATATTCCTTTGGGACCAAGAGTTGATAATACTCAACCAAATATCGTAAGGGAAGACAGACAAGGGGGACATATGCATGATCCTATTCATAGCCCTAATCATCAACATTCTCGTTTGGATCCTGAAGAAATTGCGCATGTTTTGAGGATTCATTTCGGTTTGAATCCTCATGTGGCCAACCGCCTTGCCTATCAGAGACCTTTTTAATCATCAACAATTATCCGCTCCCAAGGAATTATCAACCACCCGACTTTCATGGTTTCTCAGGAGAAGTTGGATCCTTCACCATAGAGCACGTGGGTCGTTTTACAGCGCAGTTAGGAGAAGTCGGTAATAACCCTTTTTATAAATTGCAACTATGTGGTTTGTCAACTTACCACCTGGACAAATACAAACCTGGGAAGGTTTAGAGATGACATTTCATGCTAGATTTTCTTCAACCCTTTACCAACTGTTTCTCTTACCGATTTGTTGGAAATGAAACAATGTTCAGAAGAGTCAGCCTCGCAGTTTATCAAAATGGTACGATTGATGAAACGACGATGTCCTACAATAATCAATGAAAAAGAGATGACCAATTTAGTGGTCCGCAATATGCATGTTCGCCTGAGAGAGGCACTCACTGCACATGACGTAGAAGATTTGGCAAGTTTGGCATCCAAGGCTGGACGTTTAGAATCTATCTTCAGAAAAAAAGATCAAAATTTTAGGCGTAATAAAGTTCAACATATGACTAGTATAGAAACATAAACATATAGCCCTGATTTTGATCAAACAGAAGAAATGGCTACCGAAATCATCTGTGGAAAGCCTTATGTGTGCTCCAAATTAAAGCCATTGCCAGGAACTGAAGGAAGAGATCAACCCGCATTCGACAGTTCAAAGACTGACGAAATATTTGATATTCTGTTGACAGATGGCCAGATCCGAATTCCAAAAGGGCAAAGATTGGCTACTAAAGAAGAAATCAAAGGAAGACCATATTGTAAGTGGCATAATTCCTTCACATACAATACAAGCCAATGCACACACTTCCGAAAGGAGATTCAAAAGGCCATCAAGGCAGGACGGCTCAAATATCTTGCTCTGGGTGTAGAACAACAACCTTTTCCAAAAGTAACCACAACAATGGTTGACATACAAGCAAAGCCCAGACCGAGAAGAGTAGATCAATCAAAAAATTGCCAACAAAAAGAAAGATTCAAGATTTATGAAAAGCCAGTGGCAGAAAAATGGGATAACCAAGACGGTTCTTGTGAGGTGGAGCTAAAGGAACAAGTATTGGTCCGAGACCATCCGACTAGAAGGACCGGCCTGGTCGGGGGCAATTGGGTTCAGAATAAACAACCTCTACCAGTTGATATTGACCCTCGATTTCCAGGTATGAATCGTACCCAAATTCGTAATGCTAAACGCAGGTACTCTGCAAGGTACAGGAAAGGAATCCCTTCAACGAGACAGCCGAACGACTTCCAAGTCGCTTCTGATGATCCGGCAAGAGGTCGGTCCATACAGAAGAGGGTTAAAGAAGTATCATATCAAAAAGTTGAAGGTTTCAAACGTCAGTATTGTAAACGGATCAACATCAATCCATCCCTTGAAGAATTTCGTTTAGAATCACTGACATCTCAACTTGGAAACAAGGCGAGAGAAGAATTTCATACAACAGAAGTGGATACAAGATCCGTCAAATCTCGGCTGGGTCCAAGAGTTCCCTGCCGAATGACAGAAGCTCATTGGATTGAAGAAGAACCTTTATGGGCAAGTCTGGTGGATGATTCTATAGAAGAACCAGAATGGGCAAAAATTTCAGATCCTGATTTTCAGTCAGAGGTTCCTCCGATAGTTTTCCCTCTTATCCCAGAAGGTACAACATCCTATTTGAAACCTCTGTATATTAATGCACATATATGCGGGAAACCGATTGCAAAGGTTTTCATAGACAATGGAGCCGTTTTCAATGTTATGTCGTTGAAGACCCTCAAGAAGTTAGGGAAAGGAATTCAAGATTTGTCTCCAATGGATTTCGCCGATGACTAGTTTTACAGGGCAACCGACCAAACCAGAAGATATGATGGTAGCCCCAATTGAAGTTGGACCGAAATAGATTTCTTCCGTGTTTTTGTAGTGGATGCAGACACTACATATTCGATCCTACTTGGGCGAGACTGGATTCATGCATCTCAATGTGTACCATCATCACTACATCAGTAATTAATGTTCTGGGAGGGCAATCAAGTCTTTAAAATGGAAGCAAATGACAACCCTTTTGGTGCATCGGAGAAGGTTGAAGAATCAGTATTTTATTTCAGTCACCTACTGATGACGGCAAAAAATGTGTTTGTTTTTACACAATTCACATGGAATTTATAATCGAAAAATCAGTGAGTGGAAATTTATAGAAAATGATCAGATATAGTAATTTTTGTGGTTGTAGACCCTGAGTAGTCATCACAATTATTTATACTCTTTTTACTGGTGAGTTTCCAGGTCGAACACAAGGATTTTAAGTCATGAATTTCAACGGTGAAGATCTTGAAAAAGCGATGAGAATGCAGGAAAGGGATCCGCTTACAGCAGATCCGATAACGAGACTATAAAAAGCGGTAAGGAAAGCGATAAAGATGGAATGAGCGGGAGTGAGCGAAGCGAAGGCGAAAGATGAAGTGCCAGCGGTAACCAGATGATCGGGACATGAGCGGAAGCGAGGACCAGATGAACGGGACATGGGTGAGTGGCGGTTACCGAGTGAACGGGACATTAGCGAGCGGCACATTATATGTATATATATATAGATGAACGACCGAAAGTGAAGGAGAGATGTTGTGTCTGAACTGTGCGTTACTAAATGGCTAGATGTCCCTTAAGGCAATGAGCAAGCGATGAAATTGTGTTATCGGAATTATATGTATTTACGGAAGCGGTGAGAAGGAAGTAGTGTAATTATATAAACTGAATATAAAGAATTCATAACACTGGAATTTTTGACCTTAAGGAATTTACAATAAGACTTCAATGACACCCAGATTCAAGATATTATAAGAAAGAAACCATACTGTCACTAGGAATCTCTGCGACCTAATAGACCACCATTAATTTTCCCGAAATCTGCCTCATTAGTGGCTTTACCCTTCTGTTACCTCTTTTTAATCAAAATTGAATTCAGAACAGCAGTTAAGCAGGTCGACAAGGCTTCCGCGTACTTAACTACATTGAACTACCTTGAGACCGCTTTTGGCGCATAACAAGGCTCAAATAATCAATTCTTCTTTAGCTCTAAACCAGTGAAATGGAATTCTCTAATTTCGAACTTTATATAAGTGTGTAAAAATGGTGGAAGAATTTAGGATAAAGAACTGAATGATATTTTATTATCTACTACGAAAGCGTGAAAAGACTGACACTATAAAACTGTAAATGAAAGCAGTAATCTAATCTAAGAAAGCTGTAAAGACTTGGCCAAGGGAGAAGGAGAACTTCTACTCCCTTGGCCATTCCTGTGGAGAACTCCCTTACAGGGTTGGAGCTCTCGAAAATAGGAAGACGACTTGCTGCGTAGTACTTGCTAAGAGTGTTTAAAAATCGAAGTATCGATCTTTTTTACATACAGATATCTGGCCCTATTTATAGTAGGTGAAACGGGACAGTTGCAATCAGTTGTTGGGCAGCTCCAACCGCTGGGCAGTTAGGCGGTTTCTGTTAGTTATTTTGTTGAGGCAGTTGCTGGCCATAACTCCCAGGGCGCTTGCTTTGATTGCCTTGAACTGTAGGGGCGCAGATCTTCCTCGCTTGCCGAAGTGCTGGAGGGCATCAGCGCAGCTAGGCTCACTTGTGCTGGCTGGAAATGGAATGGCTGTACCACTGCAGTCGGAACACTTAGTTGGAATCTGATGATAGTTTGCAGCGGTGGGTGTCTGGGTTGTCGCTTGCAAGCGGGAGAGGCTGTCGCTTGCGGGCGGTGAAGGCTGCTGCTTGCCTCTCATGCCTTAGTATTTTCAGGATGTATTCTGGGCGCTTGCGAGCGGAGGTGACTGTCGCTTGTGGCGTCTGCCTTAGCTTTTCTGGCACCAGACTACCGCTTAAAAAGGCAAAAATCGTTAATAATCTCAACAACAAATTCTGGATCATGCAAAGCGATATATATCAATAATGTATGCCATTGATGAATCATTGTGATGGTTTTTATACAAAAATTCGAGTAATACACAGTTTTGTCAAGTTAAGAATATACTCCTATTTGGAGTTATCACATACCCCCAATGTCTCAGGCATTTATGGCTAGTGAATACCCAAGGAAGGGTTATAGATTCACCAGCCAGAATTCAATGTTCTTCTAAAAAGAACAATCCTAATGTATGGCTCATAAGAAAGCCAAACTTATCTTATAATATATCTTTTATGGATAGTACAAATTTGGAAGATTGTAGTTTACTTATTAATCAGTTTTACTTAAATCAGCTTATGGAAAAGGCAGAAAAAACTAAAAAAATGTATGATGTTCATTACCAGGAAGATGAACAATTTCGGTGGCCAGATTTGTTAGAAAAGACAGAACCAGCCTTTTCAGCTCAAGACCCTTTATTGGAATTCAATTTAGGAACCGACTTGGTTCCAAAATAATAAGGATAAGTGGTTATTTGTCTGAGGAGCAACAGGTAATGATACTTGAGGTTATAAAAAACAATATTGATTGTTTAGTTTGGGATTATTCTGAAATGCTTGGTTTGGAAAGAAATCTGATAGAGCATCGGTTGCCTATTAGAGAAGGTTTTAAACCTTATAAACAGCCCCCAACGCGTATAAGTCCTGATTTGATGCCTCAAATCAAAGAGGAAATCCAGAAACTTCTTAAAGTGGGTTTTATTCGGCCTTGCCGATATGCAAAATGGTTCGCAAATATTGTACCAGTGGTTAAAAAGAATGGTAAGATTAGGATATGTATTGATTTCAGGGATCTTACCATAGCCACTCCTAAAGACGAATATGTGATGCCTATGGCCGATATGTTGATTGATTCAGCAGCAGGACATAAAATCCTCAGTCTGATGAATGGTTATGCAAGATATAATTAAATCTTTTTGGCAGAAGAAGATATTCATGAGACAGCGTTTAGGTGTCTAGGAGGTTTAGGTATTTACGAATGGACGGTTATGTCATTCGGTTTAAAGAATGCTGGGGCAACTTATCAAAGGGCCATGAATTCAATCTTTCATGATCTTATTGGCAAATCTATGGAAATATATATTGATGATGTTATCGTCAAATCTTCCAGTTTCGAGGAACACTTGAGAGACCTGAAAGATGCCTTCGAACGAATGAAGAGGTACAAGTTGAAAATGAATCCAACTAAATATGCTTTTGGTATACCAACTGGAAGTTTCTTAGGATTTTTGGTACATGAAAAGGGGAATTGAAATCGATGCCAATAAAGCCAAAGCAATTCTATCTATCCGATCACCCAAAACGGTCAAGGAAGTACAGAGTTTTTTTGGCAAGGTAAATTATCTAAGAAGGTTCATTTCTAATGCTGCAGGAAAGGTCAGACCAATTACTAAATTATTAAAGGGCGGGGCAAACGCTTTTGATTGGGGACCAGATCAGCAGACAGCTTTAGAAGCTATAAAGCAAGCCTTGATTCAACCACCTGTGTTAATGCCTCCCAAGGAAGGTCGGCCCTTCAAACTTTATTTGGCAAATACACATGAAGTGGCCAGCTGCTTACTAGCACAAGATGGTGATGATGGAAAGGAAAGGGCAATTTATTATTTGAGTAAGACCCTCATAGGACCATAAATGAATTACACTATGCCAGAAAAAATGTGTTACTTATTGGTGTTTGCATGCACCAAACTTGAGCATTATATGCTGCCTAGGAGAATAGAGGTTATCTCAAAGGGAGATCTTATCAAATTAATTTTGCAAAGATCTACCATGCAGGGCAGACTTATGAAATGGACCATTAAATTGGCTCATTTTGATTTGCAACATTCTCCATTGAAGGCAGTTATAAAAGCCAAGCAATAGCAGATTTTTTGGCAGACTTTTCGAGGGATAATCAAGAGCAGATCGGATGCATATCTTATGTGAGTACCCGAAATTGGTTAATGTTTTTTTATGGTTCTACTTCTAGAAATAGATCAGGTGCATGGGTCTTATTGAAAGGACCAGATGGCCAAAAGATCAAATTACAACTGCAATTAGAAGCCATGACCCATAATTCGGCAGAATATGAGGTTTTAATCTTGGGGTTGGAAGCCTTAATAGCCAGGAATGTTCATTCGATGGTCATAAGAGGAGATTCTCAATTGGTAATCAATCAGGTAACCAAACAATATGTTTGCAATTATCCTCATCTACGCAGATACCGGGATATTGTATGTCGTTTTTTATTAATAATCTCAGAGGTGATAATTGAGTTCATCCCTAGGAAGGAAAACCAACTTGCAGATGAGTTAGCTCAAAAAGTTTGTAAAGAAATCCCGAAAGATATTTGTGCGGAGATCGAATCGGAAACAGAATATGGGACCGACTGGAGGACAGAAATTGTCATGTATCTACAAAATCCAAGAGCGAATGTGCCGATAGGGATACGGTTAAAGGCTCTACGATTTCAGTTGATAGAAGAAGTCTTATACAAAAGGACGTTCGACGGATTACTTTTAAGATGTTTAGGGTCTGAACAGGCTTTGGAAGTCATGACAGAAGTACACAGTGGGGTCTGCGGAGCTCATCGAGTAGGTTTGAATATGAGATGGGCTATTCATCGTTTGGGTTTCTTTTGGCCAAAGATTTTCGAAGATTGTATACAATTTGCCAAAGGTTGCCAAGAATGTCAAAAACATGGACAGTTGAATCACTTGCCAGTCACTGAATTGCAAGTTATGGTAAAACCATAGCCTTTCAAGTCTTGGGCCATGGACATCATTGGTAAAATACATCCTCCTTCATCCAAACATCATTGTTTTATTTTGACTGCAACAGACTATTTCACCAAATTGGTCGAGGCGGTTGCTTTAAAAAATGTGAATCAAAAGGGGGTGTCTGATTTTGTGTTAAATCAGATCATTTATAGGTATGGTATTTCTCATTCTATAACCACCGACCAAGGTCTGGTTTTCACTGGGGAGAAATTTCTAAGCTTCTTGGCAGAGTTTGGTATTCGGATAAACCATTCTTCGCCTTATTATCCCCAAGCTAATGGGCAAGCAGAGGCAGCCAATAAGATTATTATTGGAATTATAAAGAAGATGGTTGAGGGGAATCCAAAAAAATGGCATTTGCTGTTACCTCAGGCCTTATGGGCACACAGGAATAGCAGAAGTTCGGCCACGGGATTCTCACCATATCAACTTACTTTTGGGCAAGATGCTGTGTTACCAGCCGAAATTCAGGTATCATCTGGACGTATAAGTTTTACTACTTGAAAGTTTACTGAAGAATATCAACAAGTTATGTTCAGCAGTTGGAGAGTCTGGATGTCAACCGACTCCATGCAATCGATCAGATTGTGAAACAGAATGAACTCAGGGCAAAGTCTTATGGAAAGAAAGTCCTTTATAAGACTTTCCAATAAGGAGATTTGGTTTGGAAGACCATTCTTCCTACATACAAGAAGATTGATCAATTAGGAAAGTGGTCTCCGAATTGGGAAGGGCCATTTATTATTCAAAAGGAGATTGAAAATTGTGCCTTTATTATAGTGAATCAAGAGGGTAAAAGAGTACATGATTGTATTAATGCTAGATATCTGAAGAGGTATTTCCTGCCTTTTCAGATAAGAAGAATGCATAAAACAAGATTTTTTATTCAGAACCCAAACATAAGGTGTTCGGACCCAAAATGGGGTTTATTCATTATCAGACATTGATATGTGCGGGGGACCTCCTTCTTCCGAGTCAGAATCTTCATCCCAGTGATTAGAAATTAATTCTGGTTCCTCATCAAGAAGGTCTTCTAAATCAGGTCGGTATCGTTCCCATTGATTTTACATTTCTTCTAAGTCATGATTAGTAGAGCTTTCATGTCTGTTATGGCCTGTCGTTCACGATCAACAAGAGTGCGTAGTCTTGAAAAGACTGTGCGCTGATTGGAAAATATATGATCCCAACCAAGGTCTGGAAGTATGGCTGTCACGTGATGTTCAATCAAGTCCATATGGTGATCAATATCATGAAGGCGGCTTAGGATATCACGAAGAGTTTCATATCCTCCCAGAACGTTTTCCATCAGGCGAATAAAACGATGAATGGTCTTTCTTCCTCGTTGGGAAAATCTGAATTTGAAATCCAGTTGCTTGAGTATGTGTAACAAGTCTTCAGCATAGCCACCGACGGGATGGTTACCCACAAAGAAGGGTTGAATGACACCTTCCCAGTTTTTTGAAGGAACATGGGGTCGATTGTGTGACATTTTGATTAATACCTCAGGTATGTCCCAATTTTAGGTTCTTTTCGAAGTTTGTTTGCTTTATCACAAAGGGAAATGATTTTTATAAGGGAAGTAAGTTTGATTTGGTCCCTGGAGATTCGGAGTACAGAAAGTGATCCTTGTCGATAGGAGAAACAAAAAGTGTTTACTAAGTAAGAATTTACAAAAATTTACAAAAGGACCCCCAGGACAGTTTTGATTTGGGACCATTTATCTTCGGCCCTGGACAGCCGTCGGTTGTCAGCAGCCGCCTGATATCTTCTGATAGATTGAGACCGGGTTTGAATCTTTAATTCTTAATCTAAGTCGGCCTCATTCTTCTTGTATCGCTCAATTAGGCGCTGTTCGTCGGCGACGTGACCCTCCAGGATGGACTGTTCTTGACAAGCGCCCTAAATTCTGCCTCCTTCTTCTGGATCGACTCATCTATTTGAGTCTTGACGCTGAGGAGTTCTTCTAACCGTCCAGTAGCTTGCTGAAGGGATTCCCTGGTTTTGGCCAATGAAGTTTCCAAACTTATTTGACCCACACTTGGCTGGGATGGTTCGGCTGATAGGAGTCGGACGAGTAAGATGTCGTTTCGAAGTTCAGTCAATCTCTCCATCAGCCGATGTAGAATTGGGGCGGCCGCCGATTCCGAAGGACTTTGAAATAAAAGGCCACCAACCGCCTGAAAAAGACTTTCCAGAAAATCTGACCCCAAGTCGGGGAAAGGTCGGTTGACGGCCTGGGCAAAGATGGCCTGAATATCCGCCGGAATCGGAATGGCTGATAGAGGGGCTAAATCAAGATGTCCCTAAGAGAAAGTTCAAATGTTTAGATTTCATGGAGAGAATATATTAAAGATCACTTATTGGATTTTTTTACTTACTTCCGGGCGGACCGTGGTTATGGAGGGCGCAAGGAGCGTTGTCGGTTGGGGAGGACGGGCAGCGGGCACCGCAATAGCCGACTCTTCGGCTGCTGCGAAAGGTCGCTATGGTGCTGACCTGGGCCCCTAAAAGTTGAAGTATGAAGTATTTAATATTTTTTGAAATTGGTTCTTAGTAATGAAAGGGGAGCCTGAAATTTCTACCAGGTTAACAGAAGTCTCCGAATCAGAAGAGGAAATCTTTTCTATTTCCTGCAAGGGACCTCTTGGTTGGGCGGCCGCAGGTGGTTCTACAGCCCGTCCTGCCGCCTCTGGAATAGGTACGGCTGCCCTCGGGATGGCTGCGCTTGGGGCGGCTGCAGCCGGTGCATCAGGTGTGACTTGGACGGCCGCAGCTGCGGACATTTCCAGCAGTTGTGCCGGCCGCACCTAAGACATCTCCAGCAATCGGAGCGGCCGCGATGGGGGCGGCTGCAGCAGAGACGACTGTAGCATGAGCGGCTACCGCAGGAGCGGTTGCAGTTGGGGCGGCTGCAGAAGGTGCGATTGGTTCCTCGCTAAGAAAGGACGAGTCCGAAGCCTCAACTGGCAGTCCGCCCATCTGTGAAGCAGTTGCCTCGCTATCATAAGAGACCCTTGCTACTACCGGTTCAAGTGGTGAAGGCGTCTACAATAAATATGTTAGATACATTTTTCAAGTGTGAATTTTGAAGTTATGAAAATCGAGCGTTAAGGAAATTTACCGGGTCTCTCAGCGGTACTGGCAAGGATTGCCTCCTAGACTCCTAGTCGGGGCCCCTTCCCGACCACTCATCGGCTGAGAGGGAAAGGATTGCCTCTTAGTCAGGTCCTCCTCCCGACTAATCATCGGCAAAACAAGTAATGGTGTATGCGTGTGGATGGGTAGAGCCTGCGATTAAATGACATAGGTCAGTACATGAATTGTTTGAATGTGAGGAAAGTAGTAAACATGAGTTGGTTACTTGAGGCTGGTCAGCTGGTAAGCTTGGTGGTTCGGCCGGGGCTTGGACGGTCGCTGCTGCCGAGGTCGGGCCTGATAGTAAGAGTAATATAAGTTAGAAAGTTAAGGAAATATCATAATAAATCAAGAGTTTTTGAACATACCTAAACGGGGCCGGGTCCTTACGGGCATCCAAACTGATAAGAAGTCCTTCAGAGCCTGCTGGTCTGTTCCAGAGGTAGGGACTGTTTGGATCTGGAAAGCTTTCCTTTTTTTTTTGGGGCGCTTGACCCGGCACCCGAGGCGGCTACTTTTCTTCGGGCGCTAATAGGTCTAGCCGCCCCTAACACCACGGCAGGCTGGGGCAGGAGAACACCCAGCAACCGATCTTTTTCGGGGGCAAGTAGGGCCCAAATGACCGACCACCATTCGCGGAAAGTCTCAGCAGTTTCGGGAGAAGAATGGAAAGGAATATAAGAGTTGAAAGTTATGTAGGTGGTAAGTTGGGAAACATAAGAAGAAATCAACTCAGGGATGACCCGCCCGTACGGACTTTGAGGTATTAGGTGGGGACGGGCGATGGGGCTAGATAAGCCTTGGCAGCAGCCGAATTGGCGTGCTAAAAATTGAGGCTGATAACTAAAAGTATAAAATGATTTTTGGCCTTTTTTATCAAATTTTTTACTAACAAATAAGGACCTGGGTTTAAGGGCAGAATCCCAGGCAAAAGAAAAGGTCGGATGAGGAAGAGGGTCAGGTTCGGCCATGGGTGAAGACACAGGAAAAGGCCAAAAAAGACCAGACGCGTAGCCAACATACCTCCTATATACGTAAAATCGGGAGTTGCTGCGGTTGTCGGCTAGAATAGCGGTTATGATGGGATCGGATGATTGGAGGTTGCCGTGGCCTAGGCAGAGTCGATTAAGGGCTAATCCCAAAGATTTGTCGGGTGTTGGGGAAATAAGAGGACGGCCAAGTTGGAACACGTCATGAAAATAAAGCTGGAACCAAAGTTCCAGGAACCAAAAAGGGCCCGACGCGGCGGTATCTAATTTCTTACTATCCCTATCTACAAGACGGGTACTAAACTTAGAAAGACCTTCAAAAAGATTGGCTAAGAAAAGGGTGCCAAGCGAAAAGAAACGACCTGATGCTATATAAATAACTAGGTCAAGATGGGAAGAAAGGACGCATTTGGAATGAGAGACTATGACATACCTACAGAGCCAGAAGAGAAGGAAGGCGACATGTTCGCGGTCGGTCACGGGGGTCCCTCTAAGAATAAATCATAAACCATACCTACAACCTTTCGTCGACCGGGGAGCCTGAATCTTGGTTATAGCTCATGCGCAAAATTTATGAATCTCTTTCCTTCAACTGCTCGGAATGATACTTCATCACTAACCACATATTCAACAAGCTTCAATGCACACCTTTTTTGAAAAAAAAAAAAAAAAGAAAATTGTTACTATTTGCAATGAAAATTTCAATAATAATAATAAAAAAGGTTACTATATTCAATAAGGAAAAGAGGTTCAATACACACCTTTTTTTATTGAAGAAGTACCAAACTAATGAATTTCCTTGTCCAATTCTAGAGACTCATTTGTTTATGAATCTCTTTCCTTCAACTGCTCGGAATGATACTTCATCACTAACCACATATTCAACAAGCTTCAATGCACACCTTTTTTGAAAAAAAAAAAAAAAAAGAAAATTGTTACTATTTGCAATGAAAATTTCAATAATAATAATAAAAAAGGTTACTATATTCAATAAGGAAAAAAGGTTCAATACACACCTTTTTTTACTGAAGAAGTACCAAACTAATGAATTTCCTTGTCCAATTCCTAGAGACTCATTTGTCAAAATACATTATTTTTCTTCCTTTCCAATTCCTTCGTACAGTGAACTTATCTTACATCTTCTCACCAAATGATTTTTCAACCTACTTGTACTTTCATGAGTAGTAGGAATCTTAACTTTACAATATTTGCAAATACCGATCGATTGCTTGCTTTTATTGCTTAATGTCCGAACTCCTGTTTCACAATGCAACCAATATACACTCATTTGTTTAGGAGCTACTGGGGATTTTGTTAAATCTTCTCGTGCTCGCTTACGTCTTGAGTACTTACCAGCATCTCACTATTTAGAGTTTACAAAGAACCTGAAGATTCAGACTCCATTCTGAGAAAAAAAATAGTTATTTTATTACATGAAAAAAAAGATATTTGGGGGAATAATAATTATATTAAGAAGTCTCAATCAGAAAATAATAACAAGATCAAAAACCACCGGCAACCCTTAAATTTTCACAAGAAATGATAAGAACTTCCTAAATCACTTTTCATCGGAGACCAACTACGTTTCTTTATTCTATCACATTCATATACATATATTTGTAAGTATAACGAAAAATACTTTATTTGAAGGCAAAGTGAAAAAAGAAAAAAAGAAAGAAGGATGCAGTACCACACCCAGACTCAGCAGCCCTCTTCTTTCACCTCAGATACACCAACAACAACAAAGCATAATTTTATAACTAATTAAAACCGCTAGTTATATAAGTTATGTTTATCATCCAAAATTTATAACATAAAAAATCAAATTAAAAAAATCCAAACGAAATAAAGAAGTCATATTTAAGGACAAAATTCGTATAAAAAATTAATATGAAACAAAACTTTTAAACATAAAAAATTAAATTAAAAAATCCAAAAGCAGTACAGAGATCAAATTTAAGAACCAAAATTAGAATAAAAATTCTATATAAAGCAAAATTATAAGTTTATGTATGTAAAATCCTTTTTTTGATTTGCCCTATTGGCTTCCGCTGTCAATTATTTCCTCATTTCTTCTCACTCTTCTCCTCTATATTGTAGAGAGAGAAGAAGAGAAGAGAACAGAAGGGTAGAGATATGATTTCTATGCAGTAAAATATGCAATCTTTTGAGGATTAGGTTTTACCAAAGGATGGCTGACGAGATGGGCGGGTCCGGCGAGGTGGGCGGGCGGCAGACCGACGGTGGCTGGGGGACGGATTTCTGATCAGGAACGTCGACTCTTGCGTGAAGGGGAAAGCGGCTGGAGGCTGGAGGTGAACCGCTGAAGAGAATGGAGAAGAAATGAGAGTCATGTAATAAATTAGAGTTACCTGGGTTAAGATTTTTTTAAAATAAAAAAAAAAAAAAAAAAAAAAAAAAAAAAATATTTATATTAATAGTTAATTTATGTAATTAATATATTATTAGTGCAGTATAAGACTGAAACTCTAAACGTTCTAAAATTTCGTACCGTTGTCTTACCAAAATTTTCGATAAATTTATTCATTCTCTAATGACACACCATATAGAGATATCGCATGAATTATATTAATAAAATACAAATACAAAACATAATATAATAATAAAGATACAATAAAATATATTTTCTTTTAATTTTGTATAATCACACTATATATTTAATTTATTTATGTAAGAAAATTTACATATTTTATAAAATTTACCATAGTTAAATTTAAATTTAATTGTACTTTTTATACAAATACATAAATAAATTAATTGTATGTTGCTGAAATATTTTTAAAATAAATATATTTTAAGTATTTTAAGATCTAAACTTTAGCGAACCAAAATTAAAGTAAATTATTTGAAAATTAATGTACGCTATATTAATAATTTCTAGAGCAAGAAATTTTGTTATAGACAATTTCTATAGTTATTTTGTATTTATCCATAACATTTGACACTATAATTTGATTTTATCCAAATATAAAATATATTGTTAATAAAATTCTATACAAAATAATAAAAAGAGTAAAAATTATTTTTATTACAAATTTAATAATTTAAAAAATATATATAAAATATTGGGACCTACACCGTCCTCGTAGATATATATATATATATAGATTATTACAAAAGGTAAAATTGCTCATAATTCTCATGTGGCTTCGACATTCAGCATAAAATTTCTCTATACTTTAAAATTTGTTTGACACCTCCTTATACTTAAAAAAATTATTGCATGAAACTCCACTACTATGAAACATTCCTTGTGTGATGATAAGATGATTTTCTATCTATATCTTTTGCATGGTAGAGGAATTTATGCAACATTTTTTAAAGTATAAAAGGGATGATATGCAATTATTTAAGTAAAGTGGAGATTTACATTGTTTTGAAATCACCGAGGAGTTTCATGGAATATTTTTTAAAGTATAAAGGGAAGTCATGCAATTTTTAAAATAAATTGGAAATCTACGCTGAGTTTCGTAACTACAAGGAAGTTATGGACAATTTTGTCTTACAAAAATATCATTATTATTTTTTCAAAAAAAAAAAAAGGTTTATTCTTCTATTATACTCTTCTTTCATCACATATGATTTACTTTTTTTCTGTCACATTATATATGATAATTTTCTATTTTAGTAAATTTATTCTTTTTAAATATATCTAACTGTATACACCCAAACAATTAATTGGGGCTGGCTCAGCGTAGGTGCAGTCCAAGGACATTCGCGGCCCAACATACAATCCAAAATAGCAGACGGACCTTCTGACCCGTCTAGCCCATCGTTCAAAGAGGTCCAGCTCGACTTGGGAGCAGTCCAACGAAGGCAAGAAGGTCAAAGAAGTGATTAGAAAGAGAAAAAAGTGGGATAAGATCTTATTCAAACAAATTCAAAAAAAAAATTATCTATTTAAAGAAGATCCAAGAGAGCAAAAAGGAGACGTCATTCATCATGATTCTTCTTCTTTTTTCATAATTTTTCTCTGTATTTTTTTTTAGATTTTTACAGTTTACTTCCATTAATTCCAATATAATTTTTAGCTTTCGTTCCTATTTTACCTTCTTCTTTCTTCGTAAATTTTTTCGGTTATCGCGAAATAGTCCGGATCCTTTTTTGAGGAGGCCGGGGGAACCCTACAATTAAATCAATTCCGACAGGCTTTTCCGATTAAGCCGTCGGTGGCGATTTTTTTACGACAACAGATTGGCACGCCTAGTGAACACTGACGTCTCGCGACTTTTACATACAACTTCGAGGGAAAATTGATGCCGCTGATGACTGCAGAGATGTTTAAAAACAAAGAAATTGTCGGCGATTCGTCATCGCGCCCTGCACAGCAAGCTGCCCCACGCAACGAGGCTTTCACGGCTGCTGGAAGGCCGGACCATATCATTAATCTTCCAGCCAGCATCCTTCAGGAGCAGATTCGTGAGGAAATTTAGTCATCCATTCATGGATCCACCCTGGATCTATCTCGGTACATTACCAACGTTCTGAAACCCACCATTCAGAACGAGTTTACGATGCTTCTGGAGGAAGAAACTCGAAAAAGCAAGGCCCGGAAGGTCGATTTTAGCCAGTAAGAGATTTGGCCTCCCGCAGGCCTTACAAGCCGCTCTAGCAGACCTCTCAAACACTTAAGTATGGACATGTTACTCTGTTAGGTAGGGTCTGTTAGGTAGAGGTTCTGGATCTGGAGGACCTCCGATTACCATCCAGAAGGTCGGAGAATCTCGGGCGTTGGCTGGGCAGGCCTTCTTTGGGCCTCTTCCAGCCGACGGATTTGGGATGACCTTTGGGTCAATCCCATCAACGCCACATGGGCAAAATAATCCCCTATTTCCTGGAACTACTTTCAGCACCCTAGTTCCCACTCTAGGCTTTCGAAGAAACCCAATGGCTGGACAAGAGACTTCCAATGCATGGGGGCAGGGGTGACAACAATTCCAGCACCTTCCTTTGTCCCTAAGCCTTCTGGAATGACTTGGGAACCAGAGAGATCAATCCCAATACCATTCCGATACACTGGAGGGCAGAGAGCTACTGGGGAAGGTCGATTGCTGCTGGTTCCAGTCTGCAACAAACCTACGAATATCCTGCCAAACCAACCCCCAAAAATACACCATTGCAACAGGTTCCAGTCCTTAGCGAACCTACGGAAGGCCCCCCGAGTTCGTTTCCCACAACAAGGACCTACTCATCAAGCCTTCCCACAGCCGGCGTTACACAATCCGCCGTCCGTTTAGGTAGTTTCCGAACAGCCTGGGGGGCAGGCAGAGATGGTGTTTGATAAATTTTGATTTTGCCATATTTTATAGTTTATATTTATTTAATTATTTATTTATTTTTGGTATTATTTATGTTAAGTTATTCTAATAATTGTATTTATTTCATCTTGTGTGTATAATATTAATTTATTAGTTTTTAAATGTAATTTATAATTATTTTGGTGTATAAATTAAATTAATTGATATGTTTCTTGAATGATATTTATAGGCATTATTTTATGTGCTATTTAAGTATTTAATTTTGGCTAAACTAATTTTATTTAATAAGTATTATTTATTTAAATAAATATTTGCGCGAAAGTCAACAAAAGTCAATGGTCAATGTAAAAAAGTCAATGCACGAAAGTCAAAGTCAACCGCTGCGCGGAATTCAACCGACGGCCGTGCGGAAAGCAAACGAGCACGGAATTTGAGTGGCGGCTGGCGCAGAAAGTGAGCGGCGGCTACAGAAAAGTGAGCGAGACCATAAAGCGATGGAGACCGCGTTGAGAGCGATGACGGCTGCACAAAAGTGGGCGACTGCACGGAAAGCGATGACGGCGCGCTGAAAGCGATGGCGGCCGCTTGGAAAGTGAGCGGCGACTGCACAAAGTGAGCGGGCGCGGAATTCAAGCGGTGGCCGCGCAGAAAGCAAGCGAGCCCGGAATCTAAGCGGCGGCTGGTGCGGAAAGTGAGCAGCGGTTGCATAGGAGTGCACGAGCGAGGAAGGCGAGCGGCGGCTGCATTTATGAGCGCGGAATCTGAATGGTGGCTGGTGCGGACTCCGTGAGCGGCGGCTGTGCGGAATTTGAGCGTCGGCTGTATAGGAGTGTGCGAGCGCGGAAGGCGAGCGGCGGCTGTATTTATGAGCGCGGAAAGCAAGCGACGATTGCAATTACTATCGCTGGTCAGCGGCGGCTGTATTAATTGCCGCTGGTCAGCGGTGCTTTTACTGCGCCGCCGCTAATTTCTGCACAGAATTTCGCTGTATTTATGTCTCCTGCACCTTCAGCTGTTGCATTTACTGCACCCTCTCAGTTCCCTTAATTAAATTTTTGCACTATTTATTAGTCTTTTTTTTTTTTGTTGTTTTGTCTATAATTTTAATTCTAGAACCTTTTAGGAAATAGGTAGTTATTAGTAGTTATATTAGTAGCTATTTTTAGAGGTAGTTAATAGCTATTTTAGAAGTTAGTTATTTATGGTTATTTTTGGAGGTAGTTAGTAGTTATTTTTAGAAGTAGTTATTTATAGGCGGTTGTAACCGCCAAGCTTCTAAAAGCTTTTCCCCCGATAAATATCCCCTCTAATTGTATACATACACACCCATATACACCATATATACATAATCATACACTCCATTTTTCTCGATTTCTTTTTTCCATATTTTTATCTAGTTTAATAATACGAGATTTTCAGTTTTGTGTCGCGAGCAAACTGATTTTCTCCCTATTTTATTTTAATTTCAGCATATTATTTTAGCTAGTAAAATTTCTATCATATTTCTCAACCTCACTTTCACCCAAAAATTTCATGTTCGATTTGAATTGTTCAAGTTGGATTTCGACAAAAAGTTACGGAAGGGCGATAGAAAAATCAACTATTTCAGCCTTGTTTCGTGTCACAAATAGATTCCGGGTAGTTCAACGTAGCTAAGTACGCGGGAGCCTTGTCGACTTGCTTAGTTGCTGTTCTGAATTCGATTCCGATTAAAGAGAGGTATCAAACGGGTAGAGCCACTAGCGGAACGGTTGGAAGAATAATTCATGGGGCATAGGCGGTGGTCTATTGGGACATAGAAATTTCTAGTGACAGTAGAGTTTCTTGCTTATAATGTTCTTCGTCGGGTGTCGGTGAAGCCTCATTGTAAATCCCCTAGGGTCGAGTACCAACCAAGTCGAGAATCGGCTTAAGCGAGCAAATGCGATCACGCTCATTCCTCTGAACCACCCCACAATTATACATATATTTTTCGCTATCACGCCATCGTCATCCCGCTCATTTCATCCATGGAAATCTAGCCATTAAAGAACGCAAAAGTCAGACACAAACGCCTCGCTTTATCCTTTTCAAGATACGTATATTTTATCGTTTTTTAGTTAGATTTAATTTTTGCAATTTATCTTTTCAGTTTCTTCGATTGCATTAACTCATTGCATTTTTTTTATAACTAAACATAGGATATTCGCATATTCCCTGAGTTCGACCCGGACACTCACCGGTTAAAGAGATTTTTTATTTTTGACGAAGTTCTTGGAGTTACTACACAAACACGCACGACACTATTTTCATTTTATACATATATCATTATTTTTTATCTTAAAAGATATTTTTAAATCTCTCAAAAATCTTTGATCAGTGCCGCTGCCACATCCCATCATAAATCCACAGGTAATCAAATATACGATTCATAGGATATATGGCGATCAGAAAAGCAAGGATTCAGTCGAGCAGTTCTTGAAACAATTCATGAGCACAGAAACTAGATCCCATGTTCGTGTACCAGAGGACCAGGTGGTGAATATGGCAACAAATAACATGACGCACCAGCTGCGGGACAGTCTGGCTCGCCAAGAGTGTCACGACTTTTGGCAGCCGATGTCCAAAGTTTTGAAGGTCGAACAACCCTTGAAAGAAGCTCAAACGGCCCAAAATCAGAAGTTTCAGAGTAGAATCATTGCGTGTTTGCCCAAGAAGGGTCTTCCGAGGTCGACGAGGAGCAAGAGAAGACCTTCTTGGCTGAAATTTTGCAGAGGAAGGCATATACATGCCCGGCTCTTAAGCCGCCTCAACGGAATGAGGTGAATCCGAAGGTATCCTACTCATTCGACATCACATAGACGGAGATGATTTTCGATTACTTGCTGAAAGACAACCAGCTCCACCATAAAGAAGGTCACAAAATGCCTACCGAAGATGAACTAAATGGAAAATTATTTTGTATGTGGCATGGAGTATATGACCATCAGGTTGGGAACTGCATTTCCTTCCGAAATGAGGTCCAGAAAGCCATCAAAGAAGACCACCTCAAGCTGGCCCAAAAACTTGATATGAAAATAGACA
This sequence comes from Andrographis paniculata, assembly GCF_009805555.1. Classification (NCBI taxonomy): domain Eukaryota; kingdom Viridiplantae; phylum Streptophyta; class Magnoliopsida; order Lamiales; family Acanthaceae; genus Andrographis; species Andrographis paniculata. The sequence goes on along the minus strand of NW_026137607.1, from coordinate 2,459,073 downwards.
CGGAGCCATTCCCCATGCCGATAAACGTTGTCGGAGTACGTCCTGCTAGGTCCAGAAAGATAAATTCGGGGTTTGGAGCAGATGGTAGAAGAGCAGGCCCTAAAAAACCAGTGTTTGAAAAGCTTGGAAGGTCGATCAAACCTTCGAGAAGAAGTTTGGTGTGGGACAGACTTTTCCCCACGAATACGATCGCGGAAGTAAGCTTTGAAAAGGGAGGCGAGGTTTGGCGAGTAACCTCTATAGATCAGGTGGTAATCACACCCTATCAGACCCGCCATCCTAGGAAGGCTCCAGATGACGGGAGCTGGACAAGGAACCGGAAGGAGCATATTATGCGACCTCCTATTAGGACTCAAAATGCAGCGACAACGCTTGGCCGCTCACCTTTTCCAAGAGAACTAGGCTGGGGGGCAGCAGACTGATGACCACGAAGGTTAGGCAGAAGGGCAGCAGGACCAGGGCTCAGAAAGAGCTGTCGCTGGAAGGCCGAAGCTTAGTCGAAAGGACCTTTGTCACCAGCTTCAGGCCCGAAAGGAATGGAGACCAAAAGGAGTTCTTGCAAGGGTTGAACACCCTAACGAACCTCACTTTACTGTGACACTCGGGGAATACCAGATTCCGGAAGGTAAACCGATGATCAGTGCCCTCGATTGCAATGAGGCAACGGATGATAGCTTGGACATTATTGCCTCTGACCTCGAACGAGCTTCCCGCTGTGAAGGAGATCTCAAGGTCAACATAATAGGGGTGCTACCTTGGGAATTTGAAGCCCCTCAGGTCCAATCCGATCATCTTCAGAGGGATGTGATGTTGGAAGGAGCTGGTCCATTATATTGGGTAGATCAGGATTCCCATATTCCGAAAGAAGGACCGGAACCAGTAATTTTTTTCAGAAGTTGGCGAACGAAAATACGCGCCACTTGAAACCCTTATTCCTTACAGTACATTTTGATAGATGGACGATCAACAAGGTTCTAGTCGATCAAGGAGCTTTTGTCAATGTTATGACCTTGTCTACTATAAGAAAAAATCAATAAAAACATAAAAGATCTCGTCCCGACAACCATGCGAATGACCGACTTCACCAGAAATGCGCATACGGCAGCATGCGTGTTTGTGGAGAAATTGAAGGTCGGAACAAAGACGGACCAGATGGTTTTTTTCGTCAGCGAAGAAAAACCAACTTATTCAGCCATTCTCGGGAAGGACCGGATCCACACTACCCAGTGCGTCCCTTCGACATTGCACTAAAAAGTTATATTTTGGAACAGAGACCAAATCGAGACGGTAGAGGCCGAGGTTGATCCAGCCATGGAGGTGCATTCCGCAAAGGTTGTTTATTATTCCCTCTATGTACACTCATTGTCCATGATGCTAAAGGACGCTGGAATGAGGAAAAAATACAATCTAACCATAAAGGGGCTTGAAATCAAAGTCGAGGCTGACGCACGGCCTAATGACTCAGGTATTTATCATGTCTCACATCCTAATTTTACAGGATTTGGAGGCGAGAGCAGGCAGGTCCGACTGTACGTTTATATGGGCTGGAAATCATGCTGCCCAACCTCTTGACGGACAGACGAGAAATTCCTCTCAGCCGCCTAATTACAATCAAGACGAAGAGGATGTTCATTCACCGATTCGAAGAGTTACTCCACCTTTCGAAGCGCAGGACCCGTTAGAGGAGATTAACCTAAGGGATAAGGCAACCCCTCAGACGAAACGGGTCAGCGCCTTGCTGGATGTCGAGAGGAAAGAGCGAATGGTTGCTTTGATCTGGGAATTCGAAGATTGCTTTGTATCGGATTACCATGAGATTCCGGGGTTATCAAGGAACTTAGTCGAACATAGATTACCTACTAAAGCGTCATTTCAGCCGCACAAACATCCCCCTAGGCGTTTCAACCCGGAAATATTGCCGAAAGTGAAAGAGAAGGTCAAAAAGCTCTTTAAAACTAACTTTATTCGAACATGCAGGTAGCTGGAGTGGATTTCCAACATTGTTCCAGTAGTGAAGAAGAACAGAAAGATACGGATATGTTTTGACTCCCGGAATCTCAATTTAACGACACCGAATGACGAATACGTAATGCCCATTGCCGACATGCTCGTGGATTCTACGGCCACATACGAGATCCTTTCTTTTATAGATGACTACTCTAGCTATAATCAAATAAATTTGGCCGAGGAGGATGCCCATAAAATAGCTTTCTGCTGCCCCGGAGCAATCAAAATCTTCGAATGGATAGTAATGTCCTTCGGCCTCAAGAATGCCGAATCGACCTTCCGAAAGCACGTCAGGCCTCAAACCTTCCAGGAAGATGAAAGGATCTGGAAGGCCGTCCTTCTGGAAGGCCCAAAAGATACGAAGATCGGGAAATGGTCCCCCGCATGGGGAAAGGCTGTTTATCAATCGGCCAAGTTATCTAACGGCGCATATAGATTGATGGAGCCTGAAGAGGAGGATCTAAGACGTTTATCAATGGAAAACATCTTAAAAGATTTTATCCTTCTCCTTGACAGCTAAAAAAAAGGCATGGTCAGTCGGTCGTCGAATGTGATCTTGCGGAATGAGGAAAAATAGATGGACAAGCCAAGTAACTTTTAACAAAATTATCCGGACAACAAGTTAACTTTTGTCCAGATAATTTTGTGGAGGGCATTTGTATACATCCAAACAATTAATTGGGGTCGGCTCAGCGTAGGTGCAGTCCAAGGACATTCGCGGCCTAACATAAGGCCCAAAATAGCAGACGGTCAAGACCTTCTGACCCGTCTAGTCCATCATTCAAGGAGGTCCAGCTCGACTTGGAAGCAGTCCAACGGAGGCAAGAAAGTCAAAGAAGTGGTTAGAAAGTTATTGGAGCTGTTGGAGAAAAAAGTGGGATAAGATTTTATTTAAACAAATTCAAAAAAAATTATCTATTTAAAGAAGATCCAAGAGAGCAAAAATGAGACGCCATTCATCATGATTCTTTTCTTTTTTCTTAATTTTTCTCTACATTATTTTCTCTGTATTTTTTTCAGATTTTTACAGTTTACTTCCACTAATTCCAATATAATTTTTAACTTTCCTTCATGTTTTACCTTCTTCTTTCTTCGTCAATTTTTTTTATTATCGCGAGATAGCCCGGATCCTTTCTTGAGGAGGCCGGAGAACCCAACGATTAAATCAGTTCTAACAGGCTGACGACTTTTTGACGACAACACTAACAAATATAAATTAATTTAGTTAAATTTTTAACTTTTTATAAATATGTTAATTGCTAGTTGTTTAGCTTCATCACAAGTTCGCATAAGGAAGGAATCTGAAGTTATGCACTTTCATTCCCAACATATATTTTATAGTAAAAAAATATATTAATGTGCTATTTTTTCAAAACAAAATAATTATTATTTAATAGTAGCAGAATTTCAAAAGAAATATATTTACATTAAAAGGGAGCCTAAATTCTAAAGCCACGCTTTTAGATAGTAAACAATATATTGGTGCAAAAATTGTAGCACAATGCAAAATGGGGGATGAAAACATAAACAAACATCTTTTGTGATTTGGTTACCCTTCACCACACATTACCTAAAAATTGCAAATTATATGTTGTTTCAAATATTTTACAAGGTAATCTCTAACTGACCTCAGTGCCTGACTTTATCACGTCCGACCTTCGTGCCCGATCTTATCATGCCCGATCTATGAGCCCGACCTTATCATATCTAAACCCCGTGCTCGACCTTATCATGTATGAGTCCCGTGCTCGACCTTATCACGCCCGATCTCTGCGCCTGACCTTATTATGTCTGACCTCTGTTTTCTCCCGAGGAAGCCTTTTCCTTAACAGCGCTCGGACTTATATTTGGACTCCTTTTAAAGATCATACTACTATTAACAAACACACTAAACTCTACACCAATCCTTAACCTAATTTAATAGGCCCATTCTCGAAAACCCTATGTATCATTTTTTGTGCTTAACAACTTGCCTCCTCCCGCCCAACTCCTAAACGTCACTCCTTGAACTACGTGAGATGCGACGTTTAGGGGTTTGTAACACAGTGCTATCATTACACTATGTTATGTCACATCGCAGGGTTTATGAAAAACCCTTCTCTTACCCAGCCATACTCACGCCCTCAAATCCCGAATTTTTCCTTTCTCTTCCCAGCGATCAACTTCCAAGAATCCTCTGCTTCTTCGTCTTCTGCAAACTTTTTCTCAAATGGCTAACCAATACGTCCCTGCTCTTCCTTTCGATGGGGCTGATCCATCAGTGCCTTCAGTGGCTTCGAGGGTCCTTACCCATACCGTACGCCCTTACTGCACCACCACCGAAGATGCTGATCGTATGAGATCCGTCATTTCTCAGATTTCTCCGATAATCGTCAATGACGCCGCGTTCAAACTGGAACATATTCTGGATAACATCAGAACTCATCTTACTGATCCAAAAGACGTCTACCGTAAATGGCACGCGAGGCTCCTCCCTCACTTTGAAGAGCAGTGGAAAAAGCAAGGCATCGACAAAGCCATCCTCCTCTCGACTCAGCCCCTTCATCTCCACGACAAGGCCCTATTAGCGATGGCGGCCTTCTGGCATTCTCAAATGGGCGTCTTCTTCCTCCCTTCTGGCCCTATCGGCCCGACCCTGATGGATGTGGTTGTCATTGCCCATTTGCCAATCGTAGGTGATGACCCTGTTCTGGTTTCTTTTGAAGGCCGAGGGCCTCCAACCAACCATGCTGGTTGAGCCCTCGCCAAACTTCCTGAGAAAGAGAGATGCTGGACTAGTTTCGTCAACAAATATTAGGGTAAGGAAGGCACCCCTGTTTCTGAATTGGAACACACAGCATTCCTTCTTTTCTGGCTCTGCAGGTACACTTTCTTCCTTTTGAAATCTCTTTCGTAAATTCGAAGTTGGTTGTTTTGGTTAAATCTCTTTCTTCTTTAGAGATACATCATTCTTTCCCCCTCCAAACTCGTCCTTTCTACCCAGGTCGGTCTAGCTATTCAACTGACCAGCGGCCATTTTTTTCATTGGGAACCCTCTTTTTGGCTAACCTTTTTGAGGGGTTAGCCCGAGTAAGTACCCGCCTGACCGATACTAAGAAGGGGGACACAGCAGCTTCGGGACCATTTTGGTTCCTGAAACTGTGGCTCCGTCTTTATTTCCCGAATGCCTTTTTTGGCCGATTTCCTATCACCCCGAATGCCTACAGGTCTATAGGTTATGCCTTAGCCAGATTAACTCCTAATTCCTCTTACCTCCATCCATCTGATCCCGTCATCGCCCAAATCCTGACGGAGGAATGTAGCAATTCCCGCTTCTATGTGTACGAAACCCTTATAAAATATTCGACCGATCTTTTTTGGCTTCACCCCAACAGATCTTATTCCCAAACTTATCCCGATCCTCTTCCTCATCCGACCTATCCCTTCTCTTGGGACTCCACCATGAAACCCCGATCTCTATTTTCCAGTAAGAGGTCGGACAAGAAAAACAACAAATTATTTTATACTTTTAATTATCAGCCCCAATTTTTGGCCCGATAGTTCGGCTGCTGTCAAGGCCTGCCGGGACCATTAGCCCGACCTCACCTCATACCTTAAAACCAAGACGGGCTCGTGATTCCCGAGCTCATCCCGACCTACCTTTCCTAACTCACCGACTATATCACCTCTAACTCCTATTTGCCTTTCTGCTCAAAACCTTCGGCGGCCGAGGCGTTTCCTGCTTGGTGGTCGGCCACCTGGTCTGTGATTGCTCCTCCGACTGACCAATTGGTTTGGAAACTTGCCCCACCCCCAGTCTTGGCGCTGGGTTCTCCTCGATTGGCCGCTGCCCCGAGAAGAAAAAGGCAGGCGCCTGCCGTAGGCAGATCCGGAGCAAAGAAATAGAAGCAAAAGGCCGTCCCTGTCATTGATAGGTGAGTCATTGAGGATTACCTGGCATCTCTGCCAGTAGATACAAGCGGGATGCCAAAATACTTGAGGAAACAATTTGGTAATCCTCTTTCCCTCCATGCTTCATTTTTCATGTAGGCTTCTCTTAACTTTAATAGCTTCTATTCCAGAGGACCCTTCATTGCCGCCAACCACGGCCTCAACTATCTCTCACCCGACTGAGAATCAACCGATCATGTCTCAACCGACTGCGGCGCAATCACTCATCAATCTGACTTTCTCCCAGTCAACCGCAGTCCCGACCACAAGCCGACCGACTGTTGTCCCGACCATAAACCAACCGACCGCGGTCCCGACCATAAACCAACTGACTGCGCCCCCATCCATAGTCGTTCTAACACTCCTTAAAAAGAGGTTTAGCACTCTACGGCGCTCTTCCATCTCATTTTGCAGTTGCCCCTCGCCAATGACCTGTCGGGGAGAGGACCCGACTGTGAGGCAAGTATCCTCACCAATTTCTGCCCCGACTACCAATCAACCGTCAGCTGCACCAACGACCCCAGTTGAACAAATACCTGCTCAACCAGCCGGTCTTCCAAGAAACCTCCCGATCGCTGGTCAACCGACCATCGCACAATCGACCTCACTACAAGCTAAGGTAAGTATTTCCTAATGTTTTAAGAAAAAGAGAATACTCACTTCAACCAATAATTCTCACTCTCTTACTGTAGGTCCACCGACCGGAGGACTCGGCGGGGAGGCAAGTTTCTCCTATAATTTCGCCTTCACCTGTCTTTCCACCACCACTAGTGACTGATGAGGTCGCGACGATGCCCGACCAACTCGTCGCCTTCCCTGTCCAGGTTGCGGAACCATCACATGTAACTGCCAGGATCTTTCCAAATTATTCTTTTATAAACTTCTAACCCTTGTAAAATATTCCAACTAGGAACCTGATGCAATTGCGGTGGTGCTCGAACCCGACCAGGTCGCAGAATTGCCCGACCCAGTCGTGGCACCACCCGACCAAGCTGCTGCCACGCTACCCGTACAACCAACCGCTCAGCCTATCGGTGAGGTTTCTCCTATTGCTCCTCAACCATTCCAACCGATCCCACCGCCTCACGACATAGAGGAGATTTTCTCCTCGAAGTCAGGCGAGGCTTTAGTCAATTTTTCCCAAAGGGGTTCGGTTAGTGTTCCCTCTCATCCATTTTCTAACTTTCTCCCCTTCTTCCTTGCTTAACTTTCTTCGTTTAGGGGATAGAGCTGGCCGTCGCTCACCGTCTTCAACCGGGAGACGAGTCGGTTACTGGCCCGACAACCCGCCATGGTGCCTCCACGACGTTCCGACTCACGGCCCCTTCTGAAGCCACAGCCGCCTTAAATCAGGTAAACTTTATCCTTATATTGTAATGAGTTCACCATATCTCTCTGACTTAACATTTTCCTTTTGCCTCAGGCTGCCCAAGAGATGAACGTTTTGGCCCGAATGAACCTTCCGACTTCTGCTAGATCCATAATAGAGCGCTGCGCTGACCTATCCTTCGCCGACCTGAGTCTAGCCGACCTTGAGGCTTTAGTTCAGGTTGCGATAGATTTGTTGGTGCAGCCTTCATTAGAGTCGGAAGCTCCTCCCGTCCTCGATCGGATGATGGCAAAAATCACCGAACTTCGAGCCGAACTGTCTTTGATCCGACTTCCATCATCCGAGGCCATGTCATCTCAACCCACCGCTGATCCAGCTAGTCTTGAGACAACCTTGAAGAAGGTCAATAAGACCTTAATCTTGCCAAGGTTACGCTGGAAGAACTCCGACAAGCGTGACACATGCTGGCAGCTGAGATTTCTCAAAAAACAGAAGAACTCAAACTCCTCCAAGATCAACTGGAGTCCCTGGATGACAGCATCCAGGAAGGGAGTTGCCTGGTGGAGGCACATTGCCAGACCCAGATGAATCTCTACGAACAACTCCAAGCAACCATACGAATGCGACATGTTCGGGGACACGAAGAAGCCTACAAGCGCCGGCGGGCCACAAAGTCGGAACTAAAATGGACCGATCTCCAAACTGCCCTTAAGGCCCTGCTTTCTTCTGTAACCCCAATATAATTTGTATAGAGTTCCAGACTTAATCTATATACTTCCTATTTTCAGAACACAGATCCTATATTCTTTGCGTTTTTACTAAGTCAGATATCAAAACAAAGATCCATATTTTTTGCACACAAATTAAACACCACAACACCTATATAAACTCCATACCTTATCAGCACCCCCCACATCATCACTCAAAATGGTTTCTCCTCGCATTTGCGTACCTTCGTCCAACTGACAAGGTTCTTTGCAGCCATTCCTAGTAGGAAAACACCCCATAGGTCATCATGCTGAAGACCTGATACATGTGCTAAAACAACTGCACTTTAAATTTAGGTTCTCCGGCAGAGGCGGGAGAACTATACATCGTACGATCCGACTAATGGAGCGTATATCCACTGGCTACGAACCCCTTACCGACATACTCACCCACATATCTGACCTTGATCATCATCTGGACATGATAGATCATCATGTATCGGCAATTCTTCCAGACCTCAGTTGGAACATCTTCCATCAGCAAAGATCAACACTCTCCAGACTGCGCGTCCTTGTTGAACGAGAAACCCAATCTCTACAATACATGAAAGTCTGTACCAAACAAGATCTTCAAGAAATGCTAGATCAGTGGGATCGCTATCGTCTTGATTTGGACGACCTCTTGGATGAAGAACCTGAGATGGTTTATGCAAGTTGGGATGAAACCTCTGAACCAGAAGAAAACTACCCTTCTGATGATTAGAGAACCCTTTCCTAATAGGTTTGAGCCCTTTGAGGGGTTCCTAGATTTTATAATAAGAACTAATGACAATGTTCTGAAAAGGCAGGGTAATACCTTTTCAGATACTTAGCATTAATATTCTCATGTACCAGCTTTCCTTCTTGATTTACAATAATAAAAGCTCTATTCCCAATCACTTTATGAATGATTAAAGGACCTTTCCAATTGGGGGACCATTTCCCTAATTGGTCCACCTTCTTATACGTAGGCAGAATTGTTTTCCAAACCAAATCTCCTTCTGTAAGCAACCTTGGGGACACTCTTTTTCCATAATATTTTGCTCTAATCTCACTCTGTCTAACCACTTGATCCAGAGCATTCAACCAATCTGTGTCCACCCCTTCCAGTTGTTGTCACATCCTTTGTGCATACGCCTCGTCAATACACGCTGTCGTATTAATCACTCTGGGTGAAGGCACAAAAAATTCAACAGGCAGAACAACATATTGCCCGAACGTTAATTGGTATGGGGAAAACCCAGTATAAGTATTTCTACTATTTCGGTGGGCCCACAACGCCTGAGACAACAATGTGTGCCATTTCCTTGGATTCTCTCATACCATTTTTCGAATGATACCGATGACAATCTTATTTACTGCTTCGGCCAACCCATTAGCCTGTGGGTAATATGGTGAAGAGTGATTCAATTTGATGTTAAATTCGGCCAAAAATTCAACAAATTTCTCCCCAGTAAACATTAATCCTTGATTGGTTATAAGAGTGTGAGGAATCCCAAATCGATAGACGATGTGATTAAGCACGAACTCAATCACCTCTTTCTGCGTCGCATTCTTCAAAGGAACTGCCTCTACCCATTTGGTGAAGTAATCAGTCGCTACCAGAATGAATGAATGTTGCTTCGATGACGTCGGATGAATTTTCCCTATTACATCCAACGCCCAAGCTTTGAATGGCCACGGCTTAACCATCGTCTGCAGTTCTACTATTGGCAGATGATTTAGTGGACCATGCCTCTGGCATTCCTGACACCCTTTAGCAAATCTGATACAATCATAAAAAATCTTTGGCCAATAAAATCCCATACGATGAATAGCCCATCGCATATTCAGGCCTGCTCGGTGTGCTCCACAAATTCCACCATGAACTTCTTCCATTATTTTGGTAGACTCTTCTGGTCCCAAACACCTCAATAAAACTCCTTCAAAGGTTCTTTTATACAGAACTCCTTCAATAAGCTGAAAACGTAAGGCTTTCAATCGAATGACCACATCAGTCGCAAAACTTGGTGATTCCAAATACACCATGATTTCCGTTCTCCAATCAGTCCCAGAATTGATGCTACCGATCATTTACTGACAGGCATTCTGAGCCAGATTGTCCGCCAACCGATTTTCTGTTCTTGGTACATGCTCGAAAACTACCTCCGCAATTCTGTATAACATGTGACATACCAAATCTCGGTATTGACACAAATGAGGATAATTACAAGCGTACCGTTTTAACACTTGATTGATGACCAGTTGAGAATCTCCACAAATTAGAACCGATTGTACTCCGTTAGCTATAAGTGCTTCCAAACCCAAAATTAGTGTTTCGTATTCCGCAGAGTTATGAGTCATCTCTTCCATTTGAAGCTGCAAACTAATTTTCCTGGCTCCTGGTCCTTCTAACATTACTCATGCCCCTGACTTTCCTTCTGAACGAGAACCATCAAAAAATATTTTCCAAGGACTAGTGCCTATATACGGCACCATTTTTTTTTTCACTGGTTCGTCGTATGCAAATTCGGCCAACAAATCAGCTACAACCTGCCCTTTCACCGCTTTGATAGGTCGATGTTGCAGCGCGAAAGGAGCCAATTTGATGGTCCATTTCATTAATCTTCCCTGCATGGTTGGTCTGTGCAGAATTAATCTGATCAAATCCATTTTAGAAACCACATCGGTTTCTCTTGGCAAAATATAATGCTCCAGCCGAGTACACGCAAAAACTAAAGAATAGCACATTTTCTCGGGCATAGTATAATTTAACTCTGGTACTGCCAAAGTTTTGCTTAAATAATAAATAGCCATTTCCTTACCATCCTTCCATTCTTGCGTAACAGACTGCTCACAACATCAAAGATGTTCGCAACATACAGCCGAAGGGGTCGATCTCCCCTTGGGGGAACCAACACAGGTGGTCTGGTTAATGCCTGCTTGATTTCTTCTAACGCCTTCTGCTGATCCGGACCCCAAGAGAAATTGGTTGCCTTATTCTGTAGCAACTTTGTGATAGGTTTTAACTTCCCTGCAGCATTTGATATAAAACGCCTTAGGTAATTTACTTTTCCTAAAATCTTTGCACTTCTTTGACCGACCGGGGTGGCCGCATTGTCAAAACAGGCTTGGCTTTATTTGCATCCACTTCTATCCCCTTCTTCATGTACTAAAAACCCCAAGAAATTCCCTGCCGAAACTCCAAAGGCACATTTCGCTGGGTTCATTTTCAGATTGTATTGCTTCATCCGTAGAAAAGCACTTTTTATATCAACCAGATGTGTGTCAAAGTCAGTAGACTTAATGATCACATCATCGATATATACCTCCATTGACTGCCCGATCAGATCATGAAAGATGGTATTCATTGCCCGTTGATATGTTGCTCCAGCATTCTTTAAACCAAATGCATAACCGTCCACTTGTAGATTCCTAAAGCTCCTGGGCATCTGAATGCGGTTTTGGGTATATCTTCTTCCGCTAATGAAATTTGATTATACCCTGCATACCCGTCCATCAAGCTTAAAATTCGATGTCCTGCTGCCGAGTCGATCAACATATCAGCTATGGGCATCACATACTCATCTTTCGGGGTAGCTAGATTGAGATCTCTGAAATCAATGCAGACCCGAATCTTTCCATTCTTTTTGGTTACTGGAACAATATTGGCTAACCATTTTGTATACCGACAAGGTTAAATGAATCCCACCTTCAACAGTTTCTCAACCTCTTCTTTGATCTGGGGCAGCAATTCTGGACTAACTCTCCTTGGTGGTTGCTTATACGGTCTAAATCCTTTCTTAATAGGCAACCTATGTCTTATCAAATCACGTGCCAATCCTGGCATCTCAGAGTAATCCCATGCCAGACACTCCATGTGATCTTGAATTAGCGTTACCATTTGCTTCTGCTGGTTTTTAGACAACAAATCACTTACCCTGACCATCTTGGGTATCTGTTCGGTTCCTACATTGTATTCAATGAGCGGATCCTGAGTTGACAAGGAAGGTTCTGTCTTTTCCAAAAGATCACGCCAGCAAAAACCTTCTCCCTCGCCAACATTATTGTTGGAACCTTCCCTATTATGTAACCTAACCATTAATTGGTTTAAATAAAACTGCCTAGTCAGCTTATCACATTTACTTATTTATTCCATAATTAAACTTAAATAAATGGAAAAAGTTTTTTTGGTTAACGACAGAGCCATAAAACAGAAGAATGTTTCTAATGAAACACATAACCTTGCGCAGTGAGCCTACAGCCCTTCCAGGGATATTCGTCTACCACAGTTATCCGTGAAATCGGCGGTACGTACTCTGAATAAAGCACCGACTCTTCCACACCTTCTGTGGAGCCGAACTGATTGGTGCTGGCCTCCATGGTGAATACCTGATCTCCTTCCCAAAACATGATCTGTTGATGGAGATAAGAAGGCACGCATTTGGAAGCGTGAATCCAGTCTTGCCCCAACAAGACCGAATAAGTAGTGTTGGCATCTACTACGAAGAATACTGTTGAAATCACCTTTGGTCCGACTTCAATGGGTGCCACCATCATCCCTTCTGGTTTAGTTGGTTGTCCCGTGAAGCTTGTCATCTCGATATCTACTAGAGACAGATCACCAATCCCTTTGCCCAATTTTCTCAGAGTTTTGAGAGGCATGACGTTGAAGACGGCCCCATTATCAATGAAAACCTTGTTAATCGGCTTACCACAATGTGAGCGTTAACATACAATGGTTTCAAGTGTGGGATTGCTCTTTCTGGTATAGGCGGAAAAACCATAGGTGGAGGACTGCCAGCCATCGCCGCCCATTCTAGTTCTTCTTCTTCCAGCTTTGCCCAGATGGGCTCTTCTTCTTCCTCGAACCATCGCATACCCGTCATCCTGACTTCAAACCCGGATTTATCAATTTTCACTATCTTACTGCGCAAACTCGTTTCACCTGGAGCGAACGTCCCAAAGACTATCTCAGAAGCCTCTTCCTCGACCTCTCTTCCTTCGGGATCAATGTTGATCCGTCTTCAGAATTGACACCAAAAGCACCTGGCCTTCTTAATAGGCTTTTCAATCTGCCAGTACTCCTGTAGCCGGTCGCTCGAATTTTTCCTTTTGGGTGAAGATGCCTTCTTCTCTTTCCCTTTGTCTGCTCGCTTTCCATGTCGAGCCGCATACCTGCGCTTAGCATTACGGATTTGTGTACGATTCATACCTGGAAACCGGGGATCTATGTCTATTGGCAGAGGCTTTCTGTTCCGGCTCCATTTGTCATGGACTGGTTGTGGTTTACGCGTTGGTCGATTTCGTACTACAGCTTTATCCTTCAATTCCACTTCGAATGATCCATCTTCTTTATCCTATTTCTCTGCCACTCTGGTTTTGCAAACCTTGAACTTGTCTTTGTGATCATGTTCCCGCTCTTTGGGCTGACGCTCCTTCCGCTTGGTATTTTCTTTATCATCACTTTGCGTATCTTGTGAAGAGCGCAGAGAGATCACAGCAGTAGTTACCTTTGGGAACGGCTGGTGCTCCACTCCCATTGTTATATACTTGAATCTCCCTACTTTAATAGCCTTCTGTATTTCCTTTCGGAAATGCGTACATTGATTAGTGTAATGCGTAAAAGAATTATGCCACTTACAGTATGGCCTCCATTTTATCTCTTCTTTCGTTGCTAAATGCTGCCCTTTTGGAATGCGAATTTGCCCATCTGCAAGCAGAATATCAAAAATTTCATCTGCTTTAGACGCATCAAAAGTCGGTTGTTCCTTCTCTTCTGCCCCCGGAAAGGGCTTTAGTTTGGAACACACATAAGGTTTGCCGTTTACAATTTCAGCCGCCATTTCTTCAATGTTGCTTCCCTGCTCATCATCTGGCACGTACATTTCTGTATCGACACTGGCCATCTGTTGGACCCTGTTCCGTCGGAAATTATGATTTTTTTTTCTAAAAAGAGATTCTAGCCTTCCTGCTTTTGAAGCCAAACTGGCCAAATCCTGAACATAGTGGGCTGTCAACGCCTCCCGTAGTCTGGTATGCATATTCCTGACCACTAAATTGGTCATCTCGCTTTCTTCAATAATTGTCGGACACCGTCCCTTCATTAGACGTATCCGCTCTATAAATTGATAAGCAGTCTCTTCTGGCATCTGCCGGATCTCCAAGAGATCTGTGAGCGAGACCGTTGGGAGCGGATTAAAGAATCTTGCATGGAATGCGGCCTCCAGACCTTCCCAAGTTTGCAACTGTCCTGGCGGTAGATTAGCGAACCATGAAAAAATGGTTCTTGTGAGCGATAATCCAAACAACTGTACTTTGTAAAATGAATTATTGCCCACTTCCCCCAATTGAGCTGTGAAGCGTCCCACATGCTCAATGTTTGAGGCTCCATCTTCTATTGAAAAAGAATGAAAATCGGGTGGTCTGTAATTCCTCGGGAGGGGGTGCTCATTGATGATTCTTTCTGGGAATGGCCTCTGATATGCCGGCCTGTTGACCGTTTGAGGATTCATTCCAAAATGCACCCTCAGGACTTGAGCAATGTCTTCCGGATCTACCCTGGGCGGAACAGGTTCAAATACAGGAATGAGATTTGTGAGCCTGACCTCCCAATCTTTCTTCTTTGGGGTCTGTTGGTTCGGCCCTGACGCCCAATGGAACGTTGTTTGGGTATGTTAGGGGAATCTTTTCCCTATCAACCCTAGTAGTGGCACTTGGAAATGTGCTGTCTACATATGAAGGCTCCGCCAAATTTGCTTGTAATTTGGATGGTGACAATTCTGGCGGTGTCTGAGTGGGTTGCAGAGTAACCCTTGATAACGCCTGATTTAGCATATTTTGCATAAGGTTTTGTTGTTCACGCAACATTTTTTGCTTACGGAACATGTTTTGCATAGCCAGAGTATGCTGATTGTTCAACTGTTGAACATAGGACACCCAGTCAGCAGGTGCTTGTGGTGCTTCCCCTGCGCTAGGCATGACAGGTGGCGAAATGTTTTCTCCCACCGGTGCTAAAGATGATTGAGGTTGTAAACCTGCCATATGGATCCTTCCGATGATTCGGCCGGACCTCAGTCGTATGAAATTCTCTGTTGACGTAGGATCAGGAATATTGCCTTTCTCTCACTGTGGTCGCCAAATTGTTGATGCAATTTTTTCAACAATAAAAAGTAAAATCCAAAAATAGAAATTATCTTCGAATTTGATAAAATAAATGCCTGAGATTAAGAATCTCTAAACACTGTAGGATACATAAGCAAAATAGGAAACTAAATACTACAAACTGGAAAAATAAAGTGGTGATCCCCAAAGCAATTCTCTTGAATTTGATGTCGATTGAAGATGGTTTCTTAGGTCATGAACAGACCTATTTAAAACCCATGTCAACCACCACTACCAAATCGTGCCTCCATACCCGCTCGTCGGTTGAAACTTCCTTCAACCGCCCAAAACTGCTTTTCGCCCGACTTGCATAACGCCCGACCTTATCAGGTCCACCCTCCATGTCCGACCTTATCTCGTCCGATCTCAGCGCCCGACCTTATCGCGTCCGACCTCCGACCTGCGAGCCCGACCTGATCACGTCCGACCTCAGTGCCCGAACTCATCAGGTCCGCCCTCCGTGTCCGACCTTACCACGTCCGATCGCCGTGCCCGACCTGATCACATCCGACCTCAGTGCCCGACCTTATCACGTCCGATCTCCGTGCCCGACCTTATCACGTCCGACCTCAGTACCCGACCTTATCACGTCCGACCTCAGTGCCCGACCTTATCACGTCCAACTTCCGAGCCCGACCTTATCACGTCCGACCTTAGTGCCCGACCTTATCACGTCTGACCTCAGTGCCTGACCTTATCACGTCAGACCTTTGTGCCCGATCTTATCATGCCCGATCTATGTGCCCGACCTTATCATATTTGAAGCCCGTGCCCGACCTTATCATGTCTGAGTCCCATGCCCGACCTTATCACGCCCGATCTCTGCGCCCGACCTTATTATGTCTGACCTCCGTTTTCTCCCGATGAAGCCTTTTCCTTAACAGCGCTCGGACTTATATTTGGACTCCTTTTAAAGATCATACTACTATTAACAAGCCCGCTAAACTCTACACCAATCCTTAACCTAATTTAATAGGCTCATTCTCGAAAACCCTACGCATCATTTTTTGTGCTCAATAATTACTATTTATAGTAACGAGAGAATTAATTTGAGATAAACAAAAGAAATAAAATGGAGACAATAGATATGAAATGGAGCAAATATTTGTGATTTGTTTTTTTTTTTTAAATTGAAATCAATGTTATTTATTTTGTATAATTATTAATAAAAATATATAATTTTTTCTCACAAAACATCGTATCAAAATATTATTTTTAAAAAAAATAAATTAATACTCCATTTCAAATGAAAAATAATTATCTTTTGAGCAGATTGAGTGATTATAGTATTGTAAATGAATAGTAGAATAAATATTTGAAAATATAATTAAACAAACTACATATTTTTTTAACCAATTTCTTACTCTCTATTAGTTGATTACTTTCTTTTTCTTTTAATTTTTAAAATATTTATCTCTAAAAAATCTTATAATAATTTTTTAAAAAATAACAATTTTATTATTGTTCATGAAATTTTCAATTTCCATTTGTTTTTAATAAAAAATAAAAATAAAAGAATAAAAAAGAAATAAAAGATAATAATACTAAATGTTCATCTAACTTTATTTTATAGAAAAACTAGTAAAGTTTATATATTATTTCAATTCCACATTAAATGTTCATATTTTTATTTCGGTCCGTCTAATCTACTTTGTTCTTTTTTAAAAATATAATTATGCATTTTAATTATATTTTAAAATTCATAATTTAATTTTTTAATTTTAATTAAACTACTTAATTATATTAATCTTAATCTATAATTATTTTTAGGATAAACTGTTTTTTTAGTCCCGTAATTGGACCCCTTATCATTTTAATCCCGTAACTGGAGTCTGTCGCAAACTAGTCCCATAAGTGAGAAATTTTCGTTGTTTGTCATCCGGCGCCGGAGACGCCTGCGTGGCTCGCCGGAGGCCACGTGTCCGCCAGGTCAGCGACACCTGACGGACATGTGGATTTTTGTTTTTTTTTTCATTTTTTAATTTTTTTTAAAAAAATTTAAAATTTATTTTTAATTTTAATTGCCTTTTTTTATTTTTTTATTTGGTCCAATTGAAAAAAATAAAAAATAAAATAAAATAAAATCCATGTGTCCGCCAGATGTCGCTGACCTGGCGGGACATGTGGCTTCTAGGGAGCCACGCGGGCGTCTCCGGCGCCGAAGAACTAAAACAACGAAAATTTTTCACTTATGAAACTACTTTGCAACAGGTTCCATTTACGAGACTAAAATGATCAGGGGTTCAGTTACGGGATTAAAAAAACAATTTACCCTTACTTTTATACAATAATTATTCTTACTAATTATATTTTATCTAAATTCTTATATTTATAGTAATAAAGACAATTTATCCGAAAAAATGGAGTATTATTTAGATAATTATCAATTATAATTATATACTTAACATTGTAATGAAATTCATATTTAATCGAAAAATCTGAATATTATATATTGATTGACGTGACACGTCTATTTATTTATTTAGATAGTTATTTATCTTACAAATTTTAGTTTTACTTTTTTTTATTAACAATAATATACTTTAATCATTAAATAATTATCTCAAATACTTTTTAATATATATTTATTAGCATGGTATAAAAAATTCTATAAAGATATTACTATTAACACAAATTTTAATAGCATTATGGTGTGTTTCTTTAGTGTCTGTTTGGTTCAAATGAAGTTAGGGAAACGAAAGATTTTAAGGAAGATAGGAGAGGCGAGAGGAGGGGAAAAAATATTAAAATTGTAATAATGTGTTTAGTTCATATGGAAATGAAGGGAGGTGAGGTGAGAGAAAATAGTATTTTTGTGTTTGAGTTTGATTTTTATTTGAATTTTTAAGTAAATTTGAATTGATGTGTTTCTTTTGTATTTTGGTTTGAGTTGGATTTGGAGAGTTTTGATGTGTATTGATTTGACGGTAATAAATATACTAATGTAAATGTGTATTAATTTGTATAATTTGATTATAAATTTATTTTGTATGTACATATATATTTTGAGTTTTTATTTATTTGTATTAAAAAAATTATTCCTTACAAAATGACATATATCTTGTATATATTTTATTCAATTATAATTATTATAAATTTTTTATTTGTAATTAAAAAAAATAAAAGGTAACGACTGCACGGTATTTCTGCCCAAACTTGGACTACAAATACACACCCTATATACCTTTTTGTTACTTTTGCATTTTAAATTAATATATATATATATATATTATAACTTATAAATGAGAGTTTTGTACTTCTGTCACTTAAAAAGACCATTATACCCTTCATTTTAAATTACGAATTTACCCTCTGCTGGCCTTCTTCTCCATTAGTGTTTGTTATATTGCCGTGGCCTCCCGTCCTCTTTGATTCTCTGTCGTGATCGCCCCGTCGCTGTTCATCCATCATTTAACTTTTCACCGTATATAAAATTTTTTATTTTATAATTTAATTACGTTATAAAATTTAAAAATATTATAACTAATTATTAATTATAAAATACGTCTCACTATAATTGACACTATTTTTATTTTTGTCTGTCCCGTAATAATTGACATATTTTTATTTTTGGTAAAAAAAAATAACTTATAAATGAGAGTTTTGTACTTCTGCCACTTAAAAAGACCATTATACCCTTCATTTTAAATTATGGATTTGCCCTCTGCTGGCCTTCTTTTCCATTAGTGTTTGTTATGTTGCCGTGGCCTCTCGTCCTCTCTGATTCTTTGCCGTGATCGCCCCATCGCCGTTCATCCATTCTTTAACTTTTCACCTTATATAAAAAAATTTATTTTATAATTTAATTACGTTATAAAATTTAAAAATATTATAATTAATTATTAATTATAAAATACGTCCCACCATAATTGACACTATTTTCATTTTTGTCTGTCCTGTAATAATTGATACATTTCTATTTTTGGTAAAAATTATTAAATAAAAACATATTTAACAAATATAAATCAACTTAATTAACTACATAACATATAACATCATAAATGATGTATGACCCACTCAAAACCCCTTTATTTCTATCTTTCTTTAAAAAAATAAATATTTTTATCTATATTTAAAACTACACATCTTTTATAAAATTGTTTTATGTTAAATACTAATAAAAAAAATATTTTTGTATTTACTTATATTATAGAAAATTTTATTATCTACAAAATGATATTCATATTACATATATTTTTTAATTGCTATATAATTTTTAAATATTTAAACATATATTTTGATTTTTTTAATCATATATATTAAATTTACTTTAAAACTATAAATATTATTAATTATAAAAAATATATATTTCTATGCAGATTTTCTTTAGAACTATGTTTACATGTTAGTCAAAATTGATTTTTGAAGTATATTTTTATAAATAGTAATTTGCACTATGAAGGTGAACCATAGAAGGATGCGAGAAGATGAAGCGGAAGTATTTTCAGCAGCTTATTAATGCTGTTTATATTGTCATAGCAGCCAACATGAGAGTCTTCTATAGATATATAAAGATAGTTCATGCGGCTAACTTATTTCAGTAATACTTAAATTCATATGCTGAATCTTTCTAACGATTACCTTTGACGATGCGGCCAGAAAACTTTTCTTTTGGATGTTGTTGAAAACTTCAAAGTTTTCGATTTCTTATTAAGCGCTTTGTCCAAACAAGTCAGGTTATATATATATATATATATTTATATATCCAAATCTAAAAATTAGTTCAGTTTTGTTTCTCACATATATTATTTCCCAAAAAGTTTCTTGGGTTGAATTTTATATTTTTGCCTAAGCAAACACATATATTTGTTATCGAACATTTACAATTTGTTTCATTTTTTCCTATGTATACACACATTTAGGGAAAATGACCTTTTTACCCTCAATACAATATCACACATCATAATGCAATAATATGCGACTAATGGTGATTTTTCATCCATTGCATATATTGGTTATATTGCTTAATATTGAGAACAATACTAATTGCTAACATTGTTCTTGTTGTCGTCAAAAAATCGCCGCCGACGGCCTAATCAGAAAAGTCTGTCGGAATTGATTTGTTCGAAGGGTTCCCCAGCCTCCTCAAGAAAGGATCCGGGCTATATCGCGATATCCGAATAATTAATAAAAAAAAAGGAAGGTAAATAAACAAGAATGAATCTGAAAATTAAATTGGAATTAAAAAATTAATGTTGAAGAAGATGAGATGCCCTCTCACGGCGTCTTCTTTCTCCTTCTATTCCCTAAACCTTGTTTGGATAAGGTTTTCATTTCTTATTTTTCTCCAACCTCCCCCAAATCCTTCTCACTTTCAAATTATGTTTTATCTGTTTCTCCTTTGACCAAGTATCTTACTGATTTAGGCCTTCTTGTGGGCCGTACTCTCCCTATGTCGGGCTCCCAATATGGATTGGGCCTCTGGTTGAGTTTTGGAGTGTACAGTTCTAAAGTTAAGTTTTTCAATATTTTAATTCACTTCCTAATGTTTCTCATATTGGTTACACCTCTTAAAATCTCAAGTTAAGGTTCTAGCTTTTCAAGTTCCAATCAAAGCATATAGATCCCTATAGGAACAAGGCTATCTACCTCTTTTAACCTCGAAAGGGACACTAATCATTTACGAGTGAGGATAACTCCAACGAAAAAAGACGATTCAAGAAAGAACTGATACTTTGACTTTAATAATACTTATTTTTAAGGTTGTATGTGTTTGTTAGTAATTTAGATTTACTATGGTATTTTAACTGAGAACTGGTTTAAGTGGTTAGGTGAAAATGGTCTTATGCATTTTTGCCTTTTTTTTTTTTACTTATATGGTCAGTAACTAATTAATTTACACCATAATATTCTTTTATTACATGTAGTTGGTTTACATGGAATATATTATGACTTTACTGATGATGTTTCATTATTTACATTTGTGTTTGTTTGGGGGTTTGAATTTTGAGTTGGAATTTGAATAGTAAAAATTTTGAATTTTAATAGTTGTATGACGTGATATAAATAGGTGTTGATTTGATGTTTTAAATATAAAATTGATTTTTAGTATAATATAAAAAATAAAAAATAGGTGTTTAATTTGATATTTTTTGGGGGGGAATGGAATGAGCAGTGGATTTAAAATCCAATCCACCAAACAAACGCACATTAAAGAAGATTGGTAATAATCATATAACATATCTTCTTTTTGTGGAATTTACTAAAAAGATCCTTTCGTTGTCATCCGCATGTTTTAAATTTTTTTTTGGAATAGAAGATGTCTGTCTTCCTATTTTACTTAGGGTGCGTTTGGCAATTAGCAGATAATTTTTAGCTATTAGTTTATTCAATTAGCTGGTAGCGGTTAGTTGATTCAATTAACTGGTTTGACTAGCTGATTCAATTAGCTATTTGTATTAAAGTGTTTGGTAAAAAAATTGTCTGACATTAGCTGTTTATATATAAAAATTTTCAAAATATTTAATTTTGTTCATTTTGATTTGAAATTTATGAGAATTTGTTATTAATTATTGAAGATTATAAAAATATTATAAAATATTTATTTTTATTTTTATTATTTAGATTTGAAAAAATTATTTTTACTAAAAAATAATAATTTTTTATTGAAATTATGTAAAATATAAAATAATAAATCTTTTGTATATATATTTTTATTACGTTAAATTATTGTTTTAATATATATAAATAAATTAATAACCTTTATTTTTTTTATTTGATTTAGTTTTAAAAATTTATATATTTTACAAATAAAATCATTTATGTGTAATAATTAATAATAGTAATTATTTTAAATTTACAAAAATAAAAATATAATTTAATATTAAATATATTAAAAATAATTAATAAATACAGCTATAAAAATATATTTATATGTATAAAAAAAATAATTAAGTTTTAAGGGTAAATAAGAAATAATCAAAATTAAAATGAAAAATTCTTTCAAAAATTTTAAAAATTCTTTTCAGAAATTAGCTTTTTAATCCAAAAAATTCTTTCAAAAAGCTAATGTACCAAACACCTATATTAGTTTTTTGACTGGTCAAACAACTAAAAGTTATTAATAAACTAAAAGCTCTGTTTCCCAAACACCCTCTTAAGCTAAAATTATTTTATGAAAATGGACGTCTATGGTTTAGGCTTAGTTTTCTTTACTTTCAGTCTCACTTCCAGCTACTAGCATTCCTGGTCTCTCCAAGTACTGTAAGTGACCTAAAATTTGCATCACGTTTTAAGTTAAAAGTTGAGGTTGTTTTACTTTGATTTTGTTGCAATCGAACTTGTTTACTTGTTTTACATGTGTATGTATATATTTTATACGAAATTATTTTTATTGTACACACCGGCGCGGCATCGCGCGCGCCGGGTTCGGGTTCTAGTAGTAATATATATACCAAAAACAATACAATATTTTTTACCAAAAAAATAAGAAAAGAAAAATAAATGAGAAAAAATGTATATAAATTTAAAAAATAACAAAGAAGCAGTATATTATAGTTCAATAAATTTCTATTATATGGGTTCAAACTTCAAACTAATATATATTTTTAATGATAATTTTTTTTTTAAACACTTATAATTTATAAGAAAATCAAATTTAAAGACAACTACAAAATATTTAAAAAAAAAAAAAAAGAAATAGCCTATTTTAACTATTCTTAATTATATATATTTTTTGTTATTAATATTGAATTTGAAAACTACAATTATAAGTTTTTAAATAGATTTGTAAATTTATACTGACCTATTTAGCCAAAATACGGTCAATTTCCACTTTTAATTTAAACTCCCAATAATACAACTAATATCTAAAATGAATGAATTAGGGTTATTCTCTTCAAACAAAAGGCTTTGTATTAGACTACATGACATAGATGCCCAAAGATCGGAATTTGTAATTTTGCATATTCCAATCGGGCCTGGAGAGTTCGAGTGAAAATATACATCAAAAAATTGCAAGGGTTGGTAAAATAATTAGAAAATTGAAGCCCAACCGACAGACTATGTTACAACACATGAGGACTTGATGGAATACCTAGGGTGAGTGCCGTGGTGGTGACAATTACGTTGGAGCTTGCAACGCCTCAATCGAACAACTAACAAAAAAATTGTGCAGGAGTATGCTAAAATAGAAGGTTTAATATATAATTTACATAAAATTTAGAATTGCGCAAGCATTAGTGGACGACCACTTATATATATAATAGGAAGCTCACATGTCTTTCACATACATAGGACCATTAGGCTAAGTGTTTCTCATTGGGAGATTACTTATAAAAAACTCATCCCACGTCGAAAAATCATTCCACTTTCCCCTTCCCCACTCCTATAAATAGGTCTCTTAAAATGTTTTATAAGACACACCAAACAAAATTATATTTTAATAAATATTTGATCATTTATGATCATTTTCTTTTTATAAAAAGTTGTGTTTAATAGCAAAAATTATGAAATGCAAATTCATTTAGTTTCAAATTTCAGGTTTGAGTATAAAGTCTTGAGTTTGTGGCAGAAGGTGGAAGAGCTCTAAAAAATGTCGACCAATGTAGTGTCTTCCTAGAGGATGGTTCGATACTAGAAGAGTGTCGGGTCGTGCTTATGTTAGTACTTACTTAAGTTTACTTCTCTTTCGATTATCCTTTTTTCTTTTCTTTTTTTTCGCTTTATTCGTTCCGTTTAATTATTTCGTTCCTTTTTCTTTTTTTTTTTTCGCTTTATTCGTTCCGTTTAGTTATTTCGTTCCTTTTTCTTTTCTTTTTTTTCGCTTTATTCGTTCCGTTTAGTTATTTCGTTCCTTTTTCTTACATAATTAGTTTCGTTTAGTAGTTTATTCTTTTTTGTTGCTTTATTAGTTAATTTCGCTTAATAATTTATTTCCTATCTTGGGTAATTGATCAATGTGGTCATGACACTACACCCTCGTTCCCTTAGGTGTATTTGGTACAGAGAAATGAGACCAGAGAAATAAAAATGGTATCATTTCTCTTGTTTGTAAATGGTATCATTTCTCTTGTTTGTTTGAGTTTGAAAAATGAAACTTGAGAAATAAATCATTTCCATTTATATGCAGATAAATGGAGAAAAATAATGGTATAGTATATGTTTTTTAAAATTTTTAAAATTTTTTTTGTACTATTTAATTTTTATAATTTTTTAAAAAAAATTATATTATTTCAATTTTACAAAAAAACAAATTTAATTTATTTTTAAACTATATAATTTTTACGATATTTTAAGAAATTGTACTAAAATATAATATTAAAAAATATCCTATATAATTTATAATTTTTTAAAAAAAATTATCAAAAATATTTTTTATGAATTCTTATTCGTTAAAACTCTCTTTTTTATCTGATTAATCATTTATTCTTGTTTGATCATTCGTATATCTGCATTTCTCTCCAATTTCATTCTCTACGTAGTAGTTAATACACTTTTCTTTGGTCAACATGATACCTTTGCTATTTGAAAGGTCTTATTTACTTTTTTTGTATGTTGATCATTCAATATTAATTATTAAATAAAAATATAGTATAAAAAAATAACAAAAATACTCTATTAATGTCTTATAATACTATTCTAATGAAATTATGCAAAAAATTATACAATTATGTACAAATGAGAGCCTTAGAGCCAAACGAAAAGAATACTTCTTTAAAAGTTTATAGCAGGGTGTGTTCTTTTGGAATGATTTCTCCATAGATTTACTATTTACCAAAAATATATTTTCCTTCAAACATCAAATCAAACACTTATTTTTTATTTTTATATTATATTAAAAATCCATATTATATTCAAAATATCACAACATTTATTTATGTTACATTATACAATTATTCCAATTCGAAATTTTTACTATTACAATTTCAAATCCAAAATCCAACTTCAAACAAACACATTTTTTACCATTTCGGTTCCACATTGTCTAAGATAAGTTAAAAAAACTCAAATCTTCACTTTTTTCGTTCTTTTTTGCTAATTGAATATCTAACTTTTTTTCTAAAAACATCTCATCCAACCACTATTTTTTCACCAATATATATATATATATATAAACACTACCACAACCGCAAAAAAAAATAACAATTGCAAAAGGAACACACCTCATTCTCAAAGATTAACGATGAATGTAGTAATATCTGAACATTTCATATGAATATGACGAAATCCACACAGAAATAATACATACAAACAAAATGTGTATTTCACTCCCAAACCCAACCATATCCATACACACATATATATATATATATATATGTATGTACTTATCAGCACACATTAGCACCAATAAAATAAAAAGTAAAAAATAAAAAGTAAAAAATAAAAAATAAAAAAAAAATTATAATAAACCCAATGTCTCCATGATTTTCAAGAATCCACAGTAACATTCTTTTGCTCCTTAGAGAGAGAGAGAGAGAGAGAGCAACATATAATATAGATAGATAGAGGATATATAGGAATCTAAAATCAAGCCCACAGCCCATGCATCACTATTCATATTTTTCCAACAAGATGTCTAATTTCCAATAGAAAGGAATGAAAGCGATTGATTGATGCATATAATAATTATAGATGCCCATGCAAAAATATGTGCATGCTCCGCAAAAACTCGCAGAAACAACCATCGCAGGCAGCTCTTACTTACTGATGCTAGCTATAGCTAGCTCTCTGGAGCAGGGACAGCCGACCTTAGGAGAGGCTGGAGAGCCTTCACCACAATGCTCATATTGGGACGGAACTCAGCTTCGTACTGCACACACAGTGCAGCAACAGCAGCAAGCTGGATGAACAAATTATACCGATGTTAAAACTCTTGTTTCCTCCATAAATTCTACATCCAAAACAGGTACTGTTTAATATAAAACCTCACAGCCATAACGGCGTGGACCATGAGTAGAAAATCATGTATGACAGTTTTATTTTATTTTAACAAAGATGGAACCAACAATTTCATCTCATAACTTTCAGAATATTACATAGATGTGTGTGAATGTATGTGTGTATAAGAATTTATATGAAACGACATAATTTAATTTTTCCCACGAAATAACAATTTAAAATTTTCTCCTGTTATACCATGTAAAAACCAAAATTAAAGTCCGAACCATTTTGAAACCAAAGAGGCATCATGCGTAGAAAGGAGGAAGAGAGAGAGAGAGAGAGAGAACCTTGGCAACCCCTTTTGGAGGGTACTCTCCCTTAAGTTTGGGATCAACACATTGTTTGACTTTGTCCTCACTTAATCTTGGAGTGGCCTAAAAGTAGAAAATAAATATTAAGTAAAAGCAAAGAGACTATATGACTATCAAATACTCTCTATGCTGGCTTTTTTTTTTTTTTGGATTGTTATAAAATAACACTCTTATTTTCTTTTTTAATAGAAAATTTTATCATTTTTTGTATGTTTTTTATTATAAATTGCAAACTATAACAATTATTATTCATTTTTATTAAAATACGTGCCCAAATATTTGAGCATATTTCAATGACGAAGAAAGTAATAAATATAAGAAGCCTAAAGTCAAATATAGTAACCAAGGTGAAAGACTATCAAATACTCTCTATGTTGGCTTTCTTTTTTGGATTGTTATAAAATAACATTCTTATTTTCCTTTTTAATAGAAAATTTTATCATTTTTTGTACGTTTTTTACTATAAAATGCAAAATATAATAATTATTATTCACTTTTATTAAAATACGTACCCAAATATTTGAGCATATTTCAATGACAATGAAGTAATAAATATAAGAAGCCTAAAGTCAAATATAGTAACCAAGGTGAAAGACTATCAAATACTCTCTATGCTAGCTTTCTTTTTTGGATTGTTATAAAATAACATTCTTATTTTCTTTTTTAATAGAAATTAGAAAATTTTATCATTTTTTTTTTGTATGTTTTTTACTATAAAATGCAAAATATAACAATTATAATTCACTTTTCGTAAAATATGTGCCCAAATATTTGAGCAATTTCAATAACGACGGAAGTAATAAATATAAGAAGCCTAAAGTCAAATATAGTAACCAAGGTGAAAGACTCACCCAAGTTACAAGACTCTGTTGTCCACGCGGCATGGTATGATCAACAGGTTTCCTTCCTGTTAAAAGCTCAAGCAGAACAACCCCAAAACTGTAGACATCACTCTTCTGCGTCAATTGTCCTGTCATTGCGTATCTGCAGAATATCCACAAACAATATTCCGTAAGGCAATGATGCGAAATGATATATATTGAATGTGCATCAAGTATGAGGACACTATTGTTTGTGTAACATCATTTTTCTAGAAAAGAACTGAGAAGGATATAGGTACCATTTCCAATTATATATGTATGCAAATAAAATCATGTACTCAAATAAGTCGTACAAGCAAGACCCGTAGAAATTAGCTTAATTGGAAGGGGCTTTAATTATTCAAACAAAAAGTGTTACAGAAACTCATATGTATGCAATAAACCAAAGTGTATGAACCTTTGCCAATTTAAATAATATATGCACTTCAAAACTAACATAAAATCATGTAACCACATAAACCATACAAAACAAGCCAGTCAAAGGCTAGCTAGAATGGAGGGCGGCCTAATTACTTAAAGAAAGGGCCTCAAATTCAAACTCTTACTAATGCAAAAACCTTCCTTGTGAGGAATTCTAACTAAGTCGCATCTAGCAGTGTCTCAACCCAGTTAAACTACCTAATAGTACCAAGAAATATCTACAAGAAACTCGTATATCACCCTTTGTTCCAACTCGATCACTTCCCTTTATGGGGCATTTACTTCTAATACGAATGACCTTTTCAAGAAACAAGATCAGTAACCCAGACTCACTGATATTGGGTCACTTGTGAAAACAAAAAAAACACCTAATCTGGGTATGGGATCACCAGCGACTCTGCTGCCTAGCCCCTCTATTACAGTGTATATATATATATGTAATATATAAATACACATAAATGTATGTATATATGTATGTCTGTGTAAGTATATACATATATTTATATATCACATACACATACATATAGTGTATGTATATCACTTTGTGTGAGGGGGCGGGGAATAGGGGGACCGGTGATCCCATCCCCCTAATCTGGGACAAAATCTAGGAATGGGCTTGGATTTTCTCCACGCAATTAATCAAAATAGAATTAAATAAGAAGTTTGAAGACCTGATATGCAATGCTAAGAGTAACTAATGAGGGCCATAAGGAATCATTTAGCTAAGAGCAAACAAGCAAAAGCTCTAATGATTATCAAACAATGACTAGTTTTGAGTGTCTAGTGAGATTATTTATGTGCAAGCACATCTTCTGCGTGGGTTTGGATGGAAAGCAGAATCTTAGGAAGTAAGATAAGGAACATTACTCTGGTGCATGATAACCAAATGTACCCAGAACTCTAGTAGAATGAAGCCGAGCAGCCATGTCAGGAGCTTGATTTGAAAGGTTAAAATCTGCAATCTTGGCTTTGTAGTCTTCAAAGAGAAGTACATTACTGGATCTGATATCTCTATGTATTATCGATGGCCGAACCTTCTCGTGCAAATATTCCAGGCCTCTTGCAGCATCAACCGCAATTCTAACTCTTTGCAGCCAGTCAAGAACTGGACCAGGTTGTGCCCCTTGCACTCCTTTCCTTCCTGTGGTGAAGATAATTTTTAGTTCATATGTAGGTCAAAAGTCTTAATAGGAGCACAAGTGATTCAGCATACCATGTAAAATATCATGCAGTGAACCCATGGTTGCAAATTCATAGGCTAAGACACGGAGGTTGCCATCTACACAGTAACCAAGCAATTCAACAAGGTTTTCTTGCTTCAACCGAGACACCATAGAAACCTGCACATAATCGGAAACACTTTTTAAAAGGTTGATATAATTTATCCATAAGCAGAGAAAGATAAGATCAGCCTTTAAAAGCTTGTTCACATACCTGAGTCAAAAACTCAACATTTGAATCAGGCTCAGATGACACATCGAGCTTCTTGAGGGCAACCTCCTTCCCGCTATCCAGTTGTGCAAAATATACTCTTCCATAAGATCCTTCACCAATTAAAGCTTTTGATCCGAAATTGTCAGTTTTCTCTTTCAGTTCCTCGATCGATAGAGAAGGTACCTCAATAGGTGGCACAGATTTCTGCACTTCAGGCTTCACTGGAGCCGATGCCTTAGCGGCTCTCTGATGTCCTGGCTCCCGTGCACAGATGAAAGGCAATGATTATCAGAATGGAAGCATAAAGCCTTATTGAAGCTAATCCCATCAAACAAAGTTTCATCAAGGTCTAGACTTGCAGAAACAGAAAGTAAATGCACAGGTATTGGGGAATCAATGTTTTAAACCCAAAAGGTACCATGAAAATACCTCAACCTGGAACATAAAGTAAGAGAATAGAAGAAGAAACTTTTTCAGTCAGAAAGTTGATTGCGCCCATATTGAAAAGTTCAAAGACATAGTATCTGACAGGAACTTATCACACAACATACAGGAAACTTTAAAAGTGAGGGATGGCAGCTTTATGTAACAAAAGAAAGCTGAAGTAATGTCAATAGAAACTGCCAAACGTTTTATTTGATCATAGAAATTTGAGCACGGATTAAAAATAATAAGATATTCTATAACACCACGCAAGTAATTTTCACACTAAGCATCCTTGATAGCCACATATCAAGAGATTTTATTAAAAAAAAAGTGTGTTTAACTACCATGATTTAGTAAATATACTACTTTATCTTCAAGAATGATAGTATATTATGATGCTGCATTTTCAGAAGACAAGTAATTCTAAATAAAAGGTATAAAAATATAGGTTTATGCAAAAACAAAGGATAACTAAGTAACTAACACTAACACATCTTCTACACAATATGGTAATGTAATTTCAGTCTTCAATCCTCATCAAATAAGATACTAATGTTCCTGAACATCTCATTTACAGAAAATATTGGCTTTGTTTACTTGGAATTTTGTTTCAAATTCTTTACTATGCGACTCTCCCAGTTACTTATAAAGACTGACTATTTTTCTTTCACAAAACATCACATGCAAACCACTATTCAAACCAAAACTCAAAACCAAAATATAAAACCAATCACCAAGTAAACAAACCCATTCACTTACAGTAATGGTTTCATATAAGAATTAAGATTGCCCAAAAATAATTTTACAAATAAAATCTGTGCAGCTGGTTACTTTGAGATACAGGTTATCACTCCATTTCATTCACATATATGATCACATGTCAGATCTTAAAACAAACAAGTAAATAAAAATATGAATTCGTGTCTTCACTTGAGCAGCTCTGATCTTCTCCATTTTTAATGCATATATTTATCTTGTGTTACTATGTCAAGAATGACAATAGTTGTTATGGCATGAACCAGTGCCACGGCCAAGTCCAGAATGTGCAGAATTAGGGTCATTGAACCATTGGTATTTTTAAACGGTCACTTTTATATTGTTTATTAGGAGAGATTATAAATAAAAAAGTATAAATATATATATATATTTAGTCTATCCAAAACAATCATTCTCCATCACAACAAAATAATCAACCATGCTCTTCAAATGACATAACATTTTTCCTTCTTTTTTGCCTTATTATCAACTCTCTTCTCATTCAAGTTTTCTTCTCATTGTTGGGCTTCTTATACTTTCCTTAATCCATTTTGAGTGTGTTTGTTTAGCTAACTTTATTTAATTTCTACTGTTCTAATTTTTTCTCCCAAAACATCAAATCAAATCTCTATTTTTTTTTTCACTAAAAATCAATTTTACATTCAAAATATCACATTAATTCCTATTTATAATATTTTTATTATTAAATATTAAGATCTATGTTATAGAATATAATAAATTTATTTATTATGTTATTAAGTTTGCGTTTACTTGTACTTTCATTTCCAATTTCACTATTCAATTACAGTACATTTTGCATTTTCCCTCTCAAAAACAACACCCCTAGCACCTGCTCTCCATTCAAAACACCCATTTTCACCTCAAAAATCTCAAAAAACCTAAAACAATCCAAAATACCAAAACACAAGTAAACACACAGTGTACTTCATTTTTCTATTTTAATTTATTTTATATAAATTGTGTGCCATGCGCCAGTGAGCCACGGTTCAGTAAGGTTCTTTCTCTTTTGGGCAAGACTGTAACATGGATTGTGCTCACTATTAAGGACAGCAGGAATAACATTATTTGGCATCAACAGCAAATAGCAGGAAAAGTATTTTGATTTCAAAAATAGTCAAAAGATCGAATCCAAAGAACTGACCATCAGCATAATTCCCAGTGCTTTTGCGGCGCTCATGTTCATCGAATGAGGAGGACTCCTCTATGTTACAAGTGAAACACAACCACCTACGCATCCTTGATCTCCTTCTGAAATAGAGATCGTCCTCGACACTCTTGTTCTCTAAACGTACAAAGGAAGCAGGAGCAGATTCCTGACCCTGATAATGTCAATACAATGAGAAGATACCATTACAAGATGAATATGGAAACACCCTGTACATTTGATGATCATGAAATTAGGGAAAACTACAAAAGGGCCCAATCTATGTCAACTCCAAATCAATATACATTCAAGCCTATAGAGATTTCCCTCTATTCTTGTGTCCTGTTCTCGAAACATAATAGGAACATATGCAATCACAATGCAAGGAAATATATCAAATCAATACATCGACAAACAGCAGTTCTTGATCTTATGAATAATGCAGTGGCAATTTAAGATCATCACAGAAGAATCAATTTAAGATCATCACAGAAGAACATACACACACAAACAATACTTTTTTATTCAATTGCAGGCTTAAATGAAACCACGTACTTCCTTTGGAATGAAGAATCCCTATATTCTTAAATTTCAATTAACCAATAAAATTAAAATTCCTTGATTCTTACAAGCAAAACAACAAGAGGATCACAAAAAATTTCCAAACCAAAAACAAAAACCAATTTTAAGATCAAATCCCTAAACCAATTAATTAGCCTGCCTCACCGCTATACCGCGCCGACGGAGAAAACTGTCATCCTTGGCCATTCCAACAAAATTATTGCACGCAGAACACAAACCAGGCGGAGAAAAGAGAAATCCAAGGAAAACAACAAGAATTCCAAATAATCACAAAAACGAGTGAACAAATTATAAAACATAAAAAGCAGGCACAAAACAAAAAATAAACAGCGAAATTCAAGGGGTCCCTTGTTTATTTGTTTACTACTTTACCTTTTTTCCAGAGTGCCTTGCCCGCCTTTAATTCTCTGCTTCTGCGCGACTCTTTCTACGCCAGCCTTTTCCACCCTTTTTTTAGTCTTCCTCTGCACAAATGAAAAATACCCAAATTCTTGCAAAATAGAGACCATTGGCATACAGAAATCTTAAAATAACAAAAAAGGGGATCCGCAGGGGTGACGACAGGTGCGCAGACAACCAGGCAAATCAAAGAAACCACTGAAAGAGAGAGAGAGAGAGAGAGAGAGAGAGAGAACCTGAAGGAGAAGCGGAGTGGATTGGAAACGGGTCACTCAGGTTTACGTTTTTTTATTTAAATAATAATATTATTATTATTATTAGAGAGAAAGGATGATCCATTTTAATTTATTAATTATTTACAATAGTTTCTTTTAGGTATGTTTCTTTTATTCGAAATTTCAAATTTTATTATTTGGACTTTGTATTTTTTAAAAAAAATATTTTTTTTTCACAAAATATTTTATTATATATTATTTTAATATCAAATTTAAAATAATTTTTTTCTAAACCCATCTAAAAAAACATAAGTTTTTTATTTGAAAATTTTTAATTTAAATTTTATATTAAAAAAATATTTGATAATATAATTAATAAGAGGAATTTTTTTTTTTTCAAGTAATAAAATTTAAGAGTTTTACAATAAAGAAACACATCATTTTTTTTCTTTTACAAGTATAATTTTATTTTTTCAGTAAAATTATATTTTAATTTTTTATATATTTTCTCCGTCTCATTATATTACGCTATTTTCTTTTGATTACGGCTATTAAGAAAATGGGTATTATAAAATTACTTGTGTTTAATTTAATTGATTTAATAGTTGTAATAAATTGAAATATATGTATTTATTTAATATTTTATGAATAAAATAGATATTAAATAATTTTGACATAAATAAATTTTGTATTTGTACAAATAATTTATGTAATTATTTATAATAATAATATTTTAAAATAAATAAATAAATTATTTATAGTTACTAAACCATAAATCAAAAACATTTGTTTGGTTGAAATTTTTTTTAAAAAAAATTATTATTCACCAAAATGTTATATAATAATTATATAATATAATATTATTAAGTATATATATCAAATATTATAAGGCAATGTGTGTATATATATATAATATAATAATATATGCAAATGTTGTAAAGCAAAGGTGAGGAAATTAAATGCGAAATTGTGTATTCATTTTATAACAAAGGACATACATATATATAGGCGGTGAAGTACATGATCATAAAACATCCACATCTCGTCGACGTGGTGGTTGTGTGGTGTGTAACACTCCCCCTTGGATGTTTTATACCAAGAATGTGCCTCGTTAAAACCTTACTATGAAAAAACCCTGTGGGAAAAAATCATAGTGAAGGAAAAATAGTACATCATTCTTGTATTAATGCGCTCTCCCTGTTCTGGAATTTATTTGATGTCTTTCATCCGACGCATTCCAATTTCTTGCACCAGTTTGTTGAATACTGCAGTCGGTAGCGCTTTCGTAAATAAATCTGCAAAATTTTCAGACGATTTAATTTGTTGCACATCAATTTCACCACTTTTCTGAAGGTCGTGAGTGAAAAAGAACTTCGGAGATATGTGCTTTGTCCGATCGCCTTTAATATATCCTCCCTTTAATTGAGCTATACAAGCTGCATTATCTTCAAACAATATTGTATGAGGTAATTTATCATCAGTAATCAAGCCACAATTTTTCTGAATATGGTGAGTCATGGACCTCAACCAAACGCATTCACGACTGGCTTCGTGAATTGCTAAAACCTCAGCATGGTTTGAAGAAGTAGCTGTTATTGTCTGTTTAGCAGATCTCCAAGAGATTGCGGTTCCACCATATGTAAATAAATAGCCAGTTTGAGATTTTGCTTTGTGTGGATCAGACAAATAACCAGCATCAGCATAACCAGTTAATTCATTTCGAGATTCACTCGAATAAAATAATCCGAGGTCATGAGTCCCCTGAAGATAACGGAAAATGTGTTTGATACCATTCAAATGGCGCTTTGTGGGGGATGCGCTGAACCTGGCCAGTAAATTTACTGGAAAAGATATATCTAGCCTGGTATAATTTGCGAGGTACATTAATGCGCCAATAGCGCTGAGATATGGTACCTCGGGGCCAAGTATTTCTTCATTTTCTTCTCTTGGCCTAAATGGATCTTTACTGGGATCAAGTGATCTGACCACCATTGGTGTACTAAGAGAGTGAGATTTATCCATGTAAAATTGTTTTAATACCTTTTGGGTATATGTGGATTGATGGATAAATATCCCATTATTAACATGGTCCACTTGTAATCCCAGACAATATTTTGTCTTTCCAAAATCTTTGATCTCAAATTCTTTCTTTAGATATTCAACTGCAATTTGGATCTCTTCAGGAGTTCCAATTAAATTGAGATCATCAACATATATAGCAATAATGACAAACTTTGATCCATTTTTCTTTATAAAGACGCATGGGCATATTGGATCATTAGTATAACCTTCTTTTATTAAACATTCGCTCAGACGGTTATACCACATTCGCCCTGATTGTTTAAGTCCATACAATGACTTTTTCAATTTGATGGAATATGATTCTCTTGGGTTTAATTTGTATGCTTCAGGCATATTGAATCCCTCAGGAACTTTCATATAAATATCAGTATCCAATGAGCCATAAAGATATGCAGTAACTACGTCCAAAAGGTGCATATCGAGCTTTTCTCGCACTGCTAGGCTCACAAGGTATCTAAATGTTATTCCATCAACAACTGGAGAGTACATTTCATCAAAATCTACTCCAGGCCTTTTTGAGAATCCCTGAGCTACAAGACGGGCTTTATATCTCACAATTTCATTATGCTCATTTCTTTTTCGTACAAACACCCATTTGTATCCAACTGGTTTTATATCATCTGGTGTTTGAACAATTGGTCCGAAGACCTCTCTTTTGTTTAATGAATCAAGCTCTGATTGAATCGCATGTTCCCATTTTGGCCAGTCATTTCTTTACCGACATTCATGAACCGATTTTGGCTCTGGATTCTCATGTTCTTCCATTATATCAAGTGCTAAACTGTATGCGAAGGCATTATCAATAACTGCCTCTTTACGGTTCCAACATCTTCTTGAAGTAACATAGTTAATTGAATTTTCAATAATCTCATCATGTTCTTCAAGATCGTGCTCTTCTTGAGCAATTATTTCATGATTGACTTCCTCGTTAGATTGAGGTTTATCAATGTCATTCCTAATATTTTCATGATTATCATCATTAATTCCTCTTTTCTTTCGAGGATGTTTGTCTTTGGAACCGAGTGGTCTATCACGCTTTAAGCGTGTCGCTGATTCATTAGCACTTGCAATTTGTCCATCAGGGACAATTAATTTAGCCGGAGCATTAGCAGCTTGGATATATGATCGAGTGACTTTGCTCGAGTCATTGAATGCATCCGGTAACTGATTTGCAATATTTTGCAAATGTATAATGCGTTGAACTTCTAGTTCACACTGCTTTGTACGAGGATCACAAAAATTCAATGGGATTTTCCAATTAATATCCCTTTTCGGTTCGTTTTTGTCTCCCCCTAATGTAGGAAAATATGATTCGTCAAAATGACAATCTGCAAATCTTGCAGTGAATAAATCGCCCATCATAGGTTCAAGATATTTTATAATTGACGGCGATTCATATCCGACATAAATGCCCAATCTACGTTGAGGACCCATTTTTGTACGTTTGGGGGGTGGAATAGGAACATAAACAGCACACCCAAAAATACGTAGATGAGATATATTTGGTTCGTGACCAAATACTAACTGCATTGGGGAATAGCTATGATAGCTTGTCGGCCTCATTCTTATAAGTGTTCCTGCGTGTAAGATTGCATGCCCCCAAGCTGAAACGGGCAACATAGACCTCATCAGTAATGGTCTAGAAATCAATTGCAATCTTTTAATAAGTGATTCTGCCAAGCCATTTTGTGTATGAACATGAGCAACTAGGTGCTCTACATTAATTCCAATCGACATGCAATAATCATCAAATGCGTTCGATGTATATTCACCAGCATTATCTAGACGTATAGTCTTAATTGGATTATCGGGGAATTGTGCCCGTAATTTAATAATTTGGGCAAGCAATCTCGCGAATGCCATATTGCGAGTAGATAATAAACAGACATGTGACCATCTGGTAGATGCATCAATAAGCACCATAAAATATTTAAATGGCCCACATGGTGGGTCTATTGGTCCACATATATCCCCGTGTATTCTTTCCAAAAATGTAGGTGATTCAATACCTACTTTAGCTGGCGATGGTCTGGTTATCAATTTTCCCTGAGTGCAGGCAACACATGTTAACTCATTTGAGTTTAACACTTTTTGATCTTTTAATGAATGGCCATGCGAATTCTCAATTATTCGCCTAATCATTATACTTCCAGGATGCCCAAGGCGATCATGCCATATTTGAAAATCAATAGTCCTTTGATCTACCGTGAGGTGTGTTTCAACAACACCTAATCTGGCATAATATAAGCCAGTAGAGAGTGAGGGTAATCTCTCAATGATGCATTTCCTTTTATCAATGATATTGGTGATCAATAAAAATTCACCATCGGTATCACTCATAGTTTCAATATGATAACCATTTTTCCGAATGTCATGAAAGCTCAGTAAATTTCTTCGAGCTTTAGTGGCCAACAGTGCATACTATATCACAATTTTCGTCCCCGCAAAGAGAAATATAATGGCTTCTCCAGAGCCTTCAATTAATTTTGCACTGCCACTTATTGTATTGGCATTCATTCTTTCCCTTTTCAAATGGGAGAAATATTTTTCGTGTTTCAATATGGTATGTGTCGTTGCACTGTCAATGAAACACATATTTTCATTTTGATTGACATCCATTTAACCTTCAAATATAAGTAAACACAGTATTAATAAAGGCAGATATAAGTATTACAAAATACATTACAAAAAGGTAATATGCGATAATTTAAATATTACAAAACATAATGTAAAATGACATAATATGTCTATCACTGGGGGTTTGTTGGATCTACGACAAAATCCGCTATATCAAGATGCGTTGTGTCGTAATTCAAAAGATCATCATCGGGGTCGTCATCATTATCAACGTGATTAGTCTCGACCTCCTTCCCCTTTTTCTGCAGTGAAGCTTGATAAAGATCGGGTAGGTGTTTGGCTGTTCTGCAGGTATTGGCCCAATGGCCTTCAATGCCACACCGGTTACAAATGCCGATTTGCCTCTTTCCCTATTTAGCCTTTTCGGCTATATCCCCATGTTGGGGTTTACTCTGCATCCTGTTAATGTCAAAATTGCGGCGATTGTAAGGGGTATATCGACCGCGTTGACTCTTACGACCGCGACCACGTCCACGGCCTCTACCACGTCCTCGGCCTCGTTCAGAAAATATCACGTTCGCTTCAGGGAACGGACTGGAACCAGTGGGCCGGGACTGATGATTTTTCATCAGTAATATTATTTTGCTCAGCTAATAAAAGACATGCAATGAGCTGTGAGTACTTTTGAAAGTTTTTCTCATGATACTGCTGTTGCAGCACAACATTCGAAGCATGAAAGGTAGAGAGAGTCTTCTCCAATTTATCATTCTCAGTAACATTTTCTCTGCAGAGTTTCAACTGAGATGTAATCTGATGGATAGCAGAGTTGTACTCCGTAACAGTTTTAAAATCCTGCAATCGCAGGTTAAGCCAATCATGTCGGGCTTTGGGGAGAGTGATATATTTCAAGTGCCCAAATCTCTCCCTCAATTCATTCCACAAATCAAGTGGATCTTTCACCGTCAAATATTCAGACTGTAGAGGAATGTCTAAATGATGACGGATGAAAATAATAGTCTTAGCCCGATCTTGGCTTGTAGCCGCATTTTCACTGTCAATTGTATGAACAAGGCCCATAGAAACCAAATGCATTTCTACATCCAGGGACCAAGTCAGAAAATTATTGCCGGTGAGAGACAAAGGTTTAAAAGAAAATTTTGCAAGATTTTCCATGGTGTAGAAAATAGATAATATAGATAGTATAAAAATAAAACTTACCAAAAATAAAATAGGCAAGAGCCTTCGTGCTGATAACGTGTTATATAATAATTATATAATATAATATTATTAAGTATATATATCAAATATTATAAGGCAATGTGTGTATATATATATAATATAATAATATATGCAAATGTTGTAAAGCAAAGGTGAGGAAATTGAATGCGAAATTGTGTATTTATTTTATAATAAAGGATATACATATATATAGGCGTAGGAGGCGGTGAAGTACATGATCATAAAACATCCACATCTCGTCGACGTGGTGGTTGTGTGGTGTGTAACACAAAAAAAATTTAAAAAAAAAAAAATCAAATAAAACAACTATTTTTATTTATGTATATTATATTAAAAAAATTTACATTAAATACATAACATCAATACATATTTATATAATATCAAACAATTTGTTAAATTAAAGATTTTAACTTTAAACTCCTAACCAAATATATAGCTAGAGTTTATTTATATAATTTTCTCTCCAAAAAATATCAAATAAAACTTTTATTAGTTATTTTTTATATTATGCAAACCTGTCATTATTTTGATTTTGGTTACACAGTGAATTGATTTTCCTTTGTGGTATTCTATTTTCATTGATTCGAATAAATTCTTTTTTTGATAACTCTAAATCATAACATGAAGAAATTTGCGATATAACAAAATAATTAGTTTACCTAACTATCATATGGAAGAAGGATATTGGTTCGAAATGACCATCCAAGGGGTTACAAATTACCTCTTGCGTAGCGACTACCAATATGCTCCATGTTAAGATTTATCCTTATCCATATCTATATCTTTATCTATATTCATATCCTATCTATATATATCCATATCATATATATATATATATGATTTAGTTAGTTATTAGGATATATTTCTAAATGCTTATATGTGTATATATATATGTTCTTCCATTTTTTTTTCTTTTGGAATAATAAATTTTATTTCCCCTATTTTCTATATGGTATCATAGATAACTGGGGTTTAGGTAAAATTAGGGTTTAATTTTCAATCGCAGCTTTGAGTTCCGCCGCCGCTAGTCCCAACAATTGCTGCTACTTCCTTTCAAACCCTAATTATACCAAACATCTAGTTTTTCTTCTACTTCAATTTGAGTTATCTTTCCCACTAACCAACACCATAATTCATCTCTCAACATACCGGCGACACCAACCACGATGAGAGAGCCGTCATACGTGCCCCCATGCGCCTTCATCGGAGGACGACCTAGGTTTGGTTTCAACCATTTTTTTTTTTTTTTATCCTGGTGGCTTTTTCAGACATGTACTGCACCGGCGCATTTCTCTTCTCAAAATATGTCGGGTGGTGTCGCCGCCGCCGCCATGTGCCGTCAGCTATCCACCGGACTTTTTCTCATGGAGCTTTTTTGTTGTTGTTTCTATGGTTGATCCATTTAAAATTCAAAATTTTCACCGATAAATTATGAAGTGTATCTAATTATAAGTCATGGGCTGCATCTATACAACTTTGGTTCAAAGGACAAGGGCAATCTAACCATCTTACAAAGAGAGTCGGAAATTAAAGAAGAACTTCGATTTAAATAGGCAAAAGTTAATGCCCAATTATATGTGCTTTACTGCGGAAATTAAAGAAGAACTTCGATTTGAATAGGCAAAAGTTAATGCCCAATTATATGTGCCTTACTGTGGAATTTATTGGTTTAAACCATACTTCCCACGTATAAGTTATTTGAGACATGCTATGAAGTCTGGAATAAGATTGTTTCCATTTACATCAATGATATTTAATGCTACTCTCCAGATCCGTTTTACTTGAAGATCACACACTTGATCTTCCTACTTGTGTGGGTAAACTAGAAGCTATTCGGCAGGAGTTTCGTTCCTTTATTTCTACAATTTCTGCAAATCACACACATGATTTTCCTTGCATGGGTCACAATATTAATCTACACTTTTATCTGAAACGTCTATGGCATTCCTACATAGTCGACTTCCTTATATTCTACCTATAATTGTGCGTTTATTTGTAGGGGTTTCGATTTTGGATTGACAGATGTTATATTGATTTTTAAATAGAAGTAATTATTTCATGGGATATTTACCAAAAATTCGTTGTCAATGTCCATAAGAATTTAAAATTAACTTTATCATAGGAAATAAAAAATATTCGTAACTTTTTTCGAAAAATAAAAATTTAGTGCGGAATACAAAAATATAAACCAAAATCTTTTAAAGATATAATTTAAAACTTGTATTAAAAAAAATAAATCCAAAGAAAAGAATTTTTAGTACATCAACTACAAATATTATTCCATCTATTTATATTATGTCTTAACTTAAAATAAAAAAAATAAAAAAAATCCTTACACAAACATTTAATCAAATTTCTCTCATTGAATCAAATTATAATCATTACGCCTAATGTGATTATTAAAACCAAAATGGTACAAATAAACATACTCTAAAAATAGGTCCACCTGTCATGTATGGTTCGTCCTAGTGTGACTTGTCTTATCGAACTTAGTTTGCAGAGTGCTAGATTCGACCTAGGGTTTACCCAACGCACACTTTTGAGTAGCAGCCAGGTAATAAATAAATAAAAAAAATTAATGCAATTCTATTCATTTACTTTTTATAATTCTATTTATAAAATGTGTTAGTATAAATTTATTTTATATGCTACAGTTAATGCTAGTATATGCTGTGAATAATTACCGTATGCTATATTTATATTATATTAATATAAATAATTAATATCACATACTCTTTCTATCCATCAATATTTTACTATTACCTAGAAGAATAAAAACACATTTTTATTTTTAACTTTAGTTACTTTTTAGTAACATTTTTTGTTATATTATGTAAAATGTAAAAATACTTTTTATTGAAACAAAAATTATAAAAATGTAATGAATACATTGTTATCATTTTATGATTAGAAGATTCAAAACAATAATAAAGTTCAAATATTGTCTAAAATAATCTAAACTTGGAACCTATTCTATCCTATGTTCTATATATATATATAACACTAGCGTAATAGTATTTTGAGATTTCTGCAATATTAAAATTTTGAGGTGTTTTAGATTTTTTTTTTTTTTACAATTTTTTTAATTATTTTAAGTATGTTAGTGGATATACAGTTTTATTCAATTAGCTGGTTTGACTAGCTGATTAGATTAGTTGTTTGTATTAAAATGTTTGGTAAACAACTGTTTGATATTAGCTGTTTATACATAAAATGACAATTAAAGATATTGATATGCTATTTTTTAAAATATTTAATTTTGTTCATTTTAGTTTGAAATTGATGAGAATTTTTGTTATTAATTATTGAAAATTATAAAAATATTATAAAATTTCTATTTTTATTTTTATTATTTAGATTTGAGAAAATTATTTTTACTAAAAAATAATAATTTTTTATTGAAATTATATAAAATATAAAATAATAAATATTTCGTATATATATTTTTATTATGTTAATTATTGTTTTAATATATATAAATAAGTTACTAACCTTTGTTTTTTCTATTTGCTATAATTTTAAAAATTTATATATTTTATAAATAAAATAATTTATATGTAATAATTAATAATAATAATTATTTTAAATTTACAAAAATAAAAAAATAATTTAATAAATTAAATATATTAAAAATAATTAATAGATACTGCTATAAAAATATATTTATATGTAGAAAATAAATAATTAAGTTTTAAGAGTAAATAAAGAATAACC
The DNA here is from genome assembly GCF_009805555.1 of Andrographis paniculata. Taxonomy (NCBI): domain Eukaryota; kingdom Viridiplantae; phylum Streptophyta; class Magnoliopsida; order Lamiales; family Acanthaceae; genus Andrographis; species Andrographis paniculata. The sequence continues at coordinate 2,416,835 of NW_026137607.1, read as the reverse complement.
CAAATTTAAATGAAAAAGCTTTTTCAAAACGCTGGTAGATGAGCTTTTGAGAAATTAGCTTTTTGGATCTTTCAAGAAGCTAATTTACCGAACACCTAAATTAACTTTTTAACTGGTCAAAACAACTGTTGAATAAACTAAATTTTTTTCAAAAAACTCTTTCTCAAACACCCTTTTACTCTGCTTTATCAGATTATACAAAATCAAGCTATGATCCATTCAAAGCAGTTGCAATCAGGAGATAATTTCAATCATCATGAGTATTTTTTTTTATAAATAAATAATTATATTTTTTTAATAATTTATATTGTACATGATTGTATTTATAATTGATTTTTGCTGTTATTTATTTTCATTAGAAAAATGAAAAATATATGAATAAGATAAAATTATAATTATTTTATGATATTCTATGAAGGTTGTTACCTATAAATAGGGAGATTTTTTTAGATTTTTTAGTATTTGTTACGAAAATAATGCATGTATATTAATTAATTTTTTTGAATTATTTTACTTATATATTTACATATTTATTTTTAAAATTATTTAAAATTATAATTTTGATATTGTTAACCAGCTTGACATAATTTTTATAAAAAAGATATATAAAAAATGTAATTGTATTTATAATTTTATATAATTTTTTTGTTTATTTTTATATTAACATATTTTTATATATTTGTAGTAATTAATAATTTGTATTTTCTTCTAATATTTAAAATAAAAATATAAGTAAAATTATAGAAAAAAGAACTTTTCATTGAAAAAAATTAACCACTAAAATAATAAAATATAAATATATTAAATTATGTAATTATTTTACATATATATTTTTTGATTTATTTTAAATATTTATAAAATCAAATAAAAACATTATAATAATTAAATTTAAATATAAATATAGTTTAAATGGTATCCGTCCCAGATATTTTGTTCGCTTTATTGTAGACAAGAGAATTTAGGAGGGATATAATTAGTAAATAATTAAAAATATATTAGTAAAAATAATTATTGTATAATAAAAAAATTATAAATTAAGATTAAAATAACTGATTAGTATAATTAAAATTAAAAAAATATATAATAAAATTTTTAAAAATAAAATTAAAGTTCTTTTAGAGAAAAAGTAACAAAATAAGTGGGACAAATAAAAATAAAAAGGTTGATATGAAAAGTGGGAAGGAGTATTAGTATATCTTTATTTATTTTTAACAATTAAATTACGGTTACGAGCTCCTGCTCGTTAATTTAGTGCATATGGCAAGATGGATAAGCATGATTAAGGCGGGAAGTAATCCCAGTATAAATACGCCACGTCAAACCTATACTAGGGTTTTTTTTTAATGCGCCAATATTTCCACCTCACAGCACAATACAAAATCCACTCTGCACCAAATGGCAGTTTCCGTCTACATTTCCCGGCGGCCATTCACCCCGCAGCCGCTGCCCCGCCGCCCCGCCGCCGCGCTCTGCGCCTCGACCTCAATCAACTTCCGTCATGCACCGTCTCTCGTCCGATGCTCCCTCCACCGCCCCGAATACATCCCCAGCCACATTCCAGACCCTAGGTACGTTCGCATATTCGACACCACTCTACGCGACGGCGAGCAGTCCCCCGGCGCCACCATGACCACCAAGGAGAAGCTAGATATCGCCCGACAGCTTGCGCGCCTTGGCGTCGACATCATCGAGGCAGGCTTCCCCGCCTCCTCCGACGCCGATTTCGACGCGGTCAGACTCATCGCGCAGGAGGTCGGGAACGCAGAGTGCGACCATGTCCCGGTCATTTGCGGCCTGGCGAGGTGTAACAAGCGGGACATCGATCGGGCTTGGGAGGCCGTGAAGGGCGCGAACAAGCCGAGGATTCACACGTTTATCGCCACCAGCGAGATTCACATGACTTACAAGTTGAAAATGTCACCGGAGCAGGTTATTGACAAGGCTCGGAGTATGGTGGCTTACGCCAGGAGTTTGGGCTGCGACGATGTCGAATTCAGCCCCGAAGATGCAGGAAGGTACGCATACTTTTACTTTTAAGCCACTTTCAGGTGCAATTCTTTTTGCTTTCGCTTTACGCTATCTGTTCGTTTATTTCTGTGTCGGAATGCTAAAAAAAGTTATGGATCCTTATAATTAGGTTTTCGGTCGTCTCAGTACATCTAGAATATTAGATCGGACCACAATGTTCCTACTCAGCCCCACCCCCAGCCTAGAAATCTAGATTCTGTTTCGTTCCATCCTAAGTCCTGAGATTGCATAAATCATGCTAAGGAACAATAGTAATTAAGTACTTTTGAAAATGAGGACTGAGATGAATCAGGACAAGGCCATGACTGTCTCTTATTTTTTAGAATAAGACTGGATATGGTCGGTCATGTAGCCACCCCACTCCTAGCCTTATGCTATTATGTTTGACATACTGTTCTGGAGCCTAGCTTCACCTAAAGTGGCTTATTGAAATGGCTGTGTGCAGAATTTTATTAGGTGAAAACAGTTCTGAGAATTAAATTGTAATGCATGAAAGCATGCCGAAAAGCTTTGGATAATATTTTGTCTTGGACACTTGGTGTTTAAAAATACATTTTGGATGTGTTATGGACAATTCACCACATGGGAATATACAAAGCTACATATACGGCTATCTTCAGACCTTACTTTAACATAAACTCCCTTTAGGTGCTGTCAGGCGTATTATTGCTCTAGGTTAATGTAACAAGATCTTCATGGCTGTTTGGTTGATGGATTTGGTGGAATTCCATGGGATTTGGATTTTAAAATCCTAATGAATTCATGTTTGGTTATGAATTTGAAGAAGAAATTTAAAGTGCATGGGATTTTAATATCGTGCAAATGCAGGATTTTTTTGGTACCCCTCCTACTTTAAAATTCCATTCTATTTCATTTACATTTTATCATTATACCCTTCTATCCAACAAAAAATCATATTTCTTCTTCCTTTTTAATATTAAAGGTATATATATTTATATTTAAATTAAATTTTTTTGGCTTTATAAAATATAATATTTTATTTAAATATTCTACAAATCATATATTTATTTATAATCATTAATTTTATTTATATTTAATTATTTTACTAATGATAATTTAAATAAATTAATAATTTAAAATATCAATTAATATAAATTTATTTTACTGGTGTATTAATTATGTATTTTTAGTTTAAAGTATTTTTTATATTTTGTATGAATCTATATATATTATATTTTTTTATTATTAATCAAAAACTGTATTAAATTCTTTTTTATTAGAACACACCAAATTTGGTAAAAAATAAAAAATAAAGTTCACTAAAAAAAGAAATGGATGTAAAGTTTAATTTATCACAATAAATAAAACTCGTGGAAGGATAATTATGTTATTTAAAATATCAGAAATTCAAATCCTTCAATTAATCTATAAAACAAACTGGATTTGAAAATATAAATCTCAGGTAACTTTACCAACCAGACAGCACATGATTCCAAATTCTAAATGCAATAAATTCTATCATATATAAATCCTGCTGTAAAATTCCAATCCCATTAAAAAAGTCCCTGAACCAAACAGTCCTTAAGATTTCCACCTCTTCAATTATTATTATTATTTATTTATTTATTATGAAAATAAAAAAAGCATACTGGGAATGGATTACAAGATCCCATAGGTGCTTAACAGAGCAAAACAGAAATAGAGACCTAAAAATAGCAAAAAAAAGATCTGAGTAGCAAACTAAAACAAGTAGCAAATTAGGATAATGTGAAATCCCAAGACCAACAGCACCTGACATGACTGCACAAAAGGAGTTCTAACCTTTTAAATTACCTTTAGGATGTGTTTGTTTGAAGTATTTTCCCCGATTTCTACTATTCATCAATTTTTTTCCATCCAAAAATATAAATTCAAATACTTAATTTCCACTATTTATATTATACTAAAAATAAATTTTATATGTAAAGCATCATATCAACACTTATTTATATTAGATCTTACAACTATTCCAATTCAAAATTTTTACTATTTAAATCCCAACTCAAAATCCAAACTCTTAAACAAACACACCCTAATGTGGCACTACTACATTCGTTAGTACAGTTTATTTGGTAAGCAATATTTTAGTGGACAAATTTAAAAAATATATATATTTATATATTTTTATTGTATATTTGTAGCATTATGTTTTAGATGAAAGGGAAAAATAGTACTTTTTAAGCTTGGATGAAATCAATTGATAGTGGAGTATAGCTACCTATGAGCAAATTGAAGAAGTGTTTGGAAATGCTTTAATATTGGCACAAAAAGGGCCTTTAACGATTGAGGCCACCGGGCTGCACTCATTAGATCTTGCCATCTGAATGCTTTTAACCTACGCAAATGGGAGGTTTTAACCCATCTAAGAAATGACAAGCCCCGGAACTTCGTTTTCTGCTTGGATGAATATGTCCAATGATTGTCTATATCGTCCCATCTTGCTCGATGGCCACAGAAAGTATAATAGTTATTGCTTAATGGTGGTTGAAATGTGAGACGAGAGCCCAGAAGAACTTCTATCACAATGAGATTGCATAATGCTGTTGATGCCAGTGAAACCGATGCAATGCTTTTCTTCCCATTGCCACAGGGACTTTCAACTCATTATCATGAAACATCTGCTGCTGCTGCTGCTTTGCATGCATTATCCATCCAATTGGGTCCAAACTGTTTCAAGTGGATAGACTTTGTTTTGGGACTATAGGAGATGGGCTTGTGCTTGTCCATGTCTGCTTTGCCCTGTAATGCTCACCTTTATGGCTGGCTTCGGTGATTCAGGTGCAACTCACTTGCTCTGCCTTTGGCCGTAGTAAGGTGGCTACAGCTATCAAGAGTTCGGTCATCCGTGCTTTAATGGCTTCTACAGTTGATTCACCTTACCTAGTTGAAGCCACATTTCTTGTTTTCTTGTTGGGCCTCCAACACTTGGTGATGCAATTGTAATCGCAAAATGACTACTCGTTGAACTACATGTATAAATTATAGAAAAAAACAGGCAAAAGCGATAAATTTATATATATATATATAATATAAAGGATAAACTGAAACTTTGAATTTCTATCGTCACAAATATTAATTCTTACATCCAAAAAGATGGCTGTAACTCAAGAATATCAACAATAGCTTAATTTAATCCTTCCAAATTTCTTTCTGTTATCCTTGTCACTTGTCAGTGATGTTGACTTTCACATGATAATCTCTATCAACATCTTGGCTATACAATATAGAATGTACTTATTAGAACGTATGCAGCTATTTAGCAGAAGTTGTACAATCACAATCCATTTGATGTATTCCATGATTGTATTGTTTGATATACTATCTGCTGCTAGCTATCACTAAAGCAACTTGCAATCCAGAACCCTGTACAATGGCGAATCAGAAGTGCTGCTCGTTGCCTTGCCAGTGTTATGCCAATCCAATATCAATTCTACATTTTGTTCCTACTCCAAAACACTCCAAGTGTATTCCTCTAGAACAATGACAACTTCATCTTTGGTCTCAAATTGGTGTTGTAATTCCATTGTGCTAGTAGCTGTGGTCAACATGAAGATTGGTTGTAACCATCATTGTCACCTCATAATCATAAGAAATTTGGATTTTATTTTTATATGTTAGAAAATCCATTTTGAAATTGGGCAAGATTCATTTATCCATAGATCTGCAACGCTTCCTAACCCATTTTCATTAGTGGACTTCTGATGCATTTCTTGAACATCATTATAAATTAGATTAGGTTCCACTGTTCTAGTAGATATCTCTTCAAGATGAGCTGTTTATCATTACAATAGGCATCAGTAAATCCATGAATATTTCATTATTATGATATAATATGGTGTATCATGTCCAGGAAAATGTTTGATTGATACTCTAGTTTCTAAATTACCTGCAATTTTTAAAACCTCACGAACTATATTATTACTTGTATGTGTTATAAAAGTTTGGACTTTGGATCGAGGTGTACTAGCAACATGGAAGATTGATTATAGGAGTGAGATGCCTAATCATTTTTTCTATTATTTTTCTCTCGGTCTTTCTTGACTTATTTCTGTCTTGCACTCTTGCTTGACACTTGCACAAGACAGCTCCTAGGATTGCAGCTTCCTGGTAGATTTTCAACTTCTAGTTTCTTTCTTACAGATCAGACAGGGGTTTTCTTTATCAAATTCTTGGAGAAGTTATAAATGCAGGGGCAACAACTCTTAACATTCCTGATACAGTTGGCTACACACTGCCCAATGAATTTGGACAATTGATTGCTGATATAAAAGCCAACACCCCTGGAATTGAAAATGTAGTAATTTCAACCCACTGTCAGAATGACCTTGGACTTTCTACAGCTAATACCTTAGCGGTATGGAACTTCTTTCTTTGCTTGTTGTGATGTGCAATACCAGCCTTATGTTGTACACAAACTAAAGCTCATTTAATTTAGGGGGCCCAAGCTGGTGCAAGACAATTAGAGGTGACTATTAATGGCATTGGTGAAAGAGCCGGCAATGCTTCATTAGAGGAGGTGGATTTTTCTTGTTTAAAATCCTTTGCCCTTTTTATTTCTTTTAGGTAATTTTATTCATTGGACTATTTTATTATTATCTTTCTGAGTAGAAAAGTATCACCTTTCTCTGCCTACCTAAGTTACCTGGTCTCAATTTTTGGCGTTGGTGAAAGGAGTTCTAAACTCCTGATGATGAAATGCTTAATTAGTTGAAGATAACACGATGTATTTTTAGGTCTGGTTTACAAGTTTGTTTTGCTATTATGAAAGTATCACTAAAGACTAACCACTATCAAGCATACAGCCCTGCTTGTTTATGCACTGAAAATTTATTGATTGTTTTGAATTTTTTACATCTTCTGTATTTGCTTTATAGAGATAATTATATAATAAAGGATCACTGTCCAATATCTGTCTGAGTAGTGCAGTTATTAGAATATGGGGATGTTGTGAAGCTGCTTGTTGCTTGCTTTAATTTGTTATTATAATGCCAACCTTACCTAGTGTTCTATCCATTTTCTATAACTGACCACAGTGATGCATACTAGGTGCATCATGTTACCATCGGAGTCACTTCCTCTCACCCAGGGGTGTGTTTGGAGGTTTGAAGTTTGGTTTGGGCTTTGAATAGCAAATTTTTGAATTGGAATAGTTGTTTGATTTGATATAAATAGGTATTGACGTGATGATTTTTAATATAATATAAAAAAATGAAGAAAATGTGTTTGATTTGGTTAACATACAGCTTTCCTTGATCAAATATATTTTTCTACATTTACTATGTTGGATTATGTGGCATATAAAGATTAACCCATCCTTGGATGATTGGTGGCAAACTTAACTGTAATATTTAATTCCAGCTATTCGTTTGTTGCTAGCTTCAACTATTCTATGCTATTTGTTTCTTGACTTTTCTATTTGACTGTTGGACATAATTTCTTCAATTGCTTTATGCCATGTAGATGCTGAACTACGGCTTAAGTTTTGAACCTTTCAATAAATTTTCCTATGTTCAATTTGTGAGGGAGTGTCAACTAATTAGTACTCTGTTCGTCCGGGCTAATTATGACAATTTGTTTGGGCACGGAGACTAAGAAATTTTGATATTTTGATGTAAAGACGGGGTAGGTAAAAAGTAAAATGAGGGTATCATTAGAAATTTGTTAAAGAATTGATAAAAAAGAAAAAGTATTGCCAAATTGGTTATTATTTGATAAAATATGGGTAAGAAAATTGTGGTGAACAAGGTTGTTTACTATAAATGGGTTGTGCATAAGTTTAATGGACAATGAAAAAAATTCTGACATAATTATAGCGGATGGAGGGAGTATTATTTATGATATCTAGTGTTTTTAGATTTGATTATGGTAGTTAGATTCACTTATTAGTTTATTAAATTCTACTTTTATGGGAGTATAAATCATAGTTAGAATTTGATTTATGTTCCGTATTATTTTGCAGTAACAGTTTATTAATAGGATGTTACCATTTAGTTTAGTGGGGAAAACACAATCCATAATTTCTAATAGACAAGGTAAATTAAGATTACTTGCAAGTGTGGCTAAATCATTACCATTTTTATTTTAGAATAGAAGTTTTTTTTTTTTTTTTTTTAATTTTATTTTTTGTCATTAATGTCTTGTAAAGAAAAAGAGTTATACGCAGTTGTTTCAAAATAGACACAGCAAAAAATGATTACTAAATCAATACTCTATTTCTATGAAGGCACGGAAATAAAGTAATAAGCATTGCAGGTTGATGAATCTGAAAATTATATGGCATTAGAAAGGAAGAGAAAATAATAGAGTTAACTGTAGTAATGAATGGCGATTTTCCTCCTAAAAACACAACTGTCTGTTTAGAAAATATATTATTAGTAGAATTAATCAATTCCCCTACACTCTATAGGTTATTAGTCTTTGTTCTTCTGTAAAATGGGCTAATTCTACTCGGGTGCAGGTTGTGATGGCCTTGAAATGTCGGGGAGGTCAATTGTTAGATGGTCTTTATACTGGAATCAATACCCAACACATTACTATGGCAAGCAAGATGGTATGACTATGCTTTCTATTCATTTGATGATCTTTTTTTCGGATGCTGCTTTACTGGGCGGACCGTGAACACTTCATATGTCAAACTATATCTGTTGACTGAATACTATTTATTTTATTTTATACATTACTGATTAATGATATATTGAAATATGCTGTGTTGTTTCAATTTCAAATACAATTATATATCTGCTGGGTATAAATGTTTGTTTTGCTAGTGTTAGGGTTAAAATATCCTTTAGATACTTCACAGAGTAGGAATCTTGAAATTAGGGAGAAGTCACAAAAGGTACGGAAAAAAAATCAACCTATATATGTGTGTAAAATTTTCAGTCAGTGCCGACTTAGAGCCAATTTTTGTAGCTGTTTTTATGCATGACTTGCACTTTCAAAATGAGTTGCAAGGGAAATTCCTGTCATATATTCTCTCCACATTATATTAGGTTGCTGAACTTTTCTTTTATAAAACTAAATGTAGTTGCTATTATCTACTTTGTATTTTAGGTTGAAGAGTACAGCGGCCTGCGTGTCCAGCCTCATAAAGCAATTGTTGGAGCTAATGCCTTTGCCCATGAAAGTGGCATTCACCAGGTTGGTGTTAAAGGTTGATTGTTTGACAATGTAGTTGTTCCCTAAGCAGCTTACATATTACTATTAATACCGCTTTCACTGAGTGGATGCCAATTTGATCAAATGCAGCTTCTAAGGTAAATTTACATCTTTTAACTTGTTTGCATGAGTGGAGGGCACTTTACGAAAATCCTTTATAATATAAAGTTTATATGCAATAAAATATCAAATAAAAGCAATTAGGCTTAAATGGCCAAATATAGGCCCTTGGCCCAGAACTATCCTATACACATTATTAAATTCTTGAAGTAAGTCATACTTGATAATTATATTATCTGCTGTGCTGTTTGTTATATACATGTCGTACTTAGAATAGTTGCATTTCTCAGGTTATGATTTGCTACTAATACCAGGTGTGTTTA